>NW_026962011.1:29639325-30264325 GCF_032445375.1 Bacillus rossius redtenbacheri
AGAGAGGGCGGGGTTTCAGCAGCGCGGACGACCGAGGACGGACGAGGCAGCAGAGCCTTCTCTTTCTCTTCCCTTCCTGCGCGTCTGCAGGAGAATCGAGCCATCGTGATCTTGTTTGATCCCAATTCTTTTAAAAGAAACCTCATTCATATGATGGGGGCGAATTCGGATTCAGGGTATTTGCCTCTTCCCCTCCCTCCTCCCCATCCGGGATGATCTCTTTCAATCTGATGGCCGGCTAGCTCCCCCTCTCCTCCCCCCCCCCTTATCGTGGCCAAGAAGACCCGCGCGCGCACGAGACTGCCGCCTCATTTCCTGCGGCCGAAGGGCGCACAATGCCGGCAACAATGAAGATGCCATCGCGGCCAGGTCCGTGCCGTTGTGGTGGGGGGGGGGGGGGGGCGATGCTTCTTTGTTGCCTGGAGCAGCGGACTAGTCGCACTGCGCCCTAAGGCGACCGACGAACTACACTCGCATGCTGGAGATCTTCCTGCCGGACTCTCGAGGCGTCTCAGGCCGATGGGAGATTTTCTTCAAAAAACTTGCATGACTTTTGGAACTCACGAAGGACAGGACCTTAGCCGAACTCACTACTTGAAAAATTGTAGTATTTCAATATTTAATCCATACATCGTCGTTGAAAACGGATAGGCTCTACACGTAGCATTGTGAAATCTAATTATCAGCAAGAATTCTTTGCTATTCACCGTATATGTTATTTTTTTCAATACAGTTGAGCAATTTGAAGCAACAACAATCCCGCTACAAGAAAAACACCTAACATGTGACGTTGATGCGGAAGTAAAACTGTATCGTTCCGCAGGTTCGCGTATTCACCAAAGGCTTCAAGAAATAATAAAAAAAAATATGCTTTTCTCCAACCAAATTAAAGTTGAGTTTTCTTATAGTCAAACGGATTATTCACAATTCTGGAAGAGAGGTTTTTCCTTCAAAATTTGGCTTTGAAGATGAATACTGTTGATTGTGCGGGATTCAAGCGAATGTTCGAATGGGAGTTTTGGCGAGGGTAGAGATTCTTAGCTATTTTTGACGAAAATTTGAACTAAACTAGTTGTACGGATTTTAAATTATAGACAGGAAACTATTCAAAATGTTAAATGAAAAGTATAAGTTAAGAATGGTGTATAGAAAATGTAAAACCAGTATTATGTGCCCCCAAAGATAGTACGAGAATATTAGTGAACACAAGAGAGCATTTCTTCGAAATAATCAGCCGACTATTGACTTAAGGAATTGCATTCGTCTATATTTGACAGATTTGAAAGAATGTTCAGCACATGGCATGTTTTTTTCCAGTGATACTTCACATTCGCCTGGACGTGTGAGAAGACGTGCATCCAGGGCCGGATTTAGAGGTCTGGAGGCCTCGGGGCAACAGAGAAGCGGAGGCCCAAATTATTTTCCAAATAAAATGAACAATTTTTTTCAGTCGAGTTTTCCAATTAATAAATTTATTGTGAAATCAAGTAGATTCTCTTAATATTTAAAAAAAAACATACATAAATATAATCGGAGACAAGAATTATATGAAATTATTGTGGGGGCCCTCCCCTAAACCCGGTCCTGCGTGCATCGTTGGTTGAAATGTTTCCTGTGCACAGTCGGTCCTGAATTTAATGAATTGTCGAGTGCCAATACGAAAGTGTGATCGGAGCAGCAGTAAAGAAGGAAAGTTGTCTGTGAAGATAGTGGTGTCGAGAGCTCGCCTGCCTCCGGGCTGCAGCACGGGGTCGGAGCACTCGGAGGAAACCCGCCAACCACGGCGACGCCCGACGCGCCACCCTCTTGAGGCGAGGACCTGCCTCCCCCGACTGCCGCCCCTGGTCTTCCCCTGCAGACATCTCCAGCGACCCTCCCTCTCCCCAAACGCTATATTAAATCGCCAACAAACAAGAGCGGGCCACGTGATCAATAACCGAAGCATGGCGTGGAGGGAGGGGGGCTGGATGCTCTGTGCGCCTGGACCACTTCTCGTCTCCCCGGGGTGCACTTGCTTGGCTTCCGGTCCACCGGCGAGCGGCAGTGCTGCCAACTGCTCTTCCTCCGGCAGCTGTCGTGGTTCATGGCTCACTGCAGACGCTCCAAGATACTCAGATACTGAGACCAGCTTACTGAGATATTAACACTGAATGCAGGAACATTGACTTTTCTCGAAGTGAAACTTCTTTAGACGCGATGGGAGTAAAATTTCAAGGCCGAATTTTAATGCAAAGTTCTCGTGAAACATTTTTTTTTGTGGCGCTAATATTATGCGGACGTTGCAGAGAACTCGTCGGACCTCGATGCCTTGAGTGGGCTCCACGTGGCGGCGTGCGACTCAGGTTAAACCCTGCCCATTGCTGCAGGGATAGGCGGGTCGCGGCGGTAGGTATCCGCCTGCGCCTGATGCCACCCGACTGGCTGGCATCTAGCAAGGGAGTGTTTGGGCAGAGGGCAACACATCGGGGTTTGAGCTAATTGTTGTGCACCGCGTCATGGGGCATATTAGAAAGAAAATATTGTTCTTACAAATTCGTATTATTATTTTTATTACTTGCGTACATCATTATTGTTAAACAGTACTATGCGAGTTTTTTTTAGCTGCACGTCTAAAACATTTTGCTGGTATGATGATTTTAACACTTTATTTTGACATGGGTAATTATTTGTCACGAATTATTATTTGATGAACTAACTCACACCCCGCATTATAGTTACGAGCCCACGAGAGTGTAAAAAGGTCAAGTACAACTAAGAGGCGTGAATATTTCCCGATCGGAGTGCAGCTGTGGGCGACTGTGGCTCAACAAAGTAGCATTGGGCTATTTCCGGTTGGTATGCTATGCTGTCTCTTTCACATGCCAGATACCTACATCAGACTCCACACATCCATGTTGTGTTGAAACAACAGCACATTATAATGGCCTGCGTCTATTTACAAACTATTTTAAACAATACCTTTATAATGGGAGCATAAACAGTACTTGACCAAATAAAACAAACTATCGCTCTATATCAACCATCCTCTTATGACTATATTACTGCTCCCACAAATAACTTTTAAAGTGTATTCATTTAATAAACATAAACTAGCAAATTCTTTATGTTTTTGAAAACTATTAATAAACTACTATCGTTTTGTTCTTGTTTAATTTGTGTTTGTGTGTGTGTTGACTCTGAAGTCATGTGACCGGGGTGGCAGCACCAATCACGGGCGTTCTAGTGAACGAACTGATATTTGAACAATAATGGGAAAATATTTGTTTCTGAAAAAGTGATACTTAATAAAGCTCACAAGCGTTGCCGCATATATCAGTGAAATAAAATAGCATACACCTAAAGTAAGGTGTTTCGAGAGTGTTGAGTGTGTTATATTTAAGCTAAGGTGCATAGGAGAATACTACAAGGTATGGGTAGTAGGAAACTACTGCATTTAAGTAATTACAATAAGTCCTCGATCCGACCTATAATCACCATTGTTAGCTACCTTTAAGAGATGCTCGGTCGCTTATTTATATACAAGTGAATTGAGAGCACTGAATTGTAACGTAAAAAAAGTACTTTAATTAAGTGAACAATAACAATATTACTGTGTAAATTATCACTAAACTAACATTCGTCTGCCTGGTGGTCCGTTTGTAAAATTTTGATGCCTGCCACTGATTCTAACTAATCGGAGCCCTTAAAATGAACTAACTGAATTAAATAAACTTAAATTGTGTTGTGCATCATATTATACGTGGAAAGATATTGTCACAATAAGACTTTTGTTTGATATTGTACCCGTCGTAATTTTCTGCAACTTTTCAAGATAAGACGTTCACAGAAAGGCTTTCTGGAAGTCGAATCAAATTCAAGGAAAAAACATAGCAGTATTCGCCCCGACTCCTATCCACCCCAGTTTTAGTTTGCCTTTCTCACAGTGTTTTAATAACAGCAACGATTAAGATGTCTCAGATGTTTTCAGTTGCTTCTAGTTCACTGTGGGGTGTGCGACAAAACAGGATCTCTGCCACGTGAATGTCTTGTCGCGGTATGAAGGTTAAGCAACCACAAAAATTGGTTTTAAACAGAGGGAATGAGTTTTTTCAAACTGATAGATGATGGATCCATCCCGAAATCTAAAAAAATACTGTGGATTCACTTGTTCATGAACACTCCATCTATTTTCAGAATGAAAATTCTTAACTAAGAGATAATCACGTAGAATAATAAATCGCACAATACGGAAGATACCTTAGTTAAGGTTTAATTTTTAAGATTTTTTTATATGTAAGATTTTAAAGATAAATAATCAAATATTAAATTATTGAAGAAATGTGATATGCATTATCTAGCCGTGAGAAAACGGAAAATAAATCTCCAGTGAGTTGTTACGGAGATCTTTAATTTCGGATAATTGCCTGTCTTGTTGCAAATGACAGACATAAAAACGCATACCGTATCTCAAACTACATATGCTACAAAACACGAAATGCAATGTTTGTATAGTTGTAAACATATGCATGAATCAGTACAATCCCTAAGTTTCTCTCTGTATCGCTTTGTAAATACGCGCCTGGGCTCGAACCGGTCTCTGCCGGCGGAGATTGGGCCAATCACGGCGCCCTCCTCGCTCCACCGAGGGCCTAACAGCCACTCGAGTCCATCCTCGTGTTACTTGCCGATATTGCCGCCCGGCCACTTTCTCCTTTCTTCTCCAGCGAGTCCTCGGCCGCCCCGCTCCTTGAAACACAATACACGTGCGTCCTCGAGTCCTGGCGAGCCCCGCGCGCAACAACCGCGCATCTCGCGCTCTCCGCGCCGCAGTGGTAACACGCGGCGCCCGCGCGCTGACTCTGCAGTCACCTCCCAGCTATGCTCTAGGCCTGGCATGCTTGTCCTGTCCGCTGTCGCTCTGTCAGAGGCGGCTGGCAATCTCCATGCTCGTCGCCTTCGTCTCTGGAGCAGCGGAGCTCGCTGTATCTCCGACACGACGTCACTGGTCGACAATACCTGGTGACAGACCACCGCAGTGCCTTGTCGTTTCCAGATCCTAGGGTTTATGCTCTCTGAAGTCAGATACAAAAGTACACTGTGTGAGATTTAAAGAGTATCTTAAATTAATTTAGGAAAAATAAGTACATCAATACAAACAAAAAAGTTGTATTATGTCCCTATGTTTGACAATAGCTCGATCATCGGACGCCTTGTGACCCTTTAGCACAAGGCTGTGAACTGACGAGAAGTTGATGGCGTGCCCACGATGGTTTTAATGCGTCACCGCATTATTTAATGACTTAAATTATTTTCTGTGGTTTTTAAGATGCTCGGACGGAATGAACATGCCAAAAAAAACTGTGGTGAAATCATCCATTTAAGTATTTTCTGCTCTCCAACAAAACACGGTTTCGAGAAGCACTCTTCAGCTCGGCTCTATTAGCAAACGGAAGTTCGGGGAAAGTGGTTGAGCTGTGACGACAGCTCTCGAAGTCGACCGACTCAACAACTGCGTGAGATTTCCAGAGATATATGTTCAAGATCCACTATCACGTGACTGTCCTCTCGCCGCCGCTACGATTTATCCAAGATATGAGCCTTGTGACTTACGTCCGCGTACAGACCGCAAGACTACTCAAATATTTTCAAGCAAAACTTTATAGTTATTCAGGCAATCCTCATTTCGATTTTTATCAGATACGGGTGTCATTCAAATATAAACTGGAAATTTTATTACAGATATATTGGTGATTTATGAAAATAAAAGTGAAATGCCTTATTTTTACCACGTTTATATTCACTTGGTTTCTTGTCTGTTTGTCTATTCAGTAAAAAATTTCAATGGATTTTTAACTAACACTAGGGTCTTGAAACTTTGAACACAGCTCAAAACTGGATATCAATGCAATATTAACTCGCTTTCTTGTCTGTTGTTTGTCTGTATGTTCGGTACAAATCTGTTTGGTGTTGTTTATCAATGCCCCCGGATTTGTGGCGATAGGCTACGCGCACAGCAGTACAGTGTAGCGGGATGCAGCCCCGCAGGCAGTGTTTACATCAACGTCTGCGCCAGGCTTTTATTCGGCACAGTCTACAGGCGTAGGTAGATTTAGAAGTACCTATTTCTCCTGGAAATATTTTGAAAACTTCCATAAACGTCTGGAATATTTTAAGAACTTAATGTAGATAGAAATTTTATATTCTCTCGTATTACAAAATGAGAGATTAATTATTTTCTAATTTAACATGCAGCGAAACAATTAAGAATGTTTTTATCTCAATGCATCCAGCATTGAATAGCTTAGAACGAATGTCATTTTATAGTATGCCAACTAAGGTAGTTATTTAGTTTTGACCTTCAAACACTATTTTTCATCCCTTGCACTAAAAACGTGGTCGTATAAAAATTTTCTTTGCACCATGGTTTACGATATTAATTAAGATGGTATGAAATAAATTTGAGTGAATTTTATACTAAGGAAGTTTCAAATATTTTTATTGTTTCAACATCTGTTTTATGGTAATAATTAGTTTCGTCTAAAATTGTTTCAACCAAAATTTTAGATTAGATCTCCGTCCTACATACCTGCCAAGTCCCGCCCTGGAAAGGTCTTGCAGCCCTTCGAAGTGTAGCGTCATCGGAATCTCCTACTTAACGCTCGAAGCTGCATGAACAATGGCGTCTCAGTTACGCCACTTCTCGCGGCGGTCTCTCAGGACGCTCAGGATGTACCAGGCTAGACAGTAAGGCGCCAAGACTACGAGTATGTGGAAAGGCGTTGGGTGAGTAGAAGGGGGCGGGTCGCAGAGGGATTTCCGCAGAGATATGTCCTGCCAGCGCCGCTTCAGCGATCTATGACCGTCTCGTAACACTATTATAATATTTGGCTAAGGCGCTCATTTATAGTATTTTTATTAATATATACTTAAAAAAGCCTAGTTATAGTTTAACTATCTTCCATTATTTGTTTAATTGAGACCTTACATATATACATAATTCATAGTAATTATTTTTACTAAAACATCCATTATCGACATATCCCTCGTACCTGCGACCACCGAACGATAATACCAGTTGACTGACCAATGAGACTTGTACGTGCGGATACTTTAAATTATGTTGATTTGCCAACTTCTTTTGATTGTGTGACCTGTATCATACATAAAGTAATATTTTATTGGATTTTAATGTATGTTCCTGAATTTTTAAAAGACTTTTCCGTCCTTATTTCTTATTAGATTCCTCAGTTATTGACTGCTAGAGCATGGTTTACAAAATTTTGTTTCATTATTTTTTATTAACTGCTGTTGACTGTGGCTAACGGTTTGTGTGTTTGTGTATGCTTGTATGTATATATAACCTTTATATGTCGTGAACCATGACCACCAAGCGAGATGGAAACTACAGGAATCGTCCTTCGCGTCTGGTGGGGAGGGGTAATTACCCCAGACACTCGTCTTAATAACTCTCTTCCGGCGCTGGGCAAACAAGCGCCTGTGCCGAGATTCTTCTTCTTTTCCTGCTCTGTTCCGACGCCGCGAGGGAATTTCCTCTCCTGCGAGCGAGAGAAATTTCCCCGACGGCGGACTCCTCTCTCTCCCCCCCCCCCCTCTTCGGCGAGCTCCTCTTCCTTTAAAAGCCACTTCCGACTCCTGCACTTTGCGCCGCGGCCGGGATAAGGAAAAGTAAATTTGAGGGTGAGGGGGGGGGGTCGAGGTGCGGAGGGGAGGTAGGGGAAGGTGATGAAGGGTGGGGGTGGGGTGGGGGAGACGCACGGGGTCAGTAGTGCCGGGAGTCCCGGGCGTGCAGACGCCAACAAGTGGCTGGAGCGTCGCTGCAGAGGGACCATGCTGCGGTAAGACGTGTGTCCACCCACTCCCGCTCCCCTTACCGAGTGAGTGTTTGTTATGTTATGACGTGCATCAAACTGTCTGCATGCATTTCAGGAAAAAAAAAAAATACTATTTCCCCATTTTTTTGTGTTTTTTTAAAAGCTTCCTTATGTAATATCACTGTCGGGATACTCACATTGTTAGTATTAGTTACGCTGGAAAATATATTCAGTACCATCCGTCTCCGTATTGAAGCCTTAAAACTTATACGTTCCTTGAATCAATCATGCAATGGGAAATTTTGATTTATTACCATTTCTTGAACATACGCCATTTTAGTTTTGCAATGTTTGTCAAGGAAAAAGTTCATAAATGCAAATTAAGAAATAAAGAATGATAAAAAAAACCACAGAAAGAAGCCTAAATGTCAAACAGATAGATCCAACGGTGAACATCAACATGTGTTACGAAAACCCCAATGACGACAGCACAGACGAACACACTAACAGTTAAATATCAGACAACACAAGTATTCCGTGGTAAGAATTTAGTCACGAAAAAATAATAACAGCACAAGCAAACACACTGGGCTAATAATGACGAGACATTTTCAACAATGACAGTAAATACAGACGGACAACAAAACCTGGACAACGCAGCAGATATACGAACACAACAATGAAGATAAACAGGTATTATGTCCGTGATCAGTCTGTTTGTTGCCTGATGACGGGAACAGATGTCAGTTCCCGAAACGTCGCAACTGTTTTACCATCGGTACCGTACCGTGTTCGTCGGTGTTGTCTTCGTTGTGTTGTGCGTTTATCTTCATAGTTTTGATCGTATATTTGCTGCGTTGTTCAGGTTTTGTTATCTGTGTTTACTGTTATTGTTGAAACTGTCTTGTGGATATACCACTGCGCAGTGGCGGATCCAGAGGTTCACCTAGGATTTCAGAGAAGCCAGAGAAAAAATGTCTTAAAATTACTAAATTTGTATGTAATGTACTCACACTACACATAACATCCAACCACCAGAATTTATGATTCTACAAGAAATTCATTAATTATATTGATTTATTTTATTGGTTTCAGAAACAATAATTTTTGTCGGCAATATTAATGTAGCAGACAATTGTTTTTTTTGGGGGGGGGGCACTTGCCCCTGGTGCCCCCCCTTGGATCCGCCACTGCCACTGCGTTCGTCTGTACTGTTATTATTTTTTCATGATTCAATACCTTTCACAGAATTCTTGTGCTTTAAGTTTTAGTGTGTTTGTCTGTGCTATCGTCAATGTGTTGTCCATGATATCTGTTTACGTTCAAAGTTTAGTCTATTTGTTTAGCAGCTTTTTTAGACTTGTTTTCTGTGGGTTTATTTTTTCATTTTACATTTCCTATTTTGCGTTCATGAATTTTTTCCGTGACAAACAGTGAAAAACTGCAATGGCGTATGTCTAAGAAATTGACTCAAAGATGATATTTCATAGGGATAATGCTCAGTTAAAAACCACTACAGACTGATGGATCAGTGTCTGTGATTCACTGAAAACCAAAACAAAATATTTAATTTATCAGTACATTAGTTGTTTTCTGTGTTTCAAAAACTACTGTATAAAATAATGTTTTATTTCTTGGTGATTTTGAAGAAAGTAAAGTGATCAATTATTCCAGAGGTACAAAGTACAACATTTATTCTGTGCTTCATTACAAATAGCAAAATGTGAATAGCATCAGGCCTACTATTAATCATGGGCAAGATTGATTTCCTTCTACATGTCAACATACAGAATAATTTTATTGGGTCGGAATAATCTTTCTTAGAAATTGCGTATTTACTTTCTATAATCGAAATGAAAATTTTACTTTAACATTATCTGCTCATATAGTACGTATACTCGTTCTATTATGGTACTCTATGAATATTCACGTGCCGTTTGAAAACACGTACAAGCTGACAATTAAGGAACCGATCATCAGCTGCTCATTTCCGCCATATTTATGACAAGTGAAATAGTGTTGCGTTGTTGTTCGCAGTGTTACATTTATTTGAAAATAATACTTGATATAGCTAAGCTATCCATTTTAATTATTAAAAAAATCTCAACAATTATATCTAACTTTTTTTTAATTGGTGGCTTGTAGTGATAATATCCTTCTAAAGGTGTGTTTGCAAATAACTACTTTTTTACTCTGACGTTTCTGATCGGATGTATTTTGGGACACGATTCTAGCGAAACAGTAACGATATTTATTCCTTGGTGGCTCGAAATAGCTGTATGCATACGCTAAACTTGGTATGCCAAAATACTGTAGGTATACGTTCCAGTTTAGGTTACAAAATTACTTTAATATAAGACCCATCTTGGCCGCCGACGTGACCTTGCCACAGACTTGAACTTGCCACTGACTTGACCTTGCCACAGACTTGACCTTGCCACAGACTTAACCTTGCCACAGACTTGACCTATTCACAGACTTTACCTTGCCACAGACGTGACCTTGCCACAGACTTGACCTTGCCACAGACTTAACCTTGCCACAGACTTGACCTATTCACTGACTTTACCTTGCCACAGACTTGACCTTGCCACAGAGTTGACCTTGCCACAGACTTGACCTTGCCCTCGACCGACTGGTTGTGCCTGTCTGGCCAACCGACTGATGTGCATGGTCACCACTGGACGTGACTGGTCAATCGACTTACATGTGGACATGCGCTGAAAACACGTGTAAAGCCATGCAAAGGACTCGTTTCGCCTTCTAAGAAGACTGTAGAAATTTAGAAAAGTTAGTACTTTGTTTTTTGTAATTGTAGAATTTCTGCAGAATTATTTTACTTTCAATTTTGTTGCTTTTCCTCGAACTTGGCAAATTTTTTTGGTAATTTTAATTAAATTATATTTTATTGCGTTAAGTAAGGCTCGAACCAAGGACAGAAATCAATCGAATAAATCTTTTTTAAAGTGTTTTTTTAAAGGATTTTTGGGATTTTCCCCCAATTTTTAGCTTTGTAGTTAGAGAATTTCAAGATGGCGCGAAAATGACAAGGTGGTGGACGACGCAATAATAAATTATTTTTGCACTCTAGCGGTCAAAATGTAAACAAATATGTCGGAAGCGCACTCTATCAGGAGAAAACAGTATGTCGGATTCAAGATAGCGGCCTCCAGCAGGCGAAAACACGATGGCTGTCATGATATCATACTGAATGACATCATATCTACCTTGTAATTAGTTTCGTACGGGTGGTAATGACAGAAACTTGGCGACACGATTATAGGATACTTGGAAACGCCCTCTACGGCCAAAGTACACACTCGAGGCTAATAATGACCACGCCACCGTAAAGTCCGCTCTGACGGTGACGGCCCCCCCCCCCCCCCCCCATCACCGGGTCCCTCCACAATGACGTCACCGCGTCGCTAGCACTCGGTCGCAAGCGAGCTAGCAACGGAAGTACTTGGTCGATCTGCTCCCAACAACTTTTATTCTTTACGCTAGAGTGGAAACTGGGTTTCGTTAAGATATATGTACTTCAATATTTCACGTGGGAAATATTTTTAACGCAAGCAACATGGAATAATGCCCAATATATAAAATAGAATTAATCGAAAGAGCAAAGAGTGACACCCATTTCTAACCTGACCACCTAGATTTTCAATGTGCAGAGATATGAGTGTTCTATCGACTAAGAAAGAAAAAAAGCCCAGGAAAATGCAAGGAATCGGCCCAGGCGGCCCGGAGGGCTGAGTGCGCCGACGAAAGACGCCTCGAGCTGCAGCCGTCTGCATCAGCCCAACCCAAATATAACGCATCAAATATAGAATGAATGGACGTGGACAACCCAGAAAATCCCAACATCGCACTTTGGAACTCGAATCGAAATCCCGAAAAAAATAATAGCGGTATTCCCTCCAATTTCTACCCACCCCATTTTTTTTTAAAGTTGAAGAGATGAGTGGGACTCAAGCCATCAAAAACGAGAACAATATATTGTAAAATGGCAGCAAGTATATTCGTACCGTCCCTTGACACCTGTGGCTTCGCGACGTGTCCTGGTTGTGAGGTCCCTGTCATCATCGAAGCAAGCTGTTCGGAGCACAGCACGAAGCACACACCCCCCCCTCCTAATGCACGGGTGAAAACTTCGTTCGGTTACTTATACGTAAAGTTAAAAAAATTCCTCGTTACACTAAGGCAAATATTCTGGCTTGTTGAGTTGATATATCATTATGATTCATTTGTGTCTATTTTTCCATTTCTTCAGTGTGGCTGCTAAATTATTAGTTGAAATGTTTTAGTATTTTACTGCAGTTATAGTTTCCTACAGATATAATTTACATTTTCACATAATCGCCATTTAGTTCCAAGCACTTTTCGCAACTTTGCACTAGTTTATTTAACCCCTCTTCATACAAGTTCGCCGCCTGGAAGTAAAAACAAGTTGACAATCGTAATTTTGTCATTTTTGCTGTACTTTTTTTTATCCATTTTTCATTCAATTAACCTAAAATTATGCTCTGTTCCTCTCATAAAATGGCAGCTAACATTTTTCGACGAGTACAGGGATTGCTTAAACGTTTTCTCCGGATATGGTTACTGAGCGCCTGTACGTAGGCTACACGCATTTCGTACTCGAAGTCCATGAAGCATATGGCCAAGGCGTCCGTTCAATTCCCAGGCGGCAAACTTCTATGCAAAGGGGTCAAGGAAACTGGTGTAGCGGTGTGAAAAGTGCTTGGAACTGAATGGCAATTATGTGAAAAGATGAAGTAGATATGTAGTACACTAAACCATCAGTAAAAACGTTTTCTCACGAGCTTTTTTAATCACCAAACGGTGCTTTCTGATATATATATACTAGCTTTTACCCGCGGCTTCGCTCGCATTTGAGCCATTAAATAAGTATCAGCAGAGATCATTACAATATAAATGAATCAATAAAATATATTTCTCTGTAACAAAAATAAATAATTTTGAATTTTGACCGTCGATAATACAGTGCAACGGTATTACAGTACTCAGGGTTGGAACTTCATAACTGGAATGCTAGATGGCGTTAAAGTAGCTAGATTTTGAGATTTTTAACAAACATTTTTTTATCTTTCGTAAAAAAATATTTTTTTTTAATCAAAAGTATCCTTTGTTACTTCTAATACCTCCAAGAAAATGTGTACAAAGTTTCATGATGATCGGTTAAGTAGTTTTCGCGTGAAAGCGTAACATACAAACTTACATTCACATTTATAATATTAGTAGGATATATATGTGTGTGTGTGTGAGAGAGAGAGAGAGAGAGATACTATAAAATTGCCAACTGTTGAAAGTTCCCTTGTACACGAGTGAGGCGGATATATTTTATTCTTGAACTTAGCATTTCTAAATGTTCGGTGTCCTTGCTCGGGCGTGTGTCGTGGAAAGTTAAGACTTCGCTGCTCAGAGCACCTCTAGCGAACGAGGCTAGCAGAGTGGGGATCGTGTGAGAAGGGCCTGCAAGCGCAGCCCGGGTTACACGCTCGGCGTGAGCCACGTGGTCCAGCAGAGACAGCTGCGCTCTTGTTCCGCCCCTCACCTGTTGCTGCCGCCAGGTGAGGCCGTGCTACACGGGGCTATGTCGAGCCATAATACTGCCTCACTTGTCGTTTCCAAGTCAATACTCCCTCTGTTATCTACATTAGATAAAACTGCTTATGTTTTTGCTCTAATATTTTACAACATTTTATAATTTGGCAAATTAATTTAAATGACACTGAATTGCAATTATTTATTTATATAGTATGTCCCATAACTCAACGTCATCCGAGAACAGTAGATTACAGTTCTGAATTTTAAAAAAATTAATATCTTTTTCGAGTAATTGGAATTTGTCTAATTTTTTTTTTCAATTTATACCTCACAACAAATTTATAAATATAGTTATTCAAAAAAAATTCTATGCAAACACAGATAACCCTACTATTGCTAACAACACGAATTTATATCAAACATTATATACGTATGGGGGGGGGGGGGGTAAATGCTGAAAAAAAATTTATTTGGTTAAATGTTACTAGTTATACTTTAAGACATTACTTTGCAAACTTAGAAACGTATTTGAAAAGCTGGCTTATTAAAGCAGATTACTCTTGAAGTTAGCAAAAGTATTTTTTTTTTTACAGTTAAACTAGTAATATTTTCTGACCCCTAGTGGGTGACTTCCCGTCGCACGCTGGTATACTGCAGGTAGCCGTACTTCTGGCGCGGACCTGCGGACTGCTGATCTCTGGTCTGAGGCCGAGTGCTCCTGTTGCAGAAACTATATTTAACATTTATAAAACATTGCTACACCTTATCCCATTCTTATAAACACATTCAATACAAATTATCTAATCCATTTTCATAAACATATAGTTAAAATATTAATCACCGATGGTACCATAACACAATTGAAATTTTTTAACAGCTGACAACAAACTGAAAATCAAATTTGTTTTCAAATATACATATATACTTTTCAGACATGTTTACCAACAGACCAACGAAAAAATTTGCGTGAATCGGACTAAAACAACCCGCGAAATTATAATTTTCCAGTTACTTTTGAACACAACTCGTGTAGTAATTTAACAATCATCTAATACAAGCTTGTTACTGGAAGCGTGCTGGGAAATGTATATTTAAATACATTAATAATTACAAGGTGCAGTGTGCTGTCGCAGTTTAGTAATAACAGTCTTTTTAACACAAATATTAAATATTTCCAATTTATAGCTGGGCAGAGAAACAGTCATCAGATGGGCTCGTTAACGGTGACTCGCTAGCAGACCTCACGAATCTAACACGGGGAAGCTGTGGAAAAATAGCAATTATCATTAATACTTATATTACCAAGCCCAAAAATCTACAAGCTAAATGACTTGACTCTGGTTCAGCAATTCTTTCCGCGTTACAGTAGTTGAGTACTGAGCCTTCAAAAATATTACCACTAGAATAAATAGTAAGATTCTCCTAAAATTCACTTAAAAATTACATTAATTAAGTCCATGTCAAAACAATTATTATTAAAAGGGAGCTCCAATGAAGTGTACACTAAAACATATATATATATTACATATATTACATAAACTGCTAAAATATCATATGACTATGATATTATAAAAATCATTAATAATCAATAAAACACACATTGGAATTATTTCCAAGGCGTATATCAAAAACAATAAGGCAATACTGAAATACGTTGCCTGTTTAATCTCAAGGAGCTAATATCGCTGGACCCGCGGTACAGAAACTGCTCTCAACTCGCCTCTGTTTACTGGTTGCACCTTCACGCGGTGCGAGTCGCTCGGAGCACCTCGCGCAGAGGACTCGCCCGACTGGCCTTGTTCCCTGCGGACGAGTTGGCGAGCACCGAAGGAACTGCCGGGGCGAGATGGACTCGCTCACTCGCCGAGAGTCAACTCGTTGCTGGACTCGCCAACCAGACGACAAGCTGGCAGGTAGCCGATCCCTGCGCCGAGGATCCACTAGGATATTCGCTCGCCGCTTCTTACTAGAATGTGACGCGTCAACGGCAAGATGTCTAGTGGCGAGCGAGAGGGGTCGAGATAAAGCAGACAAATAACAAAAGCGCGCTATAGCGATCACGCCGTAAATTCCTCAAAAATACCTCGTTATAGCCGTGTTCTCGCTATTACCGTGCTCGCTATAACGAGATTCTACTGTAGTAGTAGCAAATAAAACTGTATAAAAATTACTTGGGTTATCTTTAGGAGATTTTCCCCACCCATAACTATAAAAAAATTACTTGAAACAACTTTTTCAAAATAAAGTAAGCAACTCATCAGCTCGCCACACCGAGTGGTCGTAACCTATGTCTTCTTATTATTCTGAGTCAAGGAACCCCCCCCCTCCCCCAACCCGTATCGCACCGTTCAGATACTTGCACCTTCTTTCCAGTTCTTGGCCTACACAATTCAAGATTTTTAAAAACTAAATAATATGACATAAAAATAACCTCGCTTCACAAAGGCAAGTCATGTGTTCTCAGGGGATGTTGCGAAGACTCAGGGTGCTGGATAAAATTGACTACAAAGTAAATTTTTAGAATTTTTAATTTAAAATACTTGTGAATTCCGGATGTTAGATTATTAATATCTTAGTTTGGATACAAAGTTGTATCAATAAAACTCAATTTCGTGATATGCTGATATCTAATTCTGTTGTATAAGATTAATTTTGTAAAGTTGTGTAAGCTATTCATACGGCTGAAAAGCGTTTTCACCATTTGTGGGTGAGTTTCGCCAGTTCCAATGTTTTATCAGAGAAGAGGGAGTTCTAGACTCCTCTATAGATCAGTCCTGTATTCCCCCCTCCCCCCTCTGCTTCTGTACTGTCTTTTATTTATCTACCGTTATGCAACAAATAACATTTAATAGGTATGAAAGTCCTTACATTATCTGTTTATATATTTCCGGCTAGAATTTAAATCCGTTGAATAGTCGTGTCAAATAAATATTTATTTTGAATACAGGCACTGTGGATGCAATGTTCCCGCCGAGTGGACATGTGCGGTTTCTCCGCCACAGCCGCGGGTCGCTGGCGGAAAACTGCTAGCTCAGCCTGCGGAGAGAACACTGCCTCCGGAGGCCGTGTGTCTTCATCAAGGCCGAGGCTGCTATTGGCTCTGCGGGCGCGCGAACCTTCATTTGTTATTCACCCGGCGCCCGACCCCCCCCCTCCCCTCCCCGCGGGGAAAGGACGACCCTCTCACTTCGAGGCTGAAGCACTGAGGATCACTGGTAATTACTGGCACCTGCCCCGTTCGCCAGCCTGATCGTGATGCAGACATGCTCCGCGCGAGTTCCGAACATTGGCCTGCGATTCGCCGAAAAGAAACATTGAAACCAGCTCAATTTAAAAAAAAAAGACTCACGTGATTGTTCACACAAATGTCCATAAGATACACGTTGTTTTAAATATTAATTATTATAATACGTATTTTGATCCGGTTACTTTTTAATGCAATCTTCAGTGTCGTTCGCATTTTTTGTCCACGATGCACGAAGTCACGAGAGAAGTAGATGTACGAAGAATTCTTCTCGTACCATGTTTGGCTTACTGGTAAGTATTGATATTTTGAGACGAGATTCGAAAAAAAAAACCTGTAAAGGTGAAAGTTGGTGTTCCTACTGTGGAACTACCTGCGGACATTTCGACTCCCCGGTTTAGACTGGAGACTCGTATGAGTACAAGCACACAAGCAGATCGTCAGCAATCGATTGCGATGACGTCTGGACATGACTCAAAACTTATGACTTTGCTTGGTTCCACTTGGCGAAATCTGCATTTCGTTAAGTGTTGAAAGACTACTATCACCTAAATACGTTTAGTACATTTGTACTGTTCTTGACAAAATAAAGCAAACCCTAATGAAGCACCTTCCAGAAGATGAAGAAACGCACAAACTTTCAAAATATAACTTTTGTTTGGCCTGTGTGTATGGTAAACCATATCCGTTCGAGGAAAAAAAAAGTGAAGAAGTGTGCATTCAAGACAGTTAATACTCATATTTACAATTACAATGAAGTGAAGCAGTCCGATAACCACAATTTTGATAAACTATGTCGGGAAGAAAACGACTACGAAAAGAAAGGTTCTGGCGGGTCTTTGTCTTCAGTAAACTGATTGGAACCGAGAATTGGTCCGTTCAAGCCAATGCAGAACTAAATGCTTGTTAGATTGCTAACTTTTGCAAGGTTCGTGTAGTATAGTAGAATTTACGTCATATTTGCAAAAGTTTTGTTATATTTCTTGCACCTTAAACCTAGACTTTTATGATGAAATATTATATTGAAGTAATTCTAATTGAATAAAGTTTACATAAATTATTTTAACTTATATTTATTTTTCTTGGCAAAAGATCCAATCAAGAACACGAATCTATTGAGACAATCGTTATTTTAATATGTATGTATTTTTTAATTTTTTTTCCTAATTTCTATGTTAAATATTGCCAATAACATGTTGGATGCAACGACGATCTGGTAATTAAATACTATTGCACTCTAGCGGGTAAAAAATAAATAAATATGGTTCATACTTAAGGTTCCAATCTCCATTATTTAAGTTTAGTTTGTATTAAAATAGCAATGAAATAATTTTTATGCATTTTTAAATTTTCTCCAATTTTTTGGGTAATAATTACGAATTTTCAATATGTTGGACGTCATAATCCAACATATCGGAATTGAAAATGGGGAAAAGTTCTATAATCCAGTATGGTGTAAATTACGTCATAATTCAAAAGGGCTGCCATGGCATTATACTAATGGTCAAGGTCAACACCTCAGAAGATTACTGACTCCTGGTAAATGGGTAATTTAACCCTCTTCCAGAACATTTATAGCCTCTGGCCCTCAAAACGGTCATTATTCCCTCGAAAAGCGACATTTTTTTTAGTTTTAAGATATTTTTGAGATTTTTCGGTGGCAATTTTTTTTTGGTCAGTTTTGGCAATGTTTTGGCAAATGTTTGTCATAGTCATCCAACATGGCCGCCGTGACGTCACAATCTAAGATGGCTGAGGCCGCCGGAGCCCCAGGTACACACTGCCTGGCGAGCGAACCTTCTGCGCGGTCTGGCTTAAACACTGCATATCATAACTATGAGTCAAGCATCAATTTTAGTTACAAAATTACTACAGGCTACTAACAAAAAATCAAGTGTAGTATCATCAGCGAAAAGTAATTTTCAATGCTTTTGTATCGAAACACCAGAAAAAAAATTCAATAAAATGTAATAACTTGAAAATGTATACGCTAACTCAACACGGCGAATAAAGTTGACCCTAAAGTGGCAACCCTGAATTCCAAGCAGATATTGGAGAAGATGGGAAGCAAGCATCATCACATATTACTGGCTGCAAAACTGTTTATTAGTGTCAGCAAATACTGCAGCCCGAAAGAAACAGTTTTTTTTTTTTTTTTTTTTTTTTTTTGCAGTTAAGAGGAGCTAATGTTTACAAAATATTTTTTTGCGCACGGCTACGTGCGTATTTTACTGTGAATTTGTGTGTTACTTTCATTGGAAGCTTTTGAAAGCTACACACTTTTCTCGCTATTACACGTGGTTAACTTATCAGTTACGTTCTGATTTTAAATTCGGTTATTTCTTCAATGCCAAACACGTTAAGCAAAATAACACCCGCTGTAGTTTAAACGCGAATTCGGAGCTGCACAAATAGTTGCTGGTGTCTCGTCGTGGTGAGTGCACTGTCCGCAGGTTGCCGGCAGGACGCGCGGTTGGTAGCCCTGCGGAGGCAGGCAGTCGGGCGACGGCCAGTCGCTGATGGTCTCTTCCCGCGGAGGAGCGAGGCGTCGATGGAGGGAAATGGCCCGCGCCTTCGGCACCGGTAATGTCGCCGCTGGGACGGTATCTCGTAAACACAAGCCGCGTGAATAGCGCTTGCTCACCAGTTAGAGGGTTGTTACCCCGAGAAGTGGCGGTAGTTAGCGGCCGACCAAACCAACCCCCCTTATGCTGTCTCCCTCGACAGCCTTTTTTTTACGGCGCCTTTATACTTCTTATTATATTTTCCGCGGCGCGGCTCGCGTTACACCCCTGGCAGTGATCAGTATTCCATCGTTATCCGAGCCCACCCTCCCTCCCTCCCTCCCGCCCGCCATTCCTCATCGACCACCTCCCGGCGGCGGCGAGACGCCAGCCCGCGCCATGATTTACCGCCGGCTTCCCGCGCGAGGCCGGAGACCAGAGCGCTGCAGCGGGAGATACTTCTAACTTGTTGTGTGTGGGTCTCTCGGTGAGAGCTCAGTTCTACCCCTTTTCATTGAGACTGTCTTGGAAAAAAAACAAGGAAAGGTTTTATTTCTTTCATACAACGGATTAGTGGCGTAAAAAAAAATATTTTTTTTTTTTACATATTTTTCTCAAATTTATATATCGTGGGCTTAGTGGAAAAAAATTGGTAAGTCCACTTTTTTTTGTGAAAATGAGTTAACTTCACAGATGAAGTTGTAAGGGCAATATCTTCGCCAAGATAAACGTTCGGAAGTCCAAATAATGAATGATTGTGGACGTTTTCTTCTAGCTTTATTTCGGAAAGTCCATTATAACGCTATTCTAGGCAAGCAAAACTTGGTAAGTGAACTAACAGTCTTTTTTTTTTTCCAGAAATTGGACTTAACGACTTTTCCCACTAAGCCCACGATATATATATATACACACACACACACACGCACACTACAATTTCAGGGTTTTGATGATATTTGTATCTATGTAATGATCGTATATGAATAATTCCAAAAATTTTACATGAGAAATAGACACAATAAATTGGCAGGTGTATAAAATATTGAATTCTAAAAAACAAATTTCGTAGTTGTATTTTTCTGAAGTGGTTATACGTGAGTCTGGCGGAGGACGTTGCTTCCACGTGTGCGAACAGCAGCCCACCTCGCGCGCTGGAGGGACAGGTTGTGTCACACATCCCACCCCTCCGCAGAGATCGGCAGTGGCGCAGTTAGTGATGACCCGGCGCTTGTTAGTCCCGGGCAGCGACTTTTATGGCCTCGCGGCCGGGCGGGGACCGGACAAATTGCCCCGAAGATGTCTTCCTTGTCACCGCTTCCCCCCGCCCACCGTCAAACACACTGCAGCACTCGTGCGGCTCTGGGAGTGTTCCTGCGTGCGACGGCGAGTGTTCGAGCCGTCTCGCCGCATCACTCGTGGTTTTACGACTACCATGTGCCGTAGAGCTGTCACTCGGTGACTTGGTGGTCCACACGCATCTCTCATGACTCAGCTACAAGAGTGTGGGCACTCTATTCCCACCCATGTAGAGGCTTTCTTTAATTCGTGCAGGATTATGTGCCATGCCGTTCTTGGCCCAAAAAACAAAAGACAAAAAAATTATGTTCGCAGGCTTTCACTGCCATTTTCTGAAAATAATAAAATTTCATTTGGCACACCAATACGTTTGGTATGTCCGCTAATGTGGGTTTATGTTCATACACGTGGGTCCGCCATCTTCCTGTGAAAATGTCGTCACATGGTGCGCGCGCAGCTTCAACCTGTTAATTTAGTGTTACAGTGATGCGCGCGCATCTAAAAATTTCATTCTGATCATTTTTTTCATAACGCGCATAAAGAAGTATAAATTCAAAAAAAAATGTTTTTATTAACTGTTGGAACAAGCATATCTGATTGATTCCTAAAGACGTTGACACCTCAAAGTTAAAAAATAATAATTCTTGTGGAGGATTGGAACATTATATTCAATAAGTTAAGATAGTCTCGGGTGAAAGTAACCGTGTACCGTCTTTGTAAACATGAGCCCCCCCCCCCCCCCCCCCAGGCGCGGCATCTGCTGTAGTAGGCTCTCTGCAGTCTGTTATATGAGTCTTGGGGCCCGCGGGCGTACACACGCGGATAGAGTTTTTTGAGACGGCAAAAACACTGCGTAAGGCAACGGCAAACCAACTTAGGCTCACGCTGCCATGAGAACGTCACCTCCGCACATAACACATACGACTATGGACTAGATGTTACGTGTTTCGTTGCAGTATGGTTTATGGACACTCCTATAATGCCCAGGTGATGATTTGTCCTCGTAGTATGCCACCTCACGAAAGCTTTAGCGTCTCTTTCTGGTTACAGCTACTGATGCTGAACGGCCAGGAAGTCTCACGACGTTATATAGGATAGCTCGTAGCACTGATCTCCAGCGAATAGTTCAGTTCAGTATTTACAACGTTGATACACTAAACGAAGTCATATACTGATTAAAATATAAGTATTTATATAATATAATTTTATCTTCTATAGTTTTAACGTCGTTTATCAGTCTTTATTTCACAATTTCTTGATGAATATGCCTTATAATCGAAGATTTATTATCAGAGAAGACTTCTTACGCGTCTATTTACGACCAAGGCGTTTTTTTACCAAGACAATTACCCTTATACTGTCTCATGAAACCACTCATAGTCCTCCCATCCGGCATCGAAGAAGCACTCGCCTCGTCTGGCTGTGCAGTTGTCAGGCACCAAGTGACGTCACCGAGTGAGTGGCCCGAGCAAGGTCAGCCGGTAATTTACTCTTGGTTCAGTTTACCAAACCTCACCAAGGTAAATTACGACGGAAGACTCCGGGATCTTAGGTTGAATGGCATTGCTTTGTTGTATTAAAATAACGAGTAGAGGGGAAATATGCCGACTGGGAAAACTACCGAACAAAAGTTGATAACCTGTTAAGAAATTATACAAATAAGAAATTAAATAAAAAGGTTAGGTAATTACAACATAAAATACACACTGATATCGAGTCAGCCATAACAAAACATTTTTATTTAAAACAAGATAAAGAGTATTAATTGAGTATTCGTACAGTCAAAACAAAAATGGGACCCCAAAATAATTATTACTTAGTTACATTTTCAAAAATAATTATTACTTAGTTACATTTTCAAAATAATTAACGTAAATTTAAGATACAGAAAGTATTAAAATATTATTTTTAAAATATTGTTCAATAATAGAATGTTGATTTCGATGCCAAAGGGGTAGTTTGATGAGATAGTCGATGAAATTGCAAGAAGATACGCGTGGCCGAAACAGGTTAACTACCCATGCTGCATGCTTAGGATTTAGTCGTCGAAAACTTTCCTGGGATTTTTGTTGGCGGCTCCCATCGCCGTAGAACCACGGGACAAGCCTTGGGGTGCCCAGATGTTATGGGCGAAGCTTATGGATCACGCCTCAGGCATGGGGCAGCGAGAGGTCGCCAACACCCGGACCGCTAAACAAGTTTTTAACAACAAAAAAATAAAACTATCCCATAAATAATTATAAAACAATGATTCCCGAGGAAAATGTGGTAAAACTCACCTAATGCGGTAGTAAATACACAACTTTCGACATGGATGTCTATGGATACTTGACGAGCACAAAAATTTTGAAGTCTACATCATGGCTGACAAAAACAGAAAGGAAAGTATTACCTTTACCTTTTCAATAAGAAGATGACCATAGATATGACAATACGTAGAGCTGAGAAACTTAAAATGTTAAACTTTCCTGCACTTAAGTGCAATAACTCAATAATTAATCTTAACCACAATATTAATATAAACAATAGGAAAAATTAATTTATGATGTTTAAAGTCTTTTGAAGTCCATATGTTTTTCTTTTAAATCCACAAAGTTTAACAAACACATAAATATTTTTTAACAAAAAAAAGATTTTTATACAAAAACAATTATTTCTTACAAACTGAAACTTAAGATAATAATAATTTCATTATACTTCAAATAAACAAAAAGTAAAAAAAAAAACAATTAGGTATTGCAAAGCGATATAAATAAAAAAAGTAGCATCCCAGTTTGCATTTAATTAAACAACATATATAAGCAATAATGGGCGCATGCCCACACAACAAGTGCACAACGGCACAAAGGGAAGACCCGAGAGGAAATAAGTCATGTGACTGTCGCGTGCATTCAGAGAATGTTTTCGGAGTCAAATGCTTCGTATAAACCATGTATACGTACATAAAATTGTGAGATTCAACAGCATCTAATTTCGGGTTTTATTTTCCTGAAACTGATTGGGTCGTTACCACAACGCCGAAATACCATAACGCCGAATGTCAAAACTAACCACACCGCCGAGACTTATAAAACTGCTGTGTACCACAACGCCGAAATAACAACTGAATAAATTTGTGTGTGTTTCTTAAATGTACCTTAACACCGAAATACCACAATCAAACCTAACCTTACCTAACCCAACTTAACCTAGCGTAATATAACCTAACCTAACTTAACCTAGCCTAACTTAACCTAGCCTAACCTAACCTAGCCTAACCTAACCCAGTCTAACCTAACATAGTCTAACCTAACCTAGTCCAACCTAACATAGTCTAACCTAAACTAGTCTAACCTAACCTAACCTTTGCGGCAGTCCTGCAATGCCATTTTTCGGTGTTAGTGTATTTCGGCGTTGTGGTACACAGCAGTTTTCTAGCTGTCGGCGTTGTGGTCAATTTGGCATTTCGGCGTTGTGGTGCGTCCCCAAACTGATTTGATTCCTCATGAGTTTTATCTGCAAGTCCTGTTATAAGAGTTGAAGCCAGCCGCCCCGCTCAGGGGCAATCGCCCTGATGGCTGGCGAGGGGCGGCGAGGGGCGGCTGTCGGCAACCCTCCCTCCCTCCTATCGCGGCAATCACATTAGTGGCCGGGTGACGAGGCCAGTGGGGCAGTGCGGCTCCTAGCGTCCCCATGCGCCTCCGTGGACTCCGCCAGCTCGCTGGGACGGAGGTTCGCTGGTGAAACAAACACTGTACTGGCGGGAGACCGAGAGCCGTCTACCACCGCGAGTAGAGGCGGGTGGTTTGCAGCTGAACAGCGCCCGAGGGAACACACAGCCAAGACGCCGGCGGCCCTGGGGCTGACGTGGAGTGGCGCGGCGCCCTCGGCGGAGGCGCCGCGGTGTTCCCTGGAGGGTGGCGCGCATTGTGCAGGCCCGCCGCTGCTGGCGCTGGCAGCGGCGAGATGGGGCGCCATTGTCCCCGCGGCCGGATCAGTGCCTTCCTGCACGCCGTCCAGCCACAGACAGCGCAGGCACCTCAAACCTTCTACCACATAAACAAACATATATAAAGAAAATACATATGATATAAAAATGTTTTTTTTTAATGGTTCGTGTACGCGCGTTAAAAGTTATACTTACTTGGCCTAATAAAAATAACTAACATTATTTTGCTTGCATGTAATTAATATAAATAAAATTGTAAATCTACTAGAGTGATATTATAAATTCAATCAAGTTCAATATTTTTTTAAAAATAAATATTCGAGATTTAATATTAATTTACACCAACATGTGTATATAATAAATTGTTAACTGCATTAATAAAATGATCGAGATAAATTTTAATTAGTAATTAAAAACAATAAACTGTTCTAACAAATTATAATTATTTTTTTAAAAATAAAGTTTCATGAGAAACGTTACCAACAAACAATACAATCATTAGTTTTTTTCATGATGCTGGAACACACATACGAAAAAAGACAAACAGAAATAATTAAATTAAAATTATGTGAGTTCTATGTGTAATATTTTTTATAAGCTTTTGTTTTACAGGGGTATTTTTCTAAAACTATTTCCTGACTAGTATTGATTATTGTAGATTCTGTCGGTACTAAGCCGTAAGCAGTCGCGGCCACGAGTTTCGTATGAAAAAGCAGAGAAGACAATATAGTCCGTTAGGATAACATGCAATGAACTGTTTATTGGATCCTGATATGTGAACAGCCTATCCTCGAGGTTCATATACTGCGTGTGATATTATGTCCTCATAAAATTTTCGCCCTTCTTTTTTAGTGATAGACTAATTGGTTTGGTACATGTTTGGGATCCCTTCATTATAGTCATGTGATAAGACTACATTTACACGTTGTTTTATCTTTATTGGGTTGTCAACACTAGAGAACATTTTTTCGAGACTTTTTATAGTACCCTGAATAAACTATGTAATTTAGTGCCGTAGAGGCAATTTTTGTAACAACCTTACCTGTTTGGTGTAACATGTAATAATATTTGAATAAATGTCGTTAAAGGAACTAACAATCATAAATGAACGTTTATCAACCAAAGTATCTAAATCAAATAAGTGACAACAGTTTTATTTATTTATTGTTGTATTTCAGGCCTACAACATAAAATTATTATTATTATTATTTGCGAAACAATCATAGCCAAAACTATAAAATTTAAATTATAACTTGTTTGGCCTCCATAAACGACTGAAGAACTTACCTCAAAAAGCTGGAAAAAATTTTATCTCTCAGGAATAAGAAGAAAATGAGCATAGTTAATAATAATCTATAGTTACGCAGTGTTTCTTACGAATGATCTACGCTTATGAAGTAAAAAGAACTGAAGATCATATATATATTTTCTTTATATATTTTGTCACATATGAGAAGCATTACACCTAACAAAATTTATATTATTTTTGTATTATTATATTTATATTATAGTTTGGTATTTTGGCATATCAGGACTTCTGCGCACGTCCACTATATTAAGTTTAGTTGAGGGCGACTACCATGGACGGACTGTATTCGACACTGCGTGGAGGTGTCCATATGTCGTGTGCACTCGCACGCACGCGACTGACAATCGATAGGTGAGAGAAAAAACCCTCGCTCCAGAGAGCAACAGTGGCACAAGCACCCACTATCGGCCAGCTGGGGTGCTTGTGTGGCAGTCCGGACACTACGAACTTCAGTTTTTTAAAACACTAATAACCACTCGTGGTATTGAGTTTGAAAATGTATAACATAACTGACGTTCATTCAGATCACTTCTCAGTTTCAGTCATGCCTTAGTATTATAGAATTGCAGGCTTTAACACCAATGAAGGCCTCGCTCTCGCACGTGACAGAGATTTACATATAACTATGCACTAATCCAACTACTCCGTCCCGAGAAAGCTACTCGCGACTGCTAGACGGGTGCGTTTTTGCCACGTAATAACGCGTAGCGTGGCAGAGTTGCTTCAGCGAGATGATGCAAATTACATAAATGACACTTACATTAATGGGAATATCGCAGATTACATTACCACGATGCGTTTCAACTAGCCAGTACATATGCAGGCATTGTTATTAAGGTATTTTTTTATCTAATGTTGCGCGATATAAATTATTTGTATTATCACGTACTTCTGCTTAACAAAAGTTTTAAAATGTATCATTAGGTCCCTCAATTCAATCTCCCTAAAATACAACTACAAGAGGGTAGTATAGAGTGTGTCTGTGCCAAATATTGCAGGTTTATAGCTCAAGTTACCTTGCCAAAGGGAAAATTACAATACTTTTTAACCTTTTACGTACAATATCGTTCATTTACCCCATTAGTATTGTTGGTGCATGTGTGTATTTGCCAATAAGTATTTACATACGAGATTCTGTATTTATTATATTAACCTTTTCTTAACAAATTATTATTGGTTAGTCTATGAGCAAGCTGACCCTGGCAAGGCCATAGAGAAGGAAGTTGAGACAGATCCGAGGTTTTCATCAATTTAGAAATATTATGCTGTGAATAAGCTCTTAGTTACTAGAATTTGGAAGTTTATAAACTTTAAAGAAATAGCACTAATAGTACCTTTATTAAAATAATATTTTTATTTACCTTAATATCAAAAACATACTTTCGTATCAGTGAATGTCATTAACTCTGTGACAGTAAAAGTGTAACGTACTAGGCTCGAACAAGGATCCTAATAGGTTACAACTCCTGCCTACAGGACAATAAGGAATAGTTGAATCACAGGAGCGAATTACACTATGCTATAATAGAACGTATAGAAGAAAGTCCCGTGTAAATAAACCAAAACGTTATCCCTAAAAACAATAGGGAAACCCTAATAGACTTAGCTCAAGTGTCTCGCAGGATGACATGCAGAAGTTAATCATGGCAAAAGTTACGAACGCACACAATATAGCGTCATGAACAACGCAGACAAAAAAGGTAGGCCATACTAAATTTTGCAAGTGGCAGGCCGAAAAAAATATTACTCAAGAGGTTACAAAACATTAAGAAGTTAAATTGAGTGGTATTGCCGCCGCATACCGGACGAAACCAATAAGCTCTGAATAAAATACTGCCATGACCCACCTCCTTGACGCGTACCCTGCAGTAATAACGATATAATTCAACACTATAATGACGCAGAGCCAATGAATACAGCCCTAGTTACGCATGCGCATGACCAGAAGAAACCGGAGGAGGGGGTAACTGGAAAGAGTGAGCGCGGGGTGAGGAATGTGTTGAGAATAAGCACGGGAGAACACCGATGAACCAACGTGAACGTGTCTTCTGTTCTTCGATGTCCGGTACAAAAACATTAAACTTTTGTGACGTTATATACATAGTAATTTCTACAGTATTCATGTTTTAGTTTTATGGTCACTAAAAATTCTTAGCAAAAACCTGTTTTTTACTTTCTTTCAAAATTTACATTGATCCCAAGAAGTATTTTGGTAAGTGCATTTGATACATATTTCATACATCCACTTTGTATTTGTTTTTTTGGGCTATTTTTTCTTAATTATTTAAGAACAAACAATGCTAAATAATAATTGCAAGCACAAACTTAAATTGCAATCAAACAAACATCTTATTTGAAATGCACTAACATTACGACCTCACAAGTTTTTGAATGACAAGCGAACAAAAATGACAATATTGTGTGCAGTGTATGGTTGTTCGAAAAGATGAAAGTAGGTTTTTCTTCAGATTTTCGGCAGTTTCAAAGAAGGCAAAGAAAAGTTAATTAATTGAAAATATAGGATAATGTGGGTTAAATTTGTTTTAACAGAATACAAACTTCAAACATAATTATATGCTTTATACAATTTCTTTCCCGGTAAGGGGTGGATTATAAGCGAGAAGAGAGATAATTTCAACATACAGAACTTAAGCTTCATTGGTTAGATTATTATTATAATATTAACTGTTGGCCTCCAAACTCATCGTAATAATTACTTAGAACATCCACTCTCCCTCTAATTTTTTTCATCCAGTATTTTTTTTTACAAAAGTAATCAAGAGCAATGTCATGTAACATCACGCGATGTGAACTGGTTTATATATTTTTGGCAAAGACAAAATTACAGCATTTTAGTTGTAAAAATAAAAGTTGTTCAAAATTTTTTTTTAATATCGTAGCAGTGATTTTTAATTGCAATTTGTTTTGTAATTTAAGTAATTAACGGGTAATTTAAATTTTAAAAAAGTGAGCGAGCCTTTCAGTACTCGCCAGTGATATGTAACATCTAACCTCGGTAACGAGCAAATGAATGTGTGTTCCCATGCTACAAATACACTTATAATATGAAACATGGACATGAAATTTAACGTAAAATACTTTAAAATAGTGCCGAACATGATACATGTATGAAAACTGTGTTCTCAACTACATTTCTGGACGCGAATAACACGCAGAATTTGCTGCCGGAGTAGACTACGTTGGCTATCAAGTAATTCAATATGCAGAGTAAACTTTTAAACTATATAATAAAATAGCTCCAATGAAAGTGAAAAAGACTTGAAAAAATACTAAAACCCAGGCTTTGGACCTGATTTTTGACAAGGAATTTTATTAAAATACTGCTCATCTCGTTAAAATCCATTAAATAGTCATTAATATAAAGTTCCCCGTTGTCTTTGTAAACTTTGGTTTGCACCATCCACCACTGATGGCAGCACCGCAGTTGTTACACATTTCCGTTCCCTGAGTTCCGTTACATTTACAAAATTACTCCCACCAAATGCTGTATACCGAGAGCTAAGATGTTATAATTCAAAAAATTTAAATAAAGAAGAACGTAGACGGCGTTTGTGAATCACCAGTGATCGATGAAACTACCGTGCAGCCACGAAGTTATGTGTGTCACGCGAGGACTTAGCACGTCTTAGCACGCAGGTGTGTTTGTGGCGAGTCGCGCGCCCCAGCTGTGTCCCGCCGAGGCTCGAGCTGTTTGGTTGGAGCGCCTGGTGGTCAGGCCGCCCGCTGCTCTGCTAGGTGCTGCACGGTTGCATAGTGCTTAGGGGTAACATAACTTACTGGTGCAAGCCTCTCTTTCGCTGGATCCATGTAGCATGTGTCTGAGCGCAGGGCAGGCCTTCACGTGTGACAGAAAAATACTGAGGAAAGGAGGGTTGCTTTCTCAAATTTAGAAAATGGAAGAATCTCAAGAAGACTGTGAAAAGTAAGCAGCTTTATTTCATTACCATTTTTATTTAATGTTTTGTGTAGCACAAGCAATATGTGTGGGTTAAATTGACGATATGAAGTTTGTATGTTTTTATAACCCATCCGTGGTCAAAAGAATCTTCAGCTGGTGTCAAATGAAATGTACAAATAGCTTCAAAGAAGAATAATCTGGCCTGGATGAACCCGTGCATCTGCAATCATACGCATAGATAAACGAACAAAATTCGTAATTTTTATCCAAGTTTCCTTTTTGCCTATCTTGAAACTTTCAATATTATTTTTTTCATCGTAGGCCTAGTATCTTAATTATTATCATGTATTGTTTTAATTGCGTCACCATGTGATTCTCTCACTGTGTTTGTTTACAACTGGGGTCCAATGAGCTGTGTCTTTTTCACTGTAATCCATCTATTAAAATATTAACTGTGCACGTTTTTGAAGTCTTGCTTACCATAAAATAGTATTGTGAATTTGGAAATATGTATAAGTTATTTATAAAGCACCAGAAATAAAATCAGTAATCTGAGGTAAGCATCACGGTTTTAATACCCGATTGTGAACGATGTCATCTTATATCTATCAGTTAAGTTTATTTACTACTGAAAACATTACAAAGTTGTAACTAACGTTTAAATACGTTAGAAATTTGTTTTCAATGGTACTAAAAAGATTGATAATACGTAAATGTAGTTCAGGGCAGGCCAACTTATAGAATGTATTTGTTAGTAATTTCATACCAACGAGGATGCACTAAAACTAGACGATATTATAGATCCTTAGATTGAGCAGGACGACTTTCTTTAGAATTACACGCATATTGCAAAAATGTGACACCCGAATCAGTAAAAAAATCCTAAGCTATAAAGAGAAATAATTTGTTCCGTGCGTTTGGTTTCGAACGGAAACACAAATTGGCTCAAAACAACTGTTTACTCTAAAATTAATTTAAAAATGTTATTTCATCGTGCAATCAGTTAAAATATCATTCTGTTTTTGTTCAATAATAATTTTCGACAAAATCCATCGCAAATAATTAATTTACTTATGTGTTTACCCTAAATTAAGAGTTTTAAATAAACTAAGGCAGACAGTATTTACGTTTAATGCCAGACAGATAAGCTTCACAACGTTTACTATTAATGATCCCAACTGGGTAATCCGTAACTCTTGGTCTTAAATGTTCTTTTTGAGATTTGGGAACAAATCTAGTTTTCTTGCGCGTAACGTAACGTAGGCTCTCTATTACTAGCACTCTGTACTTTGGTAACAGCTTCAACTGTCTCGGGCTGTGTATTAACACCCAGGCGATGACGTGATCCACAGCAGTTTAAGCTATCTGGTGTTTGCAATCTTCTATCCGTTCTCTCCCCTGCGTCCACGTAGCGGTGAAAAGGGGGGGGGGGAGAGTGGTTGGCCCCACATTTCGCCACGTGACCAGCCGGCAGCAATCACGTGCTTACCCCTCCCACTCCCCTTATAAAACACGATGCCCATTAGGGCCTATGTCCCATATCTTCAATTACCACCCACCACTCCTTTCTTGCTCGCAGACCAAATGACTTCTACAGATTCCTCACGCATGTGCCCTTTTTTTTTTTGTTTCATTTCGACGATTTAATCCTTTCCTGCGTCAGCCCCCCCGAGTACCCCTCCTCCCCCCCCCCCCTTTTCCACCTTCTCACCCTTTTGAAGGCGCGGGACAATTACGTGTCTCTTATCTGGTCGGCAGGCGCTGGGTTTCCATTAGCGGCACAATTGCGCGCTGTTGCTTCCCCTGCCCGTCACGCATGCTCGCGGGGGGAGGGGTGGTTCACCCCTAAGGGAGGGTGTGATTGTTCAGCTCCGTCGGGCGTCAGGGGAACAAACTTTTCTCTCCTTTGGAAAAAAAAATTGTTTCTGCAAAATAACAGCCTTATTATTAGTTTCACTGTATGCATATCACGTCAAATGAACTGGGCCTGCAAACTACGTTTTTCCTCGTGTAACGTTGCTGAAATATTTTTTTTAAGATATTTTCTTCAAACGAGTGTCTTTCTTATTGCAACATGGTATTCATGTGCCAAAAACGACCATTTACAGTATTTAAGTCAGTTAATAAACTCAAATAATTTGTATGTAGATATTAATCGCTTTTCTTAAATATTAAAACAATTACACCACCACAGTAATCCTATTAAGGTTGTATCGCCTTATTTGCTGATTTCAACATCTCCAACTGATACTATAAACTTAAATATTGAAACAAGGTACAGCTATTAGATGTATTAAATTTCAATAATATAATGCCAATTTTAAGGAACAAGATTAAAAATTAAGGAATTGGTGTCGTGTAATAAACTTTTGCAATACAGATGCTTTATGACCAAAATCCAGTCAGAACCTTTAAATGTACATTTTAATATACTGATTTGTTTCTGCACTTATTAAGTTAAATATAAATTTATTAATAATATGTTTTAATTATCTAACGCATATTTTTGTTTGCCAAAACATAATTAAGTTTATAACTATTATACATAAAAGTTGCAGTAAAATTTTAAATGTATTATAGTAGCACATTTTATAAACGAGTTTTACTCTTCCATGTTTTGAAAAACATTTAAAATTTGTGTTGTGTTAAAATTTAAAATTTGTATTGTTTGTTTTCATGTAAGTACAAATGAATGTGCTAATAGTACTCATTATTTTCAGAAACATCCGCTATGAAGAATTCGAAATGCCCTCAAAACTTGGGTGAGTCACATATCACAAAATCACCACACTAAGATATTACTTAAGAGCTATGTATGAAACATTTTATCATGGATATGCAAAGGTTGTAAAATTTACTATTTCAATTTTCTCTGGTTAAGTCACTTTTACTGCAGAAACGTATAATTAATATTCATTATAAGACATAATATTAAAATATCCCTATGTCTTTTTTATATTCTCTGCCAACATAAGTAAATTTCTATACGATAAAAGATCAAAAATAAATTATATTTCTTAAAAATGTTTTTGGAAAAGAATAACTCTATATAGTCGTTTGGATGCATTAATTGCTTGAGTCCATAAAAAATTAGACCTTTATGGAGTTTAATTCAATAGAGAACTCATATAAATATTGGAATCAAAATATGTTTTTATTATTACGCTGACGAAAGATATTGAACAACATAAATTATATTTAGTTTTTAATAGAACAAATTATACCTTTTTAGTCATAATTAGTTTTTAATTAAACAGTGATAAGAATAATATTTATCTTTAAAAACCAAGAAAATATTATTCGCTCTTTATATACTAGCGTTAGTTTTTTATTATATTGAGCAAAATTTAATTTATTATTATAGTTATTTTAATATAAAAATCAAAATAATATCATACGAATGTGGTCACTGTCATCGTGATGTGTCAAGGAATTTCATATGTGGTTATTCATCTCTAACAGCTGCGTCGGTAATTTTTTTTATCTTCAATCATAGATACAGCTAGTCCATAGAAAATTCCCAAGAGTAAAAGTACTAGATCTCTAGCTGGTAAAGATTATCGGGGAGAAATAATATGTTGTGAGGCCTCATGGAGAGAGCAAGTGTAGAAAAGCAGATGGTGCAAAATGGGGAATTTGTTTTAACTTCCTTTAAGTCAACTTTGCAAGTAGAAACATATAGTGCTTTTGTGCAAAGTTTGGAAATTGTTAAGACCACATTAGACAACAAAAAGCATATTTTACTCAATGCGTATTATGTAAGATATTGCTTCAATTACACACAGAAAGCACATTTTGGTACAAAGCTAGGAAATGTAAGTACTGACTACTGAAATAGATAACTTTATGGACACAAAATTAACACTGTTTTGTAGTTTTAGCGGGGTTTTTTTTTCTTTCAAGTTGTATTAGATAAACACATAACTATGGTTTATATTCGTTCTAATCAATGTCTCCATAAATATTACCTAATGAAGAAACTAATATTTTAGAAATATCACGAACGTAAATTAATGAAATATTGATTAAAATTTAATTATTTAATTTCCTTGAAACATTAGGAAAGCATAACAAACGATAATTTGAAGTACGTAACCTTAAAATTTACCAAAAATATTGAATTCGCCAAATTCTATAAACGTTAGGTACACTGAAGGATCGGAAGAGCGAGTGTGAGTGGCGGGAGACAGTGAGGCGGCTCCGGGGCGCAGGTACCAGAAGTCGGAGGACGAGAAGGGCTTCGTGGACGCGGAGGGCGAGCTGGGCACCCCGGAGTCGCTGCCGGAGCCGGAGAGGCCTCCCTTGCGACACATCGACAAGTACGTCCGCCCGGAGTGCCCGTGCCTGTCCAAGAGGTACACCGTCGCCCTGCTCACCTGCGTCGGTGAGTCTTGTCCTTCTCCCCTCCTGACCACTTCCCGCTCTCCCCGTTCCATTCTGCCAGGTCCTTCCACTTGTCAGTGTTCCCACTCGTCCTTCCTCCCATGGATCAGTCTCATTCCGCTCTCTGCTCTCACAGTTCCAGTTATCTTCACTCGTCCTTCATACCACTCCACTCCGATCTCTGCTCAGGGATCAGTCTCATTCCGCTCTCTCTGCTCTCACAGTTCCAGTTATCTTCACTCGTCATTCATACCACTCCATTCTGATCGCTGCTGGGTGATCAGTCTCATTCCGCTCTCTGCTCTCACAGTTCCAGTTATCTTCACTCGTCCTTCATACAACTCCATTCTGGTCTCTGCTGGGTGATCAGTCTCATTCCGCTCTCTGCTCTCACAGTTCCAGTTATCTTCACTCGTCCTTCATACCACTCCATTCTGGTCTCTGCTGGGTGATCAGTCTCATTCCGCTCTCTCTGCTCTCGCAGTTCCAGTTATCTTCACTCGTCCTTCATACCACTCCATTCTGGTCTCTGCTGGGTGATCAGTCTCATTCCGCTCTCTGCTCTCACAGTTCCAGTTATCTTCACTCGTCCTTCATACCACTCCATTCTGGTCTCTGCTGGGTGATCAGTCTCATTCCGCTCTCTCTGCTCTCGCAGTTCCAGTTATCTTCACTCGTCCTTCATACCACTCCATTCTGGTCTCTGCTGGGTGATCAGTCTCATTCCGCTCTCTGCTCTCACAGTTCCAGTTATCTTCCTTCTGCCAGTTTCCCCTATCTTATCTAACGTCTGCTTAGTAATCTGCATTCTTATTCCCTCAGCTCTCGCCTTTCCAGGTATCTTCCCTTTGTCCATTCTCATACTCTGCTCTGACCACTGCTTATGATCGCTTCCAACAACTCTCTGCTCTCATCAATTCATTTACCTTCTCCCTGGCCTTCCTATGACACTAATATGACCTTTTTTTTAGTAATTTTCCTCAATCTACTCTCTGCTCTCGCTATTTTATTCTGAATCCTGGTCGGTGGCTTGATGCACGCTATTCTGAGAATTTTTTCGTTTTGCGTTTTTATTTACTCATTCTGGTTTACTTTTCTGATCTTATATTTTTTTTAGCTTAAATACTTCACTTTGACGTATTTTTTTAGCTGCTTTCCCTTATGATAGTGTATGTTTTTAATAAGTTATATTTTATGGTGTTTGAAGCTTTTAAACACGCATTATCCTCGTTCAATCTACAAATTAACTCGCAAAACTGAGTGTTTGAATGACTCCAAGCCCGAGGCTCTTCGACTTTATCTCTTGTTTGTTGAATCTCTCCTTGACTCATATTAGTTCTTTAAATGAATTGTGTACGCTACGGTACTTTTATTTGTTGTTGGTCCCAATATTTTCGATACGTTTATGTAAAAGGCGTACCTACTTCTTTTAACGATATCCTCATATGAAGACTGTGCTCTCAATATATATGAATCGCCTTATTATAGCAAACTAAGATTTTTATTGTTCTAACATTAAACATACGAAATTGGTGAGCTGACACCTGAGGTGCGAAGAAACTTAGCTTGTCTATGCACAAAACAATATTAAATATGGATTTTTATCACAAGTTAGTCATGAAATGTGTTATTATATATATTATAATATGCCCTGCGAATAAAAGTATATTGATACTGGACGCATCTGCATTGTTTCAGGTTTCATAATCTCATTCGGAATGCGCTGCAACATGGGAATGGCGAAGCTACAGTTCGAGCACGGGGTGAGTGTTGGGGCCAGCCAGTTGTCTGTGTCAGTGTTGGGGCCAGCCATTTGTCTGTGTCAGTGGCGTCAGGCGAGTGGTTGAAGGGGAGGGTGTGCTGCAGCACTGCGCACACGCCAGAAGCAGCAGTTTGATCAGAAAACTTGCACGACTGCTCTAAAAAATGAAGATACATTTTTTTTAAAACTATCTTAGTTATCAATTGTAACAATAAAACATTTTTTCTTACCTGTAATTTTTTGCGATCTAAAAAAATGCATTGTTTTGGTAAGGGACCCTTTACTAAACTCCTGCACAAAAATAATTAAATTATCCAGAACACACTTTAATAACTAATATACATTAATATAAATGATTTATAAACAATACTTTACTATGGAAAAAAATTGCTAGCTAAATAAATTTACAGTATACTAAAAATTGAACTTTGTATAATGCAATGGGCAATAGAATTAATTATTAGTGTGAAACTTAATATAATTAGCCAACCTATTCACTATTGCACTTTGCCGCCAAAATAAACATTTTTGGCCCACTGAAGAGCATTTGTGAAACATTTGACTGAATATTTGTTGGGTGACAAACATGTACCTACGTGTTAGTTCAATACAGGTACATTTTATTTTTTGAAAACATCACTTAAAATATTATATTCAGAAGCTTTGTGTGGCATCTCATGTAAAGCTCATCCGCATTTCCTCTCTGTATCTCTCTTTTTCTGTTTCTTAATAATATATGCGTGCCTTCACTTTGTAAGTACATTAAATGCAGCATGATAGTCATTGCATGCCTCCCATACACTCTTCAGCTCATTCCAATGTAATTTCGCTTGTGGGTAATCTAGCGCATCAGCATCATGATGCCTGAAGGACACATTTCAAGCCCGAAAGTCACAGTGAAGAAAAATGTCGGCAGAAAACGAGCCAAATTTGTTTTGAAATGTAGTACATCTTCAAAAATTACATATATATAGTAGACACGGAAGAATATTTTTTTCTTTTCTTCACAACTTTTCATGTTGGATTTATTATTAGGGATACGAAACATTTTTTATATTACGCAACATAGTAATAAGGCGGAATCTGCGAAACTTCAATTACTGCCAAACATTTATAAATATAATTATTTATCTGTTATGTTTTGCAGGCAAAAATCCTTTGTAACCGTGAACGCTTGAGCTACGGTTTCGTTTTGTGAGAGTCATGGGTTCGATCTCAAACCGCGTCATGACTAAAATCACAGGCTCCCAGTTGGAAAACTGGTGATTCTGACAGAGCTGTAATCTTGGAGGCCCTATGGTTTCAAGCCCCAATTCATTACCGAGTGAAGTCGAACCATTGTTGAATGTAACAGTGTCTCGCTGGTTTTTAAGTTTACATGTTCATGCAACGAACGGAACGCGGCCTTCATTTACTCGCGCATCCTTCACTCCTCCCGATGGATGATGTGCTAGGGAAAAGTCAGTTTCCCGCCGTAAAAAATACAATCGTCCGCGGGGGTGGCAAACCCCCTCCCTTATTTCTTCTTTCCCGTGACGCCCCCGAACGCCCACCCCCCAAACACACCCTCGCCCGTTCCTCCGAGGATGCGGAAGTGATCCCCGTTTGTAGGCGTAGCGGAGTTCTGCCATGAATAGAATCAGAATTACAAAAAGGCTCTCCCCCCCCTTCCACCCCGCGCACAGTGCTGCCCCATCCCCCACCAACACCCCCCAGTTAGTGGCACGTGACAATACGCTGATTGTTGCCGACTGGGAATGGAAGGGGTGGGGGTGGTAGCCAGAAACATTTCAAATGGAAGTGAAGCCAGAAACCCGGGAGGGATGGCGTGGTGAGCGCGCAGTGCAACAACGACCTACGTACAGCTCAAGCCTCGCGGCCAGGTGACCCACAAAATTTTCACGAGATCCTGTGTCGCGACCCAGGGTTTTGGTAAAAACTTTCAAGGCAAGATTTTTTTTAAAACAAGCTGTATAATTGATTACAAACTCTCTTCCCCTCGAGAGGTGAAGACCCTGAGATCAGGCTGCAGGGTTGCGATGAGGAACACAAGCCGAGACAGTCGATTTTTCAAATGTGGTTTTCAGCCCGTCAATAACTATTACCTCAAATTTCACAGCTGTCTTTAAATGACAACAGCGTTCTCGACACTTGACCAAGAACCAAACGAAATGGAAATTAGTTACTTTTTAGTAATTTAACGAGCCTACCACATCGTCCATAAGTTTTTGTAGAAGAAGTGAGCTATGCATAGTACGGTCCTCCAAATTTAAAAACTCACTGTTAAATTCAAGAAGTCGGATGAAGCAATGAGCTATCATTAGGAAATATCCGTTTTTTTTTAATTTGGTGAAACTGATTTTGGAACGCCGGTATTTTTTTTTTTAAAATCACTTCAATAAATAGCCACCATTATTCCTTACTTAAGTCCATAATGGGAGATCAATAGGCCTACCTGCTATTCCCTTGAATTGTGTTGTATGTCTTCATTCATCTGCCGTGATCTCTAATTTGAGACGTCCTGGCACATGTAAAAATTAATTAATATGCTTATTGAGGTTCAAAAGTCCATAATATTGTACCTACCAGACATTACAGACAATTAGACCAATAGAATTTGCTACCGTCATATTGGTAATTTATTTAAGCGGTAGAGTGCAGCATTGTCAAACAATAGATCTTCAGCTGTCATATCATCTGCCAACATTTTCAGCCATCTTGTCCAACATACTGAACATCCGTGACCAACAACCGACGATTTTAAGCCTCTAAAATACTGATGACACTAGCATTCAAAAATACATTTCTTCTAAAGTCTTTAGTCGTTTGAATCTGGCGATTGACAACGTGGGCTACAGTTCCGTGAGTGGACAGGACCCTCGCTGTGGGTCAAAGGCGTCGAGCTCAATTCCCAGCCAGGACAAGGAGAACTTGTTTCTCGAGTCCCTTCCCTCCAAAACAATGAAAAGGTAGTGCGAGACCATTGTGGAATGGCCCTCACAGTTCGCGGTTCGTCGCGAGAGGTTGTCGCTTGGGCCGCTGTGGCGCGCTGGCGGCGCTAATGGCGCTCGGGCGAAACTGCTCTTTCCTCGCCGCGACGCCCCCGCCCCCTGCCGCCGTGACGTCACGACTTCCTGTTGCTCGCGAGAACCTCCCCCCCCCCCCTTTTCGACACCCCCTGGCCATCGGGCGAGGCCCGTCTCCGGACAAGAGCCGCAGTCAACGCGGATCGCACTTCGACGGCCCTCCGAGTCGGGGAGCTGGTGATCTTCAGGGGAACTGCATTCCGTGACGTAGTTGAAGTCACTTCACAGCCTCGACATCGCCGTGTCGTTCCGCCCAGAACATGGCGGACAAATAGTGCTTGATAACGCCTGATGATGGTTAGTAAGTGTGAATTACAATCTCTGTCGTTAAAAAACAAGTCGCGTTCATAAAAATATTCCACAATGCAAACACCACACTTCAGTCAATGCATTGGGCGTCTTTCTAGTATGACGTACAAATGAACTAAAGGAGAAAAAACGGCTTCACACAGCTACCGTGCAATCATGCAGACGCGGCCACCCCTGCTCCGTGTATGGTCCTAGCAGTTGTTAATTTGGTAACAAACTGAGTAGAAGTGGTTCCACGTAATGTTATCAATTGAATTTCTTGATATTAATTTCACATAAATTTAAAAAATAAAAAGTATTAGATGGATATTAATGTTTATTAGCTTATTAATTTGATCTTTTGACACGTAAAAAAATTCTCAGCTCGGCGCATGGACTAATATGCATAAAACCTTCGCATGCAAGCTTCTATAACAAACTATATTATTTAAAAATATAACTAACAAAATATGTGTCTTTGTAGACACAGAACGAATATGGACAACATACATTTCGCACAACAAACCTACATCCGAATTACGGAAGAGTTATTATCGGTTAGAAATATTTTAATTGGTGATAAAAATACATGTAGCAATATTTGAAATTCCCTTAGTACAAAATTTAAAAAACGCATATATGTTAAATTACCACTTTTAAAACCAATGTTCAGCAAATTTTTAAAAAAACATGACTTTTAAAAGAGTTTTAAAAACGCAAATAGATAGAAGGTTATCAAGCCTATAGGTTATGTAGATTGCATTTTTGTGCGAACCAATGTATGACGAACAAGTGGAAGTGGATATTGACCAGAGCTCGTGAAGCACCGCGACTCTAACAGGACGCATATTGTTTTCCAGAAAGTAAGGTTCAACTGGACGGTGGCGACGGAGAGCGCCGTGGACTCGTCCTTCTTCTGGGGCTACCTGGTGACGCAGGTGCCCGGCGGCTTCCTCGCCTCCATGTACCCCGCCAACCGGTGAGCGCCCTCTCAGTTGACCAGCTGTACGCCAGTCTGGCACCAGACACCAGTAATTGCCGAGGCTTCCTCGCCTCCATGTACCCCGCCAACAGGTGAGCACCCGCTCAGTTGACCAGCTGTACGCCAGTCTGGCACCAGACACCAGTAATTGCCGAGGCTTCCTCGCCTCCATGTACCCCGCCAACAGATGAGTGCCCTCTCAGTTGACCGGCTGTCTTCGCCAGTCTGGAACCAAACTCCAGCAATTGCCGAGGCTTCCTCGCCTCCATGTACCGCGCCAACAGGTGAGCGCCCTCTCAGTTGACCAGCGGTACGCCAGTCTGGCTCCAGACACCAGCAATTGCCGAGGCTTCCTCGCCTCCATGTACCCCGCCAACAGGTGAGCGCCCTCTCAGTTGACCAGCGGTACGCCAGTCTGGCTCCAGACACCAGCAATTGCCGAGGCTTCCTCGCCTCCATGTACCCCGCCAACAGGTGAGCGCCCTCTCAGTTGACCGGCTGTACGCCAGTCTGGCACCAGACACCAGCAATTGCCGAGGCTTCCTCGCCTCCATGTACCCCGCCAACAGGTGAGCACCCGCTCAGTTGACCGGCTGTACGCCAGTCTGGCACCAGACACCAGCAATTGCCGAGGCTTCCTCGCCTCCATGTACCCAGCCAACAGGTGAGCGCCCTCTCAGTTGACCGGCTGTACGCCAGTCTGGCACCAGACACCAACAATTGCCCAGGCTTCCTCGCCTCCATGTACCCGCCAACAGGTGAGCGCCCTCTCAGTTGACCGCCTGTCTTCGCCAGTCTGGAACCAAACTCCAGCAATTGCCGAGGCTTCCTCGCCTCCATGTACCCCGCCAACAGGTGAGCACCCTCTCAGTTGACCGGCTGTACGCCAGTCAGGCTCCAGACACCAGCAATTGCCGAGGCTTCCTCGCCGCCATGTACCCCGCCAACAGGTGAGCACCCTCTCAGTTGACCGGCTGTACGCCAGTCAGGCTCCAGACACCAGCAATTGCCGAGGCTTCCTCGCCGCCATGTACCCCGCCAACAGGTGAGCACCCGCTCAGTTGACCGGCTGTACGCCAGTCTGGCACCACAATCCAGCAATTGCCGAGGCTTCCTAGCCTGCATGTACCCCGCCAACAGGTGAGCGCCCTCTCAGTTGACCGGCTGTACGCCAGTCAGGCTCCAGACACCAGCAATTGCCGAGGCTTCCTCGCCGCCATGTACCCCGCCAACAGGTGAGCACCCTCTCAGTTGACCGGCTGTACGCCAGTCAGGCTCCAGACACCAGCAATTGCCGAGGCTTCCTCGCCGCCATGTACCCCGCCAACAGGTGAGCACCCTCTCAGTTGACCGGCTGTACGCCAGTCAGGCTCCAGACACCAGCAATTGCCGAGGCTTCCTCGCCGCCATGTACCCCGCCAAAAGGTGAGCGCCCTCTCAGTTGACCGGCTGTATGCCAGTCAGGCTCCAGACTCCAGCAATTGCCGAGGCTTCCTCGCCTCCATGTACCCCGCCAACAGGTGAGCGCCCTCTCAGTTGACCGGCTGTACGCCAGTCAGGCTCCAGACACCAGCAATTGCCGAGGCTTCCTCGCCTCCATGTACCCCGCCAACAGGTGAGCGCCCTCTCAGTTGACCCGCTGTACGCCAGACAGGCTCCAGACACCAGCAATTGCCGAGGCTTCCTCGCCTCCATGTACCCCGACAACAGGTGAGCGCCCTCTTAGTTGACCGGCTGTACGCCAGTCTGGAACCAGAATCCAGCAAGTGCCGAGGCTTCCTCGCCTCCATGTTCCCTGCCAACAGGTGAGCGCCCTCTCAGTTGACCGGCTATACGCCAGTCTGGCACCAGACACCAACAATTGCCGAGGCTTCCTCGCCTCCATGTACCCGCCAACAGGTGAGTGCCCTCTCAGTTGACCGGCTGTATGCCAGTCTGGCTCCAGACACCAGCAATTGCCGAGGCTTCCTCGCTTCCATGTACCCCGCCAACAGGTGAGCGCCCTCTCAGTTGACCGGCTGTACGCCAGTCTGGCACCAGACACCAGCAATTGCCGAGGCTTCCTCGCCTCCATGTACCTCGCCAACATGTGAGCGCCCTCTCAGTTGACCGGCTGTACGCCAGTCAGGCTCCAGACACCAGCAATTGCCGAGGCTTCCTCGCCGCCATGTACCCCGCCAACAGGTGAGCGCCCTCTCAGTTGACCGGCTGTATGCCAGTCAGGCTCCAGACTCCAGCAATTGCCGAGGCTTCCTCGCCTCCATGTACCCCGCCAACAGGTGAGCGCCCTCTTAGTTGACCGGCTGTACGCCAGTCAGGCTCCAGACACCAGCAATTGCCGAGGCTTCCTCGCCTCCATGTACCCCGCCAACAGGTGAGCGCCCTCTCAGTTGACCCGCTGTACGCCAGTCAGGCTCCAGACACCAGCAATTGCCGAGGCTTCCTCGCCTCCATGTACCCCGCCAACAGGTGAGCGCCCTCTCAGTTGACCGGCTGTACGCCAGTCTGGCTCCAGACACCAGCAATTGCCGAGGCTTCCTCGCCGCCATGTACCCCGCCAACAGGTGAGCGCCCTCTCAGTTGACCGGCTGTACGCCAGTCTGGAACCAGACTCCAGCAAGTGCCGAGGTATTCCTCTCCTCCATGTACCCTGCCAACAGGTGATTACCCTCTAAGTTGACCAGCTGTATGCCAGTCTGGAACCAGACTCCAGCAAGTGCCGAGGCTTCTTCGCCTCCATGTACCCCGCCAACAGGTGAGCGCCCTCTCAGTTGACCGGCTGTACGCCAGATTGGCACCAGAGACCAGCAATTGCCGAGGCTTCCTCGCCTCCATGTACCCCGCCAACAGGTGAGCGCCCTCTTAGTTGACCGGCTGTACGCCAGTCTGGCACCAGACACCAGCAATTGCCGAGGCTTCCTCGCCTCCATGTACCCCGCCAACAGGTGAGCGCCCTCTCAGTTGACCGGCTGTACGACAGATTGGCACCAGAGACCAGCAATTGCCGAGGCTTCCTCGCCTCCACGTACCCCGCCAACAGGTGAGCGCCCTCTCAGTTGACCGGCTGTACGCCAGTCTGGCACCAGACACCAGCAATTGCCGAGGCTTCCTCGCCTCCATGTACCTCGCCAACATGTGAGCGCCCTCTCAGTTGACCGGCTGTACGCCAGTCTGGCACCAGACACCAGCAATTGCCGAGGCTTCCTCGCCTCCATGTACCTCGCCAACATGTGAGCGCCCTCTCAGTTGACCGGCTGTACGCCAGTCAGGCTCCAGACACCAGCAATTGCCGAGGCTTCCTCGCCGCCATGTACCCCGCCAACAGGTGAGCGCCCTCTCAGTTGACCGGCTGTATGCCAGTCAGGCTCCAGACTCCAGCAATTGCAGAGGCTTCCTCGCCTCCATGTACCCCGCCAACAGGTGAGCGCCCTCTCAGTTGACCGGCTGTACGCCAGTCAGGCTCCAGACACCAGCAATTGCCGAGGCTTCCTCGCCTCCATGTACCCCGCCAACAGGTGAGCGCCCTCTCAGTTGACCCGCTGTACGCCAGTCAGGCTCCAGACACCAGCAATTGCCGAGGCTTCCTCGCCTCCATGTACCCCGCCAACAGGTGAGCGCCCTCTCAGTTGACCGGCTGTACGCCAGTCTGGCACCAGACACCAGCAGTTGCCGAGGCTTCCTCGCCTCCATGTACCCCGCCAACAGGTGAGCGCCCTCTCAGTTGACCGGCTGTACGCCAGTCTGGCACCAGACACCAGCAATTGCCGAGGCTTCCTCGCCTTCATGTACCCCGCCAACAGGTGAGCGCCCTCTCAGTTGACCGGCTGTACGCCAGTCAGGCTCCAGACACCAGCAATTGCCGAGGCTTCCTCGCCGCCATGTACCCCGCCAACAGGTGAGCACCCTCTCAGTTGACCGGCTGTACGCCAGTCTGGCTCCAGACACCAGCAATTGCCGAGGCTTCCTCGCCGCCATGTACCCCGCCAACAGGTGAGCACCCTCTCAGTTGACCGGCTGTACGCCAGTCAGGCTCCAGACACCAGCAATTGCCGAGGCTTCCTCGCCGCCATGTACCCCGCCAACAGGTGAGCGCCCTCTCAGTTGACCGGCTGTATGCCAGTCAGGCTCCAGACTCCAGCAATTTCCGAGGCTTCCTCGCCTCCATGTACCCCGCCAACAGGTGAGCGCCCTCTCAGTTGACCGGCTGTACGCCAGTCAGGCTCCAGACACCAGCAATTGCCGAGGCTTCCTCGCCTCCATGTACCCTGCCAACAGGTGAGCGCCCTCTCAGTTGACCCGCTGTACGCCAGTCAGGCTCCAGACACCAGCAATTGCCGAGGCTTCCTCGCCTCCATGTACCCCGCCAACAGGTGAGCGCCCTCTCAGTTGACCGGCTGTACGCCAGTCTGGCACCAGACACCAGCAATTGCCGAGGCTTCCTCGCCTCCATGTACCCCGCCAACAGGTGAGCGCCCTCTCAGTTGACCGGCTGTACGCCAGTCTGGCACCAGACACCAGCAATTGCCGAGGCTTCCTCGCCTTCATGTACCCCGCCAACAGGTGAGCGCCCTCTCAGTTGACCGGCTGTACGCCAGTCTGGCACCAGACACCAGCAATTGCCGAGGCTTCCTCGCCTCCATGTACCCCGCCAACAGGTGAGCGCCCTCTCAGTTGACCGGCTGTACGCCAGTCTGGCACCAGACACCAGCAATTGCCGAGGCTTCCTCGCCGCCATGTACCCCGACAACAGGTGAGCACCCTCTCAGTTGACCGGCTGTACGCCAGTCAGGCTCCAGACACCAGCAATTGCCGAGGCTTCCTCGCCGCCATGTACCCCGCCAACAGGTGAGCGCCCTCTCAGTTGACCGGCTGTACGCCAGTCAGGCTCCAGACACCAGCAATTGCCGAGGCTTCCTCGCCTCCATGTACCCCGCTAACAGGTGAGCGCCCTCTCAGTTGACCGGCTGTACGCCAGTCAGGCTCCAGACACCAGCAATTGCCGAGGCTTCCTCGCCTCCATGTACCCCGCTAACAGGTGAGCGCCCTCTCAGTTGACCGGCTGTACGCCAGTCAGGCTCCAGACACCAGCAATTGCCGAGGCTTCCTCGCCTCCATGTACCCCGCCAACAGGTGAGCGCCCTCTCAGTTGACCGGCTGTACGCCAGTCTGGCACCAGACACCAGCAATTGCCGAGGCTTCCTCGCCGCCATGTACCCCGCCAACAGGTGAGCGCCCTCTCAGTTGACCGGCTGTACGCCAGTCTGGCACCAGACACCAGCAATTGCCGAGGCTTCCTCGCCGCCATGTACCCCGCCAACAGGTGAGCACCCTCTCAGTTGACCGGCTGTACGCCAGTCAGGCTCCAGACACCAGCAATTGCCGAGGCTTCCTCGCCGTCATGTACCCCGCCAACAGGTGAGCGCCCTCTCAGTTGACCGGCTGTATGCCAGTCAGGCTCCAGACTCCAGCAATTGCCGAGGCTTCCTCGCCTTCATGTACCCCGCCAACAGGTGAGCGCCCTCTCAGTTGACCGGCTGTACGCCAGTCAGGCTCCAGACACCAGCAATTGCCGAGGCTTCCTCGCCGCCATGTACCCCGCCAACAGGTGAGCGCCCTCTCAGTTGACCGGCTGTACGCCAGTCAGGCTCCAGACACCAGCAATTGCCGAGGCTTCCTCGCTTCCATGTACCCCGCCAACAGGTAAGCGCCCTCTGAGTTGACCAGAAATTTCAAGAATGTTCCAGAACAAATATAAGTTTAGACATATTCCTAATTATGTAGGTTGTGTCAAAAGAGTTTATTGTTAGTATAAGGTTTGATAAGTTTTATTGGTTTAGGATAAAATGTGTTATTTTTATGTATATTTAGGTGCTGTAAATAAAAAATAATTTAAAACAACAAAATGATTTGTGGTTTTAAGCTAAAAATATCTGATATTTATTTTAATATTTGGAATATATTTTTACTTTACTTTTCGCAGTTTTAAAGTGTTTCCTTTAATACTGCAAATCATATATATTTTTAAAAAAAATATATGCCTTGTTTTGTCTTGACCTTTGTGATCATGATTTTCTCTTGGGTTTTTTATGAACTACTTTGATGTGATATTGTCTTCAGCATTTTAAAGTAGCTAATTTATATGAATTTATTTCATGTTAGTACCGATAAAAACATCTCATTGACGTATTTTTATGTTTGTATGTTTCGAATAATTCTTAAATATATTTTATAACTACTGATAAGTTATTTAAGTGTTACAGATTACAGAATTTATCTAATCTATGTTGAAAAATATGAACACTATCGAAGTTATTTCTGAAAATTTAAATTTTACCTTTGTAGAAATTAGTTTATATGTTAAGTAGGTGAAATAATTTGACAAATACTGATTAAATCACGCTCATTGATACACAACTCTTTACTCAGAGGAAGTAGAAGAGGTGTTTGGTTACTTGGTTAGAATGATCAAGCTTTAAGTGGGCTGCAACTGCTTGTTTTCCGAGCTATCTTGGTAGGAGGGTTGAGTGGGAGTGCTAAGTGTTGAGTGATAGTTCTGAGAGCTGAGTGCCGAGTGCGAGTTCTGAGAGTTGAGTGCGAGTGCAGAGTGCTGAGTGCCGAGGGATGGCTGTCTGTTTCAGGATCTTCGGCACGGCGATAGCGATATCCTCCTTCCTGAACCTCCTGGTGCCGGGCGCCATAATGCTGGACCCCAAGATGGTGATCGTCGTGAGGATCTGCCAGGGGCTGGTCGAGGTCAGCACACCCCCCCCCCCCCAATCCCTTTTTTTTCTCTCTCCAATTACCATTCGGCGGCGACTATTAGAGACAGCTTGTCTTCGCAACATTAGAAGAGACATAGTCAGCACATGTCTTCAACATCTTTATTTGTGAAATATCAATAAACGAGTGACGGAATTTAGAAGTCCGGGCATTTTATAAAGTTTTATTAATGTGGTAAAAATACTAATATTTACTTTATCGATAATTATGTTATAGTTAGTAAAAAAGCTGTTTGTTCCTTATCACGACTGCTAAAAGATCATAGTAATTAATTGAACACACACACACTGCATTAATATTTAGCGTATATTTTAGGTGTAAGAAGAATTTTTTTAATGACAGAAAGAATTTTATGGACTATAATCATAAGGAGAAAACGATACTGAAGCTTTGATATATTTGATTCATCTTTGATGTGCTTGGTTTGATTAAACGTTTTCGTATAAATACCTGGAACCTAGTTATACCTGCTGTGATGCACCATGACTTATGATGGACCTGAGCATTTTCGGTCATACATTTTGTATCGAAAACCAATCATAATTTAGGACCGTTTTCCTAATGTAAATAGCTTTCATGGAAAATATTGAGGTTGTTCGTTTCGGTACGACTATGATCTGCAAAATTATCGGGTTTTATGACTTCATTGTCTTATCTATACTCATACTGATATAGCTTATTTATTATTTGTTATTCCATAATGTAACAAGTCTTTCATAGGGTTCATACTATTGTATTTCTTTTAGTTTTGAGCTTGTTATTAGCCAAGAGTGTTCATGGATGAATCCAATTGAAACTGGTAGGCCACAATTACACTATAAATTAAAATAAAGAAGTTTATAAAGTCTTATTCACACCCTGCTCAGGCTGTTTAATTGTTCACCTTTTATATTGTTTCGATATAATAACTCGCAAAACTAGGATCTTTCAAAATACCCGATCTATGAAGTCTTTAGGATCGAAGTTACTTAGCTTGTCTGCTATTCCTGGCTCGTTTCCGAGTCTGGGTCCCGTCCTACTCATAAAGGCTCCCCTACTGCAACCCCTTGGCACTTGATATCGCGAGCGGAGTGAATTACGTCACAGGGGACCAGTACCTCGGCGAGAAGACGTTCGCCCAGGAATTCAATAAAACGCGCGCGCTCTCCTGCCCTAGCCACTCCTGGCCCTCTAGTAGCTCGTCAGGGGCATTTTGTCCTTTGAACTTCCGCAAGAAGGACCCGGAACCTCGCACCCAGTGTCCTGTGGGTTGGGGGGGGGGTGAACACGATCCTTGACGGAAGCAGGCTGGAACCTAGTGACGAACTGCACATCACAGATCAGCTACATTTGTCATGAGACTAATAATGTTTGTTTTCAAGCACTGTGTCCATTAAAGAGTGTCTACTTTATGATTAATTATGATTATTACTTTATGATTAATTAATGTTTTAGTTTATGCGTGGTGAATAATTAATGACCAAATAACAAGCTCTGGTCAATAGTAACCTGTAAAATAAATATTTAAAATAAATAATTATACATGTGCAATGTTAACATAAAAGAAACAGACATTTTGTGACATAAAGGTAACCAAATTTTTGGTTTTCGGGAAGATTGTCCTCATGTAATTGAGAAATAAATGTTCGCTGAGCTGTGGCGTGTTTATCTCGGTCGAAGGGCGTGACGTACCCGGCGTGCCACGGCATCTGGAGGTTCTGGGCGCCGCCGCTTGAGCGCTCTAGGCTCGCGACCCTGGCGTTCTGCGGCTCGTACGCCGGCGTGGTGCTGGGCATGCCGCTGTCCGGCGTGCTGACGGGCGGCATCAGCTGGCACGCGCCCTTCTACTTCTACGGTGAGCGGCTGCGCGCTGGCTGGCGAGTAGACCTTTTCGCTTGCTGAAGCCAAACGACAGATGCTCTAGTAGCTTCGCATCCGAAAGTAACGATGACAGCTCCTTTCTGTGGACATAAAATTAGCGGCTCCTAAGAATGCTACTTAGGTGTGAGTGGGCATAGCACCCGTAGCACTACATAAAATTTTATATTAAAAACCAAACCCTCCTTGCTGCTACATTTTTGGCGATATGCATGATATTGAACCGAACAAAATAAGTTAGTACGCCGAAAAAGACACTACAACATCGGCAAATTTTACAGAAGGCCGTGTTCTGTTGATGCCTGGACTCGAAGACCAAAGGAGACCAGTCAAGAAGGACAATGCACTGTTTCTGTTCCGGCAGGTGTGGTGGGGCTGATCTGGTACCTGTTCTGGCTGTGGCTGTCGTTCGAGAAGCCGTCGAAGCACCCCACCATCTCGGCGCGGGAGCTCATGTACATCGAGCAGTCGCTGGGGCAGAGCACGCTGCAGGCCATGCCGACGATGGCGACCACGCCGTGGAGGGCCTTCTTCACCTCCATGCCCGTGTACGCCATCATCGTGGCCAACTTCTGCCGCTCCTGGAACTTCTACCTGCTGGTGCTGTTCCAGGCCTCCTACCTGCAGAACACCTTCCACCTCAAGATCGAGGAGGTGATGCCCCTTTTCTACATTGCATTTTGTATTGTGTTGTCCGAGAGCAGGGCTGATTTCTGGGAGGAGCTCCGGAAGTTTTGTACCCCCTCCCCACAAAAACTTGGATCGAGACTTAGGGCTGCTTGCAGAGACAGGTAAGTAAAATCTAAGCAAAAATTTGCAGGTTATTCAAATGGTGAACTACTTTACTTTGCCTCAAGTCACGATTGTGCAAGTCGGTATTAATACCTATTCTAATATCTTAGTCCATATACTAGATCCAGGCTAAGTTGTTAAAAGTTATTCATCCCTATTTTATAAGTATTTAAAATAAAACTATCCCAGACTGGCTTGTAGCTGCTGGGCGTAGCTTCGCTGCTGTCCTGTGCCTCGACGGCCAGGCAGCCCCTTGTCTTCTCGTACGCGGGGAGAATGAAGCTGTTAAGCCGCTGTAAGTGGGGAGCGAGGAGGGGTGGGGGATGGCACGTGACAAAGGAGAGTTATCAGGCGGTTATGATAGCCTCTTAAATCTGGGATGCCGCCCCCTCCGCCTCCCCCTGCCGAGCTGAAGTCGCGACGCGGAACTAACGCGCCTCGCTCCACGAGCAGAGCCACTTCGCGGGGATAAGTGTATCGTCGCACGCGCTCGGCTGGTCACGGGAGGGGAAGGTGTGTGTTACTCTCTCTCTCTCTCTCTCACTCCGGTTATTATTTATAGACGCAATCTGCCCGCCGGTGCTATCAGGCAAAGTAGCAGGGGCGAGGGAGTGCTGGACTAGTCGGTTCCGCTTGCGAGAACATGAATCGCATAGCCCCGATGGAGCCGGATTACAAAGGGACTACGGAGAACTTGTGATGAGCACACCTTCCTCCCGTCACGGTGGTGGGGATTCAAATCCCGGGAGAACTACTTCCTCCTATTATCCCACGTAGAGAACCGACGGTGTTCGTTTCTGCTGGACGATATTGTTTTCCGTTTCTTCGCCTACCTGTTCAGACATCACTTAAGTGTGATATTAAAACATAATATTTAAACAGATATATTTTATTCTAACTATTTCGTTACAACATGAATAATAGTTAGATACACAGTTGTCTCTAGTTTACTTGGTTGAAAGTCACTGGTCCAACGCCCTTTTGATTCCGGCGAGCGCTTGAAGAGTACCCAGCAAGCGGGAAACAAGCACCACCGTCGGTCAGGAGAGTTTGTGGGTGTTCCCGGCAGACGGGGTTCGTCGGCGCACTCCCGCACCTGCTGATGACGGTCATCGTTCCCCTGGGCGGCATGCTGGCCGACCACGTGCGCAAGCGAGGCCTGCTCACCACCACCAACGTGCGCAAGATCTTCAACTGCGGCGGCTTCGGCATGGAGGCGGTGTTCTTCCTGGTGGTCGCCTACGCCACGACGGCCGTCGCCGCGACCACGGCGCTCACGTTCGGCGTCGCCTTCAGCGGCTTCGCCATCTCCGGTGAGCCCCGGCGCCGAGCTTCACCCTCGCGAGTTCCCCGGTTGAGGTCACGCGCGTGCTGTCTCAAACACACTCGTTCAACCCTCCATCACTCGTCCACTAGGCCTGTACTAACACGTCTATCAGCTGTTCCCTGATTCTACCTTTGAGGTGCAGGTACAGGGAGGGAGGAGGTGCGGAAAGCCGGACATGTTCCGGAAAACATGCCTCCAGCCAGGGGAATTGTCGCTACTTCAATACTTTACTCCTGGTCAGATCATCCGCCTCTCCCTTGCGCTCGTTCATTCCTTCGTGATTGTCACCTACCAATCGTTCATTCACCCACAACTATTGATAAAAATGCTACTAAATATCAATTCTGACCTTTTATTATACTGTAAAACACATGCTAATATATTTCCAGAAATTTTTGACTGATAAAGATACATTTGTGAATTTGTATTAAGTCATAATTTGCATCATTTCGTCCGAAGGGCGGTATGAAGTGTTAAAAAAGAAATGAAAAGAGAGAAGTCGAGCGTAATTTGTGTTTCATTTGAAACCATATGCTTGTCCGATTTCAAAGGCAGTAATTTCTTTGTATGGTCATCTTGCATTAACTTGTAAACACCAGAGTAAGAATTATGATTGTTGTACTCTAAAAAACTTTGCATGAGTCAGCAAACATGGGCGCAAGGTGGTTTTCTGGTGTAAAGATATTGGGCAAGAAATGTGGGATCATGAATCGAGGGCATACGTCGTTCTTGGCTCGCAGGCTTCAACGTGAACCACCTGGATATTGCACCGCGGTACGCCAGCATCCTGATGGGCATGTCCAACGGCATCGGCACCATCGCGGGCCTCATCTGCCCCATCGCCATCGACAACATCACCAGGGACCACGTGAGTAGCTTGTGTTCCGTTACCCCCTCAGAGCGCGCCGATGACAATGACCGCGTGCACGTTCCTGACGGTGTTTACCGTCCGCAGTACGAAGGCGGAGACGAAGTGCAATACCCAGCCCTGGACCCTCAAATACTCCAAAACTTTGGATTCTCCAACTTAACCGGTATATTTCAAGTACATGTTTTGATACTGCTGATCTTCTGTTGCTTTTCACAGAAGCAGAACATCATGCATTAATTTCCCGTTATCTCTGCCCACTAGTTTTCCAGACTTAGAGTGGTAAACTCGTGGAATAAAGATAGCTATGCTCCAGCGCTTCCAGTACTGGGTGTGGTATTTTTTACACCTTTGTATTATTTTTAAAGTATAAATTTTGACCACTTTTACTGTCTACAGATTATAATTCAGAGATAAATCTACGACTTTCAAGTTTTCTTGACTTCTAAACTCCAACTGAATATATTGAAATAATTCTAAAATGTTTTTAAATCGCGCGAGAACTTCCGAGTTTTCAGAGTGCGCTGGCACAGGAATTGGTTCCAAACAGTCTGGTGTATGTATAATATGTCTACCAACAATTTTAAAACGTGAATTTCCACTTCTCCCAAAACTGAAAGGATGATTCAAGACACCTTTTGCAATCGCAGTGTTCCCGTAAGAGTGGGTAATCATATCAAAGTTAAAGAAAACTTATGAACTGGAACTGAGAATTTTCCTTTTGTGTAGAAATATTATCAATCTTTAAATAAAGTCTTTGAGTTTATTTTCCAAATAATTATTGATCTAATAAGCCATAAGAAACCCGTGTGATACAGTAGTTATTTATAGCATTTATGAGTATAGACTTAAGAAATCTACTACATACATCCCTATCCAGAAAATATACGTATCCACGACTAGCAAAAATATACTTTTACAAAATTATATTCTATATTGCTTACAAATAGTACTTCGAGTGATTGTCAGATTATCTCATTAATTTCACTGACACGATGACACATGTGTTGGAAGTTAGACCAGATTCGCGGTGCCGTCCAGGATCTAACTCTTGTCACTTGCGAGAAAACTGACAACTTTATCATGACGTAGCTATCGGTCTCGCATTTATTGTGTTGAGTGTTTAACATGCAGTGAGTCTCCTCTGCGTCCCTGAAGAAGGCTTGATGAACCGATCAGTGATGTAGATTGTGTACACAGTCTACGTATTTCTTTAGACATTACTGAATTTTCCTGGCTCCCCTGGAAAAACACACAGACATAAAAAAAATCGAAAAAAAAGTTAAAATATTTATTTTTCTGTGCTTGTTTTACAGGATGTAACAAAATAATAAAAAAGGAACGAATTTAAAATAAATTTCCTTTCTTTTCTGAATGTCATGGCGTAGTAGCTATTCAAACTTCCTTCCACCCTCCGTCACTTCTTTTGTTCCTTCTTTCTTTCTGCTCCCTCTGCTTATTACATTCTCTCACGCTTTAACGGTTAGTTGGACGCTCGGCGTCAGTCTTCGCGGACGTCTGCCAGAACGAAAGATACGGCAGGGAAGAGCCAGGGCGGAGAGGAAGAACGGTCTATGTGCCGGTAGCCTCGCCTCACCCACAGCGGATCAACAGAGCGCTCTACAATAACTGTGCAACATAAACTAAGAAGATGCGATCATTCCTAAACACATTTTTTACGTATGTTTTATATGTATGTGTTATTTGGTGCCATAAGACTTCATGACTTCCTCAACGAAAAAAATAAAGCAAATGATTGAGTTCGAGAATGGAATATTTCCAAAATACACAATACCAATTTGTATATTATTGTAATAATGATTTTCTGGCTTCTTTTTTAACAAGTTATAGTGCTGATACTGAAATTAAAGTACTAATATAAAAAAATTAGAATTCAAAAATGTTATTTCATATTTTTTATGCTATGTCAGCATATGAAACAATTGGGCGTTGTAATTATGCTTAAATTAAATGAAGGCACTCCATTGACATCAAAATTCCAAGGTTAAAATAATACATACTATTCACTATATAATACACCGTCACCGAGAGAGATAATGCAAGGGTAAATCACTGGGCTTACGCCTACATTCTGCTGGGCCTGTGTACCAATCCCGATTCTGTTGTAGGTAATGATTCATTTTTTCCATGGTTTCCACAATCACTCCATGCGTGCGCTGGGATGCGTTCTTTGGATGATTCCTGCAATGTACACACGCCACTGCAAGTGTTCACTTTATGTCATAGGGAAAATCCAAAGAACTACAAAGAAAGATGAATACAAAAACACACGATAATAAGTCGAAATCAGCCGATATTAAAGGTAAAGGCGGCACAGAGAATTCCGTGGAAGGAATTAGTCAGAACAATATCACAGCCCAGACAAACACAGTGAGTTGACAGCGACGAGACAGTTGGAACAAAAACAGTAAATACAGACACACAACAACCTTGAACACAGCGATTTTCGGGGGAACCCAACGATGATACCAAACAGATTATCTGGAGAACACGCCGACAGTACAGAGACGCACATTGGAACCCAGCGATAGAGTTAAACGTGTATTCAGACAACACAACGACGCCCGCACAGACTAACACAGATGACTTCCTAAGACAGAATTCTCCGTCCCGACTGTACATTTGATATTTTCTTAGTGTTTTTGTATTCATCTTTCTTCGTTTTCTTCTACGCCATACAGTGCAAACTAGAAATGGTGTATGCCTAAAATAATGATTTTAAACAATATGTCTGAGCGTTTCCTTGCTACAGACTATGGATTGTTTTGTTTAAAGTCGCCATCTGTTACCAGATCCGGGACCCACCCATAATTCTCGAAACAGTCCATTTAGAGCGATCAAAACAAGGAACCACCACAAGTGACCTGGCATGCACTATCCCGTGTGCGCGCAAGTTGTGACAGCTCCCGCGACTGGTGCATGCGCAGACGCAGCAGAGCTGGAGGACGGTGTTCATCATGGCCGCCACGGTGCACTTCATCGGCGTCACCTTCTACGCGCTGTTCGCGTCGGGCGAGCTGCAGCCGTGGGCGGAGCCCGTCTCCCTGGACGAGAAGAAGAACTGGAACCCCCTGGAGGACGCCTTCCAGGGAGCCACTCAGGGCGTGGTGAGTGGCAACCACCAGGTCCGCGCACCTGACTCGATTCCCAGGCTTTCCCAAGCTCGCCTGTCCATCTCCTCTTCGCCAGCTCGTCATCTCTTCGTGTCCTTGCCTGTGTCTACCTCTGCAGTTTAGTCCATTCTTCATGTGCCTCATCTAATCTTCACCAGCTCTACATCTCTTCGTGTCCTTGCCTGTGTTTACCTCTGCAGTTTAGTCCATACTTCATGCGTGTCATCTAATCTTCACCAGCTCATCAACTCTTCGTGTTCTTGCCTGTGTTTACCTCTGCAGTTTAGTTCATACTTCATGCGTGCCATCTAATCTTTACCAGCTCATTATCTCTTTGTATCCTTGCCTGTGTCTACCTCTGCAGTTTAGTCCATACTTCATATGTGTACTTTACTAACTCGGTAGTAACCAATTGGCTCGAGAGAAATGTTTTAATGACGTGGCAAAGCTTTGTGGAGATCGAAGTGTTAAGGATTATTTTTTGACTGATTTTGGTTGTTGATACAGAAAAGTTTGGTGTAATGAAACATAAATTTAAATATCACGTCCATCTACCAATATAAGTGTTTCCAGATGTGTAAGCATGTCATGTCGAAATCAATAGCAAGGACAGGTTTAACAATTAATGTGCTATAGATATATCGATTTAGACCACAAAAACTTTTTATTAGGAACTGTCGAAAAGGACGCAAAATGAACAGTATTATTACTCTACAAATTTGATTTAACTATTTTTTTTAACTAATTTATAATTTTAAAGTACCTTTTTTTTTGTAGAAACTTGTATTTTTGAGATTTACAAATCCGAGTTCCGTAAATTTACATCAAAATAATATATTCGGTACAGCTACTATAAAATGTAATGAAATGTCCCTTATAATTTTCGTGTTATTTTACTACGAAGCCAACATACACAGTTCCTAAGTTAGCACGAAATACAAATGCATTACCCTCCACTGAAATATTCTCAAGAGTATATGGTAAAAAATGATTAGAGACAGGGACACGAAAGCATCTTAGTCTGCAAAAACCGGGCAAGGAATCCATTTTGGCATATAGTCAAAGTTTGCAATTTCGGTTTTCCAAAGTGTCTCAAGATCACTTTCAGAAAATGCTAGGTTAGTTCCTACTTCCAAACTCACCGGAATACAGCTTTTTTTCCTTCAGTTCTTCGTCTTTAATAAACTTGGCGTTCACAAACGTAAAAAAAATATGTATTTAAATGGGTGAATGGTTACCACGAGCGTAAGAAGTGAAAAAATCACACTTCGATAATTCACTTGAACATTATACGAAAATATTAAATAGTTCACTTGAACGATAAAGGTAAACAATAAAGTAGGCAAAAAAACTTAAAAATACACAAACGCTATTGAAAATTTTATAAAAAATGTGTCTATAATAATTAGAATTGAAATTACGTAATTGTTTTTCAAAGAATAATACTCAGTCATTTCCAGCGTATAGTGGAAATACAGATCACTGACGCTTGCACGAGAGTGAGTAGTGTGGAAGGGGTGAGGAACGCACCTTGACTATCCCTACCCGTTTCCGCTATCGACTGCCCCACTCCTGAGCCTTGCAACACGCTTCACGCCGAGATGACTTGCGCAGGACTCCCAGCTGAGCGGACACGCCGTCAGCTACGGCGCCGTGGAGCAGACGGGCGAGGGCCCGCCCCTGCCGGCGACCAATCACGTGGAGGCTGTCCAGCCCGAGTCCAAGGACGGCTACTACAAGTACGGCTCCGTGGACGACACGTACTAGCCGCCCGCAGCAGCCGCGGCCGAACATAACCTCAACCCGGCCGGCCCAACGCGTGCGTCGCGAGGCTTGGGCAGTGACCGCCCGCCGTTGTGTTATCCTCGCGGGCGAAGACAGGACTGCCACAGCCTTGCCACTCATGCGCCGTTCAAAACTCCCCCTGTACATATGTGAGCTAGTGTCCTGGCCCTTATGTTCCACGTCATGCATTACCACTGCAACACGCTTCGTCGATTTCTCATCGGCTGTTCGTCGGCTCTAAGGAGCCGTTTGCAATTTCGACCCGTACTGAACTTTAAATGTTTGCTTCTGGATCATGTTATTTGAAATCACTTTAAACGAGAGATTTTTAAAAATGCTCAGAAGCAGAATAATCGTTCAAATGTTTGAAGTCAATGCTGTGGTAAAATATAAACGTGTAATGTTCGGGTCACTGATGTACGAGTGAGTGAAACAACCCCAAATACATGTTGATTTACTGTCAATTATTGTTTAGTACCACGCTGTACGCATGCTGGAGAAAAAAAAATTGTAACAGCAATTAATTAGTCAGTTTCCTAGTCTGTGTGTTGCTGCTACTGGTAATTAGTCGTTGTTGCTGTAAAGCAGTGGCTTCCCTCTCCAGACAAGGTTTAAAGGAATGATGTCAGGGTACTTGTTTTCTTTGTAACTATTCGCGCAAGAACTGAATTACTATACCGAAAATATTTTATGTACTGCTACAGGTACAACTAAAAAATGAAATATTTGCTTATTAATTTTTATTCAAACAAAGTAGTCTGAGAACGTTCAAAAATCAATGGAGGTATGTAATAAGTTGTCAGCTAAAATATTCACAATATAAATAATAATATAAAGGCCTAATTATTTATTGCAATACTTTTAAAAATAAATATGTATAAACGTCTAGTCCCCCCACCTACTTTAAGTTACCGTACTCTATTGAGGAGACGAATCACTAAAAAATAAACACATTTATAATAATTTGTGAAGTCTTAAGTTATTCGTCACAACGCGTGTTGCTGTATCTAGACGTAAGTACATAATTACTGACAATAAGATAAGTTAATAGATTAGTTCCTTATTCGCTTACACGTGTTTCCGTTGTGTGTATAATGTTGTTGTGTGATAAGATCTGTTAGTTGTGTGTAAAACACTCTTTTCGTCAAATAAATATATATCAATGTTTTGTATCTGGTTTAATTTCCTTAGTAAAAAATAAACGCACATAATACCTCTACAATTCTACTGAAACCATTTAAAGTTTGCTTCTTCTAAACTTCTAAATGATGATCCTTTTCAAAAATAAATTGTTAGATATTGGAGTGATTTCTGCAAAGCTCAATGCCCTTAAGGAGTTAAAAGAAAACAGTAATAGTTGACATTTAAAAAATTTTATTTGAGTGTTCTGACAGGGAATAGGATTAGTTTTTGGAACGTGAAGTGAAATTATGGCTAGTGTCGGATGAATACAAGTCAAATGTAACCACATCATCGTAAAACTGCATTTATTATAACATAGTTAAATTAATTCGGTAACATAAAAAAGGTGTCAATAGCAAGCCATGACTAATTGGAATGTTGGAAAAGAGAACCAGCAATGACAGATAATAAGTTTTCCTTTAATTAAACCACATAAATGAAAACTGCCTCATGACAAAATAATATTGCCAATGTCTACTTTTATAATCCGCTGAAATTTTTGTGAAAAAATGTGTCGAAGATTGTTTTTAATTATGCGTGAGGTTTCTTTGCGCAGTTTGCTTCACACGCACAATGCTTGTGCTGACTCATGACTCTCTCGACGAGTGAATGAACATCATACTCGTCATCATTTCGTTTTGTTTTCTTCTCTTCCAAATGTGAAATTTAAAAATAAACTTACCAGTCTTATCGTCTCACGTTTGTTATTTGTGCTGTGATCGCGAAAGACAGTCCAGTGGCAAGAACGTAAGCAGAATTTCGTTCCGTGTTGGAGGAGGGGGGAGGGAGGATAGAACCTCATTACTTATATTTGCTTTCGAAATATACCATTTGGTGGGATGTATAGATTTTTTAATGATTTCTTATGATTAAAGAGGGGGTTATATTTCCCATCCCCTTGAATACGCCATTTTCCAGTGGCACGCAATACCATCACTAGCTCAGTCATGAGGAGGATTATCATATCAGTATCAGTGACACTTTCTGCAATTGATATCCTTTCAAACATTGCCGCTGCGACAAGACAATGTTGTCGTCTGAATGTGCGGGCCATAGTTGCGGATTTGAATCAGTCCAGAAGACATTGTTTCTTTAATGGGAACCTAGACTTATACAACTTATACAACTCAGTTTAGGAATTTCGTTATCTTTCCAGGTATGCTAAGCAACTAATTTTACGAATTTCATTAAATTATTATATGAGCGTTTTTAACAAAAGTAAAATGCAATTAAAGGGACCTTCTAGTTGTAGATTATTTGGAAAAGCAGCCGGATTATATTTCACTAGTATTCTACCAAATAAAACTGTATCGTGATTAGTTATTTGTAGAAGTGATGGCTAAATAAAACAATTTTAATGTAAAATAACATGAATTTTTATATAAATTTTACTGTATGTAGAAGATTTTCGTGCAATTTAACAGTATCGTATTGTTGCATAACCTTACAAAATATTTGGTGATTAAAAATATTCATAAATGTTTACATCTGTTATATTAAGACTACATGGCGTACCATTTTTTCCCTAAATCTAGGAGAGCCCGATAAATAATGTTTCAATATCATTTTAGTTTTCGTGCACGGAAATAAAACAGTCACGTAGTTTCAAAATTTAAGGCTTTAAGAAATATTGTTATTACAACACTCAAGAGTTAAATCATCTGCACACAAAGACTTGTTTATTTTTGTGTTTCAATGAACAAAGTTCGTTTTAAATTAAAGTTTTTCAATATTTTTGAAACATTATTACGTTGAGCAAAGCAACAAAACCAGTTCAAAATGTCCAGACCCTTGAAACATATACTATAGAACTCAGTAGGTACCAGAACTCTCTGGAAGTCGTAGGGACCACTGCGCCCAGCGCTCCTAGCGAGAGATGTTTCGTACTTAGGATTAAAGGAGTTATGTCGTGGTTATGAATTTCAGTAAATACAAAAACCTTTTTAAAAATATTAGTGTAAACGGCTTTGAAGAGCTATTTGTATGGCTAAATGTGTCTAGTTAATTATAAATAATTGCATAATGAAGATTAATGTGTAATAATTTGGCATGTTTATGATTCTGGGTGTGTTCTCGCAACGTGTACCGAGATGTTAATTAAAACAGTGTTGACATAATGGATCAGATGCACAAAACAAACCGCACAATATGTGCTATTTGCGGCTGTAATAATTACCGAATGCTAAATAATGCAAAACTGTTCTATTCATTCCCATACCCAGACATGTAATCTTGACCTACTAAACTTATTTCACACTGTAATGGTTTCCCTGCAAAAGTATCAAATAATTATAACTTCCGTTGAACATATAAACGTTAAAGAATTAATAGGAACCATACATAACAATTTGAAAAATAAATATATGTTAATTTTCCAGATATCACTGCTCCATTAAGCATATGACAAAGAGGTTATGAATTGCTTGTTTGAAATCAAAATATAGGAACTTTTTTTTTTGTTAGAATTCCTAAACTCACTTTAATAAATAACATTTATCCTAGTCATCTCCTAAATAATTATGTAATTTCCCTCCACTCTTCTGAACAAAGTTCTATAAACTCTTGCACGGCAAAGCTAGTGTCCATTGTTTCTATGTTTCTTCGTGCTAAACAGGTCGAGTTCTATAGTATAGTTCTATAGTATTGAGTTCCATAGTATTGAGTTCTATAGTATTTGCTTTAAATCGTAACTTTAAGGTTCCGAATGGTAGAGAGGAAAATCGATAGCTATTGCAGGGGCTGTGAACGTGCACAGTGCTGCTATCTATGTCGCAGAGACGAACTAAATACTTATTTCAGAAGGTTTTCGCAACGAACACACCCAGTGCTGCTATCTGTTTAGTAAAAAACTAACTGTTCGAAAAGTTGCTATTTAAAGCTTCCTTAACGAAGTACAAGTACATATTGCAGTTAATAATAAGGTTCTTAATACGAATGTAATTATTTTGCAATATTCGAGCAAGTTATGTTTCATTCACTAATATAAGTGTTACGTATTTCACTTCCATTTGATTGTCATGACAGGTAGTCCAACTGCTATTTATTCCTCCTTTCCACAAACAATTTTAGTTTAGAACGGCCTATTTTTTTGTTTATTTTTAAATACATTTTTTTGATGTTTAGAGATTAGTTTAAACAAATAGTTAAATTAATTATTTAAATGCGAGTATGAGAGATACTTTACCTTATTTTTACTTAGTCTCAGAATGCTCATAATTATATATATATATATATATATATATATAAAATGTCCAAGAATAGGTATTATAATTAAGTGAAATTGATACGTTGTATACCTAGTGATTTAAGTGTTTTGGAATTTGAACGTCAGTCACTAGCAATCATGTTATAACTCTACTAGAATCTTGTAGAAATCCTAGACACTAGTTGAATAAAGTTGACATGTAAAAGTATAAATTTATTAGGTAGGCCTATTATTTATGCATGAAAAATTTGTGTTAACAGTGAAATGACATGAAATGTGTGATAAAAATCCTTATTTTCATATTAAGTCATATTCTTACAGCACAGAAAATTATAAAAGCATTTTAACACAAATAATGCTTTTCTAGCAAAAACGTATGGACCAAACTATTTTACCTTTGATTTTTTTTTTATATCTAATCTAATAGGTATTTGCAAATTTATCCCGTATGTAAGTGTTACACTGTAAATTTCACTCTTTGCAATTATTTTGAAAACTCTACGAATTATACATAACAGTAATATTAATATAATTATTTATATTATGGCTAATTAAAAACATGCATTGGTATATTTCCTTAACATTTCACTATGTGTAGAACTGAAAAGAAAATTAAACCTGTAAAACTAAGCAAAATTTTAAATAAATTAATACAACAACATTATACACAAAGATGAAGCAAATGTGGGGAATGTATTGTTTACACATTACTTAGGCTATATGATAAAATATTGCATACAGTACAGACCAAAATATTTTCAAGGTGTTTATATATTAATAATATTTAACGAATTCACAGCACTACTTGAAAACTATCATTTAATAAAATTAAGTTAAGAATACGTTATGATGACTTTTAAAACATACATTACATATGTTGCTTAACATAGTGGTAGATATGTATAGTATTATGTTATTTTCTTATAGAATGCTTGGCTGTGTCATAGTTAGTGTTTTTATCTTTTGATTATCAAGTAGAGAATTACCCGACTAAATTTTTTAGGGTGTGTACAAATAAGGCAAAGCCCAGGGCCCTGTATATAGTTGAGTTTTCATGCACAACAGAAGTCGGTTCATACATAGCCATTGCCTGGCTAAACGCTGTTTCATTTCACAAAACAACGTGTTATTTATAAAAAAAAATTAAAATTCATACCAGCATAACTTTTGATAGAAAATCGTATGCTACAGGAAATTTTCTTTTGATATATTCATTATTACCTTTAAATTAAATAACTAAAAATATATTTTGCAAAGTTTAAAGCAAATATTTCATTTATCATCTAAAATTGTTTCATGTTCTATTTATTGAGGAAGCAAACGTTGAAATAAACTCCAAAAAATAAAAAATATTAAAAACATTGTTTACCACCTGTATTCTTGTAAATTAGAGTCAAATTGTGTTACGAATTAATTGTTGGGGTAAACAACTTGTCAAATTGTTCTTGAAAACTTTACATTATTTAACATGTGAGATATCTTTTTGAAAATAATATTTCTCTTAATTTTTAAGGTACAACATTTATATTCCTCTAATATGATAGATTTGGATATTTTTTAAAAACAATTCTTGACGTTGCTAAGTTGTAATATTTTAATACTTAATATTTTTATACTCAGTCAAATTAAAAACATGAGTTAAATTTACAAAAAAAAATCTCATTCATCCAGACATTTTAATTTTTAGAGCTACAACTTAAAATTTCTAACCACTTATTTAATTAATTTCAAAAAATAAAAATTCACTTTAAATAACGATAAAGCTCAAATATTTACTGCAACGGCATTAATAAACCTTTTTTTTAATTTAGATGTAAATTTTAAATTAATAAAAATACAAAAATTATTTAAATGAGCTTCATTGCCTGGATTGTTACAAACATCTGAGATAGTTGTGTGTGTACAAAGGTTGTTAAATTATGATGATAGATACACCCTTTTATTTGTTTAGTATGTATTTTGTGATTATTTTATAACGTAGTTTATAGTTTGTACAGTATTATTACTTGTTAATAACTGTGTGTAAATATGTGTGTATATAATGACATATTTTTCAAACTCTTCGGTGTTCATTGTACGTTTTATCTAAACTTGAACTCATGTTATCATGTTTACATAATTTTTCTAAAAATTATTATTTTTCTGAAAAAAATATAAAAAAATCTGCTTTTATTGAAAATAACTTTAATGTTTATTTCGGTATTAATAAATATGATGATTTTACTAAACTTAAAGCTTCATAAGATGCAAATCGACTCTTTATAGATGTAATTCCAGTACATATTTTACTAGTATTTGTGAAGCATACTTAATGGTTAACTTTATGTAAATTTACATGGTATGTTTTCAAAACGGCTTGAAATAACGATTTTCAGTTTGACATTCAATATTTACAAACAAAATATAAATAAGTTTGTTTATAGAAGGAGGTATGTTTTTGAAAAAAATATTTATGTTAATTTACAGGACTTATTTGATAATTTTTTTTCTAATTTAATTCCATAATTATTGATTACTATTTCATGTTGCTTGTGGTGGAGGCTGTTTACAAACTATCTCATTAAGGCCCGGTTTCACAATGTGTACTTAAATCCTTGCTTTTCTTACCAAATGATAAATCGAAACAGTCGGTATTACTGAACTGCTTTACAGCTTCCTTTTACAGTTATGAAAATATGCGTTCAGCTAAACAATATTGTTAGGATTAATGTCGTGCAATGCAATGAAGTTTCATTTCATAAATAGCAGACTTCATAATTAAAGCTTTTATTTATTTGATAGCGCAAAAGGAGATACTTGTTAAAGCTTCCAGAGAAAATAAATGGATTAAGTTCTTAAAACAGGTAGGATATTACCACCTAGAATTATATAACTGCATTATTATATGAAGAAAAAATATCTTTGGACGAGATTATTTAAGAATCGGTAAGTTTTTTATAAATGCAACACAAAAGTTTCTATAAACCAAACCATTGTCTACTTTTTATTAGCAAATCATTTGCATAATGCTTAGGATAGTCTAAAAATTTCTTTCGTTCATTTTTCGTAAGCACCTAATATTACATTTAAAAATGGTTTTTTTTTAATATGTCTCTTATTGGAGCGGTTCTATTTTACGGATATTTTTGAAACCTTTTACGTTTTTTTTATGAGTAAAACATAGTTAAAAATTCTTTGTATTTAATTTGCAAGTCGTGTTGCCATTCGCAAACCAATTGTGTTCATTTAAAATAATTGTACAGTCTCTGCATGTTCGTGAAGAGTATCAGTCATCATATACTGCTTTCTTTGACGAAATTTCAAATGTAAATTAGTTTTTTTATCTGGTTATCTGTCTAAATTTTTTAACCATCTTCCATTGCCAACGGAAAAGTTAGTGTATTCAGTAAAATAAGTTCAAATCAGCTAAACACCAGGATAGCCTAGCTCACAAACATTGTTTTGTGATTTTTATGACACACAGCATAGCCTCGAAACTTCTATAGTGGCCACCAAGTGTGTACAAAAATTTCTGCTAAGCCTGAAAATTCTTATGCTTAAGATTGTTCTGAGTTTAAGATAGCTATAGTAGATATAATACATTTAAAAACAGTAAACGTTTACAACAAAGATTTTTTATTTAATATCTTAATAGGAATGAACCCGTCATTGTGAAACCAAAAAAACTCTTAACATTAAAAACTATCATTGTTTTATTTATTCAACCATTGCATCTTCTGTGTGTCAACGAAAAATTACTTTTTAATGATCTAACAATAGACTCGCTACACATATAAGTAGTTTTGTACGTTCTAAAATACGAAAATAATCCAAAAAAAAATATTTTACTTGTAACATACGATAACAACTTTATACAGCACACACCCTGCAGACAATTAAACAATATATGCAATTTTTCAAAGTTCATAATGAATGTGGAAAACACTGTAGGCTACATTTTATGTATTTATCTAAAATATCAAATACGTATAACTTACTGAAACTTATTTTATCCGTTAAATAATTATATTTTAAAATTGTTTTTTGTATAGAAAACAGTTTTGCAAAATCTAACTATAATATTAATTATATTAGGTATTTCCTTTTCAGTAAATTTTCTTCTTCAATAACGAGAGGTTGTAATTTTTTCAACTAAGTGATATAACTGTGATCATAGGTTTGTTTTTTAGAACTAAAATGACGAAAATTTTAAATTAAAATGAGAGAGCATAACACACCAGTTTTCAAAAATATAAATCAAAGCTACTTCCAAAACTTTTTAATTTAAAAAATGTTTGATTTGTTTAAATTGTGCGATTAATATATATATATATATAGGTTTTCTTTAGTTTTTCTACTTTAATTATATTAAGAGCAGACAGAGTGCTTATGGCTAGCATCACTTCAGCGCTTGAAACTATCCAATGCACATACACAAATCTAATAAGAGTGTAAATATTGAAACTAAACATTAAACATATGACAGTTGTACAAAATCTAAACATATAAATAACAAATCTGAGATAACATTCTTGTAAATATTTCTAGCATTCAATAAAATATTACAAAATTACTTTCTTCCAGTGTGTAGTAAAACTATTGTGATCCAGTTTTATTCGTTAGAGTTTAGAATCACTATTTTCCTTAATTAATTTTCAACTAGCGATTTGGTTGTACTCAGCGTCCAAAGAAACAAAATAAATTTTTAAAGTTTTATAGTAAACCAATTACTGAAGCTTGTAATTAAAAAAAATCGGTAAAGTACTCAAGATAAGTGAATAATAACGAATGATTTTTTTTTTTTTTAGTGGTGCCTTCATTTTTTCATGAACTTTAGAGAACTTTGCGGAGATATGGATTTAAAAAATTGGCTACATAGTATATAGATCGTCGATTTTAAACGTTTCAACAAAGAAAAGACAACATGGTTTATCAGTCACTGTGAAGTGCTGGAGAACATTAGACACAGTGACTTGTGCCAATTGGCCTTTAAAACCCTTAGAAGTCATTCGCTTAGATAACGAGAATTTTTTCGATTTAATTTATGGGCATGGATCCTACCTCATAAATTATATCAAGCTGATTGTGTTATTAGAACCAGATAATGTGGAGTTACTCAGTTAATAAAGCTCGCAGGCTTTCACGGCCATTGTCTGAAGTATCTTGGCTTCTGGGGTGTAGCCGCGTCCTTGGCGAATAATTCACCGACGTTTCGGTCGACATTGCAGTCACCATCATCAGGGAGCAGATGATGGCGACTGCAATGTTGACCGAAACTTCGGTGAATTATTAGCAAAGGACGTGGCTACAACCCAGAAGCAAAGCTACTGGAGTTACTCAATTAATCAACGTTTTTTATTTAAGAGGAAAAAATGTTTCTAGGTTAATTCTGTTTGTGCAGGACTTTTATTAAACCCATGGAGAGTCATATACAAATCGAGTTTTGAGTGAGAATGTTTTTATTAAGAAAATGGTTAGGTTCTGACGTGGGCTTCCTTTGACGATGGTCAGCCCGCTGCCCATTTGTTTGTGTGACGTCAGCTTCGGATGAAAATATTATGATAACATTTTTGACATAATGAACGCTTTAAGATTTTACTTAAAGTTCTATGAACCTTTTCCGAGGGTTTGTTTCACAGATTTAGAGCATGGTGCATTATATTTTAACAGAATTTTTTTAGTAAGCGAATTTTGTTCACAATGAGCAAAGCGTAAGTGCTTAGAACATTCGCGTTTTCATCTAAATAAATTTACCTATAAAATTTGGGTGTATGATGACATAAAGACCATACACTTCAAACTATTACACTCAGGGGTTTAATTAATGAACACTGAAATGTTTTCATTTTGAAATCAAACTATTTATATTAGAGATACAAACTATTAACCACAATTTTAACAATACTTACTCATTAAGAAACTTGTTTATAAAATTTGCTGTAAACTATTTTTTTACACTGATTTGTCCACTGGTTTTTCCAGTGCAAAATCGGTAGAGATTTGTTTTAGGCTACCTTGGGTTTTGCTCGGGAGAGATAAATATTTAGTTTTTTTTCTGGAGGAAAATTAACTAACGCGTTAGACTGCAATTTAGTCAAACTTAACAAGACAATATGGCAAAAATTTATGAAATCCAAAACACTTATATTTTATTAATCAACATATCTTAGTATCTTACATTATAACAAAATAACATACCATTTCAATTTGAAGTAACACTAAAGATACGCAAAAGATGTCGCAAAAATATTTTACCAGCGTGTCAGTTAGTAACTTAAATTTTAAGGCAATGCAAGTAGAAAACGAAACACCGGCACACTAGTTTAGTTGGATAATATTTTTAATTATTTTACACGAAATTTACGTAACATATATTTTCTGCATAGAATTCATCAAAATAATGATACTATTGTTTTTTATTTGATGTTTTACCTTAAAAAAAATATATGTTATTACAACAGCTGATATTGTGATTTGTAAACTATTGTGAGACAATAAATTATGACAATAATTTTGTACACTGCATAATGGCTTAATAGTTATTTATTAAACTGTATCGGAAAATATTGTTATACTAAATTAAAATTTCATGTAAATAATTAATTTTTAAAGAAATTTTTGTGATGTGTAGAATAGATAAATTAATATCACCTTCCTCAAAAAATACCACGGCAAATTAATGTGATCACATAATTGATTTCTTTGAGCCTTCTAAATATCACACACATTACTTATGGTTAGTAATTGCATGAAAAACTATGTTCCATCTCAGGACTTTGAGTGTCATAAAATAATTTATTTATAAAGAATATATTTATAAAAATTGTCAACAAATTTTCAAGAAAGGTAAGGTCCATTCATGAGCAGATGTCAAATAATAATTTTGCCCTTTAAAACTGAAATTATATAATATATACACATAGCCTATATATATGATTAAAATATTTTATCGGGAAGCTGGCGATATGGCTGGTAATAATGCGTAGTTAGAGTATGTATTAAAAATTAATCATATTATTGAATGTTTAAAGGGATTTTTCAGTGTATTTATTAATTTATACGCCATTTAAAATAGAGTTGTAATCAGTGTCATAAAAATTGTTTTTCTGAGGCTTCTTACTGAGAACAGTAAACAAACGCGCTTAATATAAAGTGTTTGATCATGAAGTATTTGTGTGGTCTATTGAAAAACTTCATTGAGAAATAGTTTGAAACTGTTTCTGATTTAAATATGAGTCCCTGCAAGAATTTTGTTTCACAAATATTTTTGTTTTAGACGTATTGCTTCACGTTTAAATTTTCAGAAAATCTTTTTGAAATTGAAATTAATAATAGTGACTGCAGACACTTATATATATTTTTATATGGTAACATCCGTTCCTTGTACCGGAGGGCCTGGTCAAAACTTGACTGGCCTTAAAAGCCCCCATCTAAGTGGTAGGCTTCGAAATAAGACACCAAAATACTCTCATCACCAAAACACTACAAGCCGGCACTTTGCAAGCGGTGAAAATTTTCAACTTTATTCCTGCTTCGAAAATACAATCAACGCCTATCCCCCTGCTCTCAAAGGATCGGAGCAATTAATCTTGTGATCGCATTAACACCTTTGACGTGCTGTACTTCGTGATAATGCTGGATGGTGACTTCACGAGGATCCAGAGTCGTAGCCAAGACTGGATCCACGGCGTTACCATTAGGAAAGTGTTCTTAAAAACTCCACATCTAAGTATTTTAAGAAAACTTAAATTTAATATAACAACAGATTATTGTGTTCAATGAAAAAGTTTAATATTACTACTTGCACTCGTTATTTTGAATTTTTTTTTGTTATTCTTTCCCAAAATTCACAATAAAAATAATAATTTGTGCCTTATTATCAATTGCACTGTTTTCATTGTTTTATAAAAATGAATTATTTTTAATGACAAAAATTTTTAAACAAATGTATATGCTACTTCTTTGAGCAAAGTTACTTTACATTAATTGCACTTTACATTATTCTTTTCAACAGCAGAAAATATGTTTAACCTTTTAGAATATTAGGCTAAATATAACGTATAATATAAATATTTTAGCATTTTTATTTACCTGGGGAAAACTAAATATGTAAGTGATTTTATAACGATATATGTCATAGAGCAAGTTTATATTTGCTGAATGTACAGTGTATATGTGTACGTGTGAAACATGTAAATATAGAAATAGTGTGCATATATTGATAAAAGGAAGTCTATTCTTGAGGTATAATTCTCTCAAAGGCTGTGTTGACAATAATTATGTCCAGATTCAAACAGATTTTGATCTGACATACAAACTAAGTTGATTATATATAAGCATAATATTGATGTGAGCTGAGAGTTTACTAATGACGTAGTTTTTCATGCATGTCAGAAACTGCTATTTAAAATATAGTTGTTCAGTTAGGAAAAATAATCAAGCATAGCAAGAATCCCAGTCGTAAATAGCAATCGTGTAACTTTTTTTTGTGAACACGACAGCTGTTCAACTGATCAAGCACTGATTTTGGCAGTAAGATGTTCGAAACTAAATAAAGTTAATAATATAGTAAAATTTTTGCTTTTTTGTTTTATTGTCCTACAGAAAACATTTTATAGCGAATTGTTTGTAACCGTTCAATGAATGTAATCAATATTTTAAGACTTACCTGCATTAACGGAAAGGTTCCAACTCAGTAGTATACTTACAGTTTTCAAGCAGTTAACATTAGGTAACAAAATATGAAAGTTTACTTACTTTCTTTTTCTGACAGTATGGTACCTACACACAAGTTGTGAAGGAATAGAAAACCAATATATTATTTTCACGTAGCCTGTATATCTCATACGAGGACAGTTTACACTGGTTCATACTGGTTGTATGTTCACAGAACTTATTTAAGTGTCAGTGCAAAACAATGCAATCTCAAAATTTACTAGCAAAGTAACTTTCATTGATAACGAAAATGGTTTTCTTATACGCCTAAACTGATTTCTGAAAACTTATTCGACAAAATAAGTAAAATCTATTTTCCAGTTACATCTAAGCTTGGCATAAATAAACGTTAAACGCTGCATTACATTTTACGTGCATAGTGAAAGAAAATATTTTATTGAGAGCTAACTCCTAATAAATTACATCTTATTCAAATAAATAGTTTTGACCAATATATATTTAACTCGTAAAAGCCTTCCCTTCGTTGACTCCCGCTAGCTTGATAAACAAAGTTCTTAAAATTAATAAATATTTAATGGCTAGTATTATATTAATAACAACTTGTTCAGTATCCTTGAAAATATGATTTTATGTGTGGAAACCACACATAAAATACTGATCTCGTGATAATCTGCTTAAATTGTTTAACCTGTAAAGACGGAAAATTTAATTTCTTTATAGAGCTGTTATAAAACATAATTTTTAGTTTAAACCAGTGACTGCTATTAAACATGAAATTAAAGAGTTAGTTAGTGTTTACTGATAATACTGCTAGCCTATCTGTATAAAAAATGCATTTATTTATTCAAAAATGGAGAAAAAATTAACAACAATGATATGATTTAGTAGTAACTAAATATAAGCTAAGAGTAACTAAAATATCCCTGTCAGATATAATCGATAATTTCCATTAGTAGTTGTGTAATAAATGATACCCATCGCACAACTAGATGTGTTTGTGTGAAAGAAAATTTGTTTTGGTTGTTGAAGGTGTTAGAACGCTCTGATGAAATTTATTTCACTGTATAATAATTATATGTACATACTATACATAAAAATTAGCAAATTATTAGGCAGTAATATTTCCAAGAATAAATTACTTTTTAAATGTTAATTGACTACAATGATGTTGACCAACTCTGTGATGTAAATTTTTAGTGTACATGAATATGAACGGTTAGCCAAATCTATAAAATAGTTGTGACTATTGTATTCTTCTTGTATATAACCTTCACATCATGTATATATTCAACAATAATGATGAATAGTCATAGCTCTTCCTCGATCTCATAGTTAGCGTGTGTCGAGAACTGTGTGACATTTTCATCATGTGTCAATCTTCTCGGTGTTTTCTTATCATTCATTCGCAATGTTGTAGGTAGCTTAGTGACGTATTGGATTGGACGAGATTTCCTGATTGATGCTAAGTATGAATTTTTATCGGGTACATTTATCACCGCAACATTTAGCATACGATATAATTTCAATATAAAACATTTGGTGGTGGAGCTACAATCCAAAATAATAACTGACAGTCAAATCCTTAGGAATTTATATTGTACGTGTTTTATGGAACATATAATGAGTTTATTCGAACCTTTGAAAACCGCGAAAAGGCTTTTAAACCGGCTAAAAGTAATAACAAGACTGTTACGTTAAAATATATATATTTAAAATAGGGTTAAAACTGAAATAAAAATATATAGGCCAAAATAAAACTTTATTTGGCTAGTTATAATAATTTTGTTTTATATAAAATTATCAATATATAAATTATTAACAATAGCAAAGACTGAACGTTAAAATGTGTACCTATGAAGGCGTGGGTTATACACATCAACAAACAACATGTTTAAACTAACATTGGAGACGTGATACAACGCACAGCAAGATCTCGACGAAAGTTGAATAGTGCGTGATGTTAGAGCCTACAAGTAGGCAACTCATGGACTAATTAATGTACCATGTGTTTCCGGCCTGCAGGCTTTCTCATAGCATGATCGTAGAACGTAATCTTAATGCTGTCAAAGACACATGAAGGTTATGCATCTAAAACTCACTCACATAACATTTTTTCTTATGTTGATGTGTTTTTTAACATTCGCAGAATGCGCATGTGTTTACCTTTTATTTTTATATAAAAATAAATTTAATGCTCGGACTTATTTTATATTAAAAAAATTTTAATTATATTTATTTTCATTGAGATATACAAACAAATAAGTGTTATTGGCGGTGAAAACTAAAACTATAAATATCGGAACATTTTTTTTTTGTTTTTATATAGGCCAAAATTGTAGTTTGCTGTATTTAAAATAAATAAAAGTCGTAAGTTAAATCAAGAGTTTTAATCACTGTACCCAAACGCACCGCCAATCAATTTAATAAAATAGTTACGTCAGTAGAAACACTGCGAAACTCTAGTATGTACTTGTGTCGAGGTTTTACACATTTAACGAGTACTAAACACCTTAAAATAAAGAAAAAGAGCAATCAGTTGGATTTCGCTAATAAAAATGTAGAATTTTTAATGTATTGCATTAAAAATACAATGTTGTGAATTAATTTTATTAGAATTATGTAATTTCCAGAAATTTAACTTTAAAAGTTTAACATTTGAATAATATTAATAATTGATCTACCATTGCAAAGTTTTTGAATAGTTTAATACTAGAAATTTTTAACGGAAAAAATACAGTACTGAACTAAAAATAATTATTTTTCTTGTCTTTGTGCATACGGTCTAAAATTCCAATCTAATAGCTGTGTTTACCTGGACGTTTATAAGCGTGAAACAGAATACCGAGAGTAAACGTAGCACGCACGTAGATAAAAAAAACAGTCTGGAAATTCTATTATTCCTTTTTTTTCTAGAAGTCTGGAAAATTTGGTTTGCTATTATATTTTTTGTTTTTGCAACTTCCGTCTTACTAGTCTGAATTTAATAAATTTTTTTAATGAATACTCATTGTAAACAAGTGTATTGATTTGTGTGAAAATATGTATTTCAGAAACGTTTAAACGCTAATGTATGCTAGCATACATATAATATGTATTTGTATGCTTCCAAAAAATCTTCTCGTTCAAAAATAATACGTAGTTTACATAGCAGATTACTTTTGACTCAATTTTTCATCTGAAATGACAAGTTTATTTGATTTACAAAATTAAATTTTATTTTTGTAGACGTTTCCTATTTTTTAGTTTAGCCTAATTATAAAAATGATATTTTAATAGTTCAGGCACAACTTTTATATTAGTGTTATTTAGTCTAAGTACTGTTAAGTAGGCACTGTAAAATTTGATTACACTTAGACTTGTCAATTTTTTCGGCCAAAAATTTTCACTCCCTTAGTCATACATCACTTGCTCCTTCGGTATAGCTCTGCCATCACTTAAAGTATTTAATTGTTCCTTATACATTGATATGTAGCATGCTTGTTATAAAAAACTTTTGCATTGTATTTATAACGTTAAATGATCCATTTATCATGTCAATTAATTTCAGTGTCAATCGATTTGCTTCAAAAGAAGCTAGTAAAACTTAAGATTTAGAGGATTCATTGCAAACCTAGAAAACTTCAGAGCGGCAAACCATGTTTTGAATGTAATTTAAATATCAATATTTCAAAAATTCTGTTAACATTTCATCCTTTTAGTTGACTTGGCGTTTAGTCATAAACAACATAAAAGACACACTACACTACCCTGCCAGCAAAAGAGGCAATAAATGGCTAACCAAACTTTGGTTTTATCTACTTTTCAATTTTGAGTATCATTTTTTTGAATCTAAGCGTGCCCCTGTAGTCTGTATTTGTTAACGTACATGGAAGTAATGGTGACATTTTCATAGGCCTTCGAACTTCAAGAAACAGTCTTACTGCTACATTTAACTAATTTAAAATTACAAACTAGCCATAAAATTTAAAATATGCACCATTGTATGAGTTTAAAATTTATGTTTGGCGTGAAATGCAATTTTCTGAATTATATTTTTGTAATATAAGTTAAATAATAATTATTTAAGACACTCAATATGCAAACGAACATTACCACTTTTTCCTGCTTGCATTTTTGACGAAGGGCATCAAAGTATCGTTTAATACTTCACGAGATTTTATATCAAATCTTGCATTCCTCTAAGTGAAAAAATTACTCGATTTTAACCGTGCGAAAATAAGTCACTAATCGAGGGTCCTAACTGCCCTTTCATAACTAGAAAGTGTTAATCCCGATGAGACTCAAAGCATCCTAAACTTCAGCAGAATCTTTCAAATCCCAAAAAATATTCGCAACGAAAGAGATAATGAAATCTCATTGAAAACAAATTCTTACGAATAATTGTAGTAATTAATTATATCATTTCAATTATAAAGTTATTTTAAATCCATAATATATGTTATAAAGTTTAAACTTTCATGATTCAAAGCTTTAGATTAAACAATTGATTATATTATCTTCCATTGAATCATGATTAAATTATACTTAATGGTGGAACGGTATATAATAATTCTGTAAGTATTTCTTGTTCAGGCAAACGATTTTGTTATTTCTGAACTAAAAACTAATTCTATGCTTTTTAAATTTAGAACTTTGTTTAGACCCAAGCACTTATTTTACGCTCTCATCTACAATTTTTGATATGATGATTTTGTACATCAATATACTATTATCAGCCAAAAATCATATTTAATGTAGTTGAATTATATTTATGTTTTAAATTATTGTATTATAATTCTTAACTGTTAATAGATGTATCATATCCCTGAAAATTAATATTTCTCAGATTATCATAAATTTCTGTGTGCTATACTGCCTAAATTAGTTGATGTGATGGTCAACATTAAAAAATAGCAATAAAAAATATTTACATGTGCAACTTAAAATACATACGTTGTACATCTAAGTATTTAAAGTTTAAAATAAATGTAGTTATATACGTCAGTTTAATGTTTGCAAACTTTTAAAGTCTATAAATGTTTTTGAATGGATGTTAAGTACGATCAACAAGAGAAAGTTTCATTTTAAAAATGCGAAAATGTTTTGTATATAATAATTTTTACTTTGTGAATCCTGGATGTTTGCTGAAAATAAGTGGAATTTTTTTTATTGTGTTATTAACATTTTCTGATGTAACAATATTTAATGATTACTTTGTGAAACATCCTTGAAGACATTAGACATATTCGTTCTCAGGAACACATGAGTAATGCTGTATGTCAGCAATAATTATTACAAAACTTACATTACAGGTAAGCTGTCATAGAGTGGCCAATGCTCTGTGATTATAATCTTTTATTGTAAAATCTTTTATCATAGATTTATTGTAATAGATATAAATTTTTTTCGATGTTGTTGTATATACACCTTTGATTGATGAATGTTATTGCTGTTTCTAACTATACATATTCATAGTGTCTTTGTAAATCAAAATGAAACAAAACTTAAAATAGGTACAGTGAAAAGTCTTGGAAATGAAATTTGTACATGTTAATACAAAAATATACCAGCAATTTTAAAAATGACTTCAATTTAAATTATAAAATAAAAATGTAATACAAAGAATGGCAACTTGCAAAAGTCACTATCACATCATGTTCTATTCAGCAATTTAAAAACATATTAACACATTACTAGTTAAAAAGTTTTATATTATTTTCTTTCAGATTTATGGGAAAATTTAAAATTATTTAACAATCACAAATCCTTTTGAGTTTAAAAAATATTTACATTCACTTTTCTGCTTCGCTGACCTTATATGTTTGTCTTACATAAGCTGTTTTGTGTACTTATTTATGTTTCAATTTAATTTTTTTTAATGAGAAAAAGGTGCTTATTTTATGAAATGCTTAGTGTAATGTGTTTATGGTAGTGGTGTTGTTTGGTTTACTGCTAGTTAAGTTGCTTAAGAATTTTTGTGTTACAAAGTGCTACCATTGGAATAATGATACACAATAAAGGAAAAGAGCAGTTTTCTAATATCAGTTTTTTTTTCAATTGGTGAAGTACATATTTTACTTTATTTAATGGCTCTAATAAAGCCAAAATACTTTTGTATTCCATGGAAATATATATTCTGGCACAACTTACTGAAACAAGTAGATTCATTCACTCTGAATCTATAGGAAAATGTCAAGTGATTGTACTGAATGTCAATGCTCGCACGACGTGATGTAATTCACAGTTTTCAACTCGAGCCTTCAAATGACTTTCTTCATTCTGCTAGGCTTTCCTGCTGCTTGTTTCTCGACGGTCGATGCCTTAGTTTCGCGCAGTGCGACACTCTTCCGGTCCTTCTTCACCTCCAAGCCTCCTGCTCGTGGCGGCTGTCTTGTCATTGTCCTTGCCTCCGCATTCTCTGCGCGGTCTGTGGAGCCTCTGTCATGTCCTTCTTTAAATGATCATGAAATGGAGCATTTCGATTTAATACAATTTCTTGGACATACACCATTAGTAGTATAGGTTAGTATGTTCTGGCACAGGCTTCCAGGCTGTGGTGCTGTGTGTCCTTTCCGCCATATTGGATTGTGACGTCACGGCGGCCATCTTGGATGACCTTGACCTTGACCTTTGACCTTGACCTTTAATTTGATCCTCAAAAATCGCCAAAATCCGCCAAAATTGGGCAAAATTTGCCCAAAATTCCTCAAAATTCGCCAAAATTTCCATTTATGTGGAAAAAAATTCCGCCAAAAAATCTCAAATAATTCCACAGTTCAAAAATTAGGATTTCGAAAATCCTCAAAAGTCGCTTTGCCCTAGAAAAAACGAAAACTCCTAAAAGCGGCTTAAAACTCCTAAGAGCTAGCCGCTTATAAGCCGCCGACCTTGAAAATAAGGATGTCATGGCAGCCATATTGGATGATGACGTCACCGTTGCAAATTTTGTTACGGCCGCCATCTTTAACTTTTTTATTTATTATCCGATTTTAATGAAAAAAAATTTAAAAATTATAAAAAAAATCCATTTATTAATATTTTAATAAAAGATTTATAAAAATTATATTTTTACGACACGGAGTTCGGAGTCCTCGGTTCGAACCCGGCGAGGGCAAAAAAATTAAAAATGGCGACCGATCCTTCCCCCCGTGGTGTGTGCTAGCAGACTGACTCCCACCACTTTTTTTCAAAGCATATAGATCGTCATCTAGTATGACGTCATGTCCGCCATCTTGTCTTTGATGCTGGAAGCCATCATCAATGTATCGTCGGCGAGAGTGCGCTCACGCCATGTTAGTTTAGTTCTTATCCGATAGAGTGCAGTAATCATTTATTACTGTGACACCCGCCATCTTGAAATTTGGCCGCCATCTTGAAAATCCGTAATTATTTAGCTAGAAATTCGGGAAAAGTTCCAAAATTCATTAAATAAATCACTCATTAATTTACATATTGATTCGATCGATTCACGTCCTCGGTTCGATACCCGATCGATGCAATAATGTTTAATTTTATGAAAAAATAATAATTTCAATAAACCATGTTAAACTTTCGTAAAGAGACTTTAAATCCTCTACTACCATCATCCTATCAGACGTCAAGACTACCATATTGGAAATTCGTAATTTTAATGCTAGAGATTCGGGAAAAAGTTCAAAATTCATTAAATAAATTTGTAATCAATATACTGATTGATTGGATCGACTAAGGTCCGTGGTTCGATCCCTTGTCGATACAAAACAACATTAATATTTTAAAAAAGTACCACTAAAGTGTAAGGTTTGAGAAAATAAAAAACACCGCAAGTTCTTTTAAAAAAACTTTTATTTCATACATACTACACTACTACAAGTACAAAAAAAAACACTGACAAATTACTAAAGTTTTGTGGATTTCTCGATTCAAACAGTCTTCTTATTGTACGGACTAAGCCTTTTACATGACTTTAAATGTCTATACGATCCGTTCATCACCACAGCCAGAGACGGACTGAAGTTCATATCACTTATATAGTCTCATTAGCCGGTACAACACATGAGTCGAAACAATAACCATGTTCATTATACGTCTCGGAGCATTTTTTATAATGACGATGTAAGCTATCGAGACGTGAAATTAGTTTATTACATTTTATACGCTGAAATTGTATTCTTTGAACATTATTAGAACAACCGCTCCTTTCATGTCTGCGCGCATTTGAAGTTCTAGTAAATGATGCGTCACAATATTTGCACTGATGCGATGCACGCTCTTCATGAATTGAAGTCTGGAATGCAGATGGTGAAACTTCAGCTGATGGTGGAACAGCACATATCGAAGTCTCCTCCAGCATTGTCAGAGGCGTTGCCAACGGGATCTGCTCCAACATCGTCGGCGCCGACGTCATGGTTCTCGTAGTCGATGGTACATCCTCCATCGAGTACGACGTTAAAGTCGGTAAAGATGCCATCGAAGTCTCAAGAACAGGCAATTACGCGACTTATACACCAGAAGAAACAAACTAGGTGATCCGTACACCGTCAACGGCAGTAACAAAATAAGCGTCCTGCTCTATAGGACTCGTTTATATACATTAACCGGTTTGAATAATACGCTAGTCAAATCAAGAACAATTTACTAAAATACTAGAGTCAAAACAACATTAAAAATAGAAGCACCATCAACAAAAAAGGAAGCACATTTGGAAGCACCTTCAAAAAAGGTAAAACAATAGGAAGCACCGACTACGAAAAAACAGCACATTTGGAAGCACCGACAACGAAAAGACAGCACATTTGGAAGCACCGTCATCGAAAAGGCAGCACATTTGGAAGCACCGACTACCAAAAGGCAGCACATTTGTAAGCACCGACTACGAACAGACAGCACATTTGACAGCACCGACAACGAAAAGGCAGCACATTTGGAAGCACCGACTACGAAAAGGCAGCACATTTGACAGCACCGACAACGAAAAGGCAGCACATTTGGAAGCACCAACTACGAAAAGGCAGCACATTTGGAAGCACCGATAACGAAAAGGCAGCACATTTGACAGCACCGACAACGAAAAGGCAGCACATTTGGAAGCACCGACTACGAAAAGGCAGCACATTTGGCAGCACCGACAACGAAAAGGCAGCACATTAGGAAACCGACTACGAAAAGGCAGCACATTCTTAAGCACCGACTACGAAAAGGCAGCACATTTGGAAGCACCGACAACGAAAAGGCAGCACATTTGGAAGCACCGAAAACGAAAAGGCAGCACATTTGGTAGCACCGACAACGAAAAGTCAGCACATTTGGAAGCACCGACTACGAAAAGGCAGCACATTTGGAAGCACCGACTACGAAAAGGCAGCACATTTGGCAGCACCGACAACGAAAAGGCAGCACATTTGGAAGCACCGACTACGAAAAGGCAGCACATTCTTAAGCACCGACTGCGAAAAGGCAGCACATTTGGAAGCACCGACAACGAATAGGCAGCACATTTGGAAGCACCGAAAACGAAAAGGCAGCACATTTGGTAGCACCGACAACGAAAAGGCAGCACATTTGGAAGCACCGACAACGAAAAGGCAGCTCATTTTGGATGCACTATCATAAAGGCAGCACATTTTGGAAGCACCATCGAATAAGGAAGCACATTTGGAAGCTCCATCAACAAAAAAAACAAAAAAAAAACAAAAAAAAAAAAGGCAAAAAGGATGCAAAATTTACGAGATCTAAGTCTTAGTTAGAAATCAGAATACAAGAAATAAAAACATTAAATTCTTATAACTTAAATTATTTATTTTATTTCTTTTCATTATACAAATGCAAGTAAAACAAGCCATTATTGTATGTAGCCAGCTTCCCTCAGTTCCTTGAGTATGAAGGATATTTCTTTGATGCACGAATAGTTTCCTGCACAAAGCGAACCATGTAGAATTCTTAACCGGTCAACCAATATGTTTGGATCTTTCCATGATGTGTAATCATTCTCTTCTATCACCATCTTCCTTGCACCTTTATAATAAATATTATGGTCTCTGGTGTCTTCCGTTTTACCACCAACCTCAGGGTAACTTTCATGTTTGAGACGGTGATCATCACAAGCTTGATCAGATTTATTTAATATATCACGTCGTTTCCAACGTTTCGGTCTCAGGACACCGCCACATTCTTCGATCTTGGCAGCTTTAGGTGCTTCATCATAGGCTATGTCTTTGTCAGCAGCCTCAGAGTCACTGTAACAATCACCGTAGAAGGAATCGTCTTCACCCAATTTACCATAATAATTCGATGTTGATGATGTTGAAGTGTCTTCATCGTCTTCATGCTTCCTTTTTAGGAGTCCATCATTTTTACAAAGTAGGAAAGAACTACTTGAATTCGGCTGGAATATATTCTCACTTTTCACGTTAAGGATTCTTCCATTGTCTTCATTCTTCCGTAAATCATCATCCTCCTTCAATTTTAGTTCTTTGTCGAGATCGGAAGAGCCAAGAAAATTATTGTCGTAATGCAGATCACTCTTCCTTAGGCTAGTAGATTCATCGTTGTCCTCTAGCTTGTACGCAGGCTTGGCGCTACAAGTTCTGCCATGTCTTTTTAGGCTCTCTCTCCGCGTAAATGACTTGCTACATCGAACACAACTTATCATATTGCGCAGTGGATTTTTAACACAGTCATTCTTCTCGTGTTGTCTTTTATTCTTTCTCAAGATAAACTCTTTACTGCAAAACTTACACCTATGTTCTTTCGATACAGCGTCAGATCCCAAATCGGAATTCATATTAGTTACTGACACTAATGTCAGATGCAAACTAAGAGTTTTAAATTAGATATATTACTTAAATATAATTTTTTAATTATTTCATCAGCGATAATTAATATATCTCATGCAAAAGTACTTTATGCATGTAGTTCTGCTTTTCAACAACAGATGTCGACACATGTTGCTTGCAGGTAAATAATATTTAGTTCTTTTATGCGGGATGCCTGATGCTCACTAACGATCGCAAAAGAAGGATGGCTCCGATAGACTCCAAGGAAAAGGAAGTTCGTCTTGCATGTTGGTGCTCCACAGATGTCTCATGGCGTAATATTAATTTGACTGAGTAATGATATTTGACAATTCCACCTGATAAAAAAAAATTGCAAGTTTTGATTTAGTAGCAGAAATTATCGAATTAAATGTAACTCCAATTAAAATGACATGTCTCATTAGACAAAAAAAAAATCCATGCAGAGAGCGGTTCCTCAGAATAGTCAGAAACACTTGAAGAAACCACAGGAATGATTGCAAGAACACGGGAAAAACCATCAAAATATTGACATTAATAATCAGGAGCACACGGAGAAAACCATCATAATATTGGCAAGAATAATCAGGAGCACACGGAGAAAACCATCATAATATTGACCAGATTAATCAGAAGTACTCGGAGAAAACCACCACATGTTTTCCTTGATATCATAAAATTACAGGAAAAAATATTTAAAAATAAAAATAAATTTAAAAAAAATAAAAAAAATGCATAAATTTCTGGCTTGTACAAGAACTCTATATTTGCTCATCAATGATAAGTTTACAAGCTATCAGAAACTGTTTATGCATTTTTTTTATTTTTTTTTTATTTTTTTTTATTTTTAAATATTTTTTCCTGTAATTTTATGATATCAAGGAAAACATGTGGTGGTTTTCTCCGAGTACTTCTGATTAATCTGGTCAATATTATGATGGTTTTCTCCGTGTGCTCCTGATTATTCTTGCCAATATTATGATGGTTTTCTCCGTGTGCTCCTGATTATTAATGTCAATATTTTGATGGTTTTTCCCGTGTTCTTGCAATCATTCCTGTGGTTTCTTCAAGTGTTTCTGACTATTCTGAGGAACCGCTCTCTGCATGGATTTTTTTTTTGTCTAATGAGACATGTCATTTTAATTGGAGTTACATTTAATTCGATAATTTCTGCTACTAAATCAAAACTTGCAATTTTTTTTTATCAGGTGGAATTGTCAAATATCATTACTCAGTCAAATTAATATTACGCCATGAGACATCTGTGGAGCACCAACATGCAAGACGAACTTCCTTTTCCTTGGAGTCTATCGGAGCCATCCTTCTTTTGCGATCGTTAGTGAGCATCAGGCATCCCGCATAAAAGAACTAAATATTATTTACCTGCAAGCAACATGTGTCGACATCTGTTGTTGAAAAGCAGAACTACATGCATAAAGTACTTTTGCATGAGATATATTAATTATCGCTGATGAAATAATTAAAAAATTATATTTAAGTAATATATCTAATTTAAAACTCTTAGTTTGCATCTGACATTAGTGTCAGTAACTAATATGAATTCCGATTTGGGATCTGACGCTGTATCGAAAGAACATAGGTGTAAGTTTTGCAGTAAAGAGTTTATCTTGAGAAAGAATAAAAGACAACACGAGAAGAATGACTGTGTTAAAAATCCACTGCGCAATATGATAAGTTGTGTTCGATGTAGCAAGTCGTTTACGCGGAGAGAGAGCCTAAAAAGACATGGCAGAACTTGTAGCGCCAAGCCTGCGTACAAGCTAGAGGACAACGATGAATCTACTAGCCTAAGGAAGAGTGATCTGCATTACGACAATAATTTTCTTGGCTCTTCCGATCTCGACAAAGAACTAAAATTGAAGGAGGATGATGATTTACGGAAGAATGAAGACAATGGAAGAATCCTTAACGTGAAAAGTGAGAATATATTCCAGCCGAATTCAAGTAGTTCTTTCCTACTTTGTAAAAATGATGGACTCCTAAAAAGGAAGCATGAAGACGATGAAGACACTTCAACATCATCAACATCGAATTATTATGGTAAATTGGGTGAAGACGATTCCTTCTACGGTGATTGTTACAGTGACTCTGAGGCTGCTGACAAAGACATAGCCTATGATGAAGCACCTAAAGCTGCCAAGATCGAAGAATGTGGCGGTGTCCTGAGACCGAAACGTTGGAAACGACGTGATATATTAAATAAATCTGATCAAGCTTGTGATGATCACCGTCTCAAACATGAAAGTTACCCTGAGGTTGGTGGTAAAACGGAAGACACCAGAGACCATAATATTTATTATAAAGGTGCAAGGAAGATGGTGATAGAAGAGAATGATTACACATCATGGAAAGATCCAAACATATTGGTTGACCGGTTAAGAATTCTACATGGTTCGCTTTGTGCAGGAAACTATTCGTGCATCAAAGAAATATCCTTCATACTCAAGGAACTGAGGGAAGCTGGCTACATACAATAATGGCTTGTTTTACTTGCATTTGTATAATGAAAAGAAATAAAATAAATAATTTAAGTTATAAGAATTTAATGTTTTTATTTCTTGTATTCTGATTTCTAACTAAGACTTAGATCTCGTAAATTTTGCATCCTTTTTGCCTTTTTTTTTTTTTTTTTTTTGTTGATGGAGCTTCCAAATGTGCTTCCTTATTCGATGGTGCTTCCAAAATGTGCTGCCTTTATGATAGTGCATCCAAAATGAGCTGCCTTTTCGTTGTCGGTGCTTCCAAATGTGCTGCCTTTTCGTTGTCGGTGCTACCAAATGTGCTGCCTTTTCGTTTTCGGTGCTTCCAAATGTGCTGCCTTTTCGTTGTCGGTGCTTCCAAATGTGCTGCCTTTTCGTAGTCGGTGCTTAAGAATGTGCTGCCTTTTCGTAGTCGGTTTCCTAATGTGCTGCCTTTTCGTTGTCGGTGCTGCCAAATGTGCTGCCTTTTCGTAGTCGGTGCTTCCAAATGTGCTGCCTTTTCGTTGTCGGTGCTGTCAAATGTGCTGCCTTTTCGTTATCGGTGCTTCCAAATGTGCTGCCTTTTCGTAGTTGGTGCTTCCAAATGTGCTGCCTTTTCGTTGTCGGTGCTGTCAAATGTGCTGCCTTTTCGTAGTCGGTGCTTCCAAATGTGCTGCCTTTTCGTTGTCGGTGCTGTCAAATGTGCTGTCTGTTCGTAGTCGGTGCTTACAAATGTGCTGCCTTTTGGTAGTCGGTGCTTCCAAATGTGCTGCCTTTTCGATGACGGTGCTTCCAAATGTGCTGTCTTTTCGTTGTCGGTGCTTCCAAATGTGCTGTTTTTTCGTAGTCGGTGCTTCCTATTGTTTTACCTTTTTTGAAGGTGCTTCCAAATGTGCTTCCTTTTTTGTTGATGGTGCTTCTATTTTTAATGTTGTTTTGACTCTAGTATTTTAGTAAATTGTTCTTGATTTGACTAGCGTATTATTCAAACCGGTTAATGTATATAAACGAGTCCTATAGAGCAGGACGCTTATTTTGTTACTGCCGTTGACGGTGTACGGATCACCTAGTTTGTTTCTTCTGGTGTATAAGTCGCGTAATTGCCTGTTCTTGAGACTTCGATGGCATCTTTACCGACTTTAACGTCGTACTCGATGGAGGATGTACCATCGACTACGAGAACCATGACGTCGGCGCCGACGATGTTGGAGCAGATCCCGTTGGCAACGCCTCTGACAATGCTGGAGGAGACTTCGATATGTGCTGTTCCACCATCAGCTGAAGTTTCACCATCTGCATTCCAGACTTCAATTCATGAAGAGCGTGCATCGCATCAGTGCAAATATTGTGACGCATCATTTACTAGAACTTCAAATGCGCGCAGACATGAAAGGAGCGGTTGTTCTAATAATGTTCAAAGAATACAATTTCAGCGTATAAAATGTAATAAACTAATTTCACGTCTCGATAGCTTACATCGTCATTATAAAAAATGCTCCGAGACGTATAATGAACATGGTTATTGTTTCGACTCATGTGTTGTACCGGCTAATGAGACTATATAAGTGATATGAACTTCAGTCCGTCTCTGGCTGTGGTGATGAACGGATCGTATAGACATTTAAAGTCATGTAAAAGGCTTAGTCCGTACAATAAGAAGACTGTTTGAATCGAGAAATCCACAAAACTTTAGTAATTTGTCAGTGTTTTTTTTTGTACTTGTAGTAGTGTAGTATGTATGAAATAAAAGTTTTTTTAAAAGAACTTGCGGTGTTTTTTATTTTCTCAAACCTTACACTTTAGTGGTACTTTTTTAAAATATTAATGTTGTTTTGTATCGACAAGGGATCGAACCACGGACCTTAGTCGATCCAATCAATCAGTATATTGATTACAAATTTATTTAATGAATTTTGAACTTTTTCCCGAATCTCTAGCATTAAAATTACGAATTTCCAATATGGTAGTCTTGACGTCTGATAGGATGATGGTAGTAGAGGATTTAAAGTCTCTTTACGAAAGTTTAACATGGTTTATTGAAATTATTATTTTTTCATAAAATTAAACATTATTGCATCGATCGGGTATCGAACCGAGGACGTGAATCGATCGAATCAATATGTAAATTAATGAGTGATTTATTTAATGAATTTTGGAACTTTTCCCGAATTTCTAGCTAAATAATTACGGATTTTCAAGATGGCGGCCAAATTTCAAGATGGCGGGTGTCACAGTAATAAATGATTACTGCACTCTATCGGATAAGAACTAAACTAACATGGCGTGAGCGCACTCTCGCCGACGATACATTGATGATGGCTTCCAGCATCAAAGACAAGATGGCGGACATGACGTCATACTAGATGACGATCTATATGCTTTGAAAAAAAGTGGTGGGAGTCAGTCTGCTAGCACACACCACGGGGGGAAGGATCGGTCGCCATTTTTAATTTTTTTGCCCTCGCCGGGTTCGAACCGAGGACTCCGAACTCCGTGTCGTAAAAATATAATTTTTATAAATCTTTTATTAAAATATTAATAAATGGATTTTTTTTATAATTTTTAAATTTTTTTTCATTAAAATCGGATAATAAATAAAAAAGTTAAAGATGGCGGCCGTAACAAAATTTGCAACGGTGACGTCATCATCCAATATGGCTGCCATGACATCCTTATTTTCAAGGTCGGCGGCTTATAAGCGGCTAGCTCTTAGGAGTTTTAAGCCGCTTTTAGGAGTTTTCGTTTTTTCTAGGGCAAAGCGACTTTTGAGGATTTTCGAAATCCTAATTTTTGAACTGTGGAATTATTTGAGATTTTTTGGCGGAATTTTTTTCCACATAAATGGAAATTTTGGCGAATTTTGAGGAATTTTGGGCAAATTTTGCCCAATTTTGGCGGATTTTGGCGATTTTTGAGGATCAAATTAAAGGTCAAGGTCAAAGGTCAAGGTCAAGGTCATCCAAGATGGCCGCCGTGACGTCACAATCCAATATGGCGGAAAGGACACACAGCACCACAGCCTGGAAGCCTGTGCCAGAACATACTAACCTATACTACTACCATTGCAGTCTGTCATGGACAAAATTCCTGAACGCAAATTAAGAAATAAAAATGAAAACATAAATCCACAGAGAACAAGCCTAAATCAGCTGATGTCAAACAGATAAACCCAACGAAGAACCTGAAAAGGTATTATGGACAACACAATGATGACAGGACGGACTAAAACATTCAAACTTAAATATCAGACAGCATAAGAATTTCATGGAAGGAATTTAGTCATGGAAAAAAATAATAACAGACTAACACAGAGGGCTGATAACCACGGGTCAGTTTCAACAATAACAGCAGACAGACAACAAAACCTGGCCAACGCAGCAAAAATACGAAAACGACGATGAAGATGAAAATATATTATGAACAGCACAATGACGACAACACCTGAACCCAGTAGGTTTTCTATGACAAAAAAGTTGCTACGTTTCGGGATCAGGCATCTGTTCCCGTCATCAGGCAGAAACAGATGTTATGATTTTTTTTTCATTTTTTTTTACTTAATTTGCGTTCTTGAATTTTTTTCCCATGACGAACAGTGCAAAACTTCAATGCCGTGTGTCCAAGAAACGTTATCAAAACTCTGTCAAGTCATTGTTTTCTTCACCTCAGGCCCGTTGTCCGACACAGGTGCTCGTGATTGGGACACCGCTGACGCGACGCGCCTTATAAGCAAAGCAAACAACTCCACGACACTGGATGCCATCTGGACTATGCAGAGAGAGAGAGAAGTTTCTTCCGTCAGAAGTGACAGCCAACGAAGAGCTTGGTGGCTCCCGAGTATAGTATATCTTGGTCGAACCTTGCGGTCGAATATCTCATGCCTGCCTTCCGAGTTCAGTTTGGGTTTGCATCATCCCTGTTATGTAGATTTTCTCTTGGTGTAAGCCTCGTTACATACGTGAGGGTCTAATGCAAGTGTCTGAATTATTTAGTGAATGGTCAAAAGTATGCAATTCTTATGACAACCAAGTTGAATTGTGCCCTTTTGACCATGCGCTAAAGAATTTTTAAACTCTTTCCTTCGCCATACGTACAATGGTCCGAAATTCATAGAGATGAATGTGGTAGCATTTCAACAAAGAATTGGACTTATTGACGACCAAGTGTTAAGTAAAACAGCTGCAACGTTAAATAATAAGCTTAGTTTTTGAAAAAGTTGGTTTCTTCTTGTTTTCAAAAATATTATTTCGTTCACTTAACCTAGCGCAAGCCTCAAACAAAATCTAAGCTTCCTCAAGTACATAAAAATAATTTCAACAGCACAGTTATTTATTTTTAATTTGCCTTTATAATTTAAAAATATTTCATGGAAATACGCCATTAATTATCACGATTTGCCATATAAAAGCCTCAGGAGTGGTAAATAAAGACGAAAAATAAGCCAAAATCAGCTGATGTCAAATGCTTCATGTCTAGACAGCACAGATAATTCCGTAGAGCGAATTAAGTCAGATAAAAATAACAGTACTAGAACACAATGGACTGACAATGAAGAATAGTAAATACAGAACAACACAGTGACGCACATAAGAACCCAACAATGAAACTAAAAATATAATCTTGATAAGCAAGATTAAACGGTATTACAGTATCGGTGGCTATGCGACAAGTTAATTAGTTTTCACCATCCTTAATTTGTGTAGTCAAGTATTTAAAAGCAGCAACAGTACTTCTCAAAATCCGGAAGAATAAAACTTACCACTAAAATGTTTTATACTTTTTTAACCATCTGGAGGATACTTTTGAGTCTTTGCCCCCACACTTATCCTTGAAGAAGCCACCCCCCCTCCCCCTTTTTGTGACTTAGCTCCCACACATAAAGTCCTGGGCTATTCGTCCCCAGTTAGAACCTTCGCTTCCCAACTTCCCCAAAGGGAAATTCACCCCTCGTTGGGAGTTATACCCCGAAACATCACCTCTAAAGTATTACGCCCCCAAATTTTTGCATTAGCTTTTATGTATAGTTATTGACATAAATAAATAACACATAATTTAATTTTTTTAATGGCCTGCTGAATTTATTAAATTTGGCAGCCGTAAGTGAGTCAGTTTTAATGATTCTAGCTGCACAATAAGAATGAAAAATCGTTAAAAAAATATACGGAAAAATAAGCTTTTAACCTAAGTTTACATCTTCATATAAGGTACAAAAGAATAACAATTGTGATTTTCTTAAATTCTACAATCCTGGCGAGTTTAAAGCATATAGCTTGCCCTTAAGTGTGAAAAAATGCGTTATATATTTTAGTACATGTGTTGTATCCTATTTAAGAAGCAATTGTTACATAATTATAAACTATCTTGTCTACCCGAGGGGGGGGGGGGGGACGTCGAGGTGGGACTTGCACCGCCGCTCTGCCCTCCCGCAGACATCACCAGGTATGTCGGAGAGCGTGCTTCTTCACAAGGTCTCCATGTGCGGGAGCCATCTTGGGGGTTGGCAAACATTTGTTTAAGATAACCTGAAGCGATTTCATACCATTAAGTTTTATTAAACCTCAATAAGATGAAAAAAGTAAACATTTTAAGTCATCTGGAAGTGGGTTAGCATTTGCATGGACCGCTCATTTATTCGCACTTGAGATTTTATATATTACTAGCTCATGCCCGGCATGCGTTGCAATGCCTCTTTCATTTTTTTTTGTAATTAATTTTAAATAGATACACATATACAAAGCATCTCTATATCTCTCTATACCTTCCCATATATCTCCCTACGTATCTCTAACTCTTCCTATATATTTCTTCCTTTGTATAACAATATCTATATCTCTCTTTATCTATCTATATATATCCATATCACTATCTCTTTCTCTCTATCCATTTATCTCTGCATCTCTACATCTATCTCTTTATCTCTCAATTTTTCTATCTCACTATATGTCTCTCCATCCCTCTAAATTTCTCTATATCTCTTTATCTCCCTACTTCTTTGTGTCTCTTTCCATATAATTTTGTCCCTCTCAATCTATATTTCTCTATATCACTTTATCTCTCTTCCTTTTCATGTGTGTATATTAATCTTTCTTTATCTTCCTATCTCTCTCCATCTCTGTCCCTCTCTATTTATCTCTATATATATATCTCGTTATCTATCTCTCTCCCACTATCTCTGTCCCTCTCTATTTCTCTCTTTATTTCTCTCTATATCTATATATATAACGATATATATATCATACATATATCAGAAAGTCTCAAATGGAAACCACAAACTCCTTTTGACATTCTATCACATTAAAGACGAACTAAAAACACACCAATAATATTAATAATAATGATAATAAATTACTTCTATGAAAGTTATACTGACTGTTTCATTGATAAAATTACTAAGAAATATATAAAAAAATATAAGTTTTAAAAGCGAATAAAAATTTATAATTAACCAAAATAAACTCAAAATAAACAAATGTATACTTTTAAAACATGTAATTAAATTAATTAAAATGTGAAGTTTTTATTGTAAACAAATAAATATGAAAAACACATTTCCAGTGTCACATGCTGTGCGATGCCCAGAAACATAAAACTTCTGCAATATTTTATGAGAAAAAGCAGCTAATAATAGGGTAGCTCAACTCACAACGATAGAATGTGGTTAAGTGTCGAAAAACGTGTCTTAGTTAATATATATACTTTAAGAGGATTTTTCGGCCTTGACAATTTTCGCACAACACAGAAAACACGATTTTTCATACTTTGGCACCATAAGATTTAATGATAGTAGCCTACATAATTCATATTTCCAGTGAAAAAATAAAGTTAAATTATTTCCAAGATAAAAAAACTATATGAATACAAAATTCTGAAAATAGTGTTTCATTAAATCACAATTTTTTATAAAACATAAGTTTACTCACTTTACAGATGAAATCCAACCAATTCCATTCTTTAATTAAACATTTATAAATGATACCATACACATAAACTGGTCACAGTGACACATTTTGTGCTTAATCAATATTTGGCTTATTAGAAAACAAAACAAAAGTGTTAAAAGATTATTGTTGGTAAAATCAACAAACACATTTTGCTATGACAACAGGGTTGATATGACAACCGGTTTGATATATCAACAATTATCATAACAACGTACGTGATTATAACAAATTATAATAGCAATATATAAGATATAAGCTATAAGATAAGAATTATTTAATTTTCAAATGTATTGTACGAAATGTATTTTTTAATTTAAACGTATTTTTATCAATAGAGTCGAAAGAATATACTTTCAAATTAAATAAAATTTTTTATTCTTTCTTGAAAAAAAAAATATATATATATATATATATATATATATATACATATTTGTGTAAGTTATAGTCGTCAAGGCACAATGGTCGAGTAGCCTGATGTGCTTGAACTTCGACAATATTGTACAGCATCGTCGAGCGTGGTCACAACTAAGTTGGGTGACCATGATATTTAGTTATAGAAACTTTTTTTTCCGACTTTTCCGGTGGATTTTCCCAAACTTTTATTTCATATAAACACTCTTCTGTTAATATGCAATGTTCTGTAAAAATTTCAATCCAAACCATCGTATACTTTCCGAGTTTTGCGGCCAAATACATACGGAAGCTAAATTTTTATATATATAGATTATATACCGTAATTAAATAGTAACTTTCATTTTTATACCATATTTTACAGATGAACTTAGACATGATGACTAAAATTATGCGTTAATACACGTACCATATTAATATTAACTTTTGATATGACAGATATAATAATTGTAAACTGCTTAGCAGGTATAAAAAAACATGTGGGATATTATAATTTAGTTTATTCGATAAATAAGTTACATACAAACATGAAAATGTGTTTCGAATTCATTAAATGTTACACTTAGCCTACCTTCTATTATTGAAATATTGTAAGAATGAATTCTAAACAGGAATGTGACGGGAAGCAGGTATAAAAACAAAAGAAATAGACATAATGGAATGTAATATGAATTAAATCTAATGGAAATTTGGTTCAGGACTTTCTTTTAAAATATACATATAATTTCACTTAAGAATGGTAAATTATCTATTTTATTGTATCTAGGTCACAAAGTTATGAACAGTAAACTTAAGACGTAAGACCTCCAACTTTGCAGTAATGTGCTACCGAATCACACGAAGAGCATGGCCGCGAGCCGTCGACGATGCTACCTGCTGGTCATATGTGTGTGGAGCTTTTGCGGGTACTCTTATGCTGCTGTACTGAACTTTATGTCCAAATAACTTAAATTTTATGTTAAAATAGGGAAATATATTCCGTTAGAAAATTTTAAGTATAAAATAATGGTTCATGCTGAAATTATTATTTAAGTAAGAGACGCTAAATCGCAGGGTCGTAGCGATAGTGATTTGTAAAAAAAATTTAAGTTGGACTTCACCAATCCTAGAAACTGAATATCGTAAAAAAATATATATATAGTTATATATAATGATGAAAACCTGAAAAAAAAAATGGTATCTGTCTAGATACACTTTGCGTTTGCACGGAAAGACATCACTTGACACAAAGTTGGGAACGTGTGTGCACTCTTGCGTGTTGTGGTATTTTTTTAAGCGGGCACCGTGAAAAGGCTGTTTCTATTTTTTTTTCCTGGAGTTTCAAAAGGTGGTGTGAGTCTTTTGTATATATATATTTTTTTGATCTTAGCTATGCGGTCGTTTCTTCCTACCGGCAGTGTGTTTCACTCGTTGAACAGAAGTTACTGGAGGCGCGTGCAGCGCGCAGAGAGACCGTGCCGACGAAGATCTGAGACCCGGGGGTGTGTGGTCCAGTAGCGCCGGTGGACCAGAGCCGCGCAGTTCTGTTCCCGCGGGAGAGTCCATCACTGGAGCGCGCGCGGGCTCCCGGGGGTCCTCGAAGCCAGGACCCGCCCTCAGGACAGCTGCAGGTTCCTCGCGTCTCCCTTCCTGGGCTTCCTCTTCCCGGGGAACCCTTTGGCGTAAGGGCGCCTCGCGTTCGTGCTCAGGTAGAACAGCCCGCGAGCCCTGCGAACACAGACCTCCAGCTCACTCCTCGAGCCACTGATGTTTATCTCGCTTTGCTTCATGTGAACAGAGAGCTGGGTACACACCAGTGACGTAGCTAAGATGACTGGCACCACTGGCCAGAATTGAAAATGGCGCCCCCTCTTGGTTTAAAAGAGGGGGGAGGGCGGTGCACCCTCCTGCTCCGGCGCCCCTGGCGGAGGCCATCCCTACCACCCGCTTGCTATGCCACTGGTACACACGCGTCAACGTTAGCAAATGGTACTGTCCTGCATGTCATGCATGTCCTGTAGGATGAAACCCTTAAAAGTCAGGAACAGTTTTCGAGAAACCTAACCCGTGTAAGCAAAGCGACATAACAAGCAGGCATTTCCAAACACGCAGCCAATCGGGACACCTATGAATACACTTTATAAGTGTTTTGTTTTAGCCAGAAAGGTGTCGAAGCATACTTAGAACTACTTACGGTTCTGAAACAAACCAAAGTTTCCGGGCTTATTGTCTACTTCCTTTTGTTTTCACTAATGATTGCCGGCAGTAAGGTTTTAGATTCTATAAAAAAAAATATTAATTTAAAATGGGACAATATAAAGTAAAACATTCTTTGAATTATTATTTTTTAAATGAGAAAGTTTTATTTCAAACATTATGATGGACATAAGCCATTGTTAGTTTACATTGCGTGTTCATAAGGAAAACCTGACTAACGTACAAAAAATAAGATCACACACACAGAGAGAGAAAACTAAACCAAATTCAACTGATATCAAATGTTAAATGCATATAAAGTACAAATAATTTTGTGGAAGGACTTAGAAAAATATCACAGCACAGAAAAACCCAGTGGGCGAAAAACGACATAACTGTTGCAACAAAAATAGTAAATCCAGACAAATAAAACAATTGGATAACAGCCACAAACAGGGGAACCATCGATAATTCGAAATAGATAACCTGAACAGCACACCGACAATGCAACGATAGCGATGAAATTAAACAAATAAATATTCTGGCAACTGTTGTTTCTCAAAAAGCCTTCTTTGTTCGTCTGTGTTTTCGTTGTGTTATCAAAACACTTTTTTTTTTATTTTCATCGCTGGGTTCGCATGGGCGCGGCTTATTATCTGTGTTTGGTCCAGATTATATGTTTATTATTACCGTTGGGTTCCTATATCTGTCGCTGTGCTAGCCAAATATGTTTTTTTTTTACTGTACTTACTGTTTTATTGTTTCAACTCTCTCGTCGTTGTCGGTCCACTATGCTCGTCTGTGCTGTGATAGTGTTCACAATCTCCTTCCACGGAATTATCTGTGCTGTCTTTGCATTTAACATTTCACATCGGGTGACTTTGGCTGGTAATCTTTGTGTTGGTGTATTCATCTTTCTTTGTCCAATCTTAGGGTTTTGATGCGTAAACATCTTAACTTTCGATATACGGCATTTATTAGAAGTAATTTGGTGGAAATGGAAAAGGAAGTCCATAAACAGAAATATGTAAACAAGATGGCGGACCCACATGTAGCAACGGACACACGTATATAGTCACAGCATACATATCAAATGTATTGGTGTGCCAAATGCAACTTTATGATACTGCAACTAGCCTGGAATTTAAATGGTAAACTAAAATAATCATAGTATAAAGTGATTTCACGTTGTAAAATACGTCAGAAAACTGACATTATACTGTTTATAATGCATATTCTTCATCTTAATTCCCAATAGGCTTAGTGACAGCGTTAGATCGCGCCTTTTTACCTTAAAGGACATGGTTAAAATCTCAATGGAAAACCTATATTTTTAAATTTTTTTAAATAAAATTATAATATTATAATATTTTATAATATTGTTGAATCACCTAAATAAAGTTAAGGTTTGTGTTTATAGAAATAATTTACAGAATGATATTAGGCGTTTAATCAAAAACAAATATACAAATATATACTTAGTGTTATTATATTTGTTTCAAAATATTTCATGTTATTATTTAGGTGATTCCACAGAAATATAACTTCTAATGTGTGCGAAAACTTTACAGTATTAACTTTTTAGTGATTTTTAACAAGATGGACAGTATTTTAATGCAATTCCTTTCCGAAAAATCTGGTACAAAGCTGGGGGTTAAGGATTGTTTCGAGTCTTTTTTTTCACTTTTATCGAAGTATAGTTTATAACATCAGTTTTGTTTCATGCTGCTGCCTGCACGTGATGGTGGCAAGCAACGGTTACGATTCAGGCAGCGAAATCTAGTGGCGGGCGCGGAAAGTGCTTGTGTGATTCGCATCCAGGATTTTCATTACTTCCGAAGCGAATATATTATTTATCGGTACGTTTATGACGCTATGGATTATTTTAAAGAATTTTATTTACGTTAAATTTCGCTTATTTTCAAGATGAACAATTTGAGAGCGCATGAATTGGCTCGTTAGCGAGGTTAGATCACCGGCGAGTAATGGAAAACTCGCTCACTTTGAGACTTGCAACTCATGGCTAGGGACGGGCAAAATTGCGCGGTTTCGATGGCCTTCAGGATATACTACAAATTCCCCTGTACACTTGGGGGAAAAAAACGCAAGTTCATCGGCTGCTGACTTGTAAGTCGTCTCAGCTGGTTTGTGTGTGATTTCGATCCTTCTTTGGTTGAGGGTTTATAATTGGTTGAGATTCTTCCAGTTGAACAGTAAGCCAATAGCAAAATCATATCAAAGGTATATGTATTTGAATTTAAGCCTATCGCCGAATGAATCCGAGAATTTTTCCGGTCTCTACTCATGGCGAATGTCCAAAGACGGATCCAGAATGGGAGAGGGGGGTTATAGCGACATACCACCTCCCTGAACCCTGAATATATATATATATATTTTTTTCCTAATTCCTTATCATAGCTCACCAAACTTATTTGTATTACTTTACTGCAGTGCCATAGATAACAGGACCTTTTTTGAACCAAAAATCAAATGTACTAAATATTTCGATTCTAAATGTACTAAAATTTTGTTAGGAAATATAAAACTTAAGGGGCCCGCCTCGTCAGGGATGTATGTGTGTTAGTGAGGCGGGATGATAAGCGTGACGCTCGCTGGTGCTTCCAGCGCGGTATAGCCTCTAAGCGCAAGGCTCTGAACTGGCACGCATTCGTCTCGTCGTCACAGGATAACTGTGAAATTTGAGCGGTGGCGGAGAAATGAAGATAAAGGTGTTATGCAAGCCACTTAAGTCCTTTCAAGAATCTGTACTGATTGTTTTATGCCTAAATATTACTCTGAAAACACGCGTTTTAGGCATTTTAACGCTTCTACAAATACAGTTTAAAAACTTATTCCGAAATTAAAAGTACTTTTCGGCCCTCAGCGAACTCTTAAATGCTATTCGTAAATAGGCCCCACTCGGATATCTTGAGTAATTTTGAAATCGCGTTGTTTTTCCTGAAGCTCTGCACACCGTGTGTGTGCCCGGGTAGGCGGGGCCCCTTAAGGATGGAATTTTCGTAATTATATATGTAATCTGCATCTGGAGAATCGTCCGAAGGAAGGTGCGGCACTCACGTGTGCGGAGCGTGCTCGCCCATCAGGATGTAGTCCTGGTCGGAGGGCGTGCACCAGCCCAGGAAGTACAGCAGCTGACTGGTGCACGGCGAAGCCCAGAAGCCCGCCTTGCTGTTGATGGACTCGATGAAGTACGGCGTCACCTTGGTGTGGTCGCACGACAGCGTCTCTGCGCGCAACAGACGCGGGCGCCCGCCGAGGAAAGTGAGCAATTTGCGGTTAACCGTCTTCGGTATCGCAAAACAATATGATATTGCCCTCCTGAACACCTCTGTATTGTACAAACAGCTGTGCGGCGCCAACGACCCGCCGACTAACTCGTCCCGACAATAACAGTTTTCATTCACAATGTTTAAGTCACATTAACTATATTTCAACACAGCCATTTATTTAATTTGCCACTCGAGTTAAAGGACTATTATTTGCCATCACCAGTTTAATTCATGCAGCACAAATTAGTTTCGTAATGGATTGAAAATAATACAGTAGTAACGGTTAAAGTCAGACAAAAAAATCAAATACGTTAAGCAGATTACTGAAAATAGGTAATCATTTTTATTTTCATTTCGAATGAGGAGATACTTGCCTCAGTCAAATACGTTACACTTGGAAAATAATAATTTTGGGTTGAGTTCTTGCTATTGTGTGTTATAAACACCAGATTAGCATATTTAATCACACATCTGTAACAACTTCGATATAAATGCCAATACTTATTTCATGAGGAGTGTTTCATTGGGTTCAAGGTCAAGGGGATTTGAGTGCAAAACCTTAAAAAAAAATCTTGTTAAAATAAGTCTCCCGCGAAAATAAAATAAAAGTGAATGAAGACCACAGTATACTTGTGCATCGGCACCGACAGCGCCTTAGAGAGGGTGGAACATGTTTTGGGGGGGGGGGGGGGAACAATTTCCGCGGGGTGCGGTTGAGTTTCGAGTTTGTCAATAGGGTCCATGGCAAACACTACAACTTATGCGATACCTGCAGTTAAGGCCATAGTAAAGATTACGGTCTTTAATTTATTTTCCAGTCGTGGGGTTTGGAAAGTGATGCACTAGGTGATAGGTAGGGGGCCCGAGGTTTCTCAGACTCCACTGGCGGATCCAGAATGGGGGAGGGGGGTTTTAGCGACATACCACCTCCCTGAACCCTGAATCTATTTTTTCCCTCCTAATTCCTTATCATAGCTCACCAAACTTACATAAGTGTTACTTTACTGCAGTGCCATAGATAACAGGACCCTTTTTTGAACCAAAAATCGAATGTACTAAATATTTCAATTCTAAATGTACTAAAATTTTATTAGGAAATTTAAAAACTTCAGGATGGAATTTTCGTAATAATTATATGTAATCTGTGCAAGAATCATGTCAATCCGTTGCTCCGTTGAAAGAAGGGCAAGCTGACAAACACTCTTTCGCATTCACAATATAAGTGGGTATTACGATGTTCGAAGCGCGCAGTTGAGTCGTGCAGTCTGCGTCCACCACAGCACCCGGAGACGCGAGATGAATGTCGACTCGGCTCTCCCCTTGCGCCTGGCGCTGGCTCCCCGGTGGGGAACGCGCCACAACGCCGAAATGCCGAATTGACCACAACGCCGACAGCTAGAAAACTGCCGTGTACCACAACGCCGAAATACACTAACGCCGAAAAATGGCATTGCAGGACTGCCACAAAGGTTAGGTTAGGTTAGACTAGGTTAGGTTAGGCTAGGCTAGGATAGGCTAGGTTAAGTTAGGTTAGGTTATATTACGCTAGGTTAGGTTAGGTAAGGTTAGGTTTGATTGTGGTATTTCGGCGTAAAGGTACATTTAAGAAACACACACAAATTTCATTCAGTTGTTTATTTCGGCGTTGTGGTACACAGCAGTTTTCCAGCTGTCGGCGTTTTGGTCAATTTTGACATTCGGCGTTGTGGTATTTCGGTGTTGTGGTAACGACCCGCTCCGCTGCCCGTGGAGGTGTTGTGTGGTGGCGGGGACATTCGTTTACGGCAACCTTGACGTCAGCGACGACGTAGAAGGAGCAGACCCCGTTGGCAACGACGACGTCAACATTGGATGGGACTTGAACAGTCTCGCAGTACCACCAGGAGAAGAGAGCTTAATGACTACAGACTTTGAATATATATTCTGTATAGAAGTCGCCAGCCCAGGTTAAAATTTCTAATATGGTTTGAGGTAGTTGGTTAATTCACCGCCGCAATCGCCACCATCTCTAGGGCATCGAATTGTGGTGGTCCCTAGCGGACAAGTGTCGAACTCTTCAAACACCCCTTCCCCCTCCCGTTGAACGACCTTGAGCTGCAGTGAATGATGGGTGGGGGGTGCGGGAAATGACAGCGGCGACAGTGCTGCGCTCTAATGTGTAAATAACAACCTAAGACGATACAGGGCGTTACGGCAGCGCCCTGCAGCGGTGAAGTTCCCAAACTGCTCATCATACGCTCCTGAAAAACGTAGAGTAAATCCTATCCACTCGCGACTTCTATACAGTATATATATTCAAAGCTACAGAGCTGGCTGCGCAGGAAACCGAAATACACGCCACGCACTCACTGAAGAGCGACATGCTGGCGCAGCCGGGCTGGCTCGTGCCGCCGTTCACGTAGAAGTCTGCGTGGCCGTTGGGCCCCCACTGGCCCAGCACTCCGGCCCCCGTGTGGATCACGTCCACGAAGTGCGCGTCGCTGGGGTCCAGGTCGCGCGACCTGTTGCTGCCCATGTAGATGAAGATGGTCGGGTCCAGACCTGCGCGCACACACACCACCCGCCACCCAGGTCTCGCGTGCGCACAGACACAGGTTCCAACACGCGCTTCAGACGTTACACTTACTCGACAAGATATAAACCCGACTTTAGTTTTGCTACAAATAATTAATATAAATAAAATAATAAAAGAATGGGAGGGATATTACAAACACAATCGGTAACGTCAACATTCAATTAAAAAAAAAGCCTGTTTTTATAAAACTAATAATTTTTTTAATTAAAAATTTAAAAAAAAAATATGCTCGATGTATATTCTAATTTATTAAGTTCTTTAGTTCTTAAATAATATTGTAATAAATTATAATTTATAACGAAAATATATTATACATACGGGAACATAACCTCACTTGTATAAATACACTTTAAAAAGTTTACTAACCCAATTTATATCATTATATATATTTTTTATTAGCTGGACCAGTATTCAATATCAGACACTAAAATATATGATTAAAAACACATATATAGTTATTATTTGTGTGTAGACATTTTTATTCAGTTAATTTTAATTGCATTCTGCGCGCGCATCTTAAAAATTCATTTTCATATTATTTCGTAACGTGCCTGAAGAAGTATAACTTCAAAACATAAATAAAATTTACATTTACAAATAAAATAAAAAACTTAAGTAGGTAAACATGGAAGTGATCACAAAAAAAAACTAAGCTAAGAAAATAGCCAATCCTTAAATATGCGGAAAAATCTACAATTAAAATTTTTTTTTCTTCAATATACGTGCTTAAATGGTTGTCTCATTTCTCACAGAGAAAAAGTGCACAATACAAAGTGACCGACAGTTTATGAGATCTCAGGGAATATACAGCACCATAGTGCCGGAGAAACTACAACATTGAGATGATGAAAGTAGATAAAAGGCTCAGAACAGTTCAGGGACTAGAACTACCTGTACACTTAACATTCTAGACATTAAAAATTTATAACAGAGCTTGTTTTTTTCAAGAAAATTTAATATGGATCCAAATATCTCATAACTATATACATGATATCCAAAATCTACATGGATCGTGGTTACCGGTTGCCAAATTTGTTTTCTACAACCATAAATAATTCCTCAGTGAAGCTCGTATGTGTAGAATTTTTTTAAATATTTTGCGCTTAATTCGCGTTTTCAAGAAACTGCTCTGAATTGCATGCATGATGTTGCTACTTTAAAATTTATTTCACAAAAATTTTAGTATTGTTACAGCGTGCACCTGCGCGTGACGCGGCCTTGCTCACGTTCGTAAACTTCTCTGCCGCACCCGCGGCACTATCGCCCCGGAAGCTCCGCTGCGGGAAGGCTCCCGCCTGAACTCTCTCTCTCTCTCTCTCTGAACTCCGCCCTGGCGTCCTCGGGCACATATATATAGGCCCCGGCGCAATTCCAGAACTCACGAGAGCGGCCGGGGGCCAGTCGCGTCATTCCGAGCCGTCCCGACGGCAGAAATCTCTCGAAAACACGTGTCGGCGGCTCGCGCAACTCCCAGCTGTCCGGTGTCAGTTACGTGTCAAAGGCAGGGCGCCGCGCGGGGAGTGCGGAGGGCTGGAGGGAGATAAAGCGGCGACCCAGGTGCGCGCGGCACATCTCATGTTACGGCGTGCACCTGCGCGTGACGGGGCCTTGCTCACGTTCGTAACATTATTTTCATTCACTCGCCTGGTTGCTGTGTTCCGCACTAAGACTATATAATCAGTACAGCCAGTGGCGGATCCAGGATTTTGGTTTGGGAGGGGCTTGACCCAGCTGAGGCTAGGCTTTATCAAGGCAAACACTAAAACAATAGCGGACCCAGATGCTTTTTGAGGGGGCTTGAGCCCCTTAGCCCCCCCTCTTGATCCACTACTGAGTACAGTATGGTCTCACCAGTGGCGTAGCCAGGATTTGTGTATGAGGGGGGTTAAGAAGCTTGTTCCCCTTACCACCTATTTAAGCGGGGGGCCCGGGGGTCCTCCCCCGGGAAAATTTGTATTTTAAGGAGTAAAATAGTGCTATTTTATCAGTTTTCGGTACTTAAATTTAAATATTGTAATGGTAAAATTTTTATTAATTTTAATATGAAATTTGTTTGAGTGATTAATAAGAAATTAATTAAAGATTTGGTGCTAAGGGGGGGGGGAGGGTTTGAACCCCTAAAACCCCCCATGGCTACGCCCCTGGGTCTCACACACACAACGACGCGAGCCAGCGCCAGCCGATGCCGTGCGGACCGCGGTCGCGGATCGCGATCGAAGGCGCGCTCACCAGTGATGCGCCCCAGCTTGCCGCTAGCGGTCACGTGGTTTGCCACCAGCCCGGCGATGTGCGCGCCCATGCTGTAGCCGATCAGGTGCAGCCGGTCCGGGGGCACGCCCCGCGGGTGCGCCGCCAGGTAGTCCACGAACTGCGCGATGCACTCGGCGCAGAAGCGCGGCGACCACTCCAGCTGGCTCAGGCAGGGCTCCTTCACCAGCGTCGAGAAGTCGGCCACGACCACGTTGTACTCGCCGTACTGGAAGTAGGCTGCAACACGCGCGCGCGGTCCGCTGCCTCCCAGGGCCTTCCAGAGACACACCCTCTACCCATCTCTCGGTCACGTCAAAGATAACATGTGACGTGTGTCGTCAGTTCTTTCTCACAACATTCAACGGGGCGAAAGGCAGCTCACTAGAAGGCAAGGGCGTCTCCAAGGAAGGGGGGTAGGGGGGCAGTTACCCCCCCCCCCTCGAGCCCTGGAGATTCAAAAAAAATGTAGCCAAATGCAAAAAAAAAAATACATACTTTTCCCACAACTTGCCACCCCCCCCCCCCCCCCCTCCCATTCGGCCATCGGCTGGCCATCGGCTGGCGACGCCCTTGCTAGAAGGAATGAGATTTTTTAGTAATGACATCGAAGCTCTTAATTTTCTGCCTGAAAAAAAAATAGTAAAAAAATTTGGTTGTCTGTAAAGTCGGTTTACGGACGATAATTTTACGCTATAACGTCATAAGATAACATCGATGAAAAATTTGCATACTTTTTTTTTAATTTTCAAATATTATTTACAGTTTTTTTTGCAAATTTAATTTAAATAAATTGTTTAAATATAATCACGAACGATTAGTTGAAAATATTTTCTCGCACAGTGGTTAGCCGGTTCTAGCACGCTCGGCTCAGGCGGAACGTGGCAATGAGTCATGCCTTTTCGTGCGTGCATCCGGCGTTCATCGATTTGTAAGACGTTATCACGTCAATATGAATATTTTTAAAGATACGGTATAACCAATATATATATATTTTAATTAATATACAGTTAATTTGTTTTTCTGCTTCAGCAACTCCGGCATCGCTTGCTGGTAGCCCCACTGCTATCAGCAGGTCCTGCTTGTAGACTGACAAAGTGACTGACGGTTTATGGATCTCAGGGAGTTGACAGAACCATAGTGCCAGAGAAACTACAACACTGAGATGACAAAAGTAGACAAAAGGCTCAGAACAGTTCATCCCCTTCTCGGTCACGTCAAAGTTAACGCACAACTTTCCAAACTCCACAACCAAAAGAATCTAAAGACTTTTAAAACTGATTGTGTCTATAGCATTACTCGCAAGGTTTCCAATGAATTCTATTAGCCATAGACTTGTTATTACCCTCCTATCAGGGAAATTCCAAAAAACAATTTTAAAATTCTCGAAACTCACCCTTCTAGTGCTTGGGCTACGGAATTTTTTTCCCCTTCCACCTTCTCCTTGACAATCCTCTTTCCTTTCAAAAAAAAAATTTTAAATAATAACAATTACTTGGTATATGTAATCTTCTAGTTTTCTGTTATATTAAAATGTTTATTAACATTATTTTTTTATTAGGAGAATATTATTCAAACGCTCCTGATTAGCTGCTCGATTTAAGAAGCAAAGCGGGGTGATTGTCAATTTGGTACGTATAAACACATTCACTTATTTGCTGATCCTCGTTCTGGGAGAGAGCTAGATGAAGTGTGGATGTTGATGGGTCTGATGTTTTCTCCACGAAGCGGTCAAGTGAGACATGTGTTCGTCCATAAGCACAGTTTGGCATCTTCGTGACTCAGTGGCAGATCCAAGGGGGGGGGGGGGGGGGGCACCAGGGGCAAATGCCCCCCCCCCCCCCCGAAAAACTAGTTGTCTGCTAAATTAAAAATTGCCGACAAAAATGATTGTTTCTGAAACCAATAAAATATTTTAATATATATAATGGAATTCTCGTAGGATCATAAAATCTGGTGGTTGGATGTTATGTGTAGTGTGAGTAGATTGAATACAAATTTAGTAAATTTTAAGACATTTTTTTTCTCTGGCTATTCTGCAATCCTAGAGTGCCCCCCCCCCCCCCCCCCCCGAGGTGAACCTCTCTGGTTTCGCCACTGCCGTGACTACACGGAGGTCCAAGTGGTGTTCCCCGTGTGAAGCGCGCCGGCCTGCGTGTGCCGGAGAGAGCAGGGGCGGTCTCGCAACAGTATCTCCGGGACTGTCTCACGCCGGGCGCTCGACGGGCGAGGTTGTGTCACCGCGCGCCGCTCTTGGCCCCGATGCCAGTCCGCGGGTTTCTCCGCCGACAATCCCCGCCGCGGTGACCGCGGCTCCGACACGCCCTCGGGCGTCAGATCAGAGATAACACCGTAACACATCTCAAAACACCGCATAACACCGAAATACGAGTTAATACACCATATAGCACCGAAATTAAGTTACAGCATGGAATGAAGTTGCATTTAACCAAAACTTAATTCAAATTAGAAAAAAAGTAATTTTTAATGTTTGAAATTCAATAAAATATCGTGAGTAGTATGTAATAACCGGTCCTGCGTCAGGCTTCAGGCTGTGGTGCCTGTGGTGCCGACCGCCATCTTGGATCAGCTTACTGATGACGTAGCAACAAACGGACCTTTGAAATATAACTTGTGGTTGGACTGTATATATGGAAAGCCATATCCGTTAGATGACATAGTGAATAAGTGTTAATTCAAGACTTCGGCTGCAGTAATTTACAGTTCTGACGATGTGAAGCAAGCTGTTAAACACGGTATCCAGAAAATCGGTCAAGATGAGGAGGACTATGTCAGTAAAGGTTCTGGTTGGTCTCTGTCTAGTATAAACCGATTGGAGCTAAGAATTAGTCATTTCACACCGATGTGGAACTAAATGTTTATAAGATTGCTGGCTTTCGCAAGTGATCCTGTATTAGAATAGAAATTATTTAATAAATATTATGTTTGTAAAAGAACTTGCGGTGTTTCATTCCTCGAACCTGATACTTTTCTGGTATTTAAATTAAATTTATTTTCAGCTTCGTTCAGAGATCGAACCAAGTATCGATTCAATATGTAAAGTAAAAGGTGAATTTTGGAATTTTTTCCCGAATTTCTAGCTAAATAATTACACGATTCCAAGATGGAAGCCGTAACGAAACATGCAACATAAATAGGATCCAATATGGTGGTCGTAACGTAAAGTGTAACGATGACATCGTACTCAACCAAGATGGCGGGCGTAATGAAACATGCAAAATTTATATAATCCAAGATGGCGACCATAATGATATGTGCAACAGTAGTTTTTAAGTAATATTTTATTAAATTTTTATTATTCAATTCGATTAGTTAATTTTTTTGATGATTTTTAAAAATTTTCCCGTTTTTCTAACATACAAATTACGGATTTTCAAGATGGCGGACATGACGTCATACTAGGTGACAAAATATATACTTTGACAAAAGTGGTGGGGGTCAGTCTGCCAGCAGCTACCATGAGGGAAGGATTGGACGCCATATTTATTTTTTTTGCCCTCACCGGGTTCGAACCGAGGACTCCGAGCTCAATGTCGAAAAAGTATGTTTTTAAAATATTTTTAATAAAGTTTTATTAGTTAAATTAGTTTTTAAATTTTAATTTATTTTAATCGAATAATAAATAAAGATTCTCAAGATGGTGGACCTAACGGAAGTTGCAACGGTGACGTTATGATTGAAAATGGCTGCTATGGCATCCTAATTTTCATTTCATGACCTCGGTGGCTTAAAGCGGCTAGCTCTTAGGACTTTTAAGCCGCTTTTAGGATTTTGAGTTCTTTCTAAGGCAAAATGACTTTTGAGGTTTTTCGAAATCTTAATTTTTAAAATATAAAATTTTTTGAGATTTTTTTTGCGGAATTTGTTTCCATAAAATGGAAATTTTGGCGAATTTTGGGTAAATTTTGGCAAATTTTGGCAAATTTTGAAGGTCAAAGGTCAAGGTCACGGTCATACAAAATGGCCGCCGTAACGTCACAATCCAAGATGGCGGTTGGCACCACAGGCACCACAGCCTGAAGACTGGCGCAGGACCGGCTATTACATACTACTGTCGTGATTTCCGGACAACAAAATCGTACCAAAGAGCATGGATCAGAAAATTTAGTTCACTTTGTTTTATTGTGCATCTCTTATTGAATCTATATTAAACTACCAATGTTCGCTAGTTTAGTTATATTGTTCTGAATGTATCTGTTTTAGACCAACTTATTACAAATTATTTTATCGTAAAAATGCAGCATGTAAATTTATTTTGGTGGAGTAAGTATTACAAAACACGTTTATGAAAATAAAAACAATAACACCGAAATCCTCTGTTTTAAAATCGCAGTTGAACTAAAAATAAAACCAAAAAAATTTCTGGCCTCTGCCTATTGCGACCGCACCCCAGAGTGTAAGGATGTACATAGTGTTGTGCAAATTCCTGTATTCTGCCGCACGCTCTATATAGAATGCTAGAAGTTAGACTTAAAGAATCAGAACGTTGTGGCGGACTTTACACAGATGCTGCGCTTAGTAGATTATCATCGCCGATATTATTCGGTAATTCACAACCGAGGACATGGGAATTTCTTTAATATACAAGCAAAACTTTGAAAAAGATTTTTTTTAGTTTCTTTGTGATGATTATTTGTATTTTCTGTTGGCTAGGGGATTGGTTTGTGGCCTCCTGAATCAGAAACACACGTGATCTTCTCATATTCTCGAAGTGCCAAGTCATTGGTAAACCCAAGAAAAACAAAAGTACGGTAATTAATCACGTGACCAGTGTCTGAGAAGGATGGAACGTCAGACAAGGTGCATTAGTCTCACGCGTCATAGCTGTTTGGTCCACTGTAGTAAGTACATGATGACCAGTCATTTTTTTCCTTCAAAATGTGTGTGTGAAGTTTTAAAGTTACTAACTAAAACATCTCACATGAAGCCATTGGCTTCAATTTGGATCAAAACATGTAATCAAATTTAAAAACAATTATATGTGATTTTACATTATAAGCAGTCTATTAATCATATAGCATGCCAGAGAACTAGGAAAGTCAACGTGTGGGCTTCTGAGACCAAAATAATTCCCGCTTTAATAGTCTGGTTCGTGTGTTACGTAGAGTCGACCGAGCCTTTCAGAACCAGTGCAGAGAGTGTGCGGTGTCAGTATGATTAACCTTCTGTGGAGGCTTTCTCCCGGACTTTCACGCGAGAGGCGCTTCGCCGTCACCAGGCCTGCATGCGCGGATCTGGTCACTTTCCGCGAGTAGTGCATTCCTAACCGGAGAGGTGTGTGCATTCCGGACCACAGAGGTGTGTGCATTCCGGACAACATAGGTGTGTGCATTCTGGATCACAGAGGTGTGTGTATTCCGGACCACAGAGGTGTGTGCATTCCGGACCACAGAGGTGTGTGCATTCCGGACTACAGAGCTGTGTGCATTCCGGACCACAGAGGTGTGTGCATTCCGGACCACAGAGGTGTGTGCATTCCGGACCACAGAGGTGTGCATTCCGGACAACAGAGATGTGCGCATTCCGGACAACAGAGGTGTGTGCATTCCGGACAACAGAGGTGTGTGCATTCCGGACAACAGAGGTGTGTGCATTCCGGACCACAGAGGTGTGTGCATTCCGGACCACAGAGGTGTGTGCATTCCGGACCACAGAGGTGTGCATTCCGGACAACAGAGATGTGCGCATTCCGGACAACAGAGGTGTGTGCATTCCGGACAACAGAGGTGTGTGCATTCCGGACAACAGAGGTGTGTGCATTCCGGACCACAGAGGTTTGTGCATTCCGGACCACGGAGGTGTGTGCATCCGGACAACAGAGGTGTGTGCATTCCGGAAAACAGAGGTGTGTGTATTCCGGACCACAGAGGTGTGTGCATTCCGGACCACAGAGGTGTGTGCATTGCACCGTGTTATTACATTTGTGTGTGTGTTTACAGCAATATACATCTACTTACAAATTCACAACAAAATTATCATTAATATTTTTTATGACTCGGAAGAAAAATTTACTAATTTTTTTTTTTTTTTAAAATGTTCAAATGTATAACAGTATGTTGATTTTATCAGTCTATAGTTCTACAGTTATGTTATAAGAACCTGTTAATAAATTTAAATTGAGGATGTTATTCTTTCACTTGCAGTACTTATTTATTGCAAATGACGCTTGGAGCAAGTCTGGCAGTAACTGGTCTCGCCGGTTTCTCCACAAGCCAGGCGTTGGCTTCCTGCTTCGGTCGAGTGGTAGTTCTCGAAAAAAATTTTTATTACCCAAGCTTCAGGTGTTTTGTTCGTGTGCTATTTATGAACCCTTGTTTCCTTATGACTTTGGTTTTTAGCCCACCGCTTTTAGAAGCTCATTAATTGGGTTTTCTCTTGGTACTTTTAGTAATTTTGAATACTTATTTCATTTGATTTTTATATCATAGCGAGTGTTAGATACGTGGGCTTTCGCTCCATAGGAAAGGAGTGAAAGCCCACAACGTCGTTTGCGGCTAGGTACACGATCAAACATTTCTCGGGCACATTTGCTGCATGCTGGATTGCAAAAATAAAACTTTAACCTTACTGTTGCTAGGGTTTTTAACCCACAGTGTCTTACGAAGAACTGTGGGCCAAAGCAAGGCAGCCAAGTTAAGTCCAGCCTAGAGGCTGCAGCAGGGCCGGCGCGTCCATACAGGCGAACCAGGCATCCGCCTAGGGCGCCAAGTAGCTGGGGGGGCGGCGCAGCACGACACATAACAGTTGATGTAATATGTTTTAACGATTATTGAAACTAGATGAAAATGGAATTTTTGTAACAGTTTGGAATGTTTATATTGATATGAGTAATTATTTAATGTCCGCGGTGACCTGTTTATGATTTGTAATAAGTAAAAAAGTTAAAAAAAAAAAAAAACACAAGCCTGCTTACATTTGATTGTTGACAAAATCTTTGGCTTACGTGATGTATTTTGAGGCAAAGGAAAAAGTTTTTTGGGGTGTCCGACCGGATTGTGGGGGGGGGGGGGATTAAGGTTTTTCGCCTAGGGCGCCAATTTAAGTTGCACCGACCCTGGGCTACAGTCCAGGCTGTATGTACCGGTTGCTCGCCAGGGTGCTGCTAAGACCTCCGGAGGACCCACCTCGGCGCATGTCCGTGCTCGGCGAGAGGTCGCGGCCGCCGCCGAAGCCGTGGATGACCAGCTTGACGGGGTTGCGCGCGTCGAAGAAGGAGTTGTGCAGCGACGCCTGGTCCGTCACGTCCAGCAGCTGCGGCGAGTCCTGCGAGATCCTGCGGAGAAGCGCGCCCAGGACATCGGTTAACCGCTCTTCCTGTCCGCGCGGCGACCTGCCCCACCGCGGACACTTTTTCTACCACATAAATAACTGAACCCCTTTGAAAACTACGCCGTGTTTAGATCTCCGAGTCACATGTTTTGTTCTAACGAATGATAAACCTAACACGCGAACAAAAGAAGTGTGTTGTTAACATGTTTTCTTCTAAGGTTTGCTACTATACAAAAATATTAATTTGTATTATGTTCAAAGAAAGTGATCTCAGTGTCCGTAATTTTACAAAAATTATTCCCTGGATAAAGTAGCTTGGCTGCTGGGTTGTATCCGTGTCCTTGACGAATAATTCACCGACGTTTCGGTCGACATTGCAGTCGCCATCATCAGGGAGCAGTTTCCCTACTCCCTGATGAAGGCGACTGCAATGTCGACCGAAGAGTCGGTGAATTATTCGCCAAGGACACGGCTACAACCCAGAAGCCAAGCTACTTCAGACAACGGCCGTGAAAGCCTGCGAAAATTAAAATATCCCAGGATAATTAGTAACCGGTGTTCTTCGTAAATTGAGGGTGAAAATTTTTAACGCCGTACTTCGCTGCTTTGAAGTCAGATAATACCAGTTTTACCGAAAAACACTGCTAGGAAATCAAATAATTATTTAATAACTAGCAGACCCGGCCACGCGTTGCTGTGGCTGAGTGATTAAGAAACACGTGAGATTTTGTAAACACGTAAGAATAAGATAAAAAATAATACAAAAAAGCGAGGTTACGTAGTACATTGATCAACGAAAATGTGCACAACATGGAGAATAAGAAAATTTGAATTGAAACGTAGCGCCATCTATGAGATATTTATGTCGGACAGTACAACAGTTGTCTGTAAAAAAACTGATTTAAGGCGTCATCTGTTTGAGACTTATGAAACTTACGATTAATAACACCAATCAACATTGATAATCAGTTTATTATTAATTATAAATTATTAAGACCCTTAATCGAAATAAAAACTATCCTATCTCTCAATTTGGAAAAAATTACACATAAATGCCAATTTTCATCGAAATCGGTTGGCTTGGTGAAGAGTTCACTGGAAACAAACATCAGGACACTGGATATATATATATATATATATATATATATATATATATATATATATATATATATATATATATATTAAAAAGGACGGGAAACGCGAAGATTAAAAATAAACAATGGTGGTGTTCTGTGGACACGTGGGCCCGAGCTCGGTAGACCTTGAAGTGCCACCCGCAGCGCACCTGAGGGGTTCCAGAGGCATTGCTTCCCTCAGCGTGGAGCTGAAGAGACGACACAACACTTGTCGTGGCCTCGCAAGTGAAAAGTCCCCCGACGCAGCCAGAATCGAACCAGCGCCTTCGTTTTTTTTTTTGTTTGCAAATAATTGCGGGATTTTGAGTAAATTTTCTGAGGTTGTTCGGTTTGTGTGTTATGGCCGTCTCGAAGGCTCGAGTATGGTGTGTAGCATGGTGTACGGGACTTCACAACCCACTTCGCCGCTGTACTCCCGAGAGTACAGCCGCGTGGTGTGCAGCCTCACCTGGTGTACAGGTAGAACTGTATACGGTAGTGCGGGCAGGTGAAGGGCGGGTCGATGCACGACGTGGTGTTGAACAAGTCCCTGAAGGAGGAGGGCCTCTTCCTCTTCTCCTCCTCCATCTGCATCTGCAGGCGCTGCTGCAGCGGGTTCTGCCTCTGTCGCCGAGCCTGCTGCGCGCTCGCCCCTGCACGCACACACACACTCTCACTCCCTCCCTCTCTCCCCTCTCTCTTCCTGTTCTCCTCCTCCATCTGCATCTGCAGGCGCTGCTGCAGCGGGTTCTGCCTCTGTCGCCGAGCCTGCTGCGCGCTCGCCCCTGCACGCACACACACACTCTCACTCCCTCCCTCTCTCCCCTCTCTCTTCCTGTTCTCCTCCTCCATCTGCATCTGCAGCCGCTGCTGCAGCGGGTTCTGCCTCTGTCGCCGAGCCTGCTGCGCGCTCGCCCCTGCACGCACACACACACACTCTCACTCTCTCCCTCTCTCCCCTCTCTCCCTCTCTCCCTCTCTCCCTCTCTCTCCCTCTCTCCCTCTCTCTCTCCCTCTCTCTCTCCCTCTCTCTCCCTCTCTCCCTCCCTATCCCTCTCTCCCCTCTCTCTATCTCCCTCTCTCCCTCTCTATACTCTCTCCCCTCTCTCTTCTTCTCTCTATCCCTCTCTATCGCCCTCTCCCTCTCTCTGCACCAGGCTGGGCGCCGTCGTGCTCACTGCTTAAGGCCACATCACCTCATCACACCGTGTCCTGTTCTCTCAGACGGCAATCCCATGCGTCTGGTCTTACTGCCTGCATTGTCACCTACATACAAGGGACATTCTTAAAGTACGGCAGTTTTATCTTTAAAAAAATAAACACGTAAAAAAACTATAATATTGGAAGTTTTAGTTTACTAAATATGTACTTCACATTTCCGCATAATTGCTATTCAGTTCCAAGCACTTTTCGTAACGCTGCACTAATGTATTTAATTATAATGCTTGAAAGTTCGCCACCTTGAAATGGAATGGACGCCTTGGCCATAGGCATCATGGACTTCGAATACGTATTGCGTGTAGCCTGAATCAGGCGTTTAGTAAACATCTCCGGAAAAAGTTTAAGCAGTTTTCGTATTCGAGCCGAAAAATATGGTTGCAGTTTTTTTTTTTTTTTTTTTTAGACGAAAAGCTAGTAATTGTGTTTATTTAGTGAAACGTGGGTGAAAAATTACAGCAAAAATTACAAAAATTACGAATTTCAATTGTTTTAATTTCCCGATGGTGAACTTCTATACAGAGTTAAAGAAACTGGTGCAGCGTTACGTTATTGGAATTGAATGACGATTATGTGAAAATGTGAAGTAGATGTGTAGTAAACTAAAACTGTCAACAAAATATTTTTTTCACTAGTTAATTTTTTTAATGACAAAATTAACATACTTTAACAATAGCCTACCCCTCGTATATACATTTATAGTGTAACAATAAAAGATTTGACCACATATTCTGTCTACAATATCAGTTGTGCCACAACTTAAAATGAGTTATTTATGGATTTTAAAGATGTGATGCAAAATGGCCTAGCAACACGGTGCCACGTCATCCACCAGTCGGCAAGTCTAAACTGCTTGCCAGGCACTCACAAAACTCACGAGGAATCGTTTAAAGGCTGCAGTAGACGATCTGATACAAGAGCGTTCCTAGTTATTCACACAGAAAATCAGCGACCGAGGGATCTTGCACGTGAATGTTGCTACCAAGCAGGCGCGTCGCGTCGTGTTATCGTGTTACGTCACACGCAGGGGATGTCATCGCGGTTATACAGTTACGTAACGATCTAACCCGTTACGGTGTACATTATTACATTTACTTCAAAGGCTGGAACAAACTGATATTTAATAAAATACCGTGGAGAGGATAATCAGCGTCTTTTGCGACTTGTGCAACCAGGTATGATGCAACGTCGTTTAACATTCTATCTTTTTTTAGCAATAGATTGAAGAGATTTATTCTACTCGGTCACATAGCCTTATTCTTGCGCTGAGATCAAATCAAGTACATGGTTTAGGGCAGGGGCGCAACAACTAAATTTCCAAAGCGGGGGGTCCGGGAAAATTTGTATTTCAAGGTGGAAAATGGTGCTATTTAAGCAGTTTTATTATCTAAAAATTGATTACACAGCATTTTCTTTGCCCCCGTTTGCCCCCACTTCAAGGTTTTAGAGGGGGGGGGGAGGAAATACCCTTGCCTCCCCCCCCTGTTGTTGCGCCCCTGGTTTAGGGATAAGAGTTATGGCATCTTCACAGAAATAGTACTGATTGTGATTTGTAAATATCGAACGTAATGAAGTTCTATTTTATATAATCCTTCCACTCTACTAAGTATACGTTGTTTGGCGGGCACGAACAATGGAGAATGGAGCACGTAAAACTTCACGCTTAACCCTTACTAACATTCAGTTATGCTACTTGAATAATTTTTTTACACGAAATATTCACACCAAATATACTTTTTAGAAGATTATAATTTTTACCATACTCAGCATTAAATATTTTTTTTCGTAGTATGTACGTAAAAAATTTGCATTTTATTTATTTTCTCTTTCCGAGCCCTTAAAACCGGATATTGTTATTTCTTTATGAAAATTTCCACACTTGGCCTTACAGATTAGACAAAATTCTATATATTTGATTTAAACAAAATATTTATTCAATACATGAGTTTTTGAAACACTGATTTTTCTTGCATAGGTACCCCTCCCCTTTTCTCGACACCATACACATAATCATTTATGCCCCTTAAATCCGAATTTGGGTAAATATTGATGCAATTTTGGACACTTGACATTCTAATTAAGAAGATAATTGTTGTCTACGTCCGATTTCGAAAGGAATAAAATCCCCTTCACCCTGTGTTCAGCCCGGGAAACGCCGGGTATACACATACACGCACTGAGGCATAGCTAAGAACAAGCGTGGACGTGAGTGCAGCGATTGTAACCCGCCTAGTTCGCTCACCTGCCACCAGGAGCGCGCACACGAGCAGGCAGCGCAGTCGGCGTGACGTCATCTCGGCTCCAGTCGGCGCGCGGCTCGTCTCTTCATCACAGCCGGTGGCGCGCCTGTCGGCAGGAGCGGGAACCATGTGTGCTGCTTGCACTTTATTCTCACCTCGAGTTTCACTTACAAATACCCACATTAAACCACATCCACTCCCAGTTCTGGTTCTTGGTTATCGTTTAGTCATTAGAATTAATCATTCCAAAATCGTTTGTCCCTACTAAATATTTAAAATTGTAACATTTGTAATAATAGTAGTAATTATAACAGCTGTCTGCTTATAGGTAGTTTCCTATTTTATTCATTTGTTCTTTTTAGTGTGAAAGTTATGTTTTTATACAAGATTTACTTTAAATATTATTATTATTTTTTAAGGAAACGTTTGTTTTCCACATCACGACTCCAGCGCCGTGGCCTTGGACTGCTTGGCAGTGCTTTTCCGAACATCGGAACGCAACCAGCGATGCGGCACGCCTTCACGAACCTGCCTGCAGCATCCTGAATGCTGAATGCTGAATGCTGAAGCATCTCCACGCGTGTTTACTGGCTTACACAACCTGAATGACTATCAGGACCTTACCTAACCCGGTCGGGTAGTAGAACAAGGCGTAACTACAAAAGTACCCAGAGAAATGTTTTTGAAGCACCGGCTCAGAACGATAGTTTAATTTTCTTTAATAATATAAATTTTTCAGATATTGTAGCAATTACGGTAAATTAGTACAAATAACTAGTACGGCTTTCGTTCACATAATTTCTTTCAACTATATTATGAAGGTTTTGGGCATAGCAGAATTCCTTTCAAGGGGGGATAATTACTTATAGGAATATCTACATGTTAAGGAAAATGTATTTTAAAATAATTATAATTGGAGATTATGTGTATTGTTAAAATATTTTGATAAAATATTTGATATAATACTTTTTGATTACAAATTTTAACAGTTTTACATTTAAAACAATTATCTTTCAGAGAAAACAGAAATTTTTCCCTGTAAATTATTTTAATTGGTGCGCAAATTTGTTTTTGCAAAATTTATTTTTACTGTAAATGTGGTTGCAATCAGGCTTATATTTCATACAATGTTGCTCACGCTATTCCCATTAGAGAAAAACACAAAAAAATCAATAAAAATTATTTTTAGCTCATATCCGTTTGTTTTGGTTTTTAATTTAAGGAGACAGCCAAACATATTTTTATTTTTAGTCAGCAAAATCTATGGTATTTTTACTTTTATTTTTAACATGGAACTGAAAATGGTAATTTTTTTATTCTGCTATGGCAATCAGCAAATATACAGTAAATAATAACTATCACGTATAAAATTTATCAATAACTTTTTTTACACCAAATTAATTAAAACGTATAAGATAAGAAGTAGAATATTTCTGTTGAGAATATTGTAACTTTGCTTCTTGTCTTAAAATTTTGAAGAAAACAAACTATTTTATTGGGAGCTCAGTCACAAACTTTGGTTTCACATTAATTTAAAAAAAAAGTATTTTGAAATAATTTGGATTGGAGATGGTTATATTTTCTCGTGGCCTCGTTTTTTATTTATTTTTTGTGAATAACGTAGGAAGATAAATTCTTCCTTCACCTTAGAATACAACAAAGTGAAATAACAAATACTCCATAATTTAATCAGTGGTAAATAAGAGTTCTGGCTATTTGGGTTAAACAATTGTCTGTAAAAGTACAAATAAATCAGCAGGGGTGGCTATGCCCTGATAGCTTGCGCCCTTTAACTGCGAGTGAGGAGTCAGGGGAGGCGTGTTGTTTGATGGAACGCTGGCTGTAATCAATCACCGCTAATGACAGGCCGCTAAAAGCTTTTTGAACTCTCCGGCCGTTTTTCATTATAGTTTGGTAATGGCCGCAGGATGTCATTGGCTCGCGTCTGCGCCGCCATCCACGCAATTATTAATTCCGGGAACGGGAACGGACGTGATAGATCAAAATCGTTTTTCCAGAAAAAAAATTTTCTGGAGGGAGAAATTCGGACGCGAGAAGCTGGGTGTGCATTCAGATGCATTGGCCTCGATAATTCATCCTCCACGAGCAGTTTCCCGCCTGATGCAGCGTTAATATGGCAACCAGGCGCAATACTTCTACAGTATGATTGTGTAATAATTTTACTGCACAATTTGAATTTAACCGACCCTGCGCGCTCACAGTACAATCATATTGAGTCAGCAAAATTGACTAACCATTTGCACCAATATTTCCGGGAGAGCAACATATCGGATCAAGAGTTTGATGCAGCTATAGAGTTGTTGGTTATAGCTAAACGTCGACAGAAACGAAAGCGTCGAATATGTACTTTAAGGGGTTGTTGAAGTAAAGGCCGTGTTATGAACGGCTTCTAAATGACGTATCTTTAACTGACTTGGACGATTTCAAGAATTATATGAGAATGGATACTGCAAAGTTCGAAGAATTGATACAGGTGGTAAATCCTTTAATCGAGAGAAAATAAAAACTCTTATGAGAGAAGCAAATTTTAACTTTTCAAAGCTTGGCCACTTGCAACTGTAAACTCTTTCAAAGATTTAAAATTCAGCAGTGCCTTCTCCCGACTAGCACTTGCGTGTGGGACCGCTCCGAACAGTAGACTAAAAATATTGCGCAATATGCCCTATACACGACACAATTAATAATTATTGAGCAATAAATTTTTTATTCACTCAAACTTTTATTCAATCATTGTGTAACCTCCAATAAAACTTCAGTTCTACCCCTACGTGATCAATAATACTGTGCAACTATAACAATTGGCAGTATTATTGATGGTGCATAGGCTGGCACTATTGAGGCTGTACAGCCCACCTGAGACACAGCGCTCTTGTGCGGACCTGCCTGGCTCGTAGTGCAACGAAGAGATGGTACCCAGTGTAAAACCTTTGTGTAGAAATTCCCATAAGAATAACGGTTTGGAGTCTCCATGTGTAAAAAAGAAACATAACAGTACTTTGTCCGGTGGTCATATAATTTCTCAAAAATTAGGTGCTTCATATAATGAAAACTTAAAATGGTTTGTAAAATTGTGTAGGATTTTTTCTAAGAAGGATCGTGTGCAATATGAGGTGCGGCCAGGTATCCAGCTGTATCGTGCAGCGGTGACACGGAGTGAGTCTGCTGTGGGCCGGGGCGCCGCGACGTCCGCCACGTCTCCACTTGCGACGGGCCGACAGTCGGAGCTCCAGCCCTGATCCTCGCTGTCTCGTCGAGCTTCCTTGTGAACAGTTGGCGGGGGTACCGCATGACCTTGTGCCGGGTAGGGTGGCTGCACGTGTACACCGAGCACGTATTTACCCTTATGACTAGTGAGCACTCACTCGCAGCTCTTACGTGATAACTTCCGAAAAATAAAATCATGCAAATGGCCTTTAGAGGGCATATTTTATTCGCAAAAAATAAAATAAAGAGTTGTGAGTTTCAGATTTCATAGTTAAAAGCTCTTTTTTCCTACACGACTATGAAAATGTTTTTAAAAAAAATTGACTATTTATTTACAAAACAGTCGGAACTCCCATCAAAAGGAATGCGTCCACACCACTCGAACGTATGAGTTTCTCCAGAACCCTAGTTTGTCCCTTCAAACCCCTCCAGATATTTACTTTTTTTTTAATTAGTTATTTAGATGTTGTAGTTATCGAAACGAATGTCCAGCCTAAATTACAGCTCGATGAAATATTTCAATAGAACAAAAAAAAGGCGAAACGTAATCCTTGCACGTGGGCGTCGAGTCACAAGGCCGCTGGTCCAGGGAACGTCGACGTTATGGAACGTGTGCCCCAAGTGCTCAAAGTTGGTTTGCGTTGTTCCACAGTGTGCATACTCACCGGCTGGCTATCCGTGGCGGCTGGGAGCCTGGCGGTGGTGTCCGGACGAGGCGCGACGAGGAACAAGCAGGGGTAGCGGCGGGTAGCGGCGGGTAGCGGCGGGTAGCGGCAGGGGAGCTGCTGGCGGCGCCACGTGTCGCGGCGGACCTTGGAGCGGGCCAGAGGGCGGTCGTCTCGCCGACGTGACGGGAGCCGCGAGGTCGCACCTTCGTCGTCGTCGTCGTCGTCTGGGCGCGAGCGGAATGCGCCCTTCCCTGTCTCCACGCGCGCGCCTCGGCGCTCTCACTTTCAGGTGTCTTCCCCCCCCCCCCCCCCGTCAGCCACAGGTAACCTCCCCGCCCCCCACCCTCCGGTTCTACAAGACCAGGTGGTCCACTTTCACTCGCGCTCGCCACACTTCCTCCGAGGCTGAGCGGCCTCTGTTCGCGTCGTGCAGCTCCTTCCCGCTAGTTTACTCTTGCAGCACTGTAGCAAGAACTAACAAGGAACAACGAACAAATGTAATATTAAATGCCTACAAAAAAAATTGGTTGTCCGTAAAGAAGTCGGTTTACGGACGATAGCTTTACGTGTGACAACGTCATAACAAAACATTGTTGAAATCGGCGCAAGCGTACAATGAGCGTAACGGGACAATGTGCGTAAGTGGACACTTTTTCCTTGCGTTCAGCCGGCGTTCATAGATTTTTTTAGACGTTGTCACGTCAAAAGATAAAAGAGACTATAAGAACTTTAAAAGTAAATACAAAAAAATAAGGAACACCCTAAATAAGTAAAAAATTAAAAAAAATGTTTGCTTACAATAGGTTGGAAACATTTTTTAATTGAGTTAGTTACATGAATGCACTTTATAATACTGGTTGCATAACATTTGTAATACAATCTAAAATAAGTACTTACTTGCGCAGCAATTTCAGGAGAATGTCTTGAAATACACACAGTTCCGCGTGACCGAATAATGGATACAAAATTGTACGTTCCGAACTAACTTTGATTTTGAAATTCTGTTGGAAAAGTGAACGTAAGTGTCAACTTAGAATTTCTAACATACTTTCAATTATGACAGTTGAAGGGTTAAAAGCCATTGTTTATTTGTTATAAGACTAACTAATACCCGGCATATGTTGCAATGCCTCAATATTTTTTTTTTGTAATTTGTTTCAAGTATTTAATTAAGTACACATATAGAAAGCATCTTTCTACCTCTCTCTAATTAATTATAGCTCTATCTATCTCTATGTATATATCTATATATCTATCTTTCTTTATATCTATATATACCTCTCTCTATCTCTCTGTCTATATACAACCATGTATATCTCTCTATCTCTCTCCTTTGTATACCTATATCTATACATATGTCTATGGATATATATGTATATATGTGTCACTCTACAGCAATAAAGATATTAAAAATCTATGTGTTACCCATCTTTATTTTACCATGCTAATTACCTGTCATAGGTTTTACATAGGTATATAAAAATACGCGCGTATTCGAATGCGACGCTATGTCTCAATTTCACAGCAATCGGTGAAGAACTTTCAGAGATTAAGATTTTGAACTAAATAACAGTTACATTTTTATTTGAATAAATAATGTTTGAATCTCGTTTCGATTAGTTCTCCCAAGGCCATGTGCATTCCACTGTCATATTAATTTATTTACAATGGATATTGTGACTTGATGTAAGCTTTTGGACATACGCCATTGCTTATCACATGTATGTCTGTAGAAGAAAACTACAAAAAACCAAAAGACAAAAAACACAAATTAAGCAAAAATTGCTGCTGTCAACAGGATATATACATAACATAATAATCCATGACAGGAATATGGTCAATAAACAAAGAAAAACAAAGAAAAATGGACTAAGAGAACGAAAAAAAACCCACAAATGATGAATTGAACCCCAAAAAAATTCAGCATGACAGTTGAAACAAAACAAAAAGACGAATCAAACAACACAATATTTTTCCATTAAACAGAAACAAGCCAGCACAACAATTGAAACGAGACAAAAACACAACAAAAACGAAAAGACGAAACAAACACAATAGTTTTCCACTGTTGTGCTGAATTTTTTTGGGGTTCAATTCATCATTTGTGGGGTTTTTTTTCGTTCTCTTAGCCTATTTTTCTTTGTTTTTCTTTGTTTGTTGACCATATTACTGTCATGGAATATTATGTGGTGTATATATCCTGTTGACAAAAGCAATTTTTGCTTAATTAGTATTTTTTGTCTTTTGGTTTTTTGTAGTTTTCTTCTACAGACATACGTGTGCTTAGCAATGGCGTATGTCCAAAGGCTTACATCAAGTCATGCACTCCCACTGCACAAATCTTTCAAAGATAATCATGGATGTTGTGCCTTCGGACCGTCTTTACCATGCAGTGGATAAACCAACCAGTCCATACACAGCCAGGCGACTCTTGTTAACTTCAACGGCACGCTGACGAAATAATAACCACCGCGTCGTTCATTGCCATTTTTTTGATCACCAGAAAAAAAAATCCGTTCTCCTCTCGCGCCTCAGCGAACCTGTCCTCGATCTACTTCCACGGAGAATTGAAAAGCTTTGCTTGTGACTTTCCCGCCACTCGAGCGTCAACAAGTTCAAGGTCGAAGTCCTCAGACTCTGAGCGAGGTGCTGACAGCAGAGGAGAGAAAGGTCCACAAAACATCTCTCCGTCCTCGAGATGTTTTCTCCGGAAGGCGCCGCGAAAGGCAACTATACGTCTTTTCCGGCGCCTCGTCTTGGTCTCTCGTATACTCGAGTTTATCGATAGCAAGATAATTACTTTGCGCGTACGAGGGTTTATGGTCTTGTACGATTAATCTTGAATTGCTGCTGTTCGCTTCCATCGAGATTTTTATTTTTATTTTTTGTTTTATAAATAGCTGCAATTGTTGGTATTTTTATAATTTTTATCATTTTATTCTAGAACTTGATGGAAAAATTATATATTTATTTTAGTAATTTTCAAAAGAAATTTGTATCTGTATTTAGCTACGAATTACACACTTGTCTCCAATAAAATTAAATTCTCTTAATTTACTCGTTGATTTAAATTTTATAAGCCAATGAAGATGTTTTCATAAATTTTGCATTCTTCAAAAAAAACTAAACCTCGTTAATCATAGAGTACGTTAAATTATCGTTGACTAATCTAATCTGGAAAATTTTATAAAAGTTCAATACATAATTTTGTGTCTGAAACAAATATTATGGTTGCGTTTTTATATGTAAATGTAATTTAATTTTCAGTCTATATTTAAAACCGGAATATGTGTTTCGCTAACTTTATTTATGGCTGTACGTAGAGTGTAATTGGTGTAACGAGGACTCGCCTTACCCGATTAGTGGCGGTGCCTCGCTACCCCTCCCCCTCTCTTTTATACACCATTCCCGGCTCTGTGCCATTGAGCCTGCGTCCAGCACGTTCCCATCTGTGTGAAGTGGAGTAACTAGGACGCCATTGTTCTTGCAACTTCGTGGGATTCTGATGACGCGACACTCGAGGAGGGTGGAACGTGTCAGGTGTACGTAGGACGACGCCGAACACCTGAGAGGGAGCGGTAGAGCGGAGACTGGTCGGCACTGAAGCATCCGTGACTGTGTCTTATGCGACGGAGAGCGAGTGGTGCTAGGCGGTGCGCTGGGACAGGGGTGCGGGATGACAGAGACACCGTCGAGCTGATCTAAACTGTGGACGGACTGAGCACAGGCGGGTTAAGTTGTTGTAATTTAACGAATAGCGTTAATAGGTATAAGGTGGCAAATGAAACTTTATTAAATAATTCGGGCTATCCTTCATGTTCCTGTGACAGTGCTGACAGCCAGGGGCGCAACAACAGGGGGGGGGGGCAAGGGTATTTAGCCCCCCTCTGAAACCTTGGAGTGGGGACCAACGGGGGCAAAGAAAGTGCTGGGTAATAAATTTTTAGATAATAAAACTGCTTAAATAACACCATTTTCCACCTTGAAATACAAATTTTTCCGGGGGAGGACCCCGGGACCCCCCGCTTCAATAGGGGGGAATCTATGATTCTTTATAAAAAAAGGTTTATTGCCCCCCCCCCCCCCTTTTGGAAATTTAGTTGTTGCGCCCCTGCTGACAGCAGAGCCGCTCCGCAGTGCTGCGAGGTGTGACGGGCAGGACGTGTTGCTCCACTGCAGTGGTTGTGTGCTGCGCGCAGGTCGCGGGCCCGAGGACAGGATGTGTTGCCTCACGCGGCTTCACGGCTTGGAGGCGGAGAAGGTTGCAAATACCTGCACCAGTCTTCTCCATTAGCCGTTCCCTGCGGTTTTAGTCCGCACGCTCAAATGCTAGACAATCGTGAGCTGAAAAAAATTTGAACTGCTTATATTTACCAAGTGAACTATCAAATAAAAAAAATGTATCGAGGTGGGCGGATCTGGAGCTGCACTGAAGATGGCAACTGCAACGTTGACCGAAACGTCAGCGAAATCTTCGCCTTCGATGCGGCTACGACGCAGAAACCAAGCAACTCCGGGCAACGGCCGTGACAGCCAGAGATCCTTATGTTTCATGTTTGACTTCCAAGTGCGTTTAGATATGCTCTGGGTCCAGTTGCTGCTAGAGCATTCAATAACTTGATAAAATAACATGTGTTTGTCGTAGCAGCGCTTGGAATCAAATGCACATATCACTGTCACACGAGCTGACGGACAGGTTTGTGGGCAAACACCAGAGCCTTAGTTACCGACGCTACTGTAATGTTAACTTTGTATTATTTAATTGTAGAATCAAATTCCTTATGTATCATAAACCTTACTTATTAGAATGTCAACAAACACTAATATCAACATTTATTTTATTTTAATAATTTATTTTTTATACTTTTGACTTATGAATCAATTACCAAAACTATTGTCAAGTTTTAAGTTCCTGGAACCGTCTTTAACTTCGAACTCGATGGAGGTTGTACCATCGACTACGGGAACCATGACGTCAGCGTCGACGATGTTGGAGCAGATCCCGTTGGTAACGGCGACGTCAACACTGGAGGAGACTTCAACAGACGTGATACCATCAGCAGATGAGACTTTAATGCCGGTAGTGCTGGCTGTACAGGAAACCTAAACGAACACTGTTACACCCACAATTACATCGACATCTGGTTCGGGTTCGTCTTCAACTAGGCATCCTTGTGGCTACTGCAATATGACGTTTGTATTTGCACATGATGTACGGAGACATGAGAGGAGTAAATTGTACGAGAATCCTTCTCGCATGAATTTTCGCTGTGATGAGTGCCATAAATGGTTTACTCGAATTGAAAATTTGCGCCGACTTGCGAAAAACTGTAAAGGTGAAGTCCGTGTGCCTACTGTTGAACTACCTGTAGAAAGTTCGACTCCTCGGTTTAGATTGGTGACTCGTGAGCGTACAATAAAATAAAACAGATGTGCAGCAACCGATTGCTATGACGTCTGGACATTAAAATAAACCTAAGACTGTGTTCGGTGCATTACAGGTGAATAATAATGGCTTCTATTTGGCAATGTCTCCATTTCGTGGAACATTGAAAGACTACTATTATCTAAATACGTTAAGTGAGTCGAAGGACATTTGTAATTTTCTAGATGATATCAGACAGGACATAATCAATCAGCTTACTGATGATGTAGCAACAAACGGTCCATTAAAATATAACTTTTGGTTGGACTGTATATATGGTAAGCCGTATCCGTTCGATGACAAAATGAAGAAGTGTGCATTCTAGACATCGGCTGCAGTAATTTACAGTTCTAACAATGTGAAGCAAACTGTTAAACACGGTGTCCAGAAACTCTGTCAAGAAGAGGACTATGTCAGTAAAGGTTCTGGCTGGTCTATGTCTAGTATAAACCGATTGGAGCTAAGAATTAGTCATTTCACGCCTATGCGGACCTAAATGTTTGTAAGATTGCTAACCTTCGCCGGTGATCCTGTAGTAGAATAGAAATTAAGTAATAAAATGTATTTTGTGAAAGAACTTGTGGTGTTTTATTTCTCGAACCTGTCACTATTATGTTAAATTGTTGTTACATTTAATTTTTTGCATCATCCAGGATCGTACCAAGGAGCTAAGTCGATCTAGTTAATAAGTATATTGATTGAAAATTTATTTAATGAATTTTGAATTGTTTCCAAATTTATAGGTCAACAAATACAAATTTCCAATATGGCGGTCATAATGGCTTACTGGAGGCTGGTAGAAGAGGATGTTAAATCTCTTTTAAGATTTTGAACATGATTTATTGAAATTATTATTTTTTACATAAAATTAAACATTATTGCATCGATTAAATATCTAACCAAGGACAGGAACTGATCGAATCAATTTGTTAATTGATTGTAAATTGTTTTGGTGAATTTTGGAATTTTTCCCGAATTTGTAGCTAAATAATTACACTATTCCAAGATGGCACCCAAATGACAAGATGGTGAGTGTCACAGTAATAATAAATGATTACTGCACTCTAGTGGGTAAGAATTAAACTAACATGATGTCAACGCACTCTAGCAGATGAAAACAAGATGGTGACTTCCAGCAGATGTAGACAAGATGGTGGACATGAATCATCAGACTGTTTTTGAATATCGTACAAGCAGAAGATATGGCGCTTAAATGGTTCGATCGCAGTCTTTGGTATTACTCATAGTTTATGAGCGCCGAATCAAAAACCAAGTAGTTTTGAATCCATTATAATATGGGATGTCTCATACCCAAAGTGTTTATGCGTACGACAGTTATTCTAAGTAAAACTATAGTTTCATTACACTTAATTTTTCTTTTATAGAAATATTTTGGCGTCAAGTGTACATTTTAAAGTTTGTATTACAAAATTAAAAAAATATATGATTTTCATAGTGTTTGTAGGTAGCAAAGAAAATGTTAAACTAACATTCTTCTCTTATTATTTCAGTCATGTTAAACTCGTCAGTAACTTTCTCAATTAACACAAGCAACTTTCTTACTGTTTATGGCACACATCGTAAATGTAAGCTCACGAAATCCCTAGGGTTTAAGGTTTTAAAGGCCAAAGCAATTGCTTTCCCGATATGAAACCACGCATTGTTACTTCGCACTTTATGGACTTACTCTTTACACCGTCGTACGTAATAGAGTTGTATAACACAGTAAATAAAGGAGACTTAACAACTTTGAGCTTTAGAGTTTCCAACCTTTGATGAGAGTTTAAATTAAGTATGTACATATAGCGAAGATGCAGTACTTGTCTATTTAACTCTGCTTCCACGTGCAAAGTCATTATGTTTGTTGTTATAGTAACATCTCCGTGGGGAAATACCTATCTATTATTAATTACTTAGCATAAGACAAGCAAGCACACTCGCTTCCAGGGATATTAGTATTGTTTGGTTGGATATAATAGCAAATTTGTATTCTTAATTTTTTTAATATGCTTCAGCTAGTACATATACTTATGAGTTTTTCAATATATTGACACTGACATTTAAGTTGTCGCCGATTTGAACTGGAAGCTGACTGGAGGTGTCCACATTTTACTGATGCACTCAAATATGTATGTATTGTCTAAGTTAGGATATTTATCTTCAAATTTTAACGCCATGAGTGAATGTCTTAGTCGGGCAAACAAAATATGCATTATAAAAAGTATTTTAAATTAATACTAATAATATTACGGATATTTTTCGAACTAATGCTATTCCTTTGGTTACCAATAATTTAATATCTTAGTTCAATGCCAGTTTTAACATGTGTTTGCCGGGAATTTTTCAATGACCTTGCCTACCTGGTCGCCCAGATATCCAGAGGAACAGCGCGGTTTAAGACTGCTTGAGATATCTCTGTGGCGTCTGCTTACGAAGGTTTAAATGGTCGAAATGATAGTTCTTTATTCGCTTTAAGTAACTGAAACGTGTTTCCTTGAAGAGAGAGAAAGTGGCTAAACGCGATGTTTCAAGCATAATGAACTTACATCACACTTATATCTTTATTTCTACACCTAAAAAAAAAAATTGTGTAAAATTGTATGCTGTTTCTCACCTCGCAAAGTGAAGGCAGCGCACTAGTTTGGAGCCTGGCATTTAGGGGTGACGCCACGTTATGTACACCAGCCAGTGTCGCCGTTATTCCGTCTCTGACAACAAACATACCTCTTCAGGCAGGATGTGTGTGTTTGTATCCGGCGCCGCCCAAGAGAGCTTGCTCGGACAACTGACGCTCGCGTGTGTCCGGGGTTGGCTTGCACCACTCAAAATAACATACCGTCTTCGCTGATATTTTGCAACTTTTTGACGTGAAAACGTCTAATAAATCGATGAACGCAGGCTGCACGCACGAAAAAGTGTCCCGTTAAGCACATTGTCCCGTTACGATGTGTCCCGTTACGCTCAAAGTACGCTTGCGTCGCATCTATCTCTCTTCCACTCGATTGGAACAACCATCGATTTGACTTTTTCGAGGCACATTAAACTTGAAACACTCCCATTCGTTTCATACTTTTCCTATCATCGTCCTATCCTTAACAGAATAACACAGATTGGAAGAAGTTAAATAGCAAACATGTATAAAAGTTATAGTTAAAATAATCTGTTCGTTAAAGTAATAAACATATTTGAATTAATGAGTGCAAATGAAAGTAAATTTATCAATTAAATTGTATATTTCATTTCACTCCTTCTTTGTATCCATACAAAATAGTGATAATTCAATAAAAATGATTCAATTGTATTCATAAAAGTATGCAATTATTTCATCAATGTTTTGTTATGATATCACGTTAAACTATCGTCCGTAAACCGACTTTACAGACAACCATTTTTTTTTTTTTTTTCATTATTGCGAGGGGGGGTTGAGGCTGTATTGCGTACCAACCGCGCTCTGTATTACTCTTCGCCGCGGCTCAACCAATTAAGAGGGGGGGGGGAATAATTCAACTGTTCTTTTGAAAATAGTAATTTTTACCTGAGTTGGTTTCGACAAATTTTGAGTGTAATAAAAAAATAGTGAATTTCTTTTTTTCTCTATTTCTCACATGAGAGGTGATTAGAACCGCTTGTAAATAAATTAAGTAACATCTTTAGCAATAAAATATTCCCGTTAATCAAATTGATAAATACTTCCTTCGCCTGAAGTCACGACTGAACTCTTACCACTAAACGTGCTTAAGTGATATTATACAGCCATTATGAGCTTTGACGTTAACGTGTTAATTGGCAAGTAATAAAGGCAAGACCCTCTCCAACTCAAAGACCTCTTCAGGAAACTTACCCACGACCTGAGTTTGCAAGGAGTCGCCTGACTCCTAGCTGCGGGCGTGGCTCCGCCTTTCTCCCGCGCGCGACGGCTCGTGTGACGGCTCCGGAGAAAGTGAAGGTCCCGCCTCCCGTGCCAAGAGTACCGGGTCTCCGGGTCACTTCCGCTGCTACAGTCTGCCTGCGGTGCCAGGAGTACCGGGTCTCCGAGTTACTTCCGCTGCTACAGTCTGCCTGCGGTGCCAGGAGTACCGGGTCTCCGGGTTACTTCCGCTGCTACAGTCCGCCTGCGGTGCCAAGAGTACCGGGTCTCCGGGTTACTTCCGCTGCTACAGTCTGCCTGCGGTGCCAGGAGTACCGGGTCTCCGGGTCACTTCCGCTGCTACAGTCTGCCTGCGGTGCCAGGAGTACCGGGTCTCCGAGTTACTTCCGCTGCTACAGTCTGCCTGCGGTGCCAGGAGTACCGGGTCTCCGGGTTACTTCCGCTGCTACAGTCTGCCTGCGGTGCCAGGAGTACCGGGTCTCCGGGTCACTTCCGCTGCTACAGTCTGCCTGCGGTGCCAGGAGTACCGGGTCTCCGAGTTACTTCCGCTGCTACAGTCTGCCTGCGGTGCCAAGAGTACCGGGTCTCCGGGTCACTTCCGCTGCTACAGTCTGCCTGCGGTGCCAGGAGTACCGGGTCTCCGAGTTACTTCCGCTGCTACAGTCTGCCTGCGGTGCCAGGAGTACCGGGTCTCCGGGTTACTTCCGCTGCTACAGTCCGCCTGCGGTGCCAAGAGTACCGGGTCTCCGGGTCACTTCCGCTGCTACAGTCTGCCTGCGGTGCCAAGAGTACCGGGTCTCCGGGTCACTTCCGCTGCTACAGTCTGCCTGCGGTGCCAGGAGTACCGGGTCTCCGAGTTACTTCCGCTGCTACAGTCTGCCTGCGGTGCCAGGAGTACCGGGTCTCCGGGTTACTTCCGCTGCTACAGTCTGCCTGCGGTGCCAGGAGTACCGGGTCTCCGAGTTACTTCCGCTGCTACAGTCTGCCTGCGGTGCCAGGAGTACCGGGTCTCCGGGTTACTTCCGCTGCTACAGTCTGCCTGCGGTGCCAGGAGTACCGGGTCTCCGAGTTACTTCCGCTGCTACAGTCTGCCTGCGGTGCCAGGAGTACCGGGTCTCCGGGTTACTTCCGCTGCTACAGTCCGCCTGCGGTGCCAGGAGTACCGGGTCTCCGGGTCACTTCCGCTGCTACAGTCCGCCCGCGGTGCCAAGAGTACCGGGTCTCCGGGTTACTTCCGCTGCTATAGTCTGCCTGGTGCTTGGATGGCAGTGAAGCCACTGCTGCCACACTCATACTGCCCATCAGCTTGCAAATATTACAATTATTATTTTGTATATCTTCGATGTTTATCATAATTTTAATTTTACAACATGTATAAATTTTCTATGACCACAAAATACTTAATTTTTTTGATGGTTTATTACGGTTTTATACAATCTGAAGAAAAAAAAATTGTCTTTTCACTTCTAAAAATCAACCTTTTGTAGTAGTCGGTCAGAATAAATTTCAAGGTGTTTTCTTCCATTAATTATCTCCTATTTTGACACATTGTCAAAAAAATTCAATTTTCTGAAGGACTTTATATTTCCATTTTATTTAATATTAACGAATTTTAATTTTTTTAAATTTTAAGTTATATGCCAAACCATCAACCAGAATAAAAAAATTAACGAAAATAATGATCAAATCAATGTGTCTAGTTTTCCATATAAGATTAAAAATAAAGCTGAATTTGCATACATTAAGTGATAAAGTGTACATATATCAACCACATGGATTGAATAAATGCATTATTTCTGGAAAAAAAATTTCCAAAATTTGCCTGAGTATGGTTTGGATTTTGGAACAAGTTTAATATTTTTCCTGTGTTAAACTTCGTCTTTAACATTAAAATAAACGTTTATTCCGCGGTTTATTTTAGTGACGAAACCATAACTGAAATTAAAGTTTGGCTTTATTGTCGAGTTCACCTAGGAGCTTCATATACCATAGGCATGTCATATTGAACTACAAAAAAAAAAACACGAACATCATTACAACCATGCATGTACATCATTACTTCTGTATTCTCGTGCGATTGCAGAGGACGCGCTAGAGGCCTGCCGAAGGCGAGACCGCAGAGTGCAGAGAGTATCTTCAACTGGGAACATGTCTCGTTGCGGAGATTCGCCCGAGGCTGGACTTGAAGACGTGACTTCTCCAACAACGTGTTCCCTAAGACCTTGGCCTCTAGCGAATGCAGGCGAAAGTAAACACGGAGAAGTCCTGGGAAGCAACGGAAGGAGAGATCGGCCCGGGTGCGTTATTATTGGTCCGGTGTCTCTTCCTCTACCTCCCCGCCCTTCGCTACCCGCTAGCCAACCCGGAGCACCGCTTTCCAGCCGCCACACCTGGAGTTCCCGGAGTCCTGGCGCCGGCGAGCGTGACGTCACAGCTCCCAGTCCTCGCCTGTACATGCGTCATCCCCGCGCTCAGACCTCGCGACTTCGACTGCTCTGTAGTTTAAGTAAAATAGGCGTACAGTTCCACAGGCTTAAGGTGGGTTTACGATTGAAAATTAAGAATTAAGACTTAAGACTTAGTCGTGTACTTACCATATGACTCTATGTAAACTAGTGGAATGGTTTATGATTGTCGTGTGTGAATTTTGACGGGTCGTGTGCGAACCATATGATGACTTAAGACTTAAAAGAAATGGTTATATTTTATATTTTTCGTTAAGACTTAAGGGAAGCGACCAATCACAACAAACCGGAACCTTTCAGGTGGAAGTTAATGACTTGGTATTGTACCGAGCGAGGCAGTATTTTTGGTTAGAATTCGTATATTTGTAATTTGTAATCATCATCCATTTCGAAAAATAGATATCCCATTTGTCAATAACCTATTTCAAACCTGCTTCTCCATTTCGAACAATGGCCGACCTCGACCATGTGTTTTGTGCTGTGATTGGTTGGAATTAACGACCCCACCCGCACACGGAATGTTTTGAATGTTTCATTATTGTGATACAGGCCATTAAATCACGTCGTTACAAAAAATTAAAGTTACTTGTTTATGTTTTTTTTAAATTATTAGTTTGTAATTGTAATTAAAAACCTAATAAGGTTAAATGGTCTTCGCATTATAGGTCCATGTTTCCCAGATATTCTATATTTATATCATTTTTTAAAATATCAATGAGAAAAAAATTTTTCCGTGCATTAAATATTTTATTGTTTATTTTCTGAAGCATATGCTTAACAGTTAAATTTGGCCCACCCGGGAATTTTGACGCTTGTTCATAAGGTCATATGTTGATACGTTGAAATGCGCGTTGTTTTACATAATGTGGTGCTTACGGGCGATGTAGCTTTATGAGTGCGTGGCAGTCTCGCCTTGTGTTTCTCGGATCTGCTCGGTGATCTCGGGGTTGCAAATGTCACGTTGTCTCCGCGCTCGGCTGGAAAGAATCTGCGTGCGTGAAATTCCCTAAGCGTAGTAACGGTGGGCGAATATGGCCCGCGTACCATGTGTGTCATTGCTCATTAGCACAAAGCGGGGAATATCATCATTAGTTCTGTATCAGTGATCTGCATCTCAAGAATTTACTTTTGTTAAGTACCGTTAGTTTGTTTAGTGTAAGAATGTTCATCATTAAAGAAAGATCTATATAAAGGGAATAAAATCATTTCAAAGACTTTACGTCGATCAATAATCAGCTAAAACCAATTTTTAATTGGGTCAGTTATGAAAATTGCTTAACTAATTTATTATCTCTTCAGGACTTATATTAAACTGCCTTGAGTGCTCTACAAAGCTGTGTTGATTGGCTGTCTTGGACTTTGTTTTAAAATTTTCCCAATAAAACTAATTAAACATACTTGTATAAAAAAAATGTGTTAGCGTTTGGTAACAAATGTTACACAACAGCTATATTTTTTCTTCGAATTGATGAAAGGATAGCATAGCATATTAAATGCAATTGCCTTGAGGTACGATCTCAGTCACTTTAAAGTGCTGTGATGTATTGCAATGTGAACGACAGTCCCCGGGCCGTCACACACAGCAGGCTCGAGCGAGGGCCTCTACCCCCTCTACAGGCAGTAACCCCGGCCTGGTCCCGCCCAGCAGTGACGTCAGCACGACGGTGCGATGGACGGAGAAAGCCGTATACGCGGCGAGGAGAGAGGTCCGTGTATCCGGCTCTGCTGCTTCCGACAAGGAAAAAAAATAACTTGTCTACCGGCACATCACTGCGAGAAAACAGGATTCTCAAACGCAGTGCAAAGTTGTTCGCATAGGTTTTTAAATTCGTATATTTATGGTCAGAGGTCAAATTGTCATTTTATTACCAAATTGCTATTTATTTCAAGTGCCGTTATTTAAACGTGAGCAATCCTCGTAGTTAGGTTTTTTTTTGTTTACTATTATGTATTTTTATTTTGTGTTTGTTTTTACTAGTAAATATTATTTTCCTGTGTTTTAGTGTGGAACCAGATGGTCAGAACCTTAACTTTACAACATTTAAAAAAATAATAATACGAGTTATATATAATTAAATAAGTAAATTACTAACAAGAAAAAATCAACCTTGGCCAAATTAATTTTTTTACCTACTGTAGTTTAATTCTACCAACTATTTGTTACGGCACCAGAGCGAACAGCAATAAAAAGTGGAACTGACATCGCGACCGAACGAGCCGGCGCGCCAGGCAGTCGGCAGGCGTCAGTACTCCGCTGCGCTGCTGGTGGCGGGCTCGCAGGGGACCAGACTCCAGCTGATGGGCATTTGAGGAGAGGTCACAATGCTGACGACCGCACGTGTGCGTGCGGTTGAATCGCCATGCGTGAACCACGTGGTGATGTGAGGTGGCCACGGTGTAGAGTGGTTTTGTGGAGTGTTGTTGCTTTGAATGGCCGGCAGATCCATTCCTCGGGGAATCACGCCGTCAACAAAACAGCGGTGTCGTGGAACTTGCCCGTGCACATGCGTATAACCGAAGCTACTAGTTCTTCCCACGAAGGAGTGACTTTGCGTACTTACTCGACATCCAGTGCACTTAGTCCTTCAACTGGGACATTGCAGTTGGCAGCTCTTAAACAACTGTTTAAAGTAATGAATTTGGAAAAATAATAAAGGATTAAAACACTTCGAACAGTATAAATAAAATATTTATTTTTGGCAGCTCTTAAAAAAATGTTAAAAGTAATTAATTTAACTGTAGTCTGAAATAACTGAAGTTTGTGCACATGATTAAATTTAGAGTTTTATACAGTTATAAACTTTCCAAACCAGTAGTATTTCTCTGATAAACTGTGTAGATTTCTTAGCTTCAGTGACTGAGAAGCTTCTGAACACTTATAGTAATGTGAATTTGGCCGTTCTTTTATTTAAATGTTTCTTCTAGTTAATGATAGTTCAATAGTATAAAGACCTCTGAAGAATCTGGCCTTTATAAATGGCTTTTATAAATATTACATTTAAATATGTAAATTTATTTAAATCTATTGAGTATTAAATTTTTGCTTTGTGTGATAAAACTAATCATTTGATACTTTTTATCACTTAAAAACAAAAAAATATTCAGAATATCCGTAAAATGGAGGAATAATATCCAATTTAATAAAAGTAAACGATAGATAGCTCCCATTATTGTATTGCGAGTTTTTTATATTAATTTTTAATTATTTCAGGTCAAAAATAGAGTTAGTTAATAATAAAACCAGGCTAACATCATGATTAGTGTTGTGCCCAATGACTGTCTTGAAGCACAAAGTTAACTTTTTACGTTTGTGCCTTGGGTTAGGTGTGATCTTTGGAGAGTACGCCAAAGTCAAAAAACACCAGGAGCTGATTCTGCCAGAATAACAATCAAAAGACCTGGGTGAAATTAAGTTACGTTCAGCGGTAACATACTCTTCTGGCAGCCCGGGATCCAGGCTTTAAACCCGTTATGGCCATTCCGATTGAGATGGTTTGTTAATATGGACTGTGATCACGGAGTTTTTTATTAGTATTTCTGAGTAGCTCTTCTTTCAAAGACTGTGCTGTTGGCTGTACTTGAAGCTCAGAAGCAGGAAGACACAGAGGATTGGGCGATGCCTGGGTCCGGACGTTCAAAAGAGGCGGCAGAAGCGCAGAGGCACAGAGGCGCAGACGAGCAGCGGGCTCGGCCGTCACGCCGGAACAGACACACGAGTGTCTGTCACGTGGGATCCCGCGCGAGAGAAGAAAGCATGGCGCCACGCCCACTCGGGAGTCGAGTGCTGGGCAGACCGTGACGTCAGTCAACCGTGGTTCCTCGTGGGTGGTCCTGCATTTCTCCGCGAGGATCGAGAAGCTTGCGTCAGGCTGTGTTTACTTACTGCTGAGGATAACAAAAATTCATGTATTCATATCATGTGAGAGTTTAAATTAAAGCTCACAACTCCAGCTACCTGTATCATTAGAAAGCACATGGAGAAATATCTCTTTAAAGCTGTTATTTCCATCTACAATGATAATTTTTATTGTAAATTTATTTTCTAATAGTAGCATTATACGACCATAATGTACACTTAATTTACATTGCAGTTTTTAACGTTTGGCTAAAGTTTTGTACCAATTTTTTTTTATGTTTCTTTCGTTTGCCCACAACTATTTAAGGGCGGAAACAGCACATTATGAACAGACACTTCTCAATTAACAAACAACCATTTTTATTGTACATTAGCCAAAAATTAATTAATGCGCAAATATGTAAAGCAAAAATTTTTAATCAGATATTCCGTATAGAATATCGAAGATTTATACATACAAACAGGTGGCATTAAATATTTACGTTAGAGCCTTGTATCATAATTTAAACAGGTGTTGCATTCAAATGGACTTGCGGCAGTGCTATAACTAAAATTTTCAATTTTTTCTGAGGGTTGGTATTCATTTGGAGAAAATCGTTCAAAATGTATACTAAAAAACTGCTGGTCACCCTACTAGACCATTTGAAAATTATTCCACAATATTTCTGTACTTGTGATTGCACAGTTTATTTATCATAATCCCAGTCATGTTCATGTTATGTTCTTCATGGAATCTTGCTCATAAGACAAATTGAGTGGCATCACCACCATTTTCCCTTGGCGAAATGTGGACCCGTAGTGGTGGGCACATAATATTGGCCGCGAGTGCTGAAACACAGTCAAAGCAACAACTTTCTTTTTAATTGACTCCAACTTAGTTTAGTTTTACGGAGATTTTTAAACAAAACTATTATTTTCATATTTTTTTTGTTTTTACTGGATTTTGCAGCAACTTTTAATATAAATATAATTTATTTACCTATATATTAATTCTAACTTTATTTTTAACGTCCTGTAAGACAGTTTACATATTATATAATTGAGGATCAAATTAATAACGAAAAATGCCAAAAATATGAATTAGTTAGCATTTTCAACACATAAGTAGAGGCTACCCTGGAAAATTTTCTGCCGTGGCATGTTAGCGCTCTAAACGAGGGTTTTCTTAAATGTTTTCGATCTCCACATGAAGATGGCACCACTCGTCAACAAAAATTGAGGAATGTGTTTGTGCATGATTTGAAATATACTCTCTGAAATTTCAGCCATTTTTCACTTGGATTTTTTGTTAACACTCGCTTGCCTGAGTCTCTGCAAAATAGTTGTTTACAAAGGTGATGGACGGCCTCCTCATTCGACAAAAATATCTGTCCTCAGAGTGCAACTTTTATCCTAGGAAACAAAAAAAAATGTCATTTGGGTTTAGATCTGGTAAGGAGAGTGGTCAAGCAGTTAAAACCACATTTTGGATATTTTCATCATAGCAACCGCTGAGGTGTGTGTCATTGTGAAACAAAAAAAATATTTTCTGCAACTGTGGCCTTTTTCTGCAATTGCTGCCTTCAGTTTGTCAGGTTTTGATGCGTAGTATGCTCCTGACAAGTTTCTCGTTTTTCAAGTCGCTACCACATGCCCGGCTAAATGAACAGTCTTTGCCTTTTTTGTAGTGAATCCCCCTTCGCTGTTTTTGACGTCGCAAAAGTTCATCGTCACCCAAGCTGGTACGGCCAAGTCTGGATTCAGCTGCCCAAAATATCACCGTGGACGGTGCAGAGTCCCAGTACACAGTGTCCAACTCATCTTTAATTTGCGTAGGCGAATTGCCTTTCAAAAACAAATATTTAATGTCAGCTCGATGTTAAATTTATCATTTACACCAAAAAAAATGTCCATCGACTGACGCAAGCGAAAGTTATAAAACCAAATGCACGTCCAAATTAGCTTAAATCTGAGAGAATACATTCCAAAGCATGCGCAAATACATTCCCCAATTTTCGTTGACGAGTGCTGCCATCTTCGTGTTAAGGGCCGGGAACTTTTCAGACAACCCTCATATTTAACTATAAATCAAGTTAATGTTGTACAAACCGCTTAACATCAGTATAATTTTCAAACAAACCAGAAAAACTAGTGTTTTTTTTTAAATTATTTTATTATATTTGATATTTAGTGGCCTAATATCAAATATTTCTTAAAGAGTTATGATTTCACCAAGTGTATTCTCATGAACCATATGCCCTTTGTTATTTGTCTTAAGTTCTATTCGACACACGTTTAGGTTTTTTTTTGTGAGAAAATAGATGGTTTACGATAGCCTTCTTGCCTTTTACTAGTGTGCGTTTGTTCGAATTTCAGTAACAAGCACTATATTTAAAGAGCCTAATGGTCTACTGGGTTAAGGGGGGGTCACATAAACTGCATGTGCTCGCCCATGAGCACGGTCGGCGACTGGGTCCGTCCAGGCGACCATGTACTGGAACCAGCCGACGAACGGCTCTGAGGCCTGGCCGAGTGAGCCGGCGGGAGGGGTGGGGGAAGGGGTTCACCTGAGCGGCACGTTCTCGCCCATGAGCACGGCAGCGCCCATGTTCGTCCAGCCGATCATGCAGTAGAACCAGCCGGAGCACGGTCGCCCCCAGAAGCCGGCCTCGCTGTCGATGCTCTCGGCGAAGTACTGCGGCGCGCGGTTGTGCGAGCAGGTGCTGTAGCCGGCCACTGCGCATGCGCACAACAGCCGTCACCTTGCCGTCCGCTGCTCTTCCATGGTCGCTCCTCTGGGGGGGGGGGGGTGTGTGGCTGGATTGTATCCCCTTGGAAAGGGAGGGTACCATTCATACTTTTGGTGACGGTAGTGTAGATGGGTAGAAACTGGAAAGGTACCCTTTCCGATTTTCTTAAAATGCATATTATTTTCTGCTTTAAAATCCTGAAAGTTATCCCCTTGGTTAGGTTAGGTTAGGTAACTATGATGCACTAACACAGACAATACACAGGATAAGAGTTTTCCTCCGATCATATATTCTGATCGAAGTAGAGTTTACACGCAGAACAAAGGACAAAAGAGAAGACAGTTAAAAAAATGTTACGCTACATAGGCGGTTATTTTGACAAAGTATTCTGTGGACACTCCCTACCAGCGCTACCTAGTATGAAACTGAGGAACTAGGTGCTTGTATCGATACATCTTACTTGTCTGGCATCCATTTTGGGATATGTATTCAGAGGGGTTAACTTTCACGATTTTAGGCAGAAAATAATAAGTTTTTTAAGAAATCGGAAAGGGTACCTTTCCAGTTTATTCTCTGCTGTTTCATTGTACAGAAAATCCCGAAAGGTAACCTTTCCGAGGGGATACCTTTCCGGTGCATATTTTCATTAAAACCGAAACATTTGAAAAAAATTGGAAAGTGTACCTTTCCAGTTTCTACCCAGCTACGCTACCGCCACCAAAAGTATGAAAGATACCCTTTCTAAGGGGATACAATTCAATCGCCCCGCTCCTCACGCAACATTCCGTGGCAGTTTCGAGGCGAGGGTGTATCTGGACTGCAGTGCAAAGATATTTGATTTTATCATAGTTTATTTTAGTTCCCCTTATATTTCTATCGGTTGTATATGACAAGGTATCGAGCGAAGAATCGGGAGAACATCCCGGTCTCTGCCGATGAAGTGGTAAAAGCAGCTCATGCGTTCAAATGAGCTTAGCCTGGTAACCTATGACAAAACCGGATCTCAGAGTCCTAAGGAAAATAACTTGCAATATGATTTTCTCACCTCAATATAAATTGGCAGGAAATTTTCGGATGGTACTCAGTGGTAAAGAAAGGGGAGTGGTATAAAATGTAGTTGGTAAAGGAGGATGGTGGTATTATCTTTGAAAGATTTGTGCAATGGGATTGCATGACTTGATGTAAGTTTTTGGACATACGCCATTGCTAAAAACTTTTTCTGTTGAAGAAAAACTAAAAAATAAAAATAAAGAAATATATAAATAAAACCCAAAACAAAAAAGACAAAAAACACAAAATTAAGCAAAAAATTGCTGTTGTCAACAAGGATATAAACACCACAAAATATTCCGTCACAGGAATATGGTCAATAAAACAAAGAAAAACAAAGAAAAATGTACTAAGAGAACGTAAAAAACCACAAATGATGACGACACAGAAATATTGAACCCAAAAAAATTCAGCACAACGGTTGAAAAGAAACAAAACACGACAAAACGAAAAGACGTAACGAACACAATAGTTTACCAAAACAGGATAGAAAGATAAAAGACCACAAATGGTGACAGCACAAAAATATTGAACCCAAAAGAATTCAGCACAACAGTTGAGACGAGACAAAAAACACGACAAAACTAAAAAGACGAAACAAACACAATAGTTTTACCAAAACAGAAACAAGCGACGTTTCGGGAACTGCAATCTGCTCCCGTCCTCAGGCAGAGACGCACATGGTACGGAAACACAGCAGTCGCACCTGTGTTTCCGTACCATGTGCGTCTCTGCCTGAGGACGGGAGCAGATTGCAGTTCCCGAAACGTCGCTTGTTTCTGTTTTGGTAAAACTATTGTGTTCGTTTCGTCTTTTTCGTTTTGTCGTGTTTTTTGTCTCGTCTCAACTGTTGTGCTGAATTCTTTTGGGTTCAATATTTTTGTGCTGTCACCATTTGTGGTCTTTTATCGTTCTATTCTGTTTTGGTAAACTATTGTGTTTGTTACGTCTTTTCGTTTTGTCGTGTTTTGTTTCGTTTCAACCGTTGTGCTGAATTTTTTTGGGTTCAATATTTCTGTGTCGTCATCATTTGTGGTTTTTTACGTTCTCTTAGTACATTTTTCTTTGTTTTTCTTTGTTTTGTTGACCATATTCCTGTCACGGAATATTTTGTGGTGTTTATATCCTTGTTGACAACAGCAATTTTTTGCTTCATTTTGTGTTTTTGTCTTTTTTGTTTTGGGTTTTATTTATATATTTCTTTATTTTTATTTTTTAGTTTTTCTTCAACAGAAAAAGTTTTTAGCAATGGTGTATGTCCAAAAACTTACAACAAGTCAGGATGGTGGTAGGCTCTGGAAACCTTGCCTGTCTCTGGTAAAATATCATTATCCGTTAGTCGCCAGAACCAGCACGAGTGATTTATTATTTGACGTCTCCTGCGCTTATATATTGGGGAGGAGTATACATGCAAAGTGTAGGACATGCTATTTCGAGGAGGATAGTAAGACTAAAGCAAGGCCGAGGTTCATGGAGGTTTGCTTTAAACCAGTCCGCGGAGAGGAAACTGTGTCCCACAGAGCCTCTCGGGCGCAGAGCAGTGACGTCGGCAGCAGGCTCACCGTTGACGGATTCGCAGCCCGGCTGGTTGAAGCCGCCGTTGATGTAGAAGTCGACGGTGCCCGACATCTCCGTCTTGCCCTTGAAGGCGGCGTTCGTGTGCACCACGTCCACGAACCGGGCGTCCGACGCGTCCAGCTTCGAGTCGGCGTTGGAGAAGAAGAAGAAGTTGGGCATCGCCGGGTCGAGTCCTGAAGACAACACAAGGCAGGACACGTCCCTCGCCCGGCAGGACATCCACGCAGGACGAAATGGACGGTTATCACCCGAAAGAAACTGTCGTCACCCTCTTGAGCACAAAGTTAAAAGTGAGGATGTTGCGAGGCGCTGAAGACGCAATTAAAAGCATACATAGCATGCCCTATTACCGGTGGGTGGTACTTCTTCATCAACAGTCCCTGCAGAACGTTACCATTGTGACTCCCCTGTATCAGACTTTCAGCTGGTTAGTAGGCAGTCTTCTTACATTGTATTCTCTTCCGATGCTCCAAATATTTAAGAATATTCAGTATAACCAGAGTGTGCTTATTACTGTAGGATTGACCACCCTAACAGACAGTTAAAATTAAAGACTTTTCTGCAAAATCTGTAGCAGGATAATTATATATATATACATATATATGAGAGAACTTATACAACAACATATATTGGTGCCAGACATTTGCACATACATAAAACATATCGAAGTTTTTATAATTTGGAAGTCGTGCATCCTCAAATGTTTTGTATTAGAATGATCCAACATTGCAATATCTTATTGTGTTACAACATTAGTAATAAAGCTGCATATCTGTTGCAGCTATGTCGTTCACTGAAACTATTAATCCTCATGGTAGGTGACATGAATTACCAAGACAGCATTTGACTGGTGGACTGTCCACCAGGGCTGTGGTTCACGGTACTGGACATGGATGGAACGCGAGGTCGACTCACCGGTGACCCGCTGCAGCTGGCCGGACTTGAGGAAGCGGCCCACCTGGCCCGCCACCTGCCCGCCCAGGCTGAAGCCTATGACGTGGAAGTCCTCCAGGCGAGCGGCGCCCTGGTCCACCAGGTAGTCTATCATCTGAGCCGTGCAGTTGCCCACCAGGTCCACGTTGTAGGTGGCCTGGATGTAGCAGCCGTCGCGCGCCAGTGGTCCGTAGTCCACCGAGATCACATTGTACGGGTGCTTCTTGAGGTACGCTGAAGAATACATGTCGAGTTACGGAATGCTACAATGAGACAATGTATGGTCGATGAACCAGTAGTGTGTAGTTTGCTCATAACCACGCCGTCTGTCAGAACCATCCGTGTTATTATGAAATATTATGACAGATTTGGGTGAAGGCAGTATTTTACTTTGCGTGATGAGATGTTACAACACCTAGAACTACAAACCACACATGTCGCATTTTGAGAATCATAATGTAACTATTTAAAGGGGCGTTGTGGAGTGTAAAATTTTAGATTTCAGATTCTCTCGCGCATGCGCAAATGGAAGCACTTGCGAACGGAATTCGTGATGCGTGGTAGCCATCTTCTCAAAAGTGTAAATCTCTGTGGATCTGGTATTAAGTAAAGTTTTATATCTAGTAAGAAGTATTTACCAATGCGTTTGTAGTTATCTCTAACGACCATAACTTGTTTGGGTATCGAATTATAGTTTTTTATTGCCTTGGTATAAATATTTTTATGTAAGTTGTATAATTGACCTAAATTTTATTGGGTAGATACCCCATGATAGCACTTACAGCACTGTGCAAATAGCACTATGCCGGTGGATGCTATTATTTGATAACGAAATGTTTACTGTTAAAACAAGGTCTGTGTGGGATCCAAAATTTTATGAAATGTTTTGGGATCTCTGTAAGTTTCCTTCCCGCCCCCCCCCCTTCCCCCTGACCTGTCGGATGGAAAAAGAAATCCCGAAATTTTGGGAATTTTGAGGTTATTTATGTGGAGGACTTTTATTTTCATAGTATTCATTTTCGTAAATTTAGATAAAACTGATACAAATAAAGACTGTCCATATGGTTATTCAGATACATAACTAACACCCGCGATATTAGCTAGCCGTGTTTTACTAGGAAGAGAACCAGTCGAGCAGTTACAAATACGTGTCTGTAAAACAGTACATGTACAACGCAGTGCCTGGCCGTTGCTAAGGTTCGTTCAAAACGTGGTGAAGTAACCTTCTATAGCTCAGGTAGAAAACATTCCGCCACAAACATAAGGAAGAAGTATATGGTTATCCTGATATGCCAAGACACGTGTTTTGGGTAGATAATACACAGCATGCACCAGGTGTACGAGCCCGCTACAGTAATACTGCCACCGACGATGGTTCACAGCTATGTCATTTATCTCCTCCCGCGGGCTTAGGTCACTAGATACGTTGGCCTCTTTTAACCAAGCATTTAGCCTATACACAGGACAAATACATATCAAATATTATTTAACGGCTGATCATTTATTTCTATTATCTCACTTCACTCCTTTTATCGTTTTGCTTTATTAGACTTTTAGCATTCATGTTAACTCTAATTTTCTTAATCATGCCCAAATGTATGACTTCTAACGCGTGCACATAAGTATGCACAATTTTTTTAAAAATAATTTCCCGAAAAAAATTCTTGTATCCGCCACTGTGATTTAAGTTACTATGTAAATGTTCCTTAAAAAACAAAGGTCTGTTATAAACTATAAACTATGTTTTAGAATAATTCTGTTCATAGATCATTCTGTTGGTGGTACTGAAGATTTACTACTGCTACCTTGCAAACATATTGCCGAACTGGCCTGTTTCTTTCTTTCCAGTGTAATTTTAGTTTACAGAAAGCTTGCAACTATGTAAACATTACATTGACTTTAAAATCTTGCTTCGTTTAGCTCTATTCAAACTCATTTCGAGCCTAAATTAGACAATAATTACAAGTAATTGTGTATGGACCAGCTTGCTGTAAGTTTATTTAGACAATCTTGAATTAACTTTCCGAGGCAAATTCTAGTTCAAGTTTTATAAACGCTTGATTCGAGATTGTGGCCTCGTAATGGGAATCTTGCAGCAAGCATGAGCCCAAACTGAATAATAAATGTAAGTACATTGATGGTGTTAATGGAATTTTTTCAAAACAAAAATAAATTTGTCAAGTCTAAAGAAATCGGGGATTCTCTTCGGCGATGTTGCAGTGGTAGAGGTAAATTTTAGTACGAATCATTAGTCTCACCCTCATCTACTACAGCTTCACTGATTGACCTTCAAGCCTCGGCTTGACTGTCCAGTTAAAATGTTTAGTACAATATGTCCATAAAATAATGTCCAGTTATAAAATTTAATAGCATAAACTGTAAGATTTGTAGATCAGGTCACAGTTAAGGAGTAACTCAGATAGATTTAGATAAGAGAATGCGCGTATTCTGCTTTGTAGTTTTCTCGCTTGCAGCGCGAAAGAATGGTTCTTTCCCTAACTAGTAGAGGCTGACCTGTAAAATTTATTTGGAAACAAGATGAAGTCTCTCCCCATTGGAATCTCTTTGTAGGAGAGTGGTTGAACATCCAAGTCCCGGACCGTTATTGGTCGTAATGGTCAAGACGACAGAGCTCTATTTCGCTGGCCTCTACGTTCACCTGACAACGCCATGAGATTTTTTTTCCTATGGGACTTTATAAAACATCGCGACTACGTTTTGCCGCTACTTATTTATTTGCCAGAGTTGAGACATAGAATTGAATAGGCTATTGCTTCCATTGTTCCAGATGTGTTAACCAAAGTGTGGGGAGAATTGTAATTTAGGTTGGATGTGTGCCGTATAGCTGAAGGTGCACCTAGTGAAAATTTGTATGAAAAACTAGGTTAGTTTACATTCAATTTGATGCGTGATTTGTTGTAAATAGTCTTAATCAAACTATTGAAATATACCGTTGAATTTGGGGCACTGTTTTGTGGACATCGTGCGTTTGCACTGCACTAGGTGGTCCCTCCTATGAAGCTCCACCTCGGCACGAGGCCCGCTCACCGGGTCTGATCTCGGGGTTGGGCGCGAAGTCCTTGTGGCCCGTGTAGCCGTGAATGATGACCTTGACGGGCTGCCCTCGCTCGAACCTCGCCGACGAGACACTGGCCTGGTCACCAACGCTCAGCTGGTGAGGGTCCTGCTGCGAGTCCCTGCGGCACAGAGGACGGTCAGCCACTCCATTCAAGCTGATACACGCCTTGCAGGAGATGAACAAGTTCCACTCCATCCTGCTGGACCAGGCTTCCCGAACTGTACTCAAGAATCTCACGGCCTTCATTAAAGGGTGAGGAGGCGGTGACTGACGGTGGGCAACTGAATTAGGAATTTTAGGAAAGAAAGCTTTAATCAAGGTTCCCGGAGGTAGAGAGAATCTAGAAAACTGGGAAAATTCAGTGAAAATTGTAAAGGTATCTTCAAATCATCATATCTGATGCTAGCCTTCAGAGGCTGGCATGTGACACTTCTAAAAGCACATTCAATCAGTTGTTTGAGTTTACAAAGCACCTTCGTTATTGTAAACTGTTGTACTGGGAGATACTTGAAATATAGTGTTTTTTTTTTTTTTCGTGGCAGGATGAGATACAAAACAACGCAGTGGTTGAGTTACTTGACCAGTTACTTTGACATGCCCTCCACGATTTCGAACCAATGATAGTCCGGTTTAGCTGCGGAGTGGCTCAGCCGCACTACTCAAACTGTGCGGTAATTAGTTTCATACAAATTAGTCAGCCACGCAACTGCTTAATAACTGTCCAATTTTAACCTGGGAACAAAATAATTCTGACAGGGTGTATTCCATAACAAAGCTGAACCCCGCTTCTTCAGGAGGTTGGGCGTGTCGAAATAATGGAATCAGTTACACCAGAGGTTCACATTTACTATTTCTATCACTTACCTTGGTGTCATAAGGTCCTACTTTAAGTGGGTACACGACTGCATCTTGCTTGGGACATAGTCGTGCGAAGAACTAGGTTACATTACACCCAAGAAACACGTCTTGTTCATTACTTTTGTTCTTAGCTATAAAGAATACTAGCAACTTTTACAACTGGTTGTCTATGACCAGAGTTATACCAATAAAAACAATAATTATTTATTTGTTTTAAAAGAAAGTGAAAAAATTTTCTAATTCAGGGCCAGTCACACAAGAATTACTGAAGATACAAACAAAATGCATGGAAGCATTACAGTAACGTTTAACTGCACTAAACCTCACAGGAGAGAGATATGGCAGATCTGTCGTTGGCGCTGTTCCGTTTTTCTATTGACAAATGAGAAGCGTCAGCGTTTAGTTTTTTTACAACGTCTACACTTTGTGCTGTGACGTGACATCCTGCAATCGTTGTCCCCGTAACTACGCAATACGAGCTCGAGACGATGGTGGTTTTTTGTTCTGCTAACGCAACTGCCGTCGACAGAGTCCTACTTTCTTGGACGAATCGCGTGTCGTCAAGTCGGCCTTGGGGAATGACTGTCCAGTGTCGTCACGCAAACAACACCCCTGCCCGTTCTCCCACCTCGCCGCACGCACGGCTCGCCTGGACGAGCGCACGAATGCGCATAAGTTTCAGTTCGTTCCTTTTTGCGCAATCGTGCTGGTTACCCGAAGCTACTTTTCATTTATGGGCCACATACGCAGAGGCCGAAGCAAAAAAAAAAAAAGAAGCACACTTTTACATATTTTCGAGACTTGAACGCTTTGGTGTTCTTGGTTGGTCAAATCAATCGTTTCTGATCCGTGTGGTGCGGGTTCGATTCTTGAAGGAGTCAAACTGGGATCTACGCGAGTGGAAAAAGAGGCGAACGCAGCAGTGAACTTGTGGGTTTTCTCAGGTACTCCCGTTCCTCTCATTGACACATGTCGTCAGTTCTACATTACCACTTGATCTCATCCCCCTCACTAAAAAAAGTTAGAGCCTTTTTTTATGTTTGAGCGGTGGTCGCGTCATGTCTATGGTGAGAGGTTATTATAATCAGATGCAAAGTGTTGCAGATATTGACACGTACATTTGGCAGCTTGTCGCTCACTGGGACATACGCGATCAGGTGACCTCGCACCTGATGTAGAGGTGGAAGGTGATATCGGGGTGCGGGAGTTGTCTGGTTCTGCTCGCTTACAACTGGATGAATGTGGTCTAGCGCGCAGCAGAACGCACCAAGTGACCTCGCACCTGGTGTAGAGGTGGAAGGTGATGTCGGGGTGCGGGCACTCTTTGGGCGGCGCCACGCAGTGCTCGGTGAGGTAGGGCATCACCATCCCCGCCACGGACTCGCTGGTCTCCGGGGGAGGCACCTCGTCGTGGGCCGGCGTCTCGCAGACGCACGGTCGCTCCGGCCGCGCCCCTCCCAGCGCTGCAACAGTCGCACGGGGCATGTGTCGTTTTGCCTAATTTTAGGCAAAACGCCGTTTTTGCAAAACGCCGTTAGGGAAATCGCCGTTAGGCAAAACGCCGTTGGCCAAACGCCGATAGGCAAAACGCCGTTAGGCAAATCGCCATTAGGCAAAACGCCGATAGGCAAAACGCCGATAGGCAAAACGCCGATAGGTTAGGTTAGGTTAGGCAAATCGCCTTTAGGCAAATCGCCGTTAGGCAATTCGACGTTGGTCAAAACGCCTTTAGGCGAAATGACTTTAGGCAAATCGCCGTAACGAATTCATGTTTAGGCAAATCGCCTTTAGGCAAAACGCCTGTTACTCGTCGTACGCCACTTCGTCCGCGCAATACGTCAGACTTCGTTTACCCCAGGCTGCTGATCATGCCTAGGTTAATGTAACTTAAAAACAAGCCGCTGACACTCTTAACTACTTAATGTACACCTAGCTCACATCTCGGGTAAATTATGCATGTACAAGTTTACTAAACTTTTTCTAGCATTCTTTGAATTATTCTTTCAATATGGAAGATTGGTTTGAATTATTATTTCGACGTACGTCATTCCGTTGCTAGTTTATACTCTACATACGTCCTACAGAAACCGCGAATAAGTCGGATCATCGGGTTTCCTCAATGACAGATGAATACTCAAATACTATTAATACCAGATAAAATCAGCCGATGTGGCTTGCATTTGTGTGTTTTTGTATTAATCTTTATTTGTCTATTTTTCGGGTTTTCTTTATGGCATACAGTGCAAACTAGCAATGGCGTATTTCCACAAATATTGAATTTAATTAATATTTTTCTTAGACTTTGTAGTCTAGTTTGTTTCAATTCCACCTGATTAAAATATATTATTGTAAGTGCTTATTTGGTAACATAAATTCACTAATCAAATGAAACTCTGAATAAAATTCTTGGTTTATTTAAAAAAAAAATAATAGATCAGGGATTGTTTTCTCAGGAATAAGGAATAACCAGAATCACTCGAAGAATATCAGAATAAGTCTCACCAGGAATGACTAAGAGCACATGGAGAAAAGCATCAAAATATTAACAGAAATAACCAGGAACACACAGAGAAAACCAAAGCACGTTTTGCTAAATCAAAACAAGTGAATCACAAAAAAAAAAATACATAACAACTTCTGTCAGCTTGTGAACTTCTCCTTTGTCAGCAAGGATAGAGTTATAGCACAAGCCAGAATTTGTTTTTAATTTATCTAAAGCAAGGAAGATTATTGAATGACAAGAGACAATTAACACGCAGTGTAGTTTTTCAAGAGATTATTTATTAGAAACAATTTTTGTCAAATATTTTTTTATCATTTCATATTTATATTTAGTTTTCAACCGGCGCCGTAGGCACCTTACAACTAACTAGTATTTTATAAACGAAGTTATCAGCGCTGAAACCATGAACCCTTTAACCTCAATTCACCCAAACACATTTTTATGGACGTGCCTTATTTCAGGTACATTCTCGAAACCTCAAAATCCTCAACTCGCACCTCTGCGAGAATACAAATCGAAAATGAATTTTATAACATTTTTATTTGAACTTACCTAAAAATGCTGTCGTCAGCGTTATAAAAATGTGTGATTTAGTCATCATTGTCTTCGCGAGCAGGCTGGAAGCAGTTGATGATGATGTTGATGATTTCTTCGCAAGCGCCAACTAATATTCAAAAACGTACAATCATTCTAATATCACACGTTAAAATTTCTTTAATGCCACAGTTTTTTTTTATTTACTGATCCCAGACGCTTTACTAAATGCTGTCACGTTACGACGACTTGAAAGCACTCAGACCTGCCTGCAATCAATCTGTCTTCCTAGTTCGTACGTTACGTTTGGAGAACTAATCACAACCATGTCGCGTATACATTACCTTTTTAGGGTATCGGAGTGATAAAGGCTTACGTGTTTCCATGCCCGCAACTAAACGCCACGGCTAGACTGTGATAAGCTCGCGGTTTGACATGCAGACAAATGACTATGCTGGACATTTTTGCTAAATTAAAAGACTTTATTGAAAAGAAGTTTTCAGTGGAAATTATAATCGTTAACGAAGTGCAGTACACGAAGTCTTAGTAGGGTCACTGCGCTGACATTAAGTAGCAGGGAGGTAAAAGTAGCATACACTCTTAGCTAGATGCAAGAATCAGGTCAAGACCTACACACTTTTTTTGCTCGTGTGATTTAGCAAACGCTTCAGGCTGAAGGCTCTGGTGAAGAAATTCCCTACTTTCTTTCCGTTGGACATCTGCTTTTCGGACCTCGCTTAATGCCTGTAAGATGATCCCGAAAATTATGGCGTAGAAAAAAAATAGCAAAGCTATAATGAAAAATATATATACATTAAACATTTTTTATTTATATCGTTGATAAAATCCCACTTGTGTTATCGATATGTATTTATTATTAATAATTTTTTTATTTTAAAAATGTTTTATCTTTTGTGTAAAAATAATTCAAGTCTAGAATATTCCATAAAGCTATAGAGATATTTTAATTATGTTTAAAACCTTACAAATAACCCAGCATAATATTTTTAATGGGTTCCAGTTTTAAAATTATAACTTTTGAAAAATTTTCACAGAAAATATGGTTGAGGCATACAGATTTTACAAGTTTAGGTTCATGTCTGCCTAGGAAATTATTTCGTTTACATGAACAATAATTTGTAATAAAAAAGCGATGTAATTAAATTATTATATTTTTGAAATATTTTTTTTCACATATGCATCACAATTTTTCTCCTTGTGCTTGGTTTCCAGTTGAAGTCTCGATGACGCATAAAATACATAAATAACCAACTTAAATCGATGCACTCTAACAGTGTACGACTGGCCACACCCAGACCCGCACGAGATATGCACTGTATTATATGTACTTAATATAGGTATGTACTATATCTGTGCTATTTTCTATGTACTATTTTTAAATTAATTTAACAACCAACTAAGTAATAATTTGTTTCGTTGCAAATATTTGTTTAGTTAAGCTTAATTTTTTTTTAGATTATTTTTACCGATGGCTTGAACGGGTAGCCTACTATCTCTCACAACCATGTGACAAAGTTCCCGCATTCTACCCGCTCAGGCATTCGCTGGGATAGCTCTCCACCTCGGTCCCTTCAGAAACCAGACGAGAACAAAGTTAAGAATATATTTGTTTTTGTAAAGTTGTACATGGATACCAACCTAAAGCAGCGATGTTTGGTCCTAAGGATGAGCATATTATACAATACAATCTTGTGTTACCCGGCTCATGGGGGGACGACTTAACAAAAAGACTTGAATGCACCCAACGTGCGAGGTGGCCATCCAGAAGTTTTACTGACATGTTACATGACCAGGTAATTGTCCGGATTTTATTTCCGAGAATGGTGGTTGATGGAGATATTTTTTCGTCAATACTGCCAACAATTTTTAGAACAATACGTCATGGATTTAGAGCAACCTTTTTTTTTACTTGGCAGCCTAATATGTGTTATTTTGTGTACAACTTAGGGCAAATAACACTAATTCCAGAAAATAATATTAAAGGGTGGCAACAAAAGCAAATAGTTCCTCTATTTCGCCGATGATTCGCTGACGGTTTTAGCAGTAAATTAACTTTTTTAAACAATAAAGATAGATATTTTGAAGAAAAAATGTTTTATTCTTTAAGAGCTAAAATAATATAAAATCAGGAGTGATAGACAGACATAATTGCTATAACAAAATGGTTTCATGTTGTTACCTAAACTGACATTTTTTCTTTAATGTGCAAGTATTTTTTACTTAAAGACATACAAAATATTTGAATGAACTTTAATTTAATAATTTTAATGTTGTTACATATCTTGAAAGCAGTTTTAAAAAGGTTTCAATGAACAATGTGTACAGCATTAATGAATAAGTGGCTAATCGGGAAACATTTAATTGTTTTGTTCATGTGGCCACGAGGTGAGAAAACCTGTTTTCCTAAGGTGCTTAATGTCATGCCATAAAACATATCGCTCACATTATCTTAACCGAGCGGGAGTCCGGGTGTTAAGTCTGGATTGGCGATGGAAAAGTGCACCTCTTGTGCTTAAGTAGGTGTGACCATTAAATAAACATAAAATTTACTACCCTGAAATTATTCTGATATCTAACTTAAAGTATGAATATTTTTTAAATCGTGCTATCTTCTCGGGTTTGCAAGTTTATCAAAAATGCTCCGAAATGTGTGTACTGGAAAGCAGCGTTTTTCATGAGTAGATTACATTTGTAAACATACTTATTTGTCATATTTATTTTGTTTTTATTTGATTTAACATCAAATTTATGACCAGTTTTATTCGGTGTTGTATAGTTTGGTTGTTAGAAAATTAAAAACGTTTTTAAAATTTTAATTAAAATGTACTACATGTATTACTGTAATATACCATTTTAATACTAATAGGAAGTAAAAAAACGCTCTTCATTTCATCAGTGTTTTGTGTAATAAAAATTAATCAGTGAACAGTACCGTATACCATCAATTTAACTGCGAACTAGTGACTCTACCAATTATACTAGAACAGAACTCTACTGTTTTACTGTCTTACTGACTTACATAGGAATGAACTATCATAAATTCACATTCATTTTCATATATACAGATCCACTCAACAGTTATTTGACAACTTATTGATTTTTTCTTTGCTTGTGCTACTGCACTAATTAAAATATTTAATCCATTCTCACACTTTGCAAACTCACATTCTATATGGGTAGCGACAAAAAAAAGTTAAAAATTGTATTTGCGAAAATCTTTTATTATCTAAGACGTTTACCTATTTATTTAAAATTATTAGACACTGCAAATATAAATTATGATTTTATACAATTTTTAATGGTAATTACTTTTTATTCATTAAAAAAATTAAATCTTCTCGGTTAAAACTGTAAAATCATTTTAATAACAGTAACGTAATTTTCTAACATTGCATATGAAACAGATTCAAATACAGGCAATCTTCGATGAGAAGCAATCGCAAGAGAGATAAATGTTTTGAGTCTTTCTTCTGCTGAGATACGTTGCACCAGCCTGGTGTCGATACGTAGAATACGTCAAGGCTGGGCGAAGGGCTCCTCTGGGTTAGTGCTCATGAAGAATATACCCTCGGTCCTGTAACAGTGATGTGAAAAAATATTATAAATCACGCTTACTTGGCTTTAAAAAATTAACCTTAATTTTGAATGCAAATAATTAATATAAATAAAATATTAAAATAACTGGAGTAATATTATAAATACAATAAAGTATAAATTCAATTTAATTAAAATATTTAAACAAATAATCAGAATTAAATATTAATATAAACAAGTGCATAAAATTAATTATTTTATTTAATAAAATAATCTATTTAAATTTTAATTAATATTGAAAAACTATAATTATTCTGAATGTGTATTTTCATTTAATAATTTATATGATTTGTCAAATAATAATTTATAATTTAAAATGCAAATAAATTATAGGCTACATACGCAAATATAACCTCACAAATACTCATATGAAAACGGTCAGGAGACTACCTTACACAGACACTCCCTACCAGCGATAATGGAAACTTACAAGCAACCTGACATCGTTATACATATGGTAACATAACCTCACTTATATAAATACACTTGAAAATATACATGAAAAAGTTTATAAACACAATTTATATCACTAAAATTCACAATGAAAAAATGTTTTACTGACATGGACCACAATTAAAAACAAATATTTAAAGTATAAGATTAGAAAGCAAATATATAATTTTTATTTGATTGTGGCCTTTCTTTAATCCTGTGAAAATTTCGTTGCATGGTGCGCGCACATTGTAAAAATTCACTCTCATAATTTTTTTAATAACGCGCCTAAAGAAGTATAACTTCAAAAATACATGAAAAAGTATAATTTAACCCATGATTGAAAAATCTGTGCTGTCCATGATATCACAACTAGTGCTATCGTGAGATAAATTTGCATAAACACTTGTCTAGCAACCAGACAGCGTATGCCTCTTTTTGGAAATAAAATTATATCATACAACAAAATATAGAAAAATAAGTTAAAATTAATCTAATGGAAACATACCTCATGAAAAAAATAACGATTTAATTGTTGCATTAACTAAAAGTAAACAAATAATCTTTAAATTTTATTAATTTGTTAATGAGCAACAGAATTAATAACTCTGTATAACTAAATTTGTTAATACATAATCTCAAAATACGAATCAAGTAATAAAAAAAAACAATATTTTAATGAAAAAGGCGTGGGGTACTCTCTTCTTTCATATTTATAATGATAATGTCGTAATGAATAGACATAAGTGGTAGAAAACTTAAGACAATAAATAACAATCACTTGTATCCACCTGTCGTCACCCTCGTCGCGCCACAGCTCGGCGCTGTCTCCGGAGCAGTTGCCCGCCTGGTAGGCCTGCCAACTGTCACAGCTGTACCCACCTGTCGTCACCCTCGTCACGCCACAGCTCGGCGCTGTCTCCGGAGCAGTTGCCCGCCTGGTAGGCCTGCCAACTGTCACAGCTGTACCCACCTGTCGTCACCCTCGTCACGCCACAGCTCGGCGCTGTCTCCGGAGCAGTTGCCCGCCTGGTAGGCCTGCCAACTGTCACAGCTGTACCCACCTGTCGTCACCCTCGTCACGCCACAGCTCGGCGCTGTCTCCGGAGCAGTTGCCCGCCTGGTAGGCCTGCCAACTGTCACAGCTGTACCCACCTGTCGTCACCCTCGTCACGCCACAGCTCGGCGCTGTCTCCGGAGCAGTTGCCCGCCTGGTAGGCCTGCCAACTGTCGCAGCTGTACCCACCTGTCGCCACCCTCGTCGCGCCACATCTCGGCGCTGTCTCCGGAGCAGTTGCCCGCCTGGTAGGCCTGCCAACTGTCACAGCTGTACCCACCTGTCGTCACCCTCGTCACGCCACAGCTCGGCGCTGTCTCCGGAGCAGTTGCCCGCCTGGTAGGCCTGCCAACTGTCGCAGCTGTACCCACCTGTCGTCACCCTCGTCGCGCCACATCTCGGCGCTGTCTCCGGAGCAGTTGCCCGCCTGGTAGGCCTGCCAACTGTCGCAGCTGTACCCACCTGTCGTCACCCTCGTCACGCCACAGCTCGGCGCTGTCTCCGGAGCAGTTGCCCCCCTGGTAGGCCTGCCAACTGTCGCAGCTGTACCCACCTGTCGTCACCCTCGTCGCGCCACATCTCGGCGCTGTCTCCGGAGCAGTTGCCCGCCTGGTAGGCCTGCCAACTGTCGCAGCTGTACCCACCTGTCGTCACCCTCGTCGCGCCACATCTCGGCGCTGTCTCCAGAGCAGTTGCCCGCCTGGTAGGCCTGCCAACTGTCGCAGCTGTACCCACCTGTCGTCACCCTCGTCACGCCACAGCTCGGCGCTGTCTCCGGAGCAGTTGCCCGCCTGGTAGGCCTGCCAACTGTCGCAGCTGTACCCACCTGTCGTCACCCTCGTCGCGCCACATCTCGGCGCTGTCTCCGGAGCAGTTGCCCGCCTGGTAGGCCTGCCAACTGTCGCAGCTGTACCCACCTGTCGTCACCCTCGTCACGCCACAGCTCGGCGCTGTCTCCGGAGCAGTTGCCCGCCTGGTAGGCCTGCCAACTGTCGCAGCTGTACCCACCTGTCGTCACCCTCGTCACGCCACAGCTCGGCGCTGTCTCCGGAGCAGTTGCCCGCCTGGTAGGCCTGCCAACTGTCGCAGCTGTACCCACCTGTCGTCACCCTCGTCGCGCCACATCTCGGCGCTGTCTCCGGAGCAGTTGCCCGCCTGGTAGGCCTGCCAACTGTCGCAGCTGTACCCACCTGTCGTCACCCTCGTCACGCCACAGCTCGGCGCTGTCTCCGGAGCAGTTGCCCGCCTGGTAGGCCTGCCAACTGTCGCAGCTGTACCCACCTGTCGTCACCCTCGTCGCGCCACATCTCGGCGCTGTCTCCGGAGCAGTTGCCCGCCTGGTAGGCCTGCCAACTGTCGCAGCTGTACCCACCTGTCGTCACCCTCGTCACGCCACAGCTCGGCGCTGTCTCCGGAGCAGTTGCCCGCCTGGTAGGCCTGCCAACTGTCGCAGCTGTACCCACCTGTCGTCACCCTCGTCGCGCCACATCTCGGCGCTGTCTCCAGAGCAGTTGCCCGCCTGGTAGGCCTGCCAACTGTCGCAGCTGTACCCACCTGTCGTCACCCTCGTCACGCCACAGCTCGGCGCTGTCTCCGGAGCAGTTGCCCGCCTGGTAGGCCTGCCAACTGTCGCAGCTGTACCCACCTGTCGTCACCCTCGTCACGCCACAGCTCGGCGCTGTCTCCGGAGCAGTTGCCCGCCTGGTAGGCCTGCCAACTGTCGCAGCTGTGCCCACCTGTCGTCACCCTCGTCACGCCACAGCTCGGCGCTGTCTCCGGAGCAGTTGCCCGCCTGGTAGGCCTGCCAACTGTCGCAGCTGTACCCACCTGTCGTCACCCTCGTCGCGCCACATCTCGGCGCTGTCTCCGGAGCAGTTGCCCGCCTGGTAGGCCTGCCAACTGTCGCAGCTGTACCCACCTGTCGTCACCCTCGTCACGCCACAGCTCGGCGCTGTCTCCGGAGCAGTTGCCCGCCTGGTAGGCCTGCCAACTGTCGCAGCTGTACCCACCTGTCGTCACCCTCGTCGCGCCACATCTCGGCGCTGTCTCCGGAGCAGTTGCCCGCCTGGTAGGCCTGCCAACTGTCGCAGCTGTACCCACCTGTCGTCACCCTCGTCACGCCACAGCTCGGCGCTGTCTCCGGAGCAGTTGCCCGCCTGGTAGGCCTGCCAACTGTCGCAGCTGTACCCACCTGTCGTCACCCTCGTCGCGCCACATCTCGGCGCTGTCTCCGGAGCAGTTGCCCGCCTGGTAGGCCTGCCAACTGTCGCAGCTGTACCCACCTGTCGTCACCCTCGTCGCGCCACATCTCGGCGCTGTCTCCAGAGCAGTTGCCCGCCTGGTAGGCCTGCCAACTGTCGCAGCTGTACCCACCTGTCGTCACCCTCGTCACGCCACAGCTCGGCGCTGTCTCCGGAGCAGTTGCCCGCCTGGTAGGCCTGCCAACTGTCGCAGCTGTACCCACCTGTCGTCACCCTCGTCGCGCCACATCTCGGCGCTGTCTCCGGAGCAGTTGCCCGCCTGGTAGGCCTGCCAACTGTCGCAGCTGTACCCACCTGTCGTCACCCTCGTCGCGCCACAGCTCGGCGCTGTCTCCGGAGCAGTTGCCCGCCTGGTAGGCCTGCCAACTGTCGCAGCTGTACCCACCTGTCGTCACCCTCGTCGCGCCACAGCTCGGCGCTGTCTCCGGAGCAGTTGCCCGCCTGGTAGGCCTGCCAACTGTCGCAGCTGTACCCACCTGTCGTCACCCTCGTCACGCCACAGCTCGGCGCTGTCTCCGGAGCAGTTGCCCGCCTGGTAGGCCTGCCAACTGTCGCAGCTGTACCCACCTGTCGTCACCCTCGTCGCGCCACATCTCGGCGCTGTCTCCGGAGCAGTTGCCGCCTGGTAGGCCTGCCAACTGTCGCAGCTGTACCCACCTGTCGTCACCCTCGTCACGCCACAGCTCGGCGCTGTCTCCGGAGCAGTTGCCCGCCTGGTAGGCCTGCCAACTGTCGCAGCTGTACCCACCTGTCGTCACCCTCGTCACGCCACAGCTCGGCGCTGTCTCCGGAGCAGTTGCCCGCCTGGTAGGCCTGCCAACTGTCGCAGCTGTACCCACCTGTCGTCCCCCTGTCGCGCCACATCTCGGCGCTGTCTCCGGAGCAGTTGCCCGCCTGGTAGGCCTGCCAACTGTCGCAGCTGTACCCACCTGTCGTCACCCTCGTCACGCCACAGCTCGGCGCTGTCTCCGGAGCAGTTGCCCGCCTGGTAGGCCTGCCAACTGTCGCAGCTGTACCCACCTGTCGTCACCCTCGTCACGCCACAGCTCGGCGCTGTCTCCGGAGCAGTTGCCCGCCTGGTAGGCCTGCCAACTGTCGCAGCTGTACCCACCTGTCGTCACCCTCGTCGCGCCACATCTCGGCGCTGTCTCCGGAGCAGTTGCCCGCCTGGTAGGCCTGCCAACTGTCGCAGCTGTACCCACCTGTCGTCACCCTCGTCACGCCACAGCTCGGCGCTGTCTCCGGAGCAGTTGCCCGCCTGGTAGGCCTGCCAACTGTCGCAGCTGTACCCACCTGTCGTCACCCTCGTCGCGCCACATCTCGGCGCTGTCTCCGGAGCAGTTGCCCGCCTGGTAGGCCTGCCAACTGTCGCAGCGGACTCCTTGGAAGCCCTGGCCCCGCCTCACTGCCTCCGCGTAGTAGTAGTAGGCGCGCCGGTGACTGCATGTCGCTGCGAGTCAACACCAGTTGCAACAACCGTTTGTAACGGAGGGGAAAGTAGTTATTTTAAGTGATGTGTAAATGTGCTAGTAATTTACATTATATTCGCAATCCAGCTGTGGACTTACTAAATGATAACTTACGTTTGGATTTAAGCAATTTACTTTCAGTGATATTAAATATTTACTATCATCAATTTGTAACCTATTAATAGTTTTAATTTTTTATTGAATAAGCCTAAAACTCTTTATATTTTGAGAATGGGAAACGAGATGGGTGCTGCTGAGCCAGTGAATTTTATTTGGGGTATTTCCGATGGCGTCTATGTCGAGAGACGTATAGCTCTAATTATTGCCTCCAGATATTGCTCACTGTCGAGAGCAGGTGCTCAGGAATGTTTTTCTCGGCGTGGTTTGCTAATATGTCACGTTCGCGTGACGATGGTATGAGGTTCGATACCAACACCGCAGCATGACACAACTTTCCTGTCTCACCCAGTCGCTACCCGAGTGGTTTTGGAGCCAGGGCCGGCGCGTCCATATAGGCGAACTAGGCAACCGCCTAGGGCGCCAAGTTGCTGGGGGCGGCGCAGCACGACACATAACAGCTGATATAATATGTTTAACGATTATTGAAACCAGATGAAAATTGATTTTTGTAACAGTTTGGAATGTTTATATTGATATAAGTAATTATTTAAAGTCCACGGTGACCTGTTTATGATTTTTAATGAGTAAAAAAAAAACACAAGCTAGCTTACATTTGATTGTTAACAAAATCTTAGGCTTACGTGGTGTATTTTAAGGCAAGGAAACAATTTTTGGAGTGTCCGATGGGGGTGGGGGGGGGGGCATTAAGGTTTTTTCGCCTAGGGCGCCAATTAACCTTGCACCGGCCCTGTTTGGAGCCCACTACAAGCTCGGAGATGCCGTCGCCTGGATCTTCTACACGAACCAACTCGGAGGATGTCCCGACGAGGGACCTCGTGGATGACGGGGGGGGTGGGGGGGGGGGGACTCACCCACGAGGTCGAGCACGCAGCCGGGCTGCGGCCAGTGGCCGCCGTTGGGGAAGAAGTCGCGGTGGCCGAGCGGCGCGTCGAAGCCGAGGTAGCCGCCCGACGTGTGCACCACCTCCACCAGCTGCGCGTCTCCCGGGTCCAGGCGGTCGTCCTCGGGCGTGTCGCCGTACATCACGTGCGCCGGGTCCAGACCTGCACACACGCCCCCATAGTCCCGCAACTCACCGGGGACACGAGTCAGTTACGTTATGATTCCGACCTCAGGTTTAAAAGTCCACTGTCACATTAGGGGTTGATCTTTTCTTCAACCCAGTTTATTGTCGTCACTTAACTAAAAAGTACGATTTATTTTATCAAATTTCAAAGAAGCTGTTCAAAATGATTTGTAGACAGGTCTCTACACTCTTTAACAGTACCTACTAGTCGGTTAATCGTTTTTTCAACTCAGTTTACTGTCGCTACTTAACTAACAAGTATGATTTATTTATCAAATTTCAAAGAAGCTGTTCAAACTGATTTGTAGTCAGGTCTCTGTACTCTTTAACAGTACCTACTAGTTAATATTCAAAGGGGAAAATTGCTACTTACGTCTTACACGTGCAGCATTTTTAAGCATATGACCCACAGGGAAAATTGCCTAAAGGCCAGTCCACACGCAACGTTTTGTACACAGTTTTGACTGCGCAGGCAAAACTGTGCAAACAAAACGTTGCAGTTTAGCCGTGTCCACACAACACAGTTTGCAGCCAAGTTTTATCCTATCAGTTGCGAGAATTCCTTACTTTGGCCAATTCTTTCCGGTATACCGACCTCAAAGAGTTAATTTTTTTTTTATTATTTTATCTCTGTTAGCCGCGATGTCAACCTCTTTGTATTTTTGCACAAGTGCCTCATACGCTTGACTTTTTTTTGTCCCTATCGCTATATTCTTTTGATCTGAGACCCGCCACAAACACGGAAAAGAGTAAAGACCAATGAACTCCGTTAGAAATTCACGTGAACACTGTCGCAAATCGGTCATCGTTGGAACAGATTACACTGTTCCGGGGTACAAATACCGAGGGAGAATTGAGCCCCGTGTACGGAGAAGATGGAGGAAGTGTCCACGCGCTACTACAAGTCTTTGCAGGTCGACTAAACTGCGCGGACATAAATAATGCTCTTGGCCACAGTTTTTTCCTTCTCCGCGCAGTTCAAAGGTCTGGGTGTTGGCATACTGGAGCATGATATTTCCCCTCAAATTAGGTACTATCACTGAGGAATTTTCATGACTTTTCCTGGTTTTAAAGTAAAATTCCTGACAGTCTATAATGTGGATACCCTGGTGAAGCAGAAGTGCAAGGTTCCATCCCAACCGCTCTAGCACGACTATACTGCACTGAAATTGCTCAGGGCCCGCCGTGCTTTTTGGCGAGGCAAAGGAGTGGAGCCGGGTGTGAGCCTACACGCTACTACGTCTTGTCTACCAGGTAAATCGTTGCTGTGCGAGTGGGGTGGAAAGGCGCACCTGTGATGCGCTGCAGCGGCAGGTGCCGCCCGGCCACGCCGACCACGTGCGCGCCCAGGCTGAAGCCCAGCAGGTGGAAGCTTCCCAGGTCGGCGCCGTGGCTGGCCTGCAGGTGCGACAGCATCGCCGCCAGTCGGCCGCCCACGGGAACCGTGTTGCGCGACGCGGCGCCGTACCACGGCGTGGCGGCCAGGGTCCCCCAGTCCACCGCCAGCACGTTGTAGTCGTCGCGCGCCAGGAACGCTGCGGACACCCCGACTTCAGGGCATATGGATGCGTCCTTAGCACACACATCCCTACATCCCTTAGCAAATGCAGCCACAATGTAGAGGACGTATTTCTAATGGATGGATAGTATCCGAATACTTTTACTGCTAGCACCACCTGTTGACTGTCAGTCGTACTAATGTTCACGCAGCCATTTTGTGTAGGGATATCTACGAATATTCAGCAAAACTTAAATAATAAATACCTACCAATATAAAAAATAATGTAACGTGTATGTTATACATGTTAGCGATCCAAATAAAATACGTTTTATAAATTGTAATCTTTCAAAATACGTATGAGTTTTGAATTATCCTTTAAGTTTAAATTCGTATTTTGATTATATTTATTAACGTCTTAATTTGTCCCTGTTTAAGTTATCACTTTCGCTTATAATGTTTTAAACAGATCTTATGCTGAAAATCTGAAGTAATATTATACACAAACAAAATAAAACCCGATTCCGAAGCTAATGGATGTAGGGACGCGTTAGTGGATGCGAATGTCGCATAGGCTACCTAGAAATCTCGAATTAGTGGATGCCTGAAGGGATGCATCGGCATCCCTTGTGATAATTCGGATTCAACACAAAGATGGCCGCGTCCACTACGATGCACTTTTAGTGGATCCCTTGGCTAAGGGATCCATTAGGCCAGTATTCGGATGCAGCCCAGGCCTTCCACCTTCGTACCACAGACCAGTGTATCGTTTGTCCTAATATCTGCAGAAATTACATGGTTGTGATTTTAAAGCTGCAAGTCAACTCTCTATTACTAGAGACCGGAAAAAAATCCGCGGGTTGAATGACCTGCAGGATGAACTCCATAGTTCTACGTACACTCGGTCAAATGTCACCCATTCATTTGGCTGCTGTCTTGTGAGACGTCCCAGCGTAGCAGCCTGTGATTCGATAAAAGCTTTGGTCGGGTGTTTCTCATTGGCCCAGCGTCATCCAGGTGAGTTATGAGCCAATAGCAGAGGCAGCACTGAGGTATACCTAACTAATTGTATTTTAGCCTATCGCGAAATGAATTCGCTAATTTTTCCGGTCTCTATCTATTACTGATTCACACCTGAAATGAAGCAGAGGCATAGATCAAGGAATTTTCATTTCTGTGTCACATATACCGTAGTACCGTATACATGAGAGAAAACATAGTAACTAATGCTTTTGAAATGTGTTGCTGGTGAAGAATTATGACAGTTGTGTCAGCATGTAGCATAACTAGAAATTATTTATTCAGCAATTTATTTATTTATATAGCAATTGAAAATATTTTAGAACAGTAATGGTTGTTTAACTGGGTTATTGTAGAAAACGTACTGTATGGATGGACAAAGGCTAGAATGTGTGTAGTTCATTAGAGCGAATGTCCGATTTTCTAGTCAGCTATGAGAAATCTAGAAGTTTATCACTGAATATAAGATTTTGAGAATTTCATTAAACTGCTCTTCTGACTGATTTTGACAATAATGTTTATTTTATATTCATTGAATAGTGAATCATTTTGACCTATTTCGTAAACTAAACAAATATTACTTGTAAAAACTACAATTTAAACTTGGGACGCAAATACTCCGAACACATAATTTTTTAAGCAATGCTGTATTACTCGAAGTCCTTCACCCAGTACCGACGCCTTCACCGTCGCATCTTAAGGGCTCCGCCTACCCGGGCACACACACGGTGTGCAGAGCTTCAGGAAAATCAACGCGATTTCAAAACTACTCAAGATATCCGAGTGGTTTCTGTTTACGAAAAGCATTTAAGAGTTCGCTAAGGGCCGAAAAGTACTTTCGATTTCGGATTAAGTTTTTAAACTGTATTTTTAGAAGAGTTAAAATGGCTAAAACACATGTTTTCAGAGTAATTTTTAGGCGTAAAAAAACAGTACAGATTCTTGAAAGCACTTGAGGAACTTGCATTACACCTTTATCTTTATTTCTCCGCCATATAATGTTACGGTCACCGCTCAAATGTCACAGTTATCGTGTGACGACGAGAAGACTGCGCGCTAGTTCAGAGCCTTGAGCTTAGAGCCTACACCGCGCTAGAAATAACATCGAGAATCGCGCTTATCATCACGCCTCACTAACACACACACACCTGACGAGGCGGGCCCCTTAAGGGGCCCGCCTCGTCAGGGGTGTATGTGTGTTAGTGAGGCGGGATGATAAGCGCGACGCTCGCTGGTGCTTCCAGCGCGGTATAGCCTCTAAGCGCAAGGCTCTGAACTAGCGCGCATTCGTCTCGTCGTCACAGGATAACTGTGAAATTTGAGCGGTGACCGTAACACTATATGGCGGAGAAATGAAGATAAAGGTGTTATGCAAGCCCCTTAAGTACTTTCAAGAATCTGTACTGATTGTTTTATGCCTAAAAATTACTCTGAAAACACGCGTTTTAGGCATTTTAACGCTTCTAAAAATACAGTTTAAAAACTTAATCCGAAATTAAAAGTACTTTTGGTCCTCAGTGAACTCTTAAATGCTATTCGTAAATAGGCCCCACTCGGATATCTTGAGTAGTTTTGAAATCGCGTTGTTTTTCCTGAAGCTCTGCACACCGTATGTGTGCCCAGGTAGGCGGGCCCCTTAAGGTAAGATATCACAGCATCCCCCCCCCCCCCCCAAGGGAGGAAGGGATGAGGCATGTACTCACCGTCCCTCAGAAGCGGCACCATGTAAGACTCGGGCACGGAGTCGCCGAAGCCGTGCACCAGAACCTTGGTGCGTCGCGACGCCCGGAAGTGGCGGAACAGCGGGCGGCACGAGTCGTTGATGGCGCCTACTTCCGGCTTCTCCCGGTTTTCCCTGCGGACCACGGGCCCTTCTTCAGCTTCCCAGCGGTTCCCTGCCTTGCACTGACCTCGTCTATAGAGCTTTGCTTGGGTAGATCACATTGTTCCTTGTCTAGTGGACGTCTTTACCAGCATGATACGCCATATTCGGGTGTGCGTTAGAAGTTATAGTTTCTTGGCACAATAAAGAGCCAACTGCGATTTTACATACTAATATTTAATAAAAAATAAAATAATAAAAGTATTGCAATGATATTATAAATATTGTTGGTAAAGCATAAATTCAATCAAATTAAAAAAATACCTACTCAATATCTAATAATATAAATGTGTGAATAAAATTAATTATTTAATTTTAGACGAATCATCGATATAATCTTTAATTAGTAATTAAAAACAATAAATATGCTTATTCTTGAATCTAATTTTTTAATTCTAATATTTTCTTATATAATAATGTAACAATTTATTATTTATAATGCAAATAAATTATACATAAAGGAACATAACCTCACAACCTCCAGGAGACTACTAAACCGTCCAAAGACACTCCCTGCCAGCGACAATAGAAGCTTACAAGCAACCTGGCATGGACATAACCTCACTTATATAAATGCTCTTGAAAATACACTTAAAATTGTTTATAAACACAATTTACATCACTAATATTAACCATAAATAAATGTTTTAATTATATGTATCAGTATTCAATATTAAAATATGTGAGTTAAAAGCACATACAATATATAATTTTTATTTGTATCCTTTTTTTGTCTACAGCTTTCTTTTTATCGTGTAAAAATTTCGTTTCATGGTGCGCACGCATAGTAAAACATTATATCTATAAATTTTTTCATAACGCGCATAAAGAAGAATAACTTCAAAAACATTGAGTTGTATTTTTTATACATTTTACGTTTACGATTCAGGCAGAGGATTCGAGCGGCGGTTGCAGAAAATAAGTGTGTGATTCGCGTCTAGAAATGTTGATACTTGAAAAGCGAATATTTTATCGATCAGTATATTTATCACGATCGGATTTATTTTAAAGAAATCGACTTTAAATTTCATGTTCGTGTTTCGTTTTATAAGTTTATTACAACATGAAAAACAGGAGAACAGATTAATTATCTCATTACCGAGGTTAGATGTATACACATCACTGGTGAGTACTGAGACTCACTTATTTTTAGTTGTGTTATTTACTCTTGTTTACATGTAAAAAAAAAAATAAGTTGTCCGTTTCCTGCCGTTTATTTTTCGGTACAGGTAATCGATGCAGATTGCACAGGTGTCTGTGTCACATCCCATTCAGTATCATTCAGCAAAATATCACGCATAGTATATCTCATATAATTAAAATTAAAATTTTGGCAAACACAAACTGGCTAGGCAATAATTATGTAAATACTCCAAGTTGGGATTTGAATCTATAGTCCGAATCGTACTTACTTTATATCACCCCAATTAATCACAACACTATTTACTAAAAATGTTTAATTACCATATCTTATACCTGAATTTAAAATATCACCAGAAAGACTTGGGTTCAAACCCTATTCCCAGCCCTACCAATAGCCTTTACAAACAGCTTCTGATGAAGTGAACATAACTCCAGCCGTTGAGTCAGAACTGGAGGTGAGAGGCGACAGTCGTCTGTGACTGTGTGAGCGCACAGCGACTCACGAGTTCTGGCAGCCACGTGACAACGAGCCCGCCGCAGTAGTGACAATGAAGTCTCCCTGGGCAACCAGTCTGCTGGCCACTGCGTAGTCCTGGCCACGCTCTACCTCTATCTCCACTCCACATCCACTGCGAGGTAAGCTCGCACCTGGTGAAGAGGTAGAGGTGCTCCACCTCTACATCCACTATGGGCTGGGAGCGCAGAGACTAGTGGAAATAGTCGGCTTGCACCTGGTGAAGAGGTAGAAGCGCTCTACCTCTACATCCACTACGGGCCGGGAGTGCAGAGACTTGTGGAATGTGTCGGCCCGCACCTGGTGAAGAGGTAGAAGCGCTCTACCTCTACATCCACTACGGGCCGGGAGCACAGAGACTTGTGGAATGTGTCGGCTCGCACCTGGTGAAGAGGTATAAGTGCTCCACCTCTACATCCACTACAGGCCGGAAACTCAGAGACTTGTGGAAGGTGTCGGCTCGCACCTGGTGAAGAGGTAGAAGTGCTCCACCTCTACATTCATCTCGGGCCGAGAGTGCAGAGACTTGTGGAAGGTGTCAGCTCGCACCTGGTGAAGACGTAGAAGTGCTCCACCTCTACATCCACTACAGGCCGGAAGCTCAGAGACTTGTGGAAGGTGTCGGCTCGCACCTGGTGAAGAGGTAGAAGTGCTCCACCTCTACATTCATCTCGGGCCGAGAGCGCAGAGACTTGTGGAATGTGTCGGCTCGCACCTGGTGCTCAACCTCTACATCCACTACGGACCGGTAGTGCAGAGACTTGTGAAAGGTGTCGGCTCGCACCTGCTGTAGAGGTAGAAGTGCTCCACCTCTACATCCACTACGGGCCGGGAGCACAGAGACTTGTGTAAGGTGTCGGCTCGCACCTGGTGTAGAGGAAGAAGCGCACATCGTCCACGGAGGCGGAGCTCCTGTTGTCGCGGCCCGAGAGGAAGGCAATGCGTGGCTCACCCTGGCCGTCTGGCATCAGCATGAAGCGCACCTCTGGCTCGCTGGCAGGCCCTGGCTCGCTGCCGGCTGGCGGCACCACGACCTCTACAGCCACTGCACATGTTACAACACTCTGACACTCATCTTCTCATTGCCGTGCTTGGTGGCTCTCGACTATGGCGTCATCAAATGATCCTACTGTCCTAGTATCCCACAGTGCCCGGTGTATACTCCCCTCCGGCCTTCCTGCTACTCCCTGTTCCCCATGTTCCCCATGTTCCCCATAAACACTCCAGGCCAACGGTGGGATGGTTCCTTACCACATGCCATGGCTGACTCCTGCTTGTTTCTTTGGACTGTGTTGAGTTCATCCTTCCCTGATGACCTCGCTGTGGGCGAAATGTTATTTAGGTGTGCAGGTGAACATACGTGTGTGTCTGACACTTGGCTCAGAGGTCGGAGCGTGTGGCTGTTCAGTAAGGGTTCTCGGTTCGCCACTCTGCCGGGTCGGGTATTTTTCACATTTCCTCCCCGAGTCCATTTCTGGTGTTTTGTTGTCCCTTAAGCTTCGCTCAGCAGGAGCCAATAGCGATCCAGCACCCATTGTGATGTTTGGGGCTTCAAAAAGCACTTGAGCCAGTCAACCTAATCTTTCTTAAATGATTCATGCAAATAGGAATTTGATTTAATACCGAGTTTTGGACATACATTATTGCAGTTTAAACTGCAATAGCATATGTCCAAAAAGTGCATTAAATCAGTCAACCTATTATCATCTATATATTACACTAGCTGTAGTACCCGGCTTTGCCCGGGGTTGAACTCATAGAGATATATTGTCCGCAAGTTAAAGCAAACTGGATAGCCTATATGACAGTGTGTTGGATGTAGAGAAGTGACATTCAATTACTGTTTGTATGTCTATGACCTATTATTTTCCCATGGCAGTCAGTTGAAAAGTTTAAAAGTAGATGCACTGCAACACCATCTAGTGGAGTGTTACAAAAAATGGATAGCATAAAAACCTTCTCCATGTCAAATTTCATGATGATCGATCAAACAGTGTCGGAGTTTATCAATCTCATATAAACAACGTCCATTATATAGTCAGTATATATAGAAGAAAGAAATAAGTTTATGTCAGTGTTGCTACATGTAGACAATTGGCCCTTTGAACATACCCTTCGACAGTGCCTGATTGGAATAAATAAGTTGTTTATTAGTATAGGAGGATATAGTTCATTTAGTTACACACAGCACAAGTGCATAACGTATGTACATATATATTATATTAAAGGAGCTGGAAAGGTAACACTTGTGTACGAATAGGCCTAAATGAATACACTGGAGCTTAAAACTCGAGTTGATGTGTTAGGGATGTGCTAACCAGATATTTAGCCCAATAAATACAGTTATGCTTGGCCGGCTAAGTTTGGCTTGATTGACTCTAGGCAAATTAGAGTGTTTCTTCGTTTGATAAAACTAATATTTGCGCGTGGCCCTGACAAGACACGATGCAGCGGGCCTGTGCCACTGGCTCGCCTGGCTCACCTGAGACCCAGACGACACAGGCCAGCACGGCGGGCAGAGTCGCGTGCGGCCCCATGTCCTCGTGCGGCCAGACTGTCTGCTCGCCGCGAGCATATAAGTGCCCACGTCGACAGTCGGACGTTCGCGGCATAAATTAGCGATACCTCGGCGCTGTCCAGAGTTGTCCGCGGGGCACGTGACGGGCGTGCCTTCGGGAGATTGTGTTGTTTTGCATCTTTCTAGTGGAACTCATTTACAGCTGCGTGGGCAAGTCGGGACGTAATGGAAAGTTCAGCGCTTGGAAATGGGTTCTCGATGGCGGAGAGGTGGAAGGGAAATAACGAATAAAGCAGTGAGTCTGAGGGTAACATAGCGAGATATAGGCCTATGCAAATATTCCCCCAGAATCCTAAAATATATATTATTGCCACCACAAAATGGTAAGAATTTGAAAGCAAACAACGGACAAAGTACACTCCTGGATAGCTGTGGAACTCTTTACAGGTTTTTGGTCGCCATGTTTGTTACAACTGTAAACCTCCATTGGAACTTCAATTGTGTACTTGATTGTTTAGTTTTATCGTTCAAGTGATTATATTAATATTTTGTTTTTCGTGCGCATGGCAGCCCGCATGTTTTGATGCAACACGGACTTCCGGGATAACACGGTGGAGTCCAACATGTCTAGACTAGAAGTGACATGTAAGGAAGAAGGCTGCACCGGATGGAGAATCAGTGTCCTGTAGAGGAGGGAGGGAGCACAGCAGCCTCTAAAGCTGTCAAACACGCTGACCAACAAGCTGTCTGTAGCCCAGAATCTAGCCCGGATGACAATGGCATGAGGATCGCCGCAATAAACACAAGTTGTTCTATTCAGTGTTTCTTCAAGTATGTCCTACTCATGAGATACCTTCATTAAAAGTAAAATATTGTACATACACAATTTTTATTTATGCTGTATTTCTAGGAAAACTCTCAGGTTTGGACAATAAATATTAATTATTAAACACATGGAAAGCAAGCCGATATTAGTTTACATAAAAGGTACATACTGAGACAACCTTTTATGTTTGTTTGTGCTTTCATTTTTTTCTGATTAATTTCTTCCTCGGAATCATCTGTTTTGTCTAAACATCTATTTTTTGACATCAATGATATTGGCTTTAATTCCATATGTTTATGTATAAATTTTTGTTGTCCGTTCCTGAGGTTGTTCTATGATAACTAGCGTAAAGCACCAATGGCTTGAGATACCTGATAACTAAATTCCTTATAAAAATCTTCCTCAGTTCGGCCAATGCATCACTGCACATCAGGACCACTGACGAGTTGAGTTCCATGACGGTTTTTAAATTAAAATAATATACATGCAAAGTTACTGAACAATTTTTGACATGTGTATTTTCCTTTATTTCTTTGTGTTCATATAGCTTCGTCCTTGACTAAGAAGAATTTCACTTTATTTAACACAAAGTATTGTTAAAATGGGGTTCATATTGCTTGGCGCAAGGACGTATTTCAGGTAAAAATGAGAGAAAGTCGCAATGTAGGCTAATTAGATATGCGAGCCAGAGGCTGATAAGATGGAAATGGCAGGCAGAAGGAAGTCGGGCTTCGACTTGACAGTAATTGAATAATGTGACATTTTATATCTAGTAGAAATTTAAATTGTGCTTTATGAATAATTCAAGACAGAATACTAGCCAGATATCGGTTATCACTTGTATATTCTTCGCCCAAAAATTTGGTTGGTTTCTAGTACAGTTTTTTTTTATAGAAGTTCTCTATTATCTTAACTTTAAGTTTCTAGCACACTGAGTGGTTTAGTGAATGATTTGTATGATCCAGACATTTTTCCATCAGTTGTATTTAAATACTTACGAAGTTTATGTAGCTAAATGAACTTATAGAACAAATAATTATTTATATTGAAATTGAGTATGTCTTTGTTAAAACATGTTAAAATTTCGATATCTTTTTTAACTGATTTTCAAGGAAACATTAACTTTTGCATAAGATGCTATCATCCAACTAGAATTTCGATAAAAAAAAATCCATGAATTCTTTCACTTCGAGAAAACAAAACTTTTGGATTTATCTTTCATCAGCACATTCCTAATTGCACGATAACTTCTTCTGTGAGGATATAAACGATAGTGTTTAGATTCAATAAGCAATTTGGGTGTTTGGAATTCCAATATAATATCTGAGTACAAGAGAAAATGGAATAAGGAAATGGACAGGTCTCCCAAATTTCGTTTTCAAATATTATTCCCTTATTTTTTGTCTATACTTTTTCCTAATCACACCAATAAAGCAATTGACTTTATTTAGTAATTGTCTCTGTGAAGATTTTATTTTTGCTCTTAATTTGAAGCGAATATTCATCGCTCTCTTGTGTAATAATTTTTCATGCTCATTCCAACACTGTACATCGCTAGGTATATACAACGATCTGGGGGAACTCACATAAGTAGGACTGTCGGACATGATGTCGCTGGTGCACATAGAACTATAGACCTTCTTATGACCCTAGTACATGGGCACAGTGGAAGAGTACATCCGGCAGGCTGGAAAGGTGTGTGCTGATGGCAGCAGGCCCAGGTACCAGTACTGCCCTCCTCAAAGTCGCTGCCCGACTGTCACAAACAGCTAAAGTACAAATTCATTTTATTTTTATTAGTAAACCTTTATAAACTTCGTGAACGAAGTAAAAGACATTGTCGGGTGTTAGCTTGTTTCCAAAGTCTACGATGCTGAGATGGGCTTGCATGTATAGTGAGGTACTGAAGCTCTGGGTAGGTGCCATTAAATAAAAATCGTGATTTTTATTGCTTTCATTGGTATTAGAGCCCTGTTAATATTTATTTGTTCAGTGGAAATATATAAATTTTAGTGGTGGCATTCTAGGAGAAGCTTTAGAAAATAAATATATGTTGTCTGATAATGTATCTAAATTGGAATTTTTAGAGATAACCCAAACGATAATTTATCTCACTAAGGCTGGGGACACACTATCCGTTTTCCCGGGACCCGCATGTCCGCATCCCGTTTGCCGGGATGACCTGCGCCCGACTACACTTTCCCGCTCGTTAGGACCAGTTGACACTAAGAATTCAAACAGTGCCTTCGACATGTTTACAAAGCTCGCAATTGTTTAAAAGGTGCTCAACAAAAACAATCGTACTTTTACATTTTAACAAAAATTATTTAACTTTACATGTTACATTCATTGCAATGTTCGCAAGGATAATTTTATTTTATAATCCATAGTTTTCGTATATTCGTAGGTCAATGTAGGGGTTAAACTATAAAAATTAAGATGTTAAGATTGAAAGTGTACTAGGATACTGAATGATAACTTTGTTACGGTTTGTTTTAAATAAAACTGAGCTAATAACATAATGTTTGCCTAATTGAGTTGCACCTGTATCTGTATTTCGACGCGCAATTATGTAAAAACTATGGAAGGTATGTTTTAATTCTAATAATATCATTGTAGTTTAGTGCATAAAAATGTTGACCATATTTGGTAAAAAAATATAACATTATGAAATATGTTTGGTTCAAAGCACACTTCAATGTAATATTTAATAATTTTGTTTGGTATTTTTTACCTGAATTTTCAAGAAGATTGTATAGTTACGATTTACTTTTGTTATGTAAGAAAAACATAAACACAGTTTTATTGAGTATGTTTATAATTTACCATGAATAAATTTTTCCGCGTATTGTCATAATTTAATAAACAAACAAGATATATTGAAACACAACATGTAAGTTAATGCTGTAAATATAGTTGTAAACAAATATGCAAATGAGACTTAACTTGATCCATTTTATTTAACTAATAGCTCGAACAATGTTCTAACAGAGTCGGTGTTAGTAAAAAGCAGTATCTATAATAAGAAATTAATGCATATCTACACTTTTAAAAAATTCTAATGCTCAAGGAAAAAATGTATGATGTCAAACATTTGTTTATATTCGGCCTATCTGAAACATTGTCTTTTACAATTTATTAAGTTAAGTATTTGAACTTAAATCGGGAATCATAATTAACTAAAAACAATTTATAGCATACTTAGCGAGCTTCACGTCTCGATACATCGAGGTAATTCTCAAAAAAATGTGGCGTGATCTCTAAAAAGTATAGAAAACGAAAATGAGAATTCACAAAATGGGATTCGAACCAGCATCCTACATAAAGAAAACTTTTTACAGTTGTGCCATCTCGTTCTGTCAAACGAATATTTCACTAACAAATAATAAATATATGCATGTACCTTGTTGTTGCTTTTCTTATGGTCCCAATTCATTCCACGTTGCACTCATTCCTTTTCCGATCTCTTCCCAACTTTTTTCTCGCTCATTTCGGTCCATATAATTTTTGGATGCCATGTCCCAGACACCGGTATGGTCTTCGATTAGCTGTATAAAACGATCAGTATCAAACATGGTCTCCTCGAGCTACGGACTACAAGCGAAACGGGACCCGCGCGACTGGACAATGTAGCCTCACGCATTGGAATGCGTGTGTTGTTGTCTCCCATCCCTTCATCCCGGCGACGGGACGACCGACAGCATGTTCCCGGTGCTTCCCAGTACTACCTGTTTTCAGGGACAGTGTGGCCTCCCCCATTAAAAGCAACAGTACATGAGCTTCCCGCTTAGAAGGACCCGGAAAACGGGTCCCGGGAAAACGGATAGTGTGTCCCCAGCCTAAAGTAGATTTTAAAGTAAATACTTAATTTTTACCAATGAAGTAGACATTCTTATAACTGTACAATTGTGTGGGATCGTCAAGCATGGGTATGTAATATATGAAAATGAAATAGAAGAACATACAAATGAATGGCAAAATTTTAAACGTTCTTAAAATAAAAGAGGAAAATTATTTTTATAAAATTTTATTAGCACAGAATTATATACACACAGACACACACACACACACACATAGGCTTGACTCCACAGGATGTGTGAAATCATGGACATCTCCCAGTAGCACTGCTCGTTTGTATTGTTGCTAGGTGCCAGCTTTCTTGGGAAGTGCAACCTCCCACAGCGAGGTGAGTCGTGGATCATTCGGCCCATGTGGCCTACCAGGGGATGTCCCCTGTGTTGGAGAACAGTCAATGGTGTTATACAGGCTGGACTAGTTACGCCACATGTTCTGGGTCTGTGGACACGCCCTTCCCTAGACTAAGTATACTCTCATATGGACACACAGTGGGACAGGAAAACGGTAGGACAAATAATACTCAGATTAATGGTAGAGGTTATGTCATGTTTTATTACAGTGCCCAAATTCACTCAGAAGTACAAGTGTAATAATCCTCTATACTCCTCAATAATATAGTAATTTAGCTCAGATACAAGGCACTTTCTCACAGTCCGAAAATTAATTTCTGGCTACCACACATCCATGCTGGAGATTACCTGTTAAAAGATACCAGAGTTGGCTGGTCCTATAAGATGTTACCTGCCCAAGTGCCTAACTGATTGAGGAGGGGTTATCAACCTGCTCAAAATTGTCGTCGTCCCTCCGAAGGTCATAAAGCCCGGCCTCCACCCGCCAGTATTAAACCCCGCTAACTGAACGCACCCCTAGCCCATATCACGTGAGTCAAGCGAGCCATCGACGCCGGTGAGTGCCTTCACAGATTACTTCCATATGCCAATACCACCAAACAGTTCTCATGCATTATAAATTGCTGTGAGTAATTAAGTGATTTTTAAATAACAGAACAACCCTTAATAGTGAAAGTGTGTCGTAGGGGTGCAGCAGTTTTCCCCGTGGGAAACCGCAATTAATAAACGTCCAGAATGTCCCTTGCGGCCTTCCGCCAATAATTAACCACAGTGTTAATCAACCTAATTTACTTGCAAATAGTCACTGGAGTAGTCAACAAGTGACAGACAGTCTCCAGCTTGACTTTTTATTTTCAAATATAATTAATCTATTTATTATGTATTTTTATAGGCCTTCCGCCAACTAATTCAGACAGATGTTACTAAGATACGAGTGCCCTATAAATAATAATGACTAATTATGATTATAAAATTGGAATAACGGTACATTAGAAAGTTTGGCGCGTCATGACACTTCCTCCCCTTCCAAGCCAGCACAAAGCGGCAGTAGAGTTTTACTCACGGGCCGGGGCGGACATGTGATCCCGCGGAGACACTTCAACTTTTGTACTCCTGATTCTTCATGCTGGTAACTATCATAATTCACTAAAACGTCTTTCCTCTCCCTGCGTGCCCCCGTGCCCTTTTCCGGTGCAGGGCTTATCCCAGCCGCTTTAATTTTTGCTCGTCGCGGAACAACGGTTCGCGACCTTATGGTCCGGGCCGATTCCCGCGAACAGAAATTAACTTAATTAACGTAATTCGTCGAGCATACGACTGCCGACTGCAAGCTTAAAGACTTGGCCCCGTAATATTATCTTCGTGGGCCCGCGACTCACACAGGTCAGCACGGGCACGAAGCCATCTACAGTTCATCACGGGAGTGGCCGTTAATCCACCCAAACTTTTCGTCGACCCACAAACCAATGTAGGGATCTTGTTTTCAAGTGCCGCAACATAACACCCATGTAATACATAATTAATTATCAGTGCGAGTGTATGTAGTGCTAACGTATTTTTTTGTCCAGTGTAACTGTGTAACTTGTGCCCCCATCCACACTATGTGAGATGCGAGATTAAAAAACCAACACCTAAATACCGTTTCTTTATTTTGCAAACGCCTCCTGAACAATTAGGAAACAGTCCTCTATACTGTTTAGGGTCAGTACGTACTATAAGTAGGGACTCCCTCCCACTATCAACAGCCGCCGATCCTAGTGGAACACGCAAGGGCAAAAACCCACGACCACCTCGGTTAATCCTCAAATTAACCTGGCACCCGCCGGAGATTTCCTTTAGAGCTACTGAAAACCACTAGGACCGCCCCGGGTCTCGATCCCGAGACCGCGGGTGACGGCAAAATCACCTGGTGAAATCCACACAGAGCCCCAGATAAGTTACAACGAAAGATAAAGTTTAAAGATACATCTGGAGTACTATTAATTTAATCATCAGTTAAAACAAGTGATTTATTGTTGGTGGAACTGTGAAACAGCATCTGCCCTCGTTGGTGGGTTATGCTGGATTGCCATACTGTTCACAAGGAATGCAAATGTGCCGCTTCTATAATTCTGTGGGAATGGATGTGGATTCAACAATACTTAACATAAATATGAGATGCTGACAGCCTGTATCTAGATACCTGTAAAAGAACATATATGCCACACTTGAATTAATTATGCCGTCCATATTGCTGCTTAATCTTTCAACCAAAATAAAACAGTATTTTCAAAACACAGCCGTGACATAGGGTATGCTCCTATAGTGGCAGATGGTATTGGGACCTAGGCTTCGTATACTGCCCAGGGCATTATCACATCAGTACCCTATGATATTTTCTCTCACTCCCTACCGAGCTTCAGCTAGTATAACTTTGTTACGTTATCATCAACAGTAGTTGTCGTATTTGGTTTTATTTTTTTTAAATTGAATTTAAACTTAAATAATAAAAGGAAAACACCCTTTTAAATGCAAAGTTCTCTTTCTATCATGTTGGCAGTAATGGGGGATTCGATTGTCAACTTAGAGAGTAGAGACACACATGGTGCAATGTTTATGTAAACAGAGATAAGTGTTTTTTAAACACCTCGAGAGTAATTTGTATGCTGCACTTATCTTTGATATGTCACTGATCTGTGTGATAATAATACTACTTAGACGATGTTCGTAGTTCGCAAAACAGCAAAGACTTTGCCATTGAGGGTTGTCGACGCGACCCGCGGCTGCACGGCGAGCTGCCGGGAAATGGAAGGAGTCAAAGCTGACCTGTGGGGCATGTTCCTGGCGTCGGTGAGCGCGGTTGACCCGTGCAGGCTGGTGAGGGACGCGATGGCGGTCAGCGGCGACTCGCTAGTCGTGCGCGGGGCGCGGTACGCCCTGTGCGGGAACTGCCTCGTGGTGGGGTTCGGCAAGGCCGTGCTGGGGATGGCTGCCGAGGCGGAGCGGATCCTGGGCGACCGCGTGGTCGCGGGGGCGGTGAGCGTCCCGCGGGGCATCCTGGGAACCCTGGCGGACAAGCGGGAGATGCTGCCCGACCCCGGGAGCAGGCTGGAGGTGCACGAGGGCGCCGCCCGCAACCTGCCGGACCCCGCGGCGGCGCGAGCCGCCGGGAGGATCAAGGAGATCGCGGAGTCTGCTGGTGCGCCATTTCTCTTAGTGTTGAGGGATTTTTGGTTCAGTGTTTATCCAACAAGGAAGCACTGTTAAAAAGCTATAAAGGTAAATATATAGTTTAGCTGTATTTGCGAGAAAAAAAAATGGTAAATATGTATTGAACGGATTAGCCCCAAAAAAAATCGTACAAATATGAAATAACTTTCATTATATGCTCTTTTACGTCCTCTTTTCAAAACCGCCTGCGGAGATTAAAAATTCCAATTACTTTTGGAGATATAGCTGTTCTTATTTTGCAATACAAGCCCTATGTAATCATTCAACAGACGCCATTTTATATTTTGCCGTGTGTGCGTGAATGCCTAAATAACAGAAATTTTCCATTATGTAAGGTTAGTTACATGATAAATACTTCAAAATAAACGGAAATTAAAAATATCAATTAATTTTACTTGTATAGTTTTAAGTATTTATAATGTAACTGACCTGACCTAACAAAACGGGACAAAGGTAGATTAGGTCAGGTCGGCTACAGTATAAATACTTTGAAACTGAACGGACATTAAAAATAATAAAAATTAATTTTAATGGTTGTTTAGTTTTAAAGTATTTATAATGTAGCTGACCTGACCTAACAAACCGGGAAAAAGGATGAACAGTAGGAACTCACGTAATTTTCTTTATACGTGATGTAGTCGTTCAACTACGTCGCGGGAAAAAAAAAATCATACTTGTAAACAAGCAACAATGGTGAAAACGCGGGAAGCCTACGATTCACTCATCCTTCTGGACATACCCGATACCCGAATACTCACGTTGGCAAGCCTTCTTTCAACAGACGAGAGGCAAACGCCCGATCGTGCATCTTCTGTTTTTTTTTTTATTGTAAATAAATATGCAACTCATGAAAACTAATGGTCAATTAGGTTATGTTAGCTACATTATAAATACTTCAAAACATTGTGGATGGTTGATTTGGTTAGGATAGCTACATTAAAAATACTGTGAAATCATGTAAACGATTTCCTAGCGCTGGATAGCTACATATTGAAAAGTTATTTGCTAAGCAACCATAAAATGATTTTACAGTTTTTTTAATGGAGCTATACTTACCTAATATAACCAACCATCCACAGTGTTTTAAAGTATTTTTAATTACTTCTTGCTAATTTTAAGAAAAGAAGGCTTGCCAACGTGAGTATTCGGGTATGTCCAGAAGGATGTGTGAATCGTAGGCTTCCCGCTCAACGCCGCATCAGTGCACATCATGAAAATTAAAAAATTCCATATCTCATAAAGTATTTGGAATTTCTGATCTCCGCCGGGTTTAATGAAAATAGGAAGTTAAAGAGCACAGAATAAAGGTATTTTCGGATTTTTAAATTTTTTTTTAAAAAAATCGCCAAAAAATGAATATTAAAAAATTTGATATCTCCAAAAGTAATTGGAATTTTTTATCTCCGCAGGCGGTTCTGAAAAGAGGACGTAAGATAGCATATAATGAAAGTTATTTCATATTTGTACGATTTTTTTTGGCGCTAATCCGTACAATACATATTTACCGACAAGAAATTCCAAATACTTTAGGAGATATCAAATTATTTTTTTTGCGACGTAGGTGAACGACTAAATCATTGGTAAATATGTATTGTACGGATTAGCGCCCAAAAAATTGTACAAATATGAATTAACTTTCATTATATGCTCTTTTACGTCCTCTTTTCAAAACCGCCTGCAGAGATTAAAAATTCCAATTACTTTTGGAGATATCGCCGTTCTTATTTTGCAATACAAGCCCTATGTAATCATTCAACAGGCGCCATTTTATATTTTGCTGTGTGTGCGTGAATGCCTAAATAACAGAAATTTTCCATTAGGTAAGGTTAGTTACATCATAAATACTTCAAAATAAACGGAAATTAAAAATAATATCAATTAATTTTACTTGTATAGTTTTAAGTATTTATAATGTAACTGACCTGACATAACAAAACGGGACAAAGGTAGATTAGGTCAGGTCAGCTACAGTATAAATACTTTGAAACTGAACGGACATTAAAAATAATAAAAATTAATTTTAATGGTTGTTTAGTTTTAAAGTATTTATAATGTAGCTGACCTAACCTAACAAACCGGGAAAAAGGATGAACAGTAGGAACTCACGTAATTTTCTTTTTACGTGATGTAGTCGTTCAACTACGTCGCGAAAAAAAAAAAATCATACTTGTAAACAAGCAACAATGGTGAACGCGGGAAGCCTACGATTCACTCATCCTTCTGGACATACCCGAATACTCACGTTGGCAAGCCTTCTTTCAACAGACGCTAGGCAAACGCCCGATCGTGCATGTTCGGTTTTTTTTTGTTTATTGTAAATAAATATGCAACTCATGAAAACTAATGGTCAATTAGGTTATGTTAGCTACATTATAAATACTTCAAAACATTGTGGATGGTTGATTTGGTTAGGATAGCTACATTAAAAATACTGTGAAATCATGTAAACGGTTTCCTAGCGCTGGATTAAAAAGTTATTTGCTAAGCAACCATAAAATGATTTTACAGTTTTTTTAATGGAGCTATACTTACCTAATATAACCAACCATCCACAGTGTTTTAAAGTATTTTTAATTACTTCTTGCTAATTTTAAGAAAAGAAGGCTTGCCAACGTGAGTATTCGGGTATGTCCAGAAGGATGTGTGAATCGTAGGCTTCCCTCTGAACGCTGCATCAGTGCACATCATGAAAATTAAAAAATTCCATATCTCCTAAAGTATTTGGAATTTCTGATCTCCGCCGGGTTTAATGAAAAGAGGAAGTTAAAGAGCACAGAATAAAGGTATTTTCGGATTTTTAAAATTTTTTTTAAAAAAATCGCCAAAAAATGAATATTAAAAAATTCAATATCTCCAAAAGTAATTGGAATTTTTTATCTCCGCAGGCGGTTCTGAAAAGAGGACGTAAGATAGCATATAATGAAAGTTATTTCATATTTGTACGATTTTTTTTGGCGCTAATCCGTACAATACATATTTACCAAATCATTTTCTACTAATGGCAAAGGAATTGTACCCGTCTCTAACTTAGGTGAGTTTTTAACTTTTCAAATTTTAATGTTTTATTCGTTATTTGAATATTGTTGCACAAGTAATAAGTAAAAAAGAAAAATTATGTGATTTCCTACTGTTCATCCTTTGTCCCGGTTAGTTTGGTCTGGTCACTTACATTATAAATACTTTAAAACTAAACAACCATTAAAATTAATTCACATTATTTTTAATGTCAGCTTAGTTTGAAAGTATTTATAATGTAACTGACCTGACCTAATCGACCATTTTAATTAATAAGGCATTCACGAACACACGGCAAAATAAAAAAATTGCGATGGTCGAATGTTTGCACAGGTCTTGTATTGCAAATTAAGAACGGCGATATCTCATAAAGTATTTGGAATTTCTTATCTCCGCCGGGTTTAATGAAAAGAGGAAGTTAAAGAGCATATAATAAAAGTATTTTCGGATTTTTAACTTTTTTTTCCGCAAATACCGCTAAACTACATATTTACTGCTGTGAAAAATATAACACATTTTTCACTTTCTTTCTCTTTTCCTATCATTACAGCCTTGCAATATTTTTAATAGATTCTTGGTAGTTTACCTTTAAGTTATCTAAATTTAGAATACTTAAATTTGTGTGAATGGTAGGTTAGGTTAGGTTTGTTAATTTAAAACACTGTAAAGATTTGTAAACTGTTGATTATGTTAGGTCAGCTGCATTAATTACATATACTGTATTATTATGATTTTTTAAAAGTTGACGTGAACCCCGCTACCTCTATGTAAATTTACGTGACTTAAGTATTGTTCGGAATCTCGGTAGGTTCGGCCTTGTGGCTAGAGGCAGTGGTTCGACACAGTAGGGCCCCCACGAGCTGTTTAGGCCACTCGGGACGCCTGAAAAGAACAAGAAAATACTGGCTTATTTCTGATTAATTTATTCCGGCACAGCCCTATACATAGTGCTGCCCGTCCTGGCCGTAACGGTTGTCCCGAATCAAATCATCACACGCGTGACCACTCACTCAGTGGCGGCTCACAATTTTACTACCCGGTAAGGTCATTCATTCACTTTGGACACAATGCGGTGATTACAAAAAAAAACCCTAACATAACACACTAGAATCCTGAACAAGATTACACTTCACAACTATAATTACGTAGTACACTGGGCTAAGAATACGTAGGCCCGTAACTCCGGCGACGCTACATGAATCTTAGGACTGTCCCAGAAATTGACGCGTTAGTAAGATTGATTGTTATGTGTTGCCTACTGGCTGCCCCGTGTGGGCTGAAACTAATTAGCCGAGTGGCTAGGATATCGCGTGAAGCGCCGACGTACCATCTCGTAGTTTGCACGTAGTACTTACGTATCACATCAAACGCTCGTCTTGGAGCACTCAATATTTAGGTTACATAACACTCGGTAAGTCGAGGCCGACCACGGAACTGAAAGAAAAGGTTGACTGAATTTTACAACTATTGAATACTACATATCAGTGAAAAATAAGAAATGCTGGTCCCGTGTTGCGCGGAGGCTGCCGGCTTCTGTGAGCTCCGGAAGGATACTGCCGCTCTCACCGCGCGCGACCCCCCTCCCCGCCAGCCCTCTCGCGGAAACGTGTGGTTTTCGCGGGAAATTGAACCGGCCAGGTTTGGGACAATGTGCACGGTGAAACATAATTTTGAAAGAAATAAAATAGTAAACAATGAAAATAAAGTCTAATATGTTCCTGTGGAAAAAATACATAAACATTTGTTGTAGTTCGGCGGAGGGATATGCCACACCCGGCCGGATCCTTCCGCCGACGTGGCACTTGTTACATGGCGTTCGCCCCGTTGCACTTTCTACACTCCGGTGCGCGCACGAGCGCGTTCGGTGCACACGCCTTTGTGAGATGTTGATGAGGCATAGCGGTCTATGCGACATAGAGGAGCATTGGCGGTCGGCGTCAAAGTACAATTTATGTTAAAAAAATAATTATTTTTGCAAGTATCAGCAACATGTGCGAAAATATAACCTCTGAAACATATATTAATAAAATGAAACAATCGCCAACTCTATGAAATATGAAGAAACATTTAATAACGCTCTTTTGCAACAATTGAAATCGTGTCATCATTTTTACATTTCAAATGACATGCAAACATCTTGTTCCAAGTATTCAACATGACAAAAAACATATTTTTCTCTAAACATGCTCCTAGAAACTAATTGGTTCTCAGGTGATGAATTAAATTAATTATAGCTTTACATATTTACATGATCATTTTAAAAACAAATTCTAGGTGTAAAAAAAATGGGTGCGTGTACTTATATATGCGCATTAGAAGGTGTTCATACTTGGCATGATAAAAAATTATCAACTTATTATTTACGTAAACATTGTATCCTAATAAATCTTAAAGTTGTGTAGAAATCACTGCAATCACCTTGCTGACAAAGTAAAGTACCATGAAAATACACAACACATAAATAACCTCACATATATTTGCAAAGTAACCTTGCATCGCTGAATATCGCACTTTTAAAATATATATTAATATTTTATTTGTAAAAAAAGAGTGCATTGAACCATAAATTCAATTAAATATCAAAATTATTATGCACAAATTGACACGTAACTTGTTACAAAAATTCCTGCTCACAGCCTGTACAACCACGCAATGAAGGCAGCAGATGAATTGTTATTGGTCCAACGCATAACTCACGTAATGTTTCTTTTCAGCAAGGAAACCCTAATATTCAGTAGCCTGGAGTCAGATTCCTGAACAGTTCAGAAACTTTCTGAAGATTTCCGTACACTCCGGAAATTTTTTTTTATTGTGTGGGGAGTGGAGAAAAATCATTTTGTGAGAATTTTTTAAGGTATTTTAAATTCCCTGCTTTAACATTACAAAATATTCAACCTTAATTAGTTTCAACTATAGGTGAGAAAACAACATATTAAAAAATACATAATTAGTAGGAAAGAAAACAAATTCATACTTTTTTTCCCCCCCCCCCATAGTTGGCATAATAGTTTTCTTTACAAATATAGGTACTTCAAATGTTTTTGATTGATTAATTGATTATCTCTCAAACAGAAATTTTTTAGTTTCGACTGTATAAGAAACTTGATAGAGGAGGAGACTATCAAGACCAGGAAATTTGTGATTAGAAAATTTTTTTGAAAGGAAATAATATTGGAAAAAGGCTTGATAATCATCTTGGTTATAATTTTCACACAATTATATAAGTAAAGAAGGGAAAGTGTCTGAAAATAAAATATGCTGGTTAATCACTGTGTTAGGTAACACTGAAACAGGTAGGCCTGTGTGCCATTAGCAAAGAATGAGAATACACATTTGAAATTCCAGGGCAGTTAGTTTTCTTTACTCCCCCTAAAATACCAATCTCTTCTTAAAAAAAATTTTTTATGGAAAGTTTTAATCATAGCTATTTTAATAGTTTCAGGTCAATATTGGTCTACTTGTGAAAGCTCACAATTTTTTCAACGTCCCTACTACCTAGCATGTTTTTCATAATTCAATCAGAATTAAAATTACTGTTTTGATAATTTTAAATTAGACATGACCCTTTTCAACCCAAACCAACTATTCTCTTAGTTAAATGGAGCATCTACAGGATTACCTAAGTCTACTTTTGTCGTGGCTTAGCAAACTATGTCAGTGCACATAAAATGTTACAAATTATTAGAACCAGAAGTACAAAGGAAAAAAAAAAACATTAAAACACTTATTTTTTAGGCATTATACATGCTTATATCATGGACCATGGATTGAGCACACTCGTGCTTGTCAGTAAAAATGTAATGCATCATGATACTTTGATGTACAATTCCCACTGAAACGTCTCGCTCCAACATGGCATTGGGCAGCCCAAGCTAGCGGGACAATAAACAATCACCATACCAAAACAAAACCCTCAGTATCATCTTTACAGCATGTACGTTTAAAAATTATCTTGTGAAACCCTTTTAAGTTTTTTTCTCCTGATGTCACTGCTGGAAAATTTAGAAAACGGTAGGTTTAAGAATCAATGTTGTGAATTTTTGTCACGATAGTGACGTTATTGCTATAAGAACATAATATAGTTATGGGTAAAAATTTTATTTAAGTTCCTTGTTACGAATATGAACTCAGAAACGTGGGAATAATATATGTAATGTCCTAGACCTAACTAGATTGTTTAATATTTTTGATTGTCCATGTAGGGCTAAATAATGTCTACAACAATTACAACAAAGCATGTATATATGTATTCATTTATTTGTCTAAGTCACTTTTAATCGTGTGCTGTGTACTGGGGCCAGCGGGACATTGCATATGATTACACATTACCGGGCGATACGGACATGTTTCTGATGGCAAGGCCGCATGCTCACAGCATTGAAGTTACAAGTGGGTGTAAAGTGCTGCTTCCTGAAGTATTTATACACATTTATAGAATATGTTGCAATCCCAGGTATTTCAGACAGGGCAAGCACAAACAGTATCTAATAACATACACTTCTAGACATTCTCAGTCACTCAATAATTATTACAAAGTTAATTTGAAAAATCATAAGTATTAGAACCACAGGTGTGACATCAAAAATTTCAAAATTATGTCTCACAAAATTTTTACAAGCTATGATTAATTTTAGAATTGTTAGATAATAAAAGTATTTTCTACTAGAACTGTGTACTTTTTAACAATGACAGTCATCAGTTAACAAACTAGGCAGTGACTATGGAACTTCCAAACACACAAATTCAAACATCTGTCGACATTACATACATACCGACGCAACACGGTAGGCAGAACCCAAATGCCTACCAGTGAGTTTTGCTCTAGATGTCAAGCAAATCACAAAGTGTTCTCGACCCATTTGAAAACCACGACATTTCTGACATTATGTCAAATTTTTTTTCATGTGGATGTTGTGTTTTAGGTCTTATGTAGGTCATGTTTATAATAATTAATTCTAATTCTAAACTCTCATAGTGTTTTTTTATGAAATAAATGACACATACTTGTTTCCCATTGAATGAAAACTTGCAACTAGCTTGACAGTGATCTCCAAAAAAAGTTGCACATTGCACTAAATTTAAAAACAAATATGGATATCCTATGATTGGCATGTATACTCAGCAGAACATATTACTCTGTTTACTACATATGTAGTACACACTTGAAAAACCCAATACCATCCTGGGACTAAGAATGTGTTCCTTAATTCAATTTTTCAAACATTGTAACATGAATAACTTTGGTAAGTGTTGGTGTTAAGTGTTACGTTGCCACTAATTATTCAATGGCTCACTTTATTGCTAACTCGATGTTGAAGTTATCTGCGTGGAGTCTATTTGTTCACCTAGCCACGGGCGTAGGATGATAACCGTGGCGTGACGAGAGGCCGTTTGGCAAGACGACTGCCCTCATGCCTTGCAGATCGAAGTTGATGGTTAGTTGCACCATTCTGCCCTTCGATCCACGATCTAGTGACAACCAAAGAATGATCTCTGGATAATTCCCTCAAACGCTGTGCTAAAAACTACTGGGGCTATCCGATCTTCGCTCATGTGAATCATAGTTCATACATTTTCAATCTTCAGCAACTGGCGGCAACAACGTTGAAGAAATATTGGGTACATTTAAGTTGGTGGGCTGGAATGATATAAAGTCGCTACATTCAGTTGTTGCACGGCAACGAAATGGTTGATTCGGTTGCCACAAGACGGCAACTCATGTAGCTGCTGCTTCACATCTGTGGATTTCTAATAATCACAGAAACACGTGCTAGTATTTAAAAGTTATTACAAAATAAAATATTCTGCATTATGATTTTTAAATAAAAAGTCTTAGTTTTAATACGAAAAGTAATTCATATAAAATAAAAAGGCTTAGTAAAACATTAAACTAAAATAATGAACATTTCAAAAAACGTCAGGTATGTTTAATTTGAATGAAATTTTTTTTTAGTTCTGTATTTTATATTTTTCCCTTTATGGCTAGGTCACCAAAATGTTATACATGTAACCACAATCTTGAAAGCTAACAACACTTGATTGAGAATTAAGAGTAAAACAGTATATATATCATCATCATCAACTGATTTCTGCCTGTGGCCAGGTCAGCCAAGTAAAATGCCTCCATCTTCCTCTGTCCTTCCACCATTCCTCATTTTTCACTTTATTCCAGTCTTCTCTTTGCTCCTGCACTCCCTATCTGCTCTCCCCACTCCCCTCTTGGACTTCCTTGGGATCATCTTTGTGTGTACTTCAACTCTGTAATTATTTGGATATATTTTGCAAGTCATTCAAAACATTAAATAAACACTTGAAAAGTTTTCGACCTAACCAGAAGTCAAGCTTTCACACATCAGTGGTTCTGTGAAGCAGTGGATCATATTGTTGGTACTTATGTAATTTCATATGATTTTTAATGGAAGTACGTATTATAATTTTAGATGAAACCTTTGATGTTTCAGTTCTTGGGTCATAATTATTAAGAATACAATATGTTATTAAAATTTTGCCTGTGGTACAATCTCATACTAGCTATTTTGTTTTTGTGAAGTTTTTGGTGTTAGATACTTGAACATTTTTTTTAGAATGCATTAGCTAGTCTAATCAAATGTATATTAGGCCCAAACAACTTATTTGTTCTTTGCCCTAAGATGGTACATGTATTCTTGTAGAGATGTTACTCTCACAGGATCTGCTGTGGTGTCCCTCAGGCGAGGGTGATGTCCTACTGGTCTTGGTGTCTGGTGGAGGGTCCGCCCTCCTCCCCGCGCCCCGCCCACCTGTGACCTTGGAGGAGAAGTGCCGCGTCATCACGCTGCTAGCCTCCGCGGGGGCAGACATCATGGAGCTCAACTGCGTCCGCAAGAGGCTGTCCCTGCTGAAGGGCGGCGGGCTTGCGAGGGCGGCGTCTCCCGCTCGCGTGGTGACCCTGGTCCTCTCGGACGTCATCGGGGATCCCCTGGACTTCATTGCCAGCGGCCCCACGGTTCCCAACACCGACCCACCTGACGCCCCGATCGACGTGATCCGCAAGCACCGCCTGTTGGATGAGGTGCCCTCGTCTGTTATCTGCAGCCTCCGCGAAAGTTCGGAAGAGTCGGCCGGAACTGATGGCTTCGATCACGTTCAGAATGTGATCATCGGTAGTAACACATTAGCTGTCGAAAGTGCCAAAAACGAAGCGAGCAGGTGCGGTTACTTTCCTGCTGTCCTGTCAACGAGGATACAGGGGCTCGTGAAGAACGTGGGGAAAATGTATGCAGACCTCGCAGGAGAGATATGTAAGTGCATTAGTGACGAAGCTAATAATCTTCCTGCACTCTTGAGTTCCTTCAAGGAAAGATATGAGTTGTTGGAGAACGTGGAGAGCGAGATCATGTGTGGGGTGGAGAGGGCAGTGTCTGGTCAGGGCTTGTGTCTGATAGCAGGCGGCGAGACGACTGTCCTAGTACGCGGGAAAGGCGTGGGAGGCAGGAATCAGGAACTGGCTCTGGAATTTGCGATGAGCTTGCACGCGCTGGGGAGAGATGAGCCGTGCTTGGCGGGGTTCGACATTGCGCTGCTGAGCTGTGGCACGGACGGTATCGACGGCCCCACCAGTGCTGCCGGTGCCATTGGCCACGCTGCCCAGTGCTCCGACGACAGTTTCAAACCATCGCGATTCCTGGCCAACAACGACTCGCACAGTTTCTACCGTTGTTTTAAGGGAGGGAGCGATCTAGTTACGATAGGCCACACTGGTACTAATGTCATGGACATACATATTTTAGCTATAAAGAAAAAAATATAGGACGTATTTTGATTTTATGTACCTATTTATATTCTGCAATTAGCAGTTTAGAATATGATATACATTTGGGACCAGTTCACTATATTTTTTAAATAAAAAACATAATAATGTGATTGTTTTATTGAATTGCTGAAATGATTGTTTTCTATTGGCAAAGCTGCATCAAAATAACAAAAGACATAGCTACAAATAAAACATCAGATCAAAAAAAATATATAAGTTTAGATCTAAGTACATCAATCCCCCACTTAGCTCGACTAATACGTTCCTAAAATTGTTAATGTTATTTAAAATTTATTATTCTGAAGCATTAGTTAATCTCCATAAATAGCAAGGCTGATTTACTTAGTGTGTTCCAAAATGCGTAGGGAAAAAAATTATTTACGTAATATAAATGCTTAGAATAATACTTAACAATAAATGGTGTCACGCCATTTATATTTATAAGCCTACCATTGAATACTTTGTATGACAAATACGATACCACGTAACGGGAGACAGGTGGTTATGTAGTTAGTCAGTCAGCTGGTTGGCTTTGTCTGTCCGGGAGTATCCAACTCCCGTTGCGTATCTTTCCATGAACTTTCCAAACCATCCTTTACTGGCAGTGAAACTGATACGGCTGTCCGGATATTTACTTTTTAATTCTTCAAAAATTAAAGTTTTTACTCGCTTATCACTGCTTGGTTAACACAAATCCTGTCAGGCCCATGATTATTTTTGTATCATTTATTTAACAACCTTTTCTATGTGAATCATCTTGTTCATTTCTGTTCCAGTATCTAATGTCAAGTGTATTCCCACTAGTACAAACAACAGCATCAGACATATAAATATTTGATAGAATCCTTATTTCATACAATTGTGAGCACAGTTGATTTGCGACCAACATAAGTGTGGCCTTCATGACATTCTGCACACCATAATACTTCTAGTTTGGTCTCAAATACTTGAAAACGATGCATTACGCTCTCACTTGGAAGCCATGATTTCAATATGATTCCAACTGCAGGTGCTTGCACATGTACAGTTACCAGCAGACGAATGGGCAGATGTTGCTTTGATATTGTGCGTGCGAGTTCCCTGCCACTGGCTAAACTGAAGTTCATCATGGCCTGGTCTGTGGCCCTGCGGCGTTAGCGCGGACGTAAAAACATTTGGTCCTTTACACTCCATAGCTGCAACTGAACTTTCCATAGCTGATGTTTGTACAATAGCCAATAGCGTAGTCAGTCCAGCGGGCGCATCTCTTCCCCCCTCGTATGGCTTACTCTATGCCACGGCACATCTGTTGTTTACTGAGTTGAATCAGACTTTGTGGCATTATGCCCAATTTTTTTTTCCTGTGGCGATTTTGTGCTAAGGGAAATTTACAGATGTGCTATCCAAGACTGGGGCAGTAAAATTAACATAGCGCTAAATGAATTTGTGTTATTTGAAGACATGATAAGTGATGTATCTGTGTATCAAGAGAGAGCCTGCCAGTCATCAGGCAGAGGAATACAACAAAAACACAAGTCTTGATATATTAATATTAGCAATAAACACAGCTTATGACTACAAGTTTTTGACACAAAATTACAATTAGCAATTACCGGGAAGAAAAGCATACCGAAATTGCATTCTGCGAAAATCAATCAGAAAAATTTTTAAGGTCAGAATGCTTGTTTGCTTTTTTTTTTTTTTACTTTTTGTTTCAAAAATTAATGTTGGTGTGTTGTAGTAGTATGAACTAAATATTAATTAAAAATTGTGATAGGACTTCAGGAACTTACATTTTGCCTTTTTTCTATATTATTTTACCAAAAAAAATGTTAGTCACATTTCAAGAGCATGTAGTTGCTCATTGCACAACAGAACAATAACAATTTTTTGTAAAAGAAAAAAAAAAGATACTTTAAATGTTTTTATTTTTATTTTTTTTATTCAGCTTTTACCATATTGTAATGCTGTAGTACTTTTCTTTTTGTGACTAAAAGGAAGGGGATCTGCACTAAAATATGATGATAGATACAGTTATGAAGTTTTTGAACCCATGAATGATTATCTGTGTCTTTGGATGAATTGGTGCCACCAGCCAGTGAATAGATAAGAAATAAAATATATTTCTTTGCCGAAACCATCATCATTGAGAAGTTGCAGTACTGAAGAAAACACTTCCATATTGAAATGCGTTTTGATTTATGGCTTATTTTTGTTTCTAAGGAAAGTTACTTACTGTCAAAATTTGGCAGTGTGAGACGCTGAGATGACTGAAGCGTGATGAACTCACTCGCAAAAATGTCAACGAGAAGCGATAAAGCTTAGGCTTCAGCCTATCTAAGCCCCTGCCCTTGAATTATTTGAAAATTTTGTTTTTTACTAAAACTAAAACAATGGAACACAACTATGAATTATTAAACTGGACCAGCACCCACCTCAAAATATTGCATTAACTGAGAGGGGCTAAGCTCGGCGGATATGAAGAATGTCCGCTCACTACATAATCAAGCTGAGAGTGGCCGCAACATGGCGGCCTATGTCCCCAGCAGGGAGGAGGCCAGGTTTCGCCACCAGTCATTCAGAACTCTCACTTTCACTTTGCTACCTACTCCGCAAATCTCAGAATTATTTATCCATTACATGCTGTAAATTAACCTTTGATGACCATCTACATCACACAAGCCGTTCTACTGTCTCGTACTGAAATGTAATCGAAAATTCATTAAGCTTTACAATATTTGTGTTTTTAAAATACCTTTATGGCCGATTTAACTAGCCAAATAGCTGAATGGTAAATAAATTATTATCATTTTTTTGTTTATAAAAAAAATTGAGTATTACCTTGAAAAACAAAAATACATCAACATAGTACAAAATAGATAATTCACTTGCTAGCAGACTCCCTAGTACTAAATAACCCTCTTATTCATTCAAAAGTGAATATAAATTTTATTTGTTTTTTATCAATCTTGTGCCTTTAGGCATAGTCAAACACGACATCATACTAGGCAGGCAGAAGGGTACAATGAAACTTGCCGTTCTTAAGTAACTAGCAGTGAGATGCCTCAGTTTTGTTAAGGGATATTGAAAATTTCTAGAAAAAATTTTTTCTTCAATTTTTACAATTTTTTATCTCTTTAACTTCTTATTTAATAGTTGTACATTTTTAATTGTATATTTATGCTTTAAAACACTTAGGCTCTAGTTAAACTAAAAAATTAGTCAAATGCCAGATGTAGCCTCAAGGCACTTTATTGAAAATGTTATTTTTTAGATTAAAAGCCTACTTTATGTTCCGAAAATTAATGCTGAATAGTTTATCTCTATTTAAAGGTACACTACATTAGTACTTGACTTCATTATTGCAGATATAAATAAATAATGCATAATTGTTGTATGATCAAGCAAAGTAGACAAATACATAAAAATTTATTAGAGTAAAAGCATTTCATTTATTTGATAAGTGCATAGAAATATTTTGGCAAGCAAACAAATTAATTGGTCAATACAGGCATTTAATGTGTGATAAAGATAGTTTGGTCATTTTGCTCTTATTTATAACGCACAGTTTTTAATATTAAAAGCCCAGACACAATTGACATAAGCATTTCACAAGCACAAAATGATATTATACATGACAGTTAAACTTCATGCAATTCAATCCAAATAGCTGTAATCATAGTTTCTACAAGTAATTAACAGTGTGGTATTAGTAGAGACAAGATTATATGGTGAATTGCGATAAAACCAAAATAACATCTAAAATCATGTCAATACACCATATAGTACCAAAATGTAAGTTAATATATCATAAAGCACCAAATTGCAATTACTACCATGAAATTAATTAGCATTTTTAATTAAAACTAAACTCAAATCACAAAAACCGTAAAATTAATATATTAAGTTCAATGAACGTAATGCATTCAGCATGAAGATTTACAAAAAATGCATGTACCAAGTAGATTGGAAAAACTTATTTCACTATTTTTTGATCTTACAACTGTTATTAGTAACTCATTTTTACATTATTACATTGGTACAGTTTTCAAACAAGTATATGCAGATTTATTTTTATTGTTCAGAGTGCACCATCTATCAGTCAAATATGTGATCAAGTAATATGCTATCTTACTGAATAAAAAGATTTCATAAAAGTAATAACACAGAAATATCCGGTTTTAAAAATGAAATTAGCCTAAAAGTAAAATCATAAAAATTGTCTTGTCGTCGAGAGTGTGTTAACTGTTCTGGGTAGATGGGCGCTGAATGATACGGGTACATGAACTGGCACAAAACCCTTTTGCAGGGTGTGACGTCGCCCTTGAGAAGAAACGAGACTGTATCCGCCTCCCAGAACCTCCACAAATATCTGGCCTGCTCTTAGTGTTGGGCACACTTAGTTATTTAAACTCATGGGCTCTCCTGGGAATCCTACACGCTTGCCTCAAATGAACGTACTCTCTTTTATATTATGTACAAACACGTGGTTTCAAAACACACAGCTGCTAGAAGGCTCTGCGGCACAAAATCCATTTAGGTGTAGCACAGGCCACCCATTTGGCTAGGCAAAGTTTGTCTCACTTTCAACTGTCCGGTGCTTGAATAAAAGATAATTAGTTAAAAATTCTACAATATTAGGTAGGTGCCTAGATTTTAGATAAATTTACTAACAGTGATATGCTAAGTTTAAGTCTTTGGGGTGCTATTTCAGTCTGTGTTTACGGGACACTGGGCGGAGATATGCTCCCTATGATGCGAGGCTGGCTTCACGCACACAGCGTAGAAATCGTTGATGCTAAATCGAAACTATACTGTAGGGGAAATCAATAAGTTAAGATATTATTATTATTATTAACAATATATATACGTACTTCGTTACAGGACAAACTGGAATTTTAATTATTTGAAGTGGACTATTAATTATTAAAATAAAAGTAATAAAGCTATGGGCACCCTGGGGTGACATTTGTGTCTGTATTTGAGTTAAACTAATTACATAAATAATGTTGTTTTAGCATTCATTCAAAATTTATTTGTTGTACTTTCACTGTTTTATCTCTGAATTTTAAAAACATTCTCCTGTATGCTTCAATATAACTTCACATTTATGCTTTGGATCTTTGGTTTTTTTTTTAGTTGCATAAAAAATCATACTTAAGCTTTGTAATTTGTTAAATAGTTCCGTATATTTTGATATTGGAAATTAATGTAATGAGTTAGATGCCTCATGCTTCTCATACACATTTCTTTTGATGCATAACACCGTAGAATATATTTTATTTAATGAAAAATTAACCTATTTTGTTATGTTTTGATAGTGTTTTGAAATTAGTGTGATTTTGTAAGGACACTTCTGATTGCCCAAGTTGGGTATCCTATATAGCTGTTAGAAACGAACATTGAGTCTTAACCACAGCGAAAGATGACTCCAGATTTTGAAAATTTACAATGAGTGAAAACCCCTGAAAACTATTAAATAAAAAATTTAAGAGTATTTATGCATTGGTTGAAAGTATTAAGTACTAAAATATTTATTTCCACAACATATGACTGCACTAACAAGACATAATTGTATGAACGTCATACACCAGAAGTAACCATTTCACAGCCAGACTTTATACTTAGTTTTCCGCTTTGTTGAAGATTTCTACGAATTGTATTTGTGACGTAATATCAATTGGAATTCACAAGTTTTACACGTTGAAAGCTGATAAATGAATGGTGAATTAGTATGATCAGAATAGTCAGTTGAATTCCAGATTTGCTTATGTTGGTGGGTTTTTGTCTTCAAGGATTGTGCTGAATAGATCATTACGCAGGAACTGCTAGAGAGGACTTCTGTGTTCTTCGGACTTGGACAGACGTTTGGAATCAACCAGTCAGAGGAATATGTAAGCTCTGAGGAATGTCTTGCAACCAGGGGGTTTATTCTAGGTTTGTCATTTATTCTGTAGTAAGCTTTTAATATTGATTTCGAAATACTGCTTGCTGGCTGATCGGAATAAATAATTTTTGCCGAGAAGTATTTAAAATGTTCTTATAAGTACTCTGCCAGTACAATATAGTTAGAGAAAATCACTTTAAGTCATTACTAGAACATGTTTGTACATAGTTGAACTATATAGGTAGCTTTTAAACACATACTGAGTTTTTTAATTTGTAATTTTAATTCAAACCTCTAGTCAGGAGTTACTGTAGTATAATATATATAGAGTTCTCATTTTTATATCCAGTTTTGTATGTTTCAATGCTACAGTTTTGGTACTCAATCTAATCTGGTTTAAAAAAATTAATGCTATAATTGTAATTCATTCTGGTTTTATAAGTCACAGAGTCAAAGTCAGGTCATGTACCAAATGGTTTGGCACTTGCTAATTTGTATTTTAGGTGTTGCTTTTTTTATGCCTCCAGTTGGGAATGCTTTGATCATCATTTGTTTATATCATCTACTGATGGTTGTAAAATACAGCACAAGTTAACACAAATATAAAATGATAGGTAATTACAAAATAACTTCATCACTTTCCAAAAAAATAGTTCGTTAAGTTGCTGTTTAACATTAACGTGTGTAAAGTGATAAAAATAATGGTATTATTAAACTTTGAAATTAAAATCATTACAATTTAAGTTTTGTGTATGGTAATTATGGTAGCCTGTGTGTAAATGAATTATCTACTCTATTTCTAGTTATTTAATTGAATGCCAATTTTTTTTATTGTTATAATGTTGGATTCTTTCAATGTTAGTGTGTCATTACTGTTAGATATTGTTGTTTGTGTGTTTGCTAATTAAAATACACAGCTAACATTTAAAAGAACACAACAAAAATAAACAAAAAAAAATATTAAGATTTAGGTTTAGCATTTGATGTGTATTTTTAGTGTATGATAATTAATAATTGGCGTTTTAATTCCTATTTAACCATTGTGCTTAGCATGAAAAATTTATAAGCCGTGTGTTTGAAATACACCCTCCTCCCCTTCTAAGTTATGGCGCTCTACAGGCCGAAATGGCAAACAACTGTCTTGGAAATGACATTGAACCCTGTCTGGTAGTTTGCTTGGGCGGCGCAATCCGTGGACAGCGCTGCGTTCGACAATCGATATTCTAGATCCTATATAAATCGACCACGCAGCGCTTCAGCGTGCTTCCATCTGGTGGAGGCCAACGGCAACCATGCCGTTCCAGTCGTGGAATGGCAGCCGTGACGTCGAGTCGTAGGTAGCACGGGTGCGGGGATAAGGTTATTAATTATTTCGCGCGGTTGAAAATGTTTCTGCGGCGAAACATTGGTTGCACATACTGTGCAACTTTGCTGTACATTCTTTACAGTGTGAATTTGGGGGATACACAGCTCCTTATCAATGTGAAGAACCAGGTAATTCAACGTAAAATGCATGCTTTAGCGCTTAGTGGCACTTCGTACACAATATTTGTAATAATATAAAATGCTTTTGACAGCACGACAGGTGATATTGATTTTGAGAGATCATGAAAAATTCAAAACGATCATAGTTTTGTTTTATATTGTCAAGGAATTTTCGGTGACGTGACAGGTTATGTTTCTGCCACTGTCTTGTAAAGTACACGTTGTGGTTCTACGGGAATTTGAAGTATTTGTTGCGCTCTTCGATTTTTCGAATGTACTTTATCTGCTTAATATATTTTTTGAGTGCGAATCGCTAAACAACAGGTGTGAGTTATTTACGGTTGTTATTGTGATAACAGTTGAAATGTGCATCATCAGCTGATGTAGATTTCTGTCACTTTACTTCATACTGCTGAAGTAGTACGTAATAAATTAACTACAACCGAATCTTTTACTGGGGAGTAACTACATTTTCTGCACGTGTCGAATTTGAATACCGTGTTTCGTAATGTGGCATTTTGAGGTAGGTTATGCATAACAAAATAATGTATTTTGCAAATACTTTATGTATATTATACATGGTAAAATTTCAACCATTAACACAGTTAAACAATATAAACAAAGCAAAAAGAATATTAAATTACACATTCAAGCAAGTTTGTCAGTTTTGCATTATATTACATAAAAAACTTACAATTTCTCAATTAAATTGACTGGCAGCTTGTAAATAACAAAATAAGGTACCTAATATAAATTTTGTTATAAAGGCTAAAACTAATGTGTTGAATTCATAATTTTGAGAGTTTTATTATATAGGCCCAAAATAGAACTAGGCTATGTGTGTATGAAATGCACTATTGCATTTGTATACAGTTCACAAGAACATGTCCACAAAATTTGTTCTCTTAGATAAGTAAAAATATTGAATTAATATTTACAAGTTGCACTCCCAAGTAACAAGAAAAATAAGAATTGGTGGTTTAATAAGTGTATTTTGACTGAGTTAAAGTGGAAACTTTAAAAATTTTTCAAGCGGATGCACAAATAGTAATATAAGTTGCTTGTAAATGAATGAAAAAAAAAAATTGTAAGATATTATGACACTGCCCCTCATCCACACAGTAAAAATACCACACTATTGAAACTCATCAGTACCATTAAGTATTTATTGACTGTGATATGAATTTAGTGTAATCTAGTATCACTTTGTGACATCTCAATATATTACAATTCAGTGTCTTTATGGTAAGGACAACTCTGGAGACAAATACACAGAAAAATGTTCCTGAAAACTAATTATGGTGTATATAACTTCTAATTTTGTATTAAGAGCTCTTTAAATGCTGATTGTGGAACATTCAAAATGTGTGATAGAACAGTCCATCACCTATCTTTTGCTAAAACTAGTGATACTATTGGTAATGAATTTTATCTCCAGAAAATTGCATCTTGGTACAGTTAAATCATTATGTTATACTTAAAATTGTTTTTTTTTTATTTTATTTTATTTTATTTTATGTGATTCTTTGATAGGTCCTTATAATTTCTTCAAAAAGACTAGAAAGTCCACTATTTCTTTGGTTTAAAAACGTACAAACTCTGTACTGAGTGCACTAGTGTGCAGACTTCTCGTCCGAAATGCAATTTTGAGACTAAGCGATAAAATGGCGATAAAATGAAGGTGAAAAGATGTGATGCAAGTCTTTTGGGTGCTGTCAAGAATCAGTAGAGATAATTTCAGACCTATAAGTTCCTTATAACATCTGTTTCACCACATGTTTTTCTTTGTTTCAATCAGACATAACTTATTAAAACAACTTGTCCTGGCTTGTAGCAACGTGATTGGTCAGCCATCCGGCTGACTCCTTGCCAAACAGTTTTGTTATCGCTTAAACACTGCATGTAGATGGGGACAGCAAGAGTGAAGCGTACCTTGTACGTAGACCAATCAGTCTATCGCCATATTGTCTTGGTCATGCCAGCTCAGTCACCATTGCTATGTCCATAATGAGATAGCGGCGTCGGTTCACCCACAGCGGCAAACAGTCTGGTTTAGATTTTATGTTGGTATCAATTCTTGATTTTTTCACAAATATGAAGTCCTAGACGTTGCTGTGATTTTGCAAGTTGCCCTGAGGCAGGGCTGGATAAAAAGTTTTTTAAAACCAAACAACCGTTTTTGTCTAAACCATGTTTTTAGGTTTAAACCAGCTTTTTTATATTACATTATTATGGTTCTCAGCGTGTTCAAACGAAAGCGATATATCATCCCGCTTTCTGCCACTCTTGGTGAACTAGAAAAGTTAAAACATCAAAGAACAGAAGTCCAGTAAATCTGCCCATCTGACTGGGATTCAAACAGATGGAGAATTCCCCATAGAATGGGTGTTTCCCACAGAATATGGATTTACAGTACAGTCAGTGATTTCCCACAGAATAGGAATGAACTATTTAATATTTTTAATTTCGGAGAAGTATTTAGCTGTGTATGATTTTAAACTTATTCATATAATTTAAATGATAAGATCTTGATTAGTATTTAATTTTTTGTTCCTGTAAATCACAAGAAACATTAATGAGCAAACTTGTTATTAGAATGGAATTAGGTCTTTCAAAAAAAAATTCTATTTAATTATACATTATTTTATAAAAATACAAACTTTTTTTATAAAAACCATTTATATAACTTAGTTGTGGTTTAAATCTGCGAACCCTTCCCTGAGCACTTTGTGTCCTCCACCAAGTCATTTATAATGGCCTATGTTTAAAATCCTCTAGTCAATATTCATTAATTGTCTTTACTTATGCATTTACATATTTTTATGTGGGCTGTGGAGGTGAGCCAATGCTCATTTTAATAACTCTTATTCAACTGACTTCATCTAGAAATTGAACCTACAATCTATTATGTCTTTTTTAATTACTGTCTGTGAGCGTAAGTTGTTCGCAAGGAATTTTTTTTAAGTTATTAGAGAGGTGTATGCAAAAACAAAAGTTTTCACCCTTCAGGAATTATGCGACTTATCTGGATGAACAAATGTCCTCAAATGTTACATCTTAATATCTCTTATTATCATTCTAAATTTAGGCTAATCATAATTAATTGTTTAGTTTTTGTATAATGCTGTAATACACAAGACAAAGTTTTGGACAAATTATTGCAGTTTTGGCAATATCACTTTTTATTAACAAATCTGCCACTAATATTTTGAAAATTTTATCCAAATACAGTTATACTGATAGTTGGGACCTCTGGAGTCACGTCCAATGTGCAAGATGGCTGAGGTTTTTAAATATCATCATTATGTATTTACATATTTGGATCATTGTTAATAATTTAAATTTTGATTTAAAAATATGTTTTATTATATTTATGTAGTAACAGGCTGGTAAGAATATAGCCACTCAATATTAAATTTAAATTAAGTATATAACCTTAAAAGATTTATTAATCAGATACTTCTTGTTTCATTATACATGCTGCTTAACTAGGTACATAGCGTTTTCAAGTGGCAGTAGAATAGATGTTGAAGTCTTCTCGTCTGGCTGCAAGCAACTGTTGGTGACCCTGATGGAGTGTTTTGCAAGCATTCTCGTTAGGTGGTGGTTGCTGATATGTGATAGCTTAAAGACACTGTATAGTACTTTCTACAAACTTATAAACACACAAAGCAACAGTGCTGCAACGCGAAAGATAGCGTTAAAAATGTTGTATTTCAATAATGAAGCAATGTACAGATGTTGGCAAGTTGGTGTGAGAAAAATTAAAGGTTTGCAACTTTCTGCTGCACATTTCTTTTTAGTACCAAATGAGGTGGTGCAGAGGCTAAGACCTTATGCTGTAGGATAACTGGTGAATTACCAAGGGCAGGAATGGTTTGCCTACATATAAATGGGATGAATAAACACAACACTGTTGACAATAGTGATCAGATTGAGAGAGAGAGAAAAAACTTTAATGCAAGTTAATACCGCACTTGACATTGAAGGGTGATTACCATTTTATGTTAAAAATTAATTATGTTAGTTTTTCAATGAAAACTTGTATTTGATTCCCTTAATTTTGCGTAATTTTTGAGTGGAAACATTTTTACTGTGTACTATAGCTGTGTTATTTTACCATTTTGTAGATTATAGAAAGAAATAAAACCTCAAATAGCCCTACACCTTCGAAAGATTTATAGTCATTGGAATTGTATTATAGGAAATTTTAAATTGATGTTTTTAAAACTAGAAGAGTGTTGTATTATTCATTTAGATATTAATGAATTATAAAAGTAAACAAAATAATGGTTGATGGTGGATTCCAGAATTTGCATTCAAACCATACACTGGCATAAGGAAAATTTAAAAAAGAAAAAATTCTTCTATTGTATTTAGAAATTAATATTTTATTATGAATACTAAGGCACCATCTGTTCATTTTTTCATGGTTAATACAATGTTAATAACTGTAGCTTTCAATAATATTTGCCATCTAATAAATGATCATAATTTGTAATATTTCATAAAAAATAATTTTGAATTTTCATGAAATGATGGATTGATAATAAAACTACAAAAGCTTATGTCAATATTTAAATGTTTACTGCCCTGTAGGAAATGAAAGTGTCTCTTTTATCATTTGCAGCCTGCAGTTATTTTGCATTTTACATTAATTTTACATTAATTTTGCATTCACAGAATTTTTTTTATTTATTTATAGCACTTGGAAAAATGAATGCCGAGTCAAGCCAGTGACATTTTGCATGTGGTAACACAGTAGAAACGTTCAAACCTTTAAGAGTTTGTTTCTCAAACTAAGTTTCCAGAATCAATACATATTGTAATTATTTGTATACATTACAAGTTAAAAGTACAATATCTTGGAGGATGGTAATAGGATAGGTATGAAGAAAAAATTGACCTAGTAAACTTCAGAGGTTGTCAGTGTTGAATTTTTAATTTTACTTTATTTCCTTCAATATTTTTCTTAGAATCCATATCCTTGAATATTTAATTCTTCGAATACCAGGGTTTTGATGGTATTTGAGGATTTGATTGGCCCATTCCTAAATTTCAACCATGTTTGAGATTACACCCAGGACTGATGTGTTCTCGAGCATGGTACTAATTGAACTACCAAGCTTGTGCACTAGTGCAGAAGCAAGGATGACCATTGCAAGAAAGGTGCAGTATAACTCTGATCTTGCGACCCAGAGGACCCAGGCTGGAATCGCAGTTCAATGTTTGTAATTATTTTGTTGCCAACTTGTCAGCAAAAAATTGATGTGCGCATGAGCAGTACAATTGGTGAATTAACGGACCATGTAATTAGATTTTATGGGGGAAATTTTTTTTTTTTAATTTTATCTTCATATTTTGTATCTCACCTTTAAAGTAAAAAAGTAAATGTAATTAGTGTTCAGACAAAATGGGAAAAAAGAAGTGAGATAATATCATGTTCACCCTTTGCATGTTGTACAAACAGCAATTCTTATGACCTATTACTACTGATATAGTTCTGATGCAAATATAAGAACTGTTTGGGACTGAAGTTTGTATAACTGTCTTAACTGTGATATTGGGACACACAATGAGACATCTCTCAATTTTGACTCCTGTAGTTATTTCTGTGTTCTCAGTACACATCGTAATATCCCTTGGAATAGCTCTTCTCAAGAGAACTTTTTTTTTTTTTAATGAAACAAAGAGTTTATCTATTTTTCAGGTAACCTTCATCTCCTGATGATGCTAGAAATATTTTGAATTGCATACTTAATAATATATAATTATGAATGCTTGGTTTGGTTTAAAACCAATGTGTATCTTTCTACCACATGCTCAAATTTGCTTAGCAATCAGCAGGCGCATATGCTGGATTTATTTAGGTGGGGGGGGGGGGGGGGGGTTGGAGATATAACCTCTTTTTTTGCCTGCTGTTTGCTTTCAAATTACCAACATATAAATTTAACAATTTCTTAAAAACCCTGCAGCGCGATCGGAATAGAAAAAGATTCTAACCGGGAAGTTAGTCGGGGCCGCCATCTATTTCGCGCTGACGACATGGTTGTGTCATTCGTGATTGGTTAGAGAAATATTCCCGTTCAACATTCCAGCATTTCACCGCTATGTTCAGTATCTCCTCATGTAAATTAACACAGCTGGTTGTATTGTTGGAGCAGTGCCAAGCAAGCAGTTTCCGCAAATGTATGCACTAGTTTCGGATGTTAAAGTTGACTTGCCTGAGAAGTTGGCAACACGCACTACAGACAACATGCAGTGGTGGTGGCGGCGGCGGCTCTACTTACTGCCAGAACTGTTAGAAGGATCGCCCACTAGCGTAGTCGGATGCACACCGGCTTACGGTGCGAGGGGTCCTGGGTTCGAGTCCCGGGTAAGGCATGTGTGTACCATATATATTCTGATATTTGATAAAGAGTTGAAATTGAGATTCACGCTGAAAATAATGACGCTTTGGCCGTTGGCGAAAGCTGTAGGCCACATGATATTTAAAAAAAAAATATTAAAAAAAAAAGGATCGTCCACGACTGTCCCTACTGACATGGCGTCGCTGCGACGTTTACTGGCTTCGCTCTGGCTGAGTGGAGCGGCTACAGGAACAACTTTCCGTTAGCGGCTGTACAAAGGAAGGATGCAGTTGCAGAACAAATCTTGGCCTTCATGTTCTCGAATACTGAACTTAGTTTCGTACAACTTTCGATAAAAGAGAAGTTTAACACAAAGAACGAGTAAGTAAACGCAAGTATACCCTCCAAAATATAAATAAATAAATAAAATTTTAAAGGTCCGGGAGAGGCTGTCGCCTATAATCTCCCCTCCCCTCCTCGTGCCGCGCTAGGTAATCCACTGGACCAAATAAAGAAATCAAGTTTGGTCTAATCGGGCGGTCGTGTAGGTCAGGGCAAGAGACACTTCTACCAATCCGCCGAGCAATGAGCTGCTATCAGTCACGAGCATCTTCTCGTGGTGTGGGCAGTCTGGTAGGAGGAATGCTTGTGCAGGTCTCCAGTCTGTGGTAGCAGGAATGGCGGAAGAGGGAAACCGAGGGCCAGGGTTCAAAGAAATATGTCGGACCTCCATATTACCTATTAAGTTTTAAAACTTTTCAAACCAGACAATTAAATATATGTTTAAAAAAAAACTATTTTCTTACGCTCCAGTAATGTGTAAACATCTAACCTCGGTAACAAGCAAATTCATGTGTTCTCGTGTTGCAAATAAACTTGTAACATGAAACTCGGGTACGTAATTTGACATATTCTTTAAAATAATTCCGAGCGTGATATATGAAAAATATCAATTTTAAGGAAAATTGGTCAAATTTCTCCAGGTGCATGCATCTGTGAAGTTATCCTGGAGTACATTTTGAAAACTTGAATAGCAATATGATGGAATAGTAAATATTATTTATTAGCCGGAAAATTGTGTTGGAACAAATATGGCGTCAAAGGTATTTAACATTTTGTTGGTTCTCTAAAGCACTACGAACGCTGCGCTATCTTTTGATAATTTTGTAAACTAAATGTAGCAGTCCAATAGATACATTAAAACCATAGAACAATATTAACATGAAAACTTTTAAAACATATCGTTAAGTATAGGTATGTAAATATAAATATATATTTTTGCGTAAACAACAGAAATCAGTCTGCGAGTGCTTCCTACTAACAAACCTTAACCTAATTGAACTGATTAAACATTTCAGATAAACATAGTAAAAATTTAACCACGAAATTATTTTACTAAACATGGCGTCGAATATTTTAAGGCTAACAATTTCTTGTCAATCTATGGTATGACGAATCTAATGATTGTCGAATGTGTATTGCGTATTTAAGTTCTTTTATTTTTATGACTATAAATTATAACACAAAGTATTAAAGAATAGTTGTACTATTAGAAATTTTATTTTGGCATACCTATACGTCCGGTGTGTCCTTTAATGTTTACGACAGAGCTTAGGAAATGATACATATGAAGCTTTGACTTGAAGTAGTTCCCCTTATTTATTTGATTTTCACATACCAATATGGCGGAAGTTTGTTTAGATTTTTGTAGCAGCAATTCTAGCCTGGTTTTATTAACGACTGTAGTTAAGCTGTTGAAACAAAATTATAATAAAATATTATTGGTTAATATTAATATATATTAAAAGACCAAACCTAATAATAATACAAGTGTAAATACATGAGCTAACATTTTTTTTCCAATTTAACTTCCAATGCGGGTACAGGTGATTGTAAACAAACTGCCGCCACTTTGGTGAGTTTATTATACTATTTTTTGCTTTGCCAACCTCTTCTAGAATCGGACCTTATGCTCCATCTGTATATATCCCTGATCTCTTCTCTGGTTTACGAAAATGACTTTATACGGGTTTATGTTGCTACATGTGGGTCCGCCATCTTTGTGACACATTTTCTTTCATTGACTTACGTTATATTTTCACGAAATTACTCTTACCTAATGTGGCATACCAAGAGCTAAGAAAGTTTACACAAAAATATTTAAAACAGTAGAAGTTAGTGTTGCCATAACTGTAAACGTGATATGTGCATTTCGCATTACTTGTATGGTTTCCTGTGCGTTCTATTAACAATAGGCATGTAAATTTCGTCCTATCAGAGAAAACATAAACGAAAGAAATCTGGAAACTCGGCCAGGCCCTGGATAGCAGTGCGATGTGTTGCGAAGGTTGCCTACCACTTCGCACCACGAATTGTGTTACGTTGCACCAGTTGGCCGGGAATGCAGCTAGGAATTTGATTTTCATTGGTCCAAAAGTGCTGCTTGTGAACATTGAAGTCCGTCGTACACGTAAGTGTTTTCATCGGTGCGTGTGGCAACTTTTGTGCCTATGTTTCTACGGAACCGCCTTGGTGTGAAACCACTCTAGTGTATTGCGAGTTGCCTACTTCTCAGGCAGTTTAAAATTGAGCTAAAATTTGCTTCTGATTGCTTTTACTAGACGACCTTATTTTATTAAATTCAATGTACTTATTTAAAACATTTCAATAAAAATCGATTAGTGTTTATTTGTAACAATATTACAATTTGGATTATGTCGCCAACCTCATTTGATTATTGAAGGACGATGATTTAAAAAAAAATATTTATTGTGTTTTTGATGGATTCTAGAAATGTGACATTACATTTCTGAAACACATTGTAAAAGGATGTCCACGTGCTGGAAAACCACGGAAGTTGGAATTGGTCTGGAAAAGTCATGGAATTTTCCAAGTGATATTAAATTTTGGTGAAAACGTTTTGGTGAAAATGCATTCTGCATTTACCTTAGGGGAAAGATTTTTTTTTTTCAGATGGTGATTTTGTGCACAGTATTACACTAAAATGGTGTATGCGAGGTTATGTGTGAATTAGGTCGGCTATGGGGAAGATTGAGGGTGGATTTTCTTTTTTTTCTTTCAAAACATGCAATATATGTAATTTATGTTTTAAAAATTTGTCAGGGAAATTTTATTCCAAATTCGTGTAGTCAGCCTGTATAACCTTTTATGCTCTGTCGCGGAAGTGTTGCTCGAACTATTTTGGCTGGTTTGGTATGCATCTCGTCCTGCGACCCCTCAGATAGAGTTTTTCTTCCGGCGACTCCTCAACTAGTTTGACGCCGTGAGCGCTGGGCGGGAAAAGTTGCGCAAACGGCCGAAAGCCAGTGCGGGAACCCGAGCTAACTCGGCGACGGCTCCGTGCCGACACGAGCTGCGGGCACTTCTCTTCCCCCTCGAGTGTACCCGCGAGTCGAACTAGCTCGTGGACGAGCCCGTCACGCTCGCAAGCTGTGTACTGTGTACAGTATACCCGGGGAACTTGTTCGAGCAAAGGCCCCCATGTGGTTGAGTGGTGCCGTCCTCGGACGCGCCTGCTCTCGAAGTGAGGCGGTGTGCGGGGTTGCGAACTTGCGTTGTTTTAGAATGGCACCGTGCTCACTGCAAGTCGTAAACTACAAAAAAATAAATATCTATACAAGAGAAGAAAAAAAATGTATTTGTTTAGCTCGCTTGCCCCCGATCAAACTTTCCTGGTTCGATTCCCGGCGGTACTCCCGTTTGTTCCACCTGTGCTCTTTCGAGATATATATATATATTTTTTACACTGGCGGCCACGCCTTCCAAGCAACATCGCCTAATAGTACTTTGTAAGAACGGTTAGTTTTGCACCTCTGAAAACATGGGAGGTGATATTGGATTTTTCCTCTTTTATCTCGTATAATTTCATAACATTAAGCTGGCATGTATTTTTATAGTGACTATTACGAAGTAGGTACATAGAAACTTTAAAAAGTTACAGTATAAACACTCGCCATTGAAAAAAAAATTCTAATTGAATTTTAATAGAGTTGAAGATAGATCGTTCATATATATAAGCGTAGAATGCATGTTAACAACATTTACCGTGCAGAATGTTCTTGTTGAATCACAGCGGGATGTGAGTATAGATATTTACCGATATTCGTCGGTGAAAACATGATATAATTGCTGACCACGGCGTTTAGTGAAGTTCCATTTCCTCAACATATTTGGACGAGGCCCTTTATTTAAAAAAAAAATTTGATACATACTTCCCCATACTCGCGATATAAAAAAAATGGCGAGTGAATTTTTTCGATGCCCGCGCACCTTGTAACGAAATTTTCACAGGATTAATAAAAAGGTCTTCATACAAATAAAAATTATCGATTCTTTTATTTATAATATACATTAGTGATTGATATTGAATACTGGTCCATGTAATTAAACCCTAATTTTTTATTGTGAATATTGGTGATATACCTATATTGTGTTTACAAACTTTTCCAAGTCTAATTGCATAAGTGAGGTTATGTACGTAAACCAAGCCAGCTGCACTTGTAGACCCCGCCGGGCCGCAGTCGTCGAGCTTGGCGTCCTGCCGCCGCGCGCGCTGGCGTCGCCGTGCGGCGTCCATGGGCGTCCATGGGCGTTCATGCGCCCCCTTGTCGGTTAATTGGTTTCATTTCAGCGCATTTGGCGCGCGGTCCCCGCGTAATGGAAGTGCGTGTGTGAGTTCTTTGGAATTAATTAGCACCGTGTTTATTTTTTTCAAATCGCTGATGATTAATGTTTTAAGGGTAGGTTTGGAAAAAAAAAAGGCGGGGGGGGGGAGTTAATACGCGCTCAGCCGTGCGTGCATTTGCGATTAGCGAGAGTAAATTAGAATTCTATTACGTCCCTGTTTTATAATATCTTTTTTTGCGATGCTCTCGTAACGTAAGCGAGGGCAACACATTCGGTAACAGTTTCTGAATAAAAGTGGACCTTCAGTGCCATGGTTTATAAAGTCATGATGATGAAATTAACTGACTGGTCATTTAATCAGGCATTCGAAGTTTGTAAAATAACTGAGATGAATGATTAATCCTGGGAGTGATAATTTCCCCTGCCGTCGGTATTTGGTTCCTTCTGAATTATTCTGAGCCGTCGGATCGCCAGTAGTTTTCAACCCTCCCCGATGAACTGAGGGATTTCACGTCTTTGATTTCGCTGCAGTTGGAAGACCTCTCAGCCCGTCGTGTGGTTTACTCCTGCCGGTTTTTGGAAAAAAAAGTAATAACTCAGAGAAGAACTACTGATATGTAACAATTTATGTAAACATTTAAAATTCTCCTGTTCTAATTCTTAGTTCAAAGTTCATAAAAACCTAAGGGTCTGCACTGATTGAAAGCTCTTGTAACACATTATCTCTGCTTACAATACATACAGTCAGATAAGCAGCAAATTTGCAAAGTGTTTCGGATTTGAAACATATTATAAGTAGGTTTATACGTACATGAAAAGAATTTTTCCACCAAAATAATGAATAATAAATTCATCCAGGAAAAAATAATATGTATGTATATAATAGTTTCTTAAACTTTATAATTATATCAGTTTTGCAAGCCCTGGATATTTCCCAAACCCCCCAACCTTCCAGATGTAACAACATAACGGAATTGGTTTCTTCACAGAAAATTGTGTATCTTCTAAAGAGTAAATGTGACTGTTTCCCATACAGAATATTATTTTGGGAGGATCCTTTAAAAATATAAATAAAAATATGTTTCACAAACTTACGCCAGGAACAGTAGTTTTGAGCAGTTACTTTTTCATTGTCAACCTGCATCACTGTCGTTGTGGTTCGTGATCGCAGGTGTGGCAAACAGCTCACCGGGCATGGCCATCACCCTAAATAACGCACTGTCTTCACCGAGGACTGCCTTCAGGAAGGAGGACATATCCCCTCTATGCTTCCGCCCCTGCACATGACAATGCCTCACAGTAGTTAGCGTCGAGTCGCAGAGCGGGGTTGACGGGAGAAGGCCGCTGCAAGCAACTCGGCGCTCGCCACGAGCTGTGTGTGACCTCCGCGCTCGCTACGAGCTGTGTGTGACCTCCGCGCTCGCTACGAGCTGTGTGTGACCTCCGCTCGCTACGAGCTGTGTGTGACCTCAGCTCTCGCCAAGAGCTGTGTGTGACCGCTCTCGCCGCGAGCTGTGTGTGACCTCAGCTCTTGATACGAGCTGTGTGTGACCTCAGCTCTTGATACGAGCTGTGTATGACCCCCGCTCTCGCTACGAGCTGTGTGTGACCTCCACTCTCGCCTTGAGCTGTATGTGCCCTCCGCTCGCTACGAGCTGTGTGTGACCTCCGCTCGCTACGAGCTGTGTGTGACCTCAGCTCTCGCCAAGAGCTGTGTGTGACCTCAGCTCTCGCCAAGAGCTGTGTGTGACCTCCGCTCTCGCTACGAGCTGTGTGCGGCCTCCGCTCTCGCCGCGAGCTGTGTGTGACCTCCGCTCTCGCTACGAGCTGTGTGTGACCTCCGCTCTCGCTACGAGCTGTGTGTGACCTCCGCTCTCGCTACGAGCTGTGTGTGACCTCCGCTCTCGCCACGAGCTGTGTGTGACCTCAGCTCTTGATACGAGCTGTGTATGACCCCCGCGCTCGCTACGAGCTGTGTGTGACCTCCGCTCTCGCTACGAGCTGTGTGTGATCTCAGCTCTCGCTACGAGCTGTGTGTGATCTCAGCTCTCGCTACGAGCTGTGCGTGACCTCCGCGCTCGCTACGAGCTGTGCGTGACCTCCGCTCTCGCTACGAGCGGTGTGTGACCTCCGCTCTCGCTACGAGCGGTGTGTAACCTCCGCTCTCGCAAGACGCCTCACGCACGGCCACCGGGCAGATGCTTGCACGACGGTGCCTCTTACACTGGCGCATTTACCTGCACAGAGACTGACTAAATTAGTTCGGATTTTTGTGGCGGCGTGTGCGGGATAGCGTGAGTGGGGCTGCACAATCTTACACCACCACGCGTGAGAAACTCTGCCGAGACTGAGACCTAGTTTTGGTCCCACCCGCTAAATAGTGGCTTTCATAATATATTACTAACGTACCTGTATTGATTGTGAGAAGTAATTCATAAGCTATTGTCAGACAAAAACAAAACAAGTTAAGAATTAATTCACTTTATTTTGGTAACCACACATTTTGTGGTGTGGCATACCGGAAATTTTTCATGTTCTAGTAATTTGTATCCATAGAACATGATTTTTTTAAATTGCAAAACAGCGTTAAGTGTTTCTCGCACAGTTTAAATTGCTGTTATTAACAAATACGTCGTCACGTAGTTAAATCGACATTGTAATCTCTGCTAGTAGTTATGGACCCACCGAAAGATAGCGTCACTTGTGCGAAACATCTGTTCCTGTTTCCACTGTACGGGTCGCACTTCTGTCTCCCTCCTTGTTCTGTGCACACCACCACCCCTCGTGCTGGAGTCGTGCGACGCGACGGGCGTACAGCGGCGGTATGACCTGCCGCAACTCCGTCTCCGCGCAGTGCGACCCCCCGGCTTTTTTGTTACGACCGAGGTCACGAGGAGGCTCTTTTGTCTTTCTTCTTTACCTTTCCCGCACCCGCCACGCCCCGCCCCGCCCGCCGCTGGCGTTGCGGCCAGAACCACTCTTCCCCGGGAGTGAATGCAAGCTCTATTATTTATTCTGGAGGAAAGGTCTTATCTGATCCGCGGCTGAAAAATAGTCCAGCTTTGTTCGCTATTGGAAAGTCATTTATTCCAGGGGTCTCCGGGTGCGGTTGATGGGTTTGGGTGGGAGGGGGAAGGCAGTGTTCTTCTGCCCCCCTCCTCCCCTTTGTGATAGTGTTTCACTCGTCTCGTGGGTTGGCAACAATAGGGCGCCATCCGGCTTCCGTGAGGAATAAAACCCTCTCCCCCGCCCCCTTCTTCTGGCTTGGCTGGAGAACTGCCCTGCGTGATGAATAGCCGGGCCTTCAGTCTCATTGTCGCCGAGGAGGTCGGCGGAGACGGCCTGGTGGCGGGAGAAGCCAGGCCCTCGGCGCCGGCGGAGGAATACCTTGTTGCCAGCTTTGAATATATACACTGTATAGAAGTCGCCAGCCCAGGTTAAAATTTCTGATGCGGTTTTGAGGTAGTTGGTTAATTCACCGCCACAATCGCCACCATCTCTAGGGCATCGACTTGTGGTGGTCCCTAGCGGACAAGTGTCGAACTCTTCAAACACCCCTTCCCCCTCCTGCTGAACGACCTTGAGCTGCAGTGAATGATAGGTGGGGGGTGCGGGGAATGACAGCGGGCGACAGTGCTGCGCTCTAACGTGTAAATAACAACTAAGACGATACAGGGCGTTACGGCAGCGCACTGCAGCGGTGAAGTTCCCAAGCTGCTCATCATACGCTTATGAAAAACGTAGAGTAAATCCTATCCACTCGCGACTTCTATACAGTATATATATATATTCAAAGTTGCCAGCGTGCTTGCGGGGATTCGCGCGCTTGCACCAAGGCGGTAGCCAGAATTATTCCTTGAATGAGAGGGTCCAGTACAACCATTATATAATGTTTTTTTATATAACTGAATTTTAGAAGAGAATTTACTGTCACAGATACTACCTACTCAAAGAATAAGAAACTTTTAGAACTCCAATGTTTTCAAGTACAAATTTAAGTTATGATTTTGTTTGAAGAAACTGAACATTTCATGTTTTTGTTTTCAATAATTTGTTCAAAAGTCATTTTTTTTAATTAGTCATAAATACACATACACTTTTGTTATTAAATACATGAAACATGCATGTCAAGTTTGTATGAAAGACATGCTTACAGTTGTAACACGTGTGCAAACCAAAATTAAATATAGACTATTTGGAAAAAAAAAAATTCCTGCGGCTTCTGTGTATGAGGTATATAATGGAAATGGAATTCATTATTGTAGCCCACTAAGTATTTCAATATTCCATGTAAAATAATCTTTAAGTAGCTAATTTGCTATGATTTCCTTATTCTATCTTCGCTTGTTAATTATTATTATTATTTATTAATTCTAGAAGTTAGGGGGCGAGACCCCACGTACCTCCCCCTGCTACGTGCTTGTGTGCGTGTAGGTGAGTGTCAACCTTTATTCACGCCGTGGTGTGTTCAAAAAATACTTTATTCAATGAGTATAGAGTACAGTGGCCGAGGCCATGAATATAATAGACCAACATTTATAAGAAACACCACAAACCTTGTGTAGCACCCACATACAGCAATACCAAACATCATAGTCTCTTCTTGCCAAGGGACAGCGAGAATCATGAACAGGATAAAGCGAAACAAGCAAAAAACAATATATGTAGACATAAACACTAGGGGAAACATAGAATAAAAAACCCACTAAAAGAACCTAATTTATATACAAGGAAGTAGAAGTACAATGAACAAATAAAGAACACACAACAAAGAAGCGCATGCCCTAGGAAAGAGTACAGGGAGCCACAAGTGCCCGCACGAGGAGCGCCGTCGACACACAGGGACGCCATGGACCTTCAGTGCGCCTGGTTGTCCCAGGAGACGTGGGCGGGAATACCGGTCCATTCTTCCTTATCCATAGGGACTGGAAAAATTCGCGGTTTCGACGACCTTCAGGATAGACTACACAGTCCTCAGTATACTCGGGAAAATAACGCCTGTTAATTGGCTATTGACTTGCGAGTCGTCTCAACTTGTTTGCCTGTGAAACGATACTTTTAATTGAGTTTTTCCCATCGGCCCAGAGTCGTCCGGATGAACAGTGAACCAATAACAAAAGCAGCTTAAAGGTATATGCATTTGAATTTTAGCGTATCGCGAAATGAATCCGCGAATTTTTCCGGTCTCTACTTATCCATGTTGTCTCTGATTCGCGCATCACTCCAGGTCAAGAGTGCACTCTGATATATATACCCGCGGCGCGACAGACGAGACACTGGAGCCAGGTTTATAAGCTACGTAACACGCAACCAACTGAAGAAAATCAACAGTCGTTTATGAATCACGCAAGTCGCGAGGCTTCACCAAATCCTGTAACGTAAAAATTTCAAAACAGTTAACATTTTCCACCCAGGGCTTCGTTTAAAAAATCGTATTAATCACGAAAAAAAATTATTATATTAACTGTTAGAAAGTTTAACTAGTGTAAACATGATGCATATATTAAAAATAACATCGTGGGCTTCTATGCACTTAACGTCCGCGCCTTTAATTGTTTTCGGAACACTTCTCTTCAAATGTGGCAGTCGAAAACTCAAAGATTGTTGGAAGTCGAACTCCATCTTGCTTTGTTTGTAAACCGATTCTCTAAAATGTGATTGGCGAGTATTTGGCTTCTAGCGTTCTTTGTGTAGTTTATAAACCAGGCCTAAGCCAGAATAGGAAAAAAAAAAAAAACTGCGCGCATTGCATTTGACATAAGGCTTGTGATAACAATAAATTCTACGCCGAGTTTTGAAGTACGCTAGCCATTAGCGAGGGTTTATCGGAGAACTGTTTCCCGCTTGCGCCGCACGGCGCTGCTGTCGCCGGCCTCGGTCAGTACTCCCCCCCGCCCCCCGTCATACGAGCCCCATTCGACACGTAAATCGCAACTACGCGGAAAAATTAATATCCGGCGCGCGCATCTGCCGGCGCTAAACGAATTTTCCCCCGCCGCGAGCCAAACGCCGGTGAAATGGATTTCCTGGATTTTATCTAAAATGGCGTGCCGTATCTGTGGTCGATGGGGGTTGCGAGTGCATCATGTAGACATTGGGTTAATTTGCGAAATCATTTATTTGCAGACGAAACTTCATTAATTTACGAGCAGGCTGCATTGTTGTCGCTTGAATTTATTTTTATTTTTGTTTTTACTTTGATATTGTTAAATAGCCCATAACTGCGTCTTTATTCTTTGACGCATTCACACATTCCCGCTTTTGTTCGGTACGAATATGCACTAGTGGCATGTTTACGTATCACATAACGCGACGTCTAGACGAGGACGGTTATTAGACCAATTAATTGCGGTTCTGAATTAAAATTAAAATTAAAATGTGACGTTTATGAGTATTAGGCAATTTTTGTCGAAAGTTTTAAAAATTATTTTCCATGCACCGAATCACTAGATTCTTTCACTACAAATGTTGGTACTTAATCATTTATAATCCTACTATTGATAATAGTTCAAAGTAATAAACATATTTATACTTTTGGGGGGGGGGGGGAATTTTTTGCACGACCTATGGAGCAAAGTTTTATAATCAGGTAATCGAATTTACTGTATAAATAAATGTATAATGCTTAAATAAACAAAATGTTCAAATAAACAGGTATTTTAGAATTGTAATGTTTGTATAGTATGAATTATAAAGTTAAAAAAAATTAAAAGTTATCTAAGTATGTTTTGTTTCATTTTGAATTGTTATCAATTGTATGGTTATTCGTGATTTCATAACAAAATTAACAATAACAGTATCTAATAATATGATGCAGGGTGGAGATTTTAAAACTTTTAAAACATGCCCAATATGCCTATAACTCAAGAACCATTACAATTTTTTATAATTTTTTATGTTTTTAAACCGTAGTTGTTAAGCCTATCGACTCTGTTCTCGGCTTGAATTTGAGTTCTGGTACAGAATGCATATGGAGCATGACTTTCGTCAAGCATGATGCAAATCTCTCTTTCCTCTCATGTGACGGCGGTCTGGGCGCGACACGTACCTACATATCAAATGTCACAGCTGTAACCACATCCGTTTTTTTTTTTTATTTTTTACAAGACTGTAGCCCGATATTTTATGGTTTTATCTTCAAGTCAGTTGTTTCAAAATAAGAGAATTTAACTGTAGTTGAAAGAATGGTAGTTTTTATAATTGGGAGAGAGAAAAAAATCGTCACCATATATAGGTACAATAGTTTCAAAGGTTTTACAAACGACAAAGGAGCATAATTGTTTTCACTCGAGACGGGTCTAGAGAACGCCCTGTCCAATGGGGCTGGCTGGCGGGTGAAAAACCACCATCCAGCAGCGCGCTTCATGTCTGCAGTGGATGCAGCGCGGTCAGCTCTTTGATGTGCGTAATCAGCGTCATCAGCTGATCGCCAGGGGACCACAAAGCAGGCGGCGGCTCTTAACGAGCTCCGTGTAATTACAGTGTCCCCCCACCCCTCCCTCCAATCTTCCCAGCGTGACCGCGTGACTGAGATCAATAGCATTGCCCTTACGAGTGCGTTCAGGTTTGTGAAGTTTAATGCTAGCTAACTTTTGTATTTAACACTGGCTGATGTACCCGTGTTTCACTACGGAAGGTTTCTGCTCTCATTATGCATGAATGGGGTGAAATAAAAACAGTGCTGTTACAGTGACTCTATGTACCTATGTTAGCTACTAACACGTTTTTTTTTATCATTTAGATATTCTGTGATCAGTCAGTGAGTGACTGTCACGTTGTAAAGTCCACCTCTGTCAATCATCGTTGGTAGGCCTTGTATCAGTCAGAGAGTGACTGTCAAGCTGTACAAGTCCACTGTCTCTCATCGTTGGTAGGCCTTGGATCAGTCAGTGAGTGACTGTCACGCTGTACAAGTTCACATCTGTCACTCATCGTTTGTAGGCCTACACCACTACCCGTCCATGTTGTTGAAATCAGCATAGCATTTTCGTGCCGCTTCCCGCCCATAAGAGCTTGGGGTCCCTCCAAGTTTCACTTCTTTCGATTTTACGGCTGTATTCCTCTCATCTCGTGTCTTGCATCGAGGGACTACTCAGAACTGCTCTCCGCATGGAAACCGGCAGGTGGAACGCCCTCCACTACGACCTTGGAGGAGTCAGCTAGGCGACTGGTGCGAAGGACGAAGGCCGAGTAATGTCTCTGGTGTGGAGTCCGCTGGTCCCCCAGAGCAGACGAGCCGACCGCGTGTGAGGGTCGGGCGGTTCCCCGTCTTTGCTGCGTCGCCGCACTTCTCGACACCCGTCCGTTCGACTAGACCAGCGGCCGGCACACACTTCCCACTGACATAATCCAAATATCAAGCACACGGATTCGCCATTTTTTTTAAGAGAGCCGCAACGTGTATATTTTCTCTGTTACTGCATGGGATTTGAAGACGATTAAAAAAAAAAAAAGAGATAAAACCAAAATATTTTATTTACGAACTCAACATAAAGTCTTAAAAAAAAGACTACATAAGAAAGAAACACGTAAATGAAGAGAAATGGTAGTCATTAGTAGAGCTCTACTGACAAAACAAGGGAACCCAAACTATTTTAATTATTCATTACAATATAAAAGCTTCCTAGCGAGTGCTGAGGTCGGTGCGGTGGTGGGAGCTAGCCGCAGGCGGAGGACATGCCTGTGGCTGTGCCGTGGCAGCACAGAGCTGTAGAGCTGTAGAGCTGTAGAGCTGTAGAGCTGTAGGGAAGTAGAACCGTGGTCTGCTGACCCCTGATCTGGAGGCACTAACTAGTCGAAGCATCTGAAAGAGGGTCTAAGACCTGTACCGAAACTGTTACAGGAATATTCTAGATTTACTTGTATCTGATTTTCTGATGCTAGTATTATTTTTTTTATTAAATTCTATTTTATTGTGAAAATTGCACTGATGGGTTTAAACCTATAGGTGACATCCAATACCATGTACCTACGTAACCAACTGTTGTAATGTTTATTTATGTTAGAGTTTCATCACTGTGAAAGATTCCTACAGACGTCAAAAGTGGAAGATACCTTCATATCCCTTCCATTGGCTTAGCCCCCCGCCCCTCCAATTGAAGAGAGAACGCACAACGGTCAGTGCGTGGCGAGATGCGCGGACACGGGAGCCACCGCCTGGTCACTGGTCACTGGTCACTGGTCACTGGTCACTGGTCACTGGTCACTGGTCACTGGTCACTCGGCTCGGCTGCTGGCGCGTGATCTCAGGGCCAAGTACACAGGGGATTTCACTCCCGGGTTCAAAATAGTTACTCTTTTGACGTGAATACTTCTTTAAAATTGCTTCCATAGTGGGAGGCAATTAAAAAAAAAAAACGAATAACAACAAAATCGGGGGTTACAGTTTGGTGTTGCAGCTACATATCTATCATCTCCGTCCAAATTTCAACCACACCACTGGATAGCTAAAGGATCAAATAATTCGTTACGCTAAGTGAGGACTGTGATGCATCGCGCGTGGTGGAGAGGGAAGTGCCAACCTGTCGGTGTAAAATTTGTTGATTCACAACTTTATCTATAAAAAAAAAATTAATGGTTTTGTCAACATTGAAATGTTGATCGAGTCAAAATAATCATATTAAGATGGTAAAATCGCAGATTGTTCTCAAGTCACGTTAGTGAAAAATACTTATACTTTAGCTAATAATGTGAACGACATTCTGATGATGCGTTCTTTAAATGATTCATGCGATGGGGGAATTTTAATTTAATGCAGTTTTTTTTTGGACATACTCCATTGTAATGGCGTATGTCCAAAAAAACTGCATTGAATTCTGAAGTTGGTATGTAGGGAACCGTTAGTGTAGAATAAGCGCGCCGTAGTTCCCGTATGTAGCTACGGCCCCTGGTCGGGGCAAAGTTTGCGCGGTGCAGTCCCGCAAGACGCGACCTTATGGACCAGTCACAGCGTGCCATGCGCCCCCCCCCCCCCCCCCCCCCCCACAGGATCGCTGCGGCTCTATATTCGCATTCCGCATGCCGACCAGGCCGTGACGCCAGCCGCCCTTCTGCCGAGCGCCGGAGGAATGCCCGGTATTCAGTTGAGCCATCTCCCGCAGAGATGCGTGCGATCCGGAAACCTTTCATAAGCTCCCGAGTTGCTGTGTTTCATCCGGGCTCGTCTGTCACTGCGCCTTTGGGAGCTCTCTCTTTTCTCACTAGTGTCGGATATGTTTCCAGGCAGTGTTCGTTCACTGAGCAGAATTTAAGTTGTATTTGTTACCCTTCTTTAAAGGGAGCAAAAAATAAAGATGAATAAAACTCTGCTACAGGACCGCGATGCAATACAGGGTGTCCACAAAAGACCTTTACAACTTCAAACCTAAATTTAAAAAAAATAATGTGACAAGGTAGCTATCTGGATGGGGTTTGTGGCATTGTGATCAAAATCGCTCAAAGTTTTTATTTGAATTTTCTGTTTTTTTTTTGCAGTTGTGAATGGTAACTGACATCCAAACATCACAGAATATGGCTACACCTCAAGAGAAAGAGCAATGTGTATCCTGGTTCATCGAATCAAATGTTTCCAACATATATGAGCTGAAGCGGAGGATCGTGCAGGCTGTAGCCTCCATTGATGCAGCACTTCTTGAGCGAACGTGGAAGGAAATCGAGTATAGGCTTGATGTGCTGCGCACAACTAATGGCGCACATATTGATATTTATTGACTGAACAAATATACTAAATTCACATAAAAACTTGGAGAGATTCTGATCACAATGCCACAAACCCCATTCAGATACCTTGTCGCATTATTATTTTTATTTAGGTTTGAAGTTGTAAGGTTTTTTGTGGACATCCTGTACAATAATTCACAGTAGATTATAGCGCAGGCCTTTAGTAGAAAAAACAAATTATATCTCGAGAGAAAATTTGCTTCTGCTCTCTTAGTGAGAAATCCGTACAAATAGGCCCGAAAGTTAAGTAATCGTGTAATTAACAACCGCATATTCGCTCTACATCTGACATAGTAAAAACTTTTTCAGAATTAGTGGAATTTGATTGGACGTGTGTCAAAACTCCTACGCTTGACTGGGACGTTTACGGGTTATTTTAGCGCAACTTTGCTGATTAATCGGCCAGTGTGTTTTCTCGGGGTAGTCCTCGTTTCCGTCAACCATTTTTTTTTTCCATTCTCGTGTCACCGCCTCCCATTGCATCTAATGACCCCGGTGTCAACAATACGTTAATACCCAGTTCATTAACTAATATCTAGAGACCGGAAAAATTCGCGGGTTCAGTGACCTCCAGGATAGACTCTACTACACTCTACACACTCGGGAAAATGCCACCTGTTCATTGGCTGCTGACTTGTGAGTCGTCTAGACTGAGTGTCTGGTGAGTCGACACTTCTATGAGCGAGGGTTTCTAATTGGCCCTCATCACTCCAGATTAACAGCGAAACTGTGGTAGAAGCGGCGCTAAGGTATAAATAATTATTTGAATTGTAAGCATATCACGGAATGAATCCGTGAATTTTGCAGGTCTGTACTGATATCAAGATCGCTTGTCGAGATGTGGAGAGAGAAGCGAGTGCGGCTGGGACATCTCGCCTGCCGACTGCAGCCTCGCCGCTCCGAGGCGGGAAGCCTTCTTTTCACAGACAAGAGAGCCAAACGCCCGATCGTGCATCTTCGGTTGTTTTTTTTTTTTTTTTTGTTCATTGTAAATAAATATGGCGGTGTTGATAAAATGATACTAATGGTCAATTAGGTTAGGTTAGCTACATTATATATATTTTTTTAAAACATTGTGGACGCGGTTGATTTGGTTAGGATAGCTACATTAAAGATACGGGGGAAAAAAAAAAAAGCATGAACTTCGGGGAACTTCGGGTTTTGGTACTCTCGTCTGTGAAAAGAAGGCTTCCCCCTCCGAGGCGCTTGACTGCCATTCGTCTCTGTCGGACGCCGGGCGTCGGGCAAGCGTCCTTACCGCCCCTCCCCTCACCTTCCCGCTCCCTCCTCACCCCGTCCCGACCGCCGAATCAATACGCAGTTAAGCCCTGCTGAGCGGACCTCGCGGGAGAGTCACACAGCGGCCTCCCGGCTCGGCGATACACAGATCAATCCCTGGTTCTCACAAGATATCACTCATGTCGTGGTTTACATTTTATTATTTATTTATTTTCCTGCTGATTTGTTGCATTTTTGCACATTATATTAAATGAATTCGTAATGTAACAGCATTTAATTGCTCAGACACGGTGTTTCCAACAAAAAAAAATATTATTTAATTTTTGAAGTTATACGTCTTTAAGCTCGTTATTAAAAAAAAATATGAGAGAGAATTTTTTACGCATTATTACGGAATTTTTACGAAATTATCACAGTATAAAAAAGGCTACATACAAATAAAAATTATATCTATGTTTTTAAATCTTAATCTAAGTGATTGATATTGAATACTGGTCCGTATGATTAAAAACATTTTTTTTTAATATTAGTGATAGAAATTGTGTTTATAAACATTTTTTTATGTGTATTTATATAATTGAGTTCATGTTCCCGTATGTAGATATTATTTAATTAATATTAATATATTAAAATAAACATTCAGCTTATTTATTGAATTTTCTTAATAAAAATTTATCTCGATTATTTTACTAAATTAAATAATTAATTTTTTAACGTATTAATACTGAGTACAGCATACTTGCACACTTAAACACTTGCATACTTGTGCAATAGCAAAATACTGCGCTCGTATACTTTAATATATATAGGTATATATATATTTATATATATATTTGATCTGTGACATCAGCCAAAGAGAATTAATTGCCCCATACCTTCACTTCTGCCGCTCGTGGACTCCACGCGCACAACATTTTTTTTTTCTCCTGTGAGGGTTTCCCGTGAAGGATTCGCCGTTTCACCGGCGGCCCTTGAAGCGAGTGTTCCCCGCGCCGTGTTATTGCACGGGCCGCGCGACGAGCATTTTGTTTATGGTCCCGTCGACCCACTTCGCGGCCGGGCACAGCGCCCTTTACGGCGTCGTAAACAAGGTCGTGTCGCGGCGACGTGAGCCGCGCGAATCCGCCGACAAGCCCCGGGTTTGTCGTGGCGACTGCGCGGCTGTTGGTCGTCCGGGGGGGGGGGGGGGGGGGGGTAACCGCGCTCTCGCACGCACTGCTGAAGACTGCTACCTGCAGGCCTTACAACCTCTCTCTGGAGTCGTGGAAGGAAGCTCGACACTTATATCATTAAACATCTTATTCGTAAGGGGGCTCAGTTGTAGTCAAAATTTTTCCTTTCGATCTTTTTGAGTAGTTAATGATTATGAATGTATATAATATGGAATATGTTTACATTTGTTTTGTGTTACATTTTTTTGACGTGACAACGTCTAATAAATCGATGAACGCCGGCTGCACGCACGAAAAAGTGTCCCGTTACGCTCATTGTACGCTTGCGCCGCATCTATCTCTCTTCCACTCGATTGGAACAACCATCGATATGACTTTTTCGAGGCACATTAAACTTAAAACACTCCCATTCGTTTCCTACTTTTCCTATTATCGTCCTATCCTTAACAGAATAACACAGATTGGAAGAAGTTAAATAGCAAACATGTATAAAAGTTATAGTTAAAATAATCTCTTCGTTAAAGTAATAAACATATCTGAATTAATGAGTGCAAATAAAAGTAAATTTATCAATCAAATTGTAGATTTCATTTCACTCCTTTGTATCCATACAAAATAGTGATAATTCAATAAAAATGATTCAATTTTATTCATAAAAGTATGCAATCATTTCATCAATGTTTTGTTATGACATAGTCACGCTAAACTATCGTCCGTAAACCGACTTTACAGACAACCAATTTTTTTTCAACTATCACATTGCTAATAATAGGTAGGCCTTTAACATAATATGCAGTGCTGTTTACAGGCTAAATCTTGCTTTTCTTTAACGGAAGTAAATCTGATAATCGGTGAGATTGAGATGTCCATTTCCTGACCATAAACGGAAGTGCGAGTAGACTGATTGTTGTTATTTGTGCACACTCGCAAAAATGAAATTGCTTGTCAATGCATCTTGTTTTAAGAACCAAATAGCAGACCCGTGCGAATATTTAGCACAGTATCGTAATAAAACACCGAATAGTAATATAGTCATGTGAAACTAAGTAAATTCGATTATTTATTAATGAAATTTTTTTTGAAGAGAAGTAATAAATATGTTTTATTATAAAACGTCGTTATCTATGTATACAATATGTTCAGCACCATTGTTATTGATGTTAATAGTACTTACCTGTTTTAGTACATTGCTTTAATTTAGTTAATTACATTTATATATGTTGGTTTATAAATAACAGTTTATAACGATTGACGTTGATTTAATTTGATTGATTTGCGTGATAGAATACACTTGCTTAAATAATGTAAACAGCTGTCATGTTAATTAAACGGATTGTTAATTGATGGCTCCTCCTACATGTCAGTTGAATATATTTTCATAAACAGTTATTTTTTAATGAAAACGTTAATTTTAAACTGTTTGTCTATATTCCGTTAATAGCGGGGAACATAAGTTTTAAAATGATGTATGAATAATTAATTTTGCTGAAGAATTAAAGGAGATATGGCGTTGCCTCCAAAATAAACACACGTTTGAGAAAAAATATTGTGAATTTGCAAGTTTGAGTGAGAATTACTCTATGAAATTAGTTATGCTGCCAGTAAAATTAGTTAGGTTGTATTAGAAAAAAAATTGATAGTTATCGAATTATGTCCGTGGCAGAATATGAAATTGCATCGTCGCTAACTAGAAACGTCCGTTAAGCAGCAAGTCCCAACGTTTGGTTACGCTAGCAAGATCGGAATGTAGCGTCTTCTCGGTCGTGGTGGAGATGTTACTGTTGTGGTGACGTCATTGTTTCCCCTCCTTCATTTCTCCTTCCTCGCCGCCCTGCTTGTCCTCGCAACGCCCAGGGAGCCGGTAACGGTTTCCGACGCCTCCGAAGGAGAATGGAGTCGGATTTAAGAAGAGAACGTTCGGGAAATGGAAATGGGGAAGAAAAGAGAGGTAGGAAGGGCGGAATCATATTCTTGTGTACGAACACGGAGATGAAAATAAATTGCCGCTTCCAGTTCGGCTGGTCTGAGTCAAGCCCCTGGTAGGTAGGCTTCCTGGTCCCCCTGTTAGGTCTGAAGAGTGTCGAATATCTCGGGTTCTTACGATAGATATTTCGATGAGCTGCAACGCAATCCAGAGACAAAGGGCTTTGGTCTAGATATCAAATATGACTTTCTCAGAAAACACAGAATGCCGGGGAAGGAATTAAGTCAGCAAAAATGACGGCACAGACGAACACAGTATGCTAACAACGACGACAGAGCTGCATCCAGAACATAAATTACAGGAAACCAACAACTACCGAGGTCACAGCGGCATACACCATTGATGAAACCTAACAATTAATCTGGACGATATGACGACAGTACGGACAAACATAGTAACCTTTCAATGACTCGGGGGTTTCTCTGTGTTGCCTAAGCATGTAACATTTGACACCAGCTCATATTGGCTTCTTTTTTCCCCGTGTGTTTATGTATTCATTTTGTTGTACATTATTGAGGTTTATTCTATGACAACCAGCGTAAAGTATGTTCAAGATATAATGTTCATATCAATTTATAGTCATCAAACGTGTGCGGAAACGATATAGTATTAACTTTATAATGAATTCTAACAAGGTGGGAAGAATTGAATAAAACTCTTTGTCAAAAATCAGGTCCAAGCCGGGGATTAGTATTTTTTCAAGTCTTTTTCGTTTTTATCTGAGACTTTTCATTATACATAAATTTTAACCTTCTGAAGTCAACGTAGCTGCTCCGATAGCCAATTCTTGTGGTAGGTGTGAAACTATGCTGGGAGTTGCATTCAGATATTTAGTGTTTGATATTGAATACTGGTCCATATAATTAAAAACATTTATGTATTGTGAATACTATTTATAGAAATTGTGTTTATAATTTTTTTAAAGTTTATTTATATAATTGAGATTATGTTGCCGTATGTAGTATAAATTATTTGCTTTATACATTATATTATTTTGTAAATAATTATAGTTAATTAAATAGACTTGAAATTCAGCATATTTATTGATTTTTATGAATAATTTAAATTTATATATTTTTTTATTAAATTAAATAATTAATTATATGCGTATTAATATTAAATACTGAATATTAGTTTAATTATTTTTTGTTGCAATAGATTTCAAAATAGTTCAGTGTCTTAAATTAAAAAAATAATTATAAGGCGCGTACATATTATACATACATTTTTTTTTCAAATTAAAATTAATTTTATCCAAATAACGAATTTTATCTGTTATTAAAAATAATAATATAATAATAATGTTTAATGTTTTTTCCTTTACCTAAGTAACTTGTGAAAGTACCAAAAAGGAAATATAAAGTAGCGGAGAGCTGGGTCTGAAGTGAACGCACCGCCGACGGCAGCGCTCTTGCGGACGAGTCGCGAACTGCGCCCGCGCCGCGGACCAGAGGCGAGGCAGCACGCGCGAGAACGGGGCGGAAGAGAAATGAACGCCAATAAAAAACCCCTGGTGGCGCCGCCGGCGAGGGGTTGGCGGTGGGGGGGGGGGGGTTCGTGCGGGCGGAAGAGGGGTAAATGTGACAAATGCGCCGCACCATTCCGCGGGGGGGGCGAAGTTTGTTTTATGTCGCGCGGGCTTTCTGCCCGATGTCGGGGAGGAGTAGGAGGGGGAGACTTCGCTTCCCTCGGGGGCCGCCGGATGAATGGCGCCATCTGCGGGTGCGAGCGTCGCCCCTCGTCAGGCGCCGGGTCTCTGTCCGCGCCCGTCGACCGCTCGTGTCACTCCCTGCGGCCCCCGAGTCCCGAACGCTCTCTTCGCTCGGGTGGGAAAGCCTTCTCTCAGAGCATGTACTTGGTCTACCATTACTGACTGGTGGAACTGTAACCATCGAGCTAATCAAACTTTCACTGTTCTTGTAAGTTTCTTGGCTTTGTTGGATTCAGCCGCGTCGCTGGGCGAAGGTTTCACCCGAAGTTTCGGCTGGCATTTGCAGTCGCCATCACCAGGCCCGAAGATGGCGATTGCAATGTCGACCGAAAAACGTCGGTGAAACCTTCGCCCTGGACGTGGTTGAATCTCACACTCGAAAGCATGCGATCTTTATTTCGGTTATTTTTTTGTCGAAATACAATGATTAAGGGGGGGGGGGGGGGGGGGGGCGCATCAAAATTTGAACCAAATGGACTACCACCTAGCATGAGACCTTAATGTGCTAAATATTTAACTCTTGGACATGCGTGTTTTGATGATCATGAATTTCAGCGTACTAAAACTGTCCATCTTTTCATCAGTTCCACTCATCTAACCACTTTAAGGCAAGCCACGCCTGCCTGTGTGCAAACTGTGTATCAGGTCAACTGCTTCTTGTGGACTCTGACCGCCAACTAGTTTGCATGACCTTGAGCTGATCCTTGTCCAGAGATGTATAATGCACTCTGCTTTACCTGGAAAGAGAATGTGTTATGAAAATGAAGTAATTATAATTTAACTTTGACTTTCGGTGTACGGGATACTGTAGCATAGTATATATTTTTTTAACACAAACATTTATCGGTCAAGTATCAGTGTTGCCGAATATCTGTCTTGAAATTTCCCTGTTTGCACAGGCCTGCACGAGAGATCTTGCAGGCTGTACGATTATAAAAAAAAATCCATTTTTTTTTCTTCCGCATGTAACGTTTGTCCGGAAACGGCGCGGAAGGGTGCATTAGGGCGCACCCAACTTCCTGCCTGGTTTTGCCGGCCGAGGCGTTGCAAATGGAGCGCCTGCGCCACGAGCTACCAGCATCTGCCGCCGCCGACGTCGCGGCGCTGTTTTCTGCTACCCCCCTTCTCCCCTTCGTCCTCCTTCGGCGTCGTTCAGAAACTTTCAGCGAACCCCTGGCTACTGTGCTCGAGTATTCCTCGCGTTCCGTAACAACCTGCCCACGTGTAGCCCGCCATGTAAATGTTTGGGGCCCGCTGACAATGATATTTTTTTTCTTCTTATATATATATATATATATAATGTTATTCCCCTTTCTAAATACGATTTCCGATGTAAGAGTAAAAATTTAATACTGATATTCATTTTGTTTTAATACATGACTTTTTTTTATCACAATTTCATATTTTAAAAAAAATTATTTTGGTAACTTTAAACAATTTTGGTTTGGCAGACATAAAGTATAGCCTACTTTAATGTAAGACATGTTTGATTTAAATATAATTAATTAGATTTAAGTTACTTTTTCATCTGGTAAAATAATGATAAATTATCACGAATAAGAAAACAGTCGTCGAAATGAATACTTATAATGTATTTTATCATCTGTATGGTACAATGCGGCCCGCAATACGTTAGCCGAGGAAACAATCGGTCTTATTTTCAAAATATAGAATACAATGTTACAGAATAGAATGGTATATAATGTTATCATAATATTATTTGCACATTATAGAGAAATTTCTGAAAAGGGTTTTCTTCGTTGGCCATTAGCTTTGTCACACAATCGTCTGGAAGTGGTATACTCTCTAAGAATATCTCTCTTTTACACCAGCGTTGTTTACTTTTTCTCTCTGAAACACCGGCATTCAAGAACAAAAATGCAGCAGCTGCTATCGTTTCTTCAAATTGTACGAACAGCTGCGTGTATTTGTAGAAAGCTGTGCAACATGTCTCCTGCCATAAGCGACAGCTGTGGAAAATATTCTTGTAGAAACGACAGGGAATATTTTCAACATCTCGCATGCAACATGGCGACAAAATGTCGCTTTTTTACCTCATTAGAAACGCGCCTTGAGAATTGAGTGGTAACCATAACACTATATGGCGGAGAAATGAAGATAAAGATTCCGTGCAAGTCCCTTGAGCGCTTTCATGAATCTGTACCCGATGTTAATGCTTAAACGTTATTCTGTTATACACGCGTGTTAGCCATTTTCACTGTCCTGAAAATACAGTTTAAAAACGTCAATAACCGGAAACAGAACTATTCACCTCGCCCTCAGCTTATTCTTAAGTGATTTTCGTATATAAATATAATGTTTTGGTTACATGTTTACAACTCACATCTCATACATATTTGCCGTATGCATAACGAGAAGAGAAGACAGCGCGCCAGTCTTGAGACCTACTATACATTTTCACATAATCACCATTCAGTTTCTAACTCTTTTCTTAACCTGCACCAGCTCCTTCAATCCTCTGAATAGATGTTCGCCGCCGGGAACTAAACCAGTTGACAATCGTATTTTTGTAATTTGTGCTGAAGTTTTTGGCCCTACGTTTCATTAAATCAACTTAAATGACAACCTTTTCGTCCCAAAAGAAAAAAACTGTAGCAGTCATTTCCCGGAGTTGTTTACTGAGCGCCTGTACTTAGGCTACACGCATTGCTTACTCGAAGTCCGTGATGCCTATAGCCAAGGCGTCTGTTTCATTCCTTGGCGGCGAACTAATATGGCAGAGGGGTCAGAGAAACTGGTGCAGCGGTGCGGAAAGTGCTTGGAACTGAAAGGGCGATTATGTGGAAATGCGAAGCAGATGTGTAATAAACTATAACTGTCAATAAAAACTTTTTTCTCACGAGTTTATTATTTTTTTTTATCGACCAAACGGAGCGCTTGCTTCACGAACAGCCCTCGCGTGTTGCCGGAAGATGGTCGGCGTGCAAGAGCGACCCAGGTGCCCGTCGCGGTCGCGTGACGGCGCGTCTGGCCTGCGTCCTGCAGTTTGTCAAGGTCACATCCCCACTCCCGGGCGACTGCACGGAGCGGGTACAGAACACAGGCGTATCTTGCCGGTCTCGAAGTTTCAGTTTCTGAAGTGGAACTTGTTTGCAGCCGGTTAGGGCGTCAGAGCGTTTCGGGAAGTGCACCGCTCGTGAGTGGAGTCCTCGGTGGTGGGGAGAGGGGGAGGGAATATTCAGGACCGGCGCGTCCATATAGGCGAACTAGGCAACCGCCTAGGGCGCCAAGTAGCTGGGGGCGGCGCAGCACGACACACAACAGCTGATATAATATGTTTAACGATTATTGAAACTAGATGAAAAATTGATATTTATAACAGTTTGGAATGTATATATTGATATAAGTAATTATTTAAATTCCACGGTGACCTGTTTATGATTTGTAATAAGTAAAAAAAAAAAAAAAAACACAAGCCCGCTTACATTTCATTGTTGACAAAATCTTAGGCTTACGTAATGTATTTTGAGGCAAGGAAAATTTTTTTTGGCCGCCGGGGGGGGGGGGGTTGTTTACCATTAAGGTTTTTCGCCTAGGGCGCCGATTTACCTTGCACCGGCCCTGGGGAATATTGAGCGCCCCACTCCTCGCTCACGGGGCAAGCGTTAGTGAAGTGAAGATACGGTTCTGCATTTCTCGTTACTGTGCTGACAAGCTGCGACACGCTCGTCCTGCCGACTGCCGCTCCGCGTGGACACAGCCCCGAGAAACACTCTTAGCCGTGTCAGCTGCACGTTTCCTAGACATGATGGTGTGTAGTATGGTATTGAGTACTTTATTGTTTAGTTTCATAGTTCCAAACAACTATTGAAGTGCAAGGTGTGTTGTTAGAAATAGGCTTTAAAGCTATTGGCCACCATATAAAACGAAAAGTAATAAAATAAATTTTTTCTGAAAATCATTAGCCGTTCGAATTTCCTTTTTTTTCTATTTACTCTAAGTATTTTTTTTTTTTTTTGCAAGTTGAATAAGTTTTCATTAGTTGTTAGTAATACCACCCTAGCATGAAGCAGATCAGACTTCGCTTCCACTCCATCCCCCATTTCAGAATGTGTGTGCGTCACCCCAGCCTCATTAAATGACCGCAGGAGACCCGGGTGTTAGTTGAGTTTCATATGTTTTTGACGGTTAAAACATTTCCACGTACATTTGTAGCAGTTGCTCGCACATAAAAATAAACGCGGAACTGCTCCAAAAACAAATAATTCATCAAAACTCTAATTTTTTTTCCAAATTATTTTAGTAATTTAATTTCACTTATATTAACAACAATTCCCACTTTTTTACAGTGAAATTTATTAGTGCTATTAGTGTATTCCTATTAAATATCCACTTATGTGCTGGTCAGTTGCTGCTGATTATTTGTATTTCCCAGGGATTTCGGGGACTGAAATTTCTCACATGTATTGTGTTAGTTCTCACGCCTGGGAACTGAGCGCCGGCCGTGACTATTTCGTTGGAATATTTTGGCGAAATCGGATGACGTAAACACACCAGTAAATCATTCAAATTTCTGAAACAAATTCCTCCTTTTTTTTTTTCATCCCACTTAAAAGTTTTCACGCCTCGGTTCACGAGCCGGGGTAAATCTCCCGCAACACGGCATCGCTGAGCGCTAAGTCCTCGCTGGAGCGCGCGGAGGTGCTCTGGCGGGATGGAAAAAAAAGGGCTTAGGGAACGAGAGGGGGTGAATGGACACGCAGCACCTGAGGCATGCGATAAGCCGGGCTGCTTTAGAGCGATTCTGTCGTGGCAGGCACTTGCACCTTGGCCCCTACGGACACGGGCGCCCCGCACAGGAGAGGAGGATCCGTTGGGGGGAACTGTGTGTGGAAACAGCCATCCGCTTGGTTCCCCGTTGTTCGGTTCGTCACTTTGCCAAGTAAATGTTCCACTATCCTCTCTCGCTGCTTTTCAGTACGTGGCGCAACACTAGGGTGGCGTAATGCACTCAAGATTGCGTAGTCGCGTCAGCACCTGCGCAGCTTGTTGAGCTCCACTTTCTGGCTGTATCATGTTCTAAGTGTTTTTAAAATTAAATTGTTCACAGTATTCCTGAAAAAAAAAATGAAACATGGAATCTGTTTCATAAAAAAAAATGCTCGGGATAATATCCTGAAACGTATTTTGCTGTACCTTATTTGCGATGATCGTAGGTGTAAAAACAGTTTATAATATATGTAAGATATTGTGTAAGAAACATTTGGAATTACTTGTACCTGTCTCACGCGCGCTCAAACATACCATTCATTCGCCGTTCTCTTAGTTAATAATTCTGGTTTCTGTTATCAAGATACGCTGCTATCTTGAAAGCAGTGTAAATTGTCTGAACAATTTTACCGTTTTGTTAGGGTACTAGATAGAATAAAACTTTTATGGGATTTTGGCTGAGCAATTTTTGAACTATTTTCCCTTTTTTCTCCTCTTGTGTGTGTGTAGTTGTGTCTTCGGCTCCGGGTCGCGCGCACCCAAGCCATGTCGTCGTCACGTGCGTGACCAAATCAGACTTCGATTGGCCAATCAGTGGCGGAGCTTTCCGAGCCAGCCGCCGCTCGCGTCAAGCTTTTTTTTTTATTTCCTCTCTCTCTACTCGTCCTCGCTAACCTGTATCTCTCTCCCTCCCTCTCTCCCTTTCTATCCCGCCGCTCAGCTCCTGAATACGTGGCGCCAGGGCAGTGCGTAACAGCGCCGTATTTTTCACTGCCCCGCGGGCAAAACGCGCGGATTAAGTTCCGTCCCCGGGCTGATGAATGGGTAGGCATTCATCTGCGGCTCCGATGTGCTTAGCCCCTCCCCCCCCCCCCCCCCACACACACACACACCTCGCCCAAAGCCTCGCGGTGCTCGCTCGACGCCACATGGCAACAGATTTCCGCCGCGCCTAAACCTTTCATGCTCTCGAATTTTGTTTCTGATTGAAAAGGTCCGCGGTGACCGCGGTCGATCAGGCGCGAGATTCCGCGTCGGTCGAAACGAGTCACCGGCACGACTCGATTCATGTCAATTGCCACGTGTTCCGAGTGCTCGATTGTTTTGAACAGGACGTTTCTCCTTGATTATACTTGACGTGATTTTCCGAAACCTTTAGGTGAAGTCATGTGGCCTGGTCCAGTTAGTTACACATTGTACATTCAGCAAAACCTTAGTTTATATGTGCATATATATATATCGTAATTGTTTATTAATTGGTTAATATAAAGCCAATGTTTGTCGGTACAATTCAGACTCATCCTGTATGTATCAACTAAACGTTATTTGCCAAAATTCTTCACGCATTTTAAAACATAGAGAACATAGGTTCTGAATAAACCCTCGCTTCAAGTGACTTGAAGCTATCCCTGCAGAGCTAAGATGCGGTTACAATAAACGTATTCCGACTTCATGACTGCGAGGAATAAGAAACTACGATCTGTCACAGAAACTAAGAAACTAAAGCAAATAAAATGATGTACGCCTAAACTGATAGTATTTTCGGTGAAAGTGAAAGCCTGAATTTCCGCTAACCTGCATTTTAATAGGTAATAAATACATTCTCTTTTAAATTTTTGACAGCTTTATTAATGTAAGCGTGTTTTCATTCCTGCCTTACACTAATGTTTGTTTCAAATTGTAGTTTTGTGGTCACATTTTAGTTCAGTTTTAAATTAAGTCTTTCAGTCACCAGCAACATTATTGTGTTTAGATTGAAATCGTAAAAATAGAAACCTTCAAATATTTTTTTTTCCCGTTTGTGAATGAAAAAGAAACAAAGCCGGTTTTGATGTATAGCGAACTTGAATAAATTGCAAACAAGAGCCTTTGTTCCAACGAGTTTATTTGCGATCCGCTTAAAAAGCTATTTGCTTCGACGTTTTTTCCCTCTCTGCAGTATGTTTACCCAGCCAGCTCCGCATACATCCAAGTGCTCCTTGTTTATGGAGCTCCAGGGCTCCAAAGCCAGCTCACGCTGTGTCGTTGGCGTAATCCAATCCTGCGACGTTCATGCGAAGATCTCTCAAGAGTTAGCAGAGGGAATAGATTTCCGTATCAGTCGTCATATCTGGGCTGGGCTTAAGTACAAAAACAATATATTGAGTATAATAGTGGGCACAGAATTGTTGGAACTAGTTATTTTTTTCAAATGTTTAAAAAATATTTCGTCATTGTTTGGTTTCCAGATATTTTTATCATAATAGTTTGCTATTTTTAAGCAATAAAAATATCACGTGGACTTAAACACTAGTTCACGAAATCCTCATTAATTCAATATATTTTGTCTACGTAGGAAATTATCATCACGAAGAATTCGTGTGAGTTAACGTGAGTTAATGTCCTATTTTTTTGCCAGTTTTTTTAACCGTCTCGGAAATACGCAGGGTTGGTAGCATTGCGCCCAGTGCATTCGCACTCTCGGCAAAGCACGTGAGTGCTTGCAAGCAGGATGGCCCCGACTGGGCCCTAAGCTGCAAGCAGCGCGCGTGGCAGCTGCTTGTGCTTCGTTTATTTGTGGAGGGGGGGGGGGGCGATTACCAGCTCGGCGAGTGTCGTCACACAGGCGAGCGAAGCACGTTTACTCTCCCGCAGAGATTTGCATTGCGTTGCTTTTTAGTTGTTTCCGTTAAAAAAAAAAAAAAAAAAAAAAATGAGACAATAACTGTTTAGTTTAGTCGTTCAACAGTATCGTGATTCAGCTGTTCAGCGAGGCTTCGAAGGCCAATCAGAGCACGGCAGTGTCGAGGAAGCAGAGTGAGAAAAGTAGACAGGCACGTCTGCGCCTTGGCTCTCGACGGGGCGAACCGAGTCGGCGGAATAGCATTGAGCGAGTTTGTTTTCAGCAGAAGAGTGACCGGCGGATTCGCCGACTGCGATCGAGTCGTCGCTAACACGGCGACGAACCATAGGTTACCTTGTGTTCGTTGACAATACAGATGTTGATAAAGGTTTCAAACGGGAAGCCTTCTTTTCACAGACGAGAGAGCCAAACGCCCGATCGTGCATCTTCGTTTTTTTTTTTTTTGTTCATTGTAACTCATGTTAACTAATGGTCAATTAGGTTAGGTTAGCTACATTATAAATACTTTAAAATATTGTGGACGGTTGATTTGGTTAGGATAGCTACATTAAAGATACTGTGAAATCATGTAAACTGTTTCCTAGCCCTGGATAGCTAAATATTAAAAAGTAATTTTCTATGCAACCATAAAATTATTTTACAGTATTTTAGCTATACTTACCTAATATAACCAACCATCCACAATGTTTTTAAGTATTTATAATGTAGCTAACCTATCCTAATCGACCGCAAAATTTAATGCCACACCGGTTTATACAATGAGATAGAACGGAAAAAAAAAAAGCGAACATGAACTTCGGGGAACTTCGGGTGTGGCTCTCTCCTCTGTGAAATGAAGGCTTCCTTATTCAAAACAAGAGTCTAGCGGCAGCAACGCTACTTCCTGAAACTGGCTGCAAATGCCGCACCGCTCACGCTCGTTCCGGGGCCGGCGGCGCGATCCCGCAACGGGAAGCCTTCTTTTCACTGACGAGAGAGCAAAACGTCCGATCGTGCATCTTCGGTTTTTTTTTTCATTGTAAATAAATATGGAGGTGTTGTTAAAAGGAAAGACCATAAACAAGGCAACGGTATTTATTTGTAATTATTTTTAGAGGAAAATACCTAATTGAAGAAACGTACTTCGTGGATTTGTATATTTTTTATACCGTATAAAATCTAGGAAGTCTTTGTCTTCCACAAATATTCTCGGGATGCCTCATATTCCCTTGCAATTTTACGCAACTTGTAATTTTCAGGTAAGGACATGATAACTAATGGTCAATTAGGTTAGATTAGCTACATTATAAATACTTTAAAACATTGTGGACGGTTGATTTGGTTAGGATAGCTACATTAAAGATACTGTAAAATCATGAAAACGGTTTCCTAGCCCTGGATAGCTACATATTAAAAAGTTATTTGCTAAGCAACCATAAAATGATTTTACAGTATTTTTAATGTAGCTATACTTACTTAATATAACCAACCATCCACAATGTTTTAAAGTATTTATAATGTAGCTAACCTATCCTAATCGAGCGCAAAATTTAATGCCACACCGGTTTATACAATGAGATGGAACGGAAAAAAAAAAAGCGAACATGAACTTCGGGGAACTTCGGGTGTGGCTCTCTCGTCTGTGAAATGAAGGCTTCCCGTTTCAAAACAGCCCGGCGGGCCTCTTTGTCAGTGCCTCTAGCACCTCTTGCAAGCTCCCAGCGCGCCGTTGTTCTCTTCGGCCAGCACGCGCCCTGTTGCGATCCGAGCCACGGCCAGCCCCCTCCCCGCTTCACCCCCTCGTCAATCGTGCGTCATCAGGGCCAGCGGGGGAGGGGAGGCGGTGAATATTTCAGACACACACCGGCATTTGCTGTAAAAATTTCAGGCGGCAGTGCATCGGATCTATACTTAATGCGATCCCGTAACATGGACCGGGTTTCCCCTGCTGGGCGCTGAATATTAAACACTCTCCGGCCACGCGTGTTCGACCAATCCCCTCTCGCTGTACACCCCCCCCCCCCCCCCCCCTCCACGGATGGCGGAACGAACTGCTGTTCACACTCTGGCGCGGACAACACAGCGATGGAAATCCTCGCTCGTAGGGAGTTGGGTTTTAAGGGATCACGATATCCCCTGGGTGTCCGCGAGGGTTGGAGGGGAGGAGAAAGGGCGTTTCAGTACAACGTAACTTATCCACACAAAAAAAAATATGTGTAAAGAATGAGTCGCGCGTGTGTGTGTGTGTGTGGGGGGGGGGGGGGGGGGAATAACAATGACCCACCTGGCTTCGGGTTCATCCCCTATAACGCGTTATCTTGAGTGGTAAGGTCATCAGGGCCATTGAGATAAACCAAAGTGCGCCGGGGGCAGATTAAATCCCCTCCCCCCCCCCAAAAAAAAAACAACTGTTTCTTAATGTACATCTTTTCAAACCCCCCCCCCCCCCCCCCCCCGCAGTTAAAAAAATAAATTCCGAGGACTGTAAACGTCACTGTGGCTGTAATTGAACATGTCATCTGTGTGTATCGCGTATGTAACTGGTAAGGTTACCTGCGAATTATGTTAGTAATAGACTTGAAATTTTCGTCCAATCAGACTGAAAAAAAATTCTCAAAACTCAGCCGGGGACGTTTTGGTGCTCAGGTCTCGGGGATTTTATATATATATATCTCTCTCTCTCTCTCTCTTGGTACGTTTAACACCCTTTCTACGGCCAGATCCCCTCCAAGGTGATCCATGTTCGCGAGTTGGAAGACGTGGCTGGCGTCTCGGCACAATCCCGTTTTTTTCCCCTCTTTATTCGTGTGGTCAGCTGTCCTTGTCTCATCACTCGCCTGTCAGTGGCGTGTTTCATCCTCAGATTTCAGTGTGCATTTTAAAGAGCATTTACGCTCTCTTTCAAATGCACGATATCTACCAATAGCGCTGTACTAGTTTGTGTTAACTATTGCCAGGTAAACCCAAAGAGCACAAAGTTTTACACATAACTTTACTATAAATTTTTTTGGTACAAAAATTTGTTTTTCAAAAGACAATTTGCAATTAAATTTTTGGAAATCCCGTACTGTTGTCGATATAGACACCAATAAATGTTTATTGGTGGCAGAAATTAATTACGTAGCCTCAACGAAACGATTTATGTGTTTCAACAAATTTTTGCATACACAAACTATTTACCAGCGTTAATATTCACAATAATATTTTGTAGCTGCCGCTTAGTTACTTTTTTGAAGCTTTCGTTGTCTACATCCATTCACAAGTTCGCTTCGTTGAAGGTCCACCATCTCGCGTCCGGCCGACATTTGTACCATGTCTTTCATGTATATCACTTGATCAACCATGTTCCACGCATTATTTCTGCTTAAAAAAAAAAACTGGTTTTAACGAACGTGGAAATTATTATAAAGTAGATACGTTTTTATATTAAAAAATAATCTTATTTTATAATTGGAATATTTTGCATTTTTTTTTTTTTGCGACCCTCGACCGACGAACTGTCCTGGAATGTGTTGGATCGTGCATGTTCCGTTCTTGCCTGAGGCAGGCATCTTCAACTGTTGGTTCCTCTATACCCAGACCGAGACTGTTTGCTTATTACCTGCTAGAGTGGGCTCTCCCCCTGAGGGACGGCTATGCTTGCCCGGCCGCGAGAGAGCACGTGAGTTCTGGTGAGTTCTGGTGAGTTCTGGTGAGTTCTGGTGAGTTTTCCCCGGGGTCAGCCGGGGGACCGCTCGACGGGACGTGGGGCACACTTCCCGCTCAGATCAGCCGAGTAATAAGTGTACAGATTCTCCTTTTTTTTTTAAGGGAGAGAGAAAGCCACAACTTGCATTTTTGCTGTATCTACGTGGAATTTTAAGACCGTCAAAAAAATAGATAAAAAATCAAAATATTTTTATTCACAAATTCAAAATAAAGTCTTAAAATTAAAGGCTACTTAGGGGGGAAAAACACGTAAATTTAAAAAAAAAATAGGTAGTCATTATTAGAGCTCTACTGATAAAACGAGGAAGCTGAAACTATTTTAATTATTCATTACAATATAAAAGCTCCCTGGCTAGTGCTGAGGTCGGTGCGGTGGTGGGAGCTAGCCGCAGGTGGAGGACATGCCTGTGGCTGTGCCGTGGCAGCACAGAGCTGTAGAGCTGTAGAGCTGTAGAGATGTAGAGCCGGGAAGGGAAGTAGAGCCGGGAAGGGAAGTAGAGCCGCGCTCTGCCGACTCCTGGTCTAGAGGCTCAACTTGGCTCGTTGCACTCGCTTCATCGCTGATGATGCTCGTACAGCAACTGGGCGCTGATAACTCTGCCCGTCACAATCTGAAGCTATCCTACCCGTTCACTCATTATTTCAGTGATTATAATACCTCATTAACCAACGATTCCTGCTAATAACAGTGATTTCTGCCCCCCTCCCCCCTCCACAACGGTAACTACGTTCCCCGCTAATTGTGGTTGTTTCCGACTGCTGCTGTAATCACGGGTAATTACTGTAGTTTATAGTGATTCAGCCAATCAAGAGAGGGAAACGTAATGTAAGCTGAGCCTCGCTGGGACCTCGTGTAAGGGGGGGGGGGGGACTGAGGAAGTATGTGACATCGCTGCAAGGCTTGCTTCGCCGCACATACCTCGACCATGTCCAGCATTTAGGGCTTGCTTCTAGTAGAAACTATAGTTATTTATAGCACAGTAGTAACGTGTTTATCTTGCCACTACGTCAGTGGATAACTAAAACACCCTTCAGTAATTTCTACATTGTAAAGCTGCACTTTGGGGAAAAAAAAGAAGTATACAGTACTACATTTAAGATGAAATCAATGGCTAAAATACTAATTATATCCAAAGAGATAAATTTTAATTAATGATCAATTTAATAAATATGCTGAAAGTTTACTCGAATTTATTCTTTTTAGTTATTTATAATGTATTAATTTATAATGCATATGATTATACATACGGTAACATATCCTCACTTATATATACATATGAAAAAGTTTATAAACACAATTTAGATGACTAATGTTCACAATAAATACATGTTTTTTAATTATGTGGACCAGCATTCAACATAAATCTCTAAACTTTATTATTTAAAAGCATGTATATCTATTTTTTGCATTAGCCTTTTTTATTCTTCAATTTTAGTTGCATGCTGCGCATGCATCGTAAAAATTCACTCTCATCATTTTTTCCATAACGCACCTAAAGAAGTATGTAGGCCATATAACTTCAAAAAGCACTAAAAGGGCCCCGTGTTCTAGTCTACTTGAAACAAAACTCAAGTTTTTAAAAATATAATATTGCATGGGAAGGAGAATAGGGGAACCATTCCTTCTCTAAATACAACGAAACTAGTATCTAACTAGTAATTTGGCTTGAATTTTCGAGGAAAGTTTTCTGTCGAGAACATGTTATTGTCTACAAATGTAACCAATTTCAAATAATATTAACAGCTTTTTTATGGTAATTTATTCATCCTGTTCGAAGTTCGTGCGCGAGACATAATTGAAATTGCATTTTCAGTGCGAATTTACTTGTATGTAAATATTGCTGCTGCCTCGAAAAGTTCGGTGGCTATCTGAAGTTTCGTTAAGGTTTATTTGCATGCATACCCTACAATTTGCGAAAATGTTTTTAAACTTCTAACTAGTTTTAATAACTCCTCAGGCACAGTTAGGTGTTAATTGAAATATCGAATATCCTTCTTAAAAAGTATGTTTATTTTATATGTTCACTTTAAATGTACCAAATTTAATACGTTATGTTTCTGAGGTTTTTACTTATATTATAACTATGTCAAAATTTTAGAAGTATAGTTTGTCATTATATATATATATATATCTGTGTGTGTTTCAATTATTTATTTTCTTATGCTCCGTAATCAGCCACTGGCATTCTGCATATTGAAGCAAGATTACTGTTAAAAGTAAACCGTTTCAAGATATGATTTCTTTTTTCAAACTGAAAATGGACAAAACGGCTGTCGTTTCTCGGGTCTGTGTGTTCGGGCTCAGAACTACCAAATGAAGTTCTGCCGAGTGTGACGATCAGACTCACTGTCCTAGCCACTTGCGTGACGTCATTGCGCACGCAACCACTACTTACTTCTAAATATTGTCGCGGGTTTCACTAAGGACAAAGGAAAACCCTAACAAGGAGGAAAAAGGGACGTTTGCGGGTGATTATGAAATTAGTTGCTAAGTTAAATTCGATCCAATAACAATTTTTTGACAAACTTAATGACACCAAAAGGAATTGCATTAATTCTCTAACTGACATAACACTTTAACAAGTCCGGTTCTCGTGAAAACGAACTGCTGATGCAAGTTCGCTCTAGAACACAAAACGTACGAATTAAAGCTAAGTGATCGTTTCCAGGACAATTAAAACAAAACAAAACAATACCCTTAATTGTGGCGAGCCGAGCGCTCGTCACAGCTAACGATCAAAACGCCGTCAATTTCAGTTACTAAAGCTATACCATTTACAAAGTTACAAGGACCATACATAATCTTAATATTACTGAATGTTACACGTAACGCAAATACAGATAGTTACTGCCAGAGGTTACAATTATATACACGCAACTAGTCGTGTAACGCTGTCAAAGTTTATGGGTTGATTTTAGTTACTCTTCCCCCGGTACCATGTGAAGCTCTCTCCGCATTCTCGTAGTAACGCGTAAGTCCGTTTTCTTGTTCACTGTCTCTTGTGGCTACGATTCTTCGTTACCGGCGGTAAAGTTAGAGTCCAAACTGTGTAGCGATCTGGTCGCGATAGTGTCCTGATAGTGTCGTGATTGTGTCAATGCTTCCGCTCGCTCGGCCCTCACGGAGTTTGGTAATGCCCGCCCTCTTTGCCCCTGTGGCTGAACCGTCGTTTTTAGTCAATGTTCGTTTTGAAAGATTTTATGCTTACTCCAGCGACGCTTTCACTCGAACTGTCTATTTCCTGGGTTACAACTCGGATAGGTCTCACCCAGTCGTTGTCTTGTCGGTCCTCGGGCGGCAGCAACTCCGCGGCGATTGACGGTGTAGGCCGGCGAGCGGTGTCGGAGCAGCGTAGCAGCCTGCTGGCTGGATGTCCCAGTTGTTCTGCTTATCGATAGTCTGGGCGCATGCCCTTTTATACTTGCAGGTTTCCCAGACGAGCTGGAAGAAGAATAGTCTCGTCTATTCGGGGGAAGCCTGCCCAGCTCACTGTGTTGCAGGTGGTATGCCGTGAAAAGTCAGGGGTACAATACTTTGCAAGTGTACGCAGGTACACACGTTACAATATAACAAAGAAAGCATAATTCGATATGTCGATTGTTTTCTATTAAATTGCTTGCCTTCAGTATTTGCAAGACACATGATAAATATACTTTTATTTTTACGAGCATTCGTCCTACCTTTTGATTCCGTATTGTCGTTTTTTACGTGAATTTCAAGACAGTGGAAACGCGTAAAGAAGTTCTTTTCATAGACTTTTCTTCTTGTAGAGAATTTTTTTAGGCATTATTGAAAGAGACAAAGTCAGATGCAAGGAGACTTGGTCGCGAACATCGCGCTGGAGGACTATCGGGGCCACCCTGGAAGACCCCACGGAGGAGTGGTGCCGACAGGAAGACTGAACAGTAACTTAGAGTCCTGTGCTTAGAGGCGAAGAGTCACGCGATGCGCGAGCCAGAGTCGCCCTTGGCGCCCCTGCGCTTCTGGTCCTCGCGTGCCCAGCTACGTTCAGCTGTGGCCAGAGCATATTTCCAAACACTTATCCTCGCGCTTGATGATTTTTGTTGGTTTACCTTTTTTTTTTAACTGGGCTCACTTATTTTCGGACGTTATAGCATTTTCATTGGCAGAGTCAAAACTACTCAGCTTCTCTCGCCCGTCATTACCGATAAAGTAAAAGAAAAAGTTTAAAAAATAAACCCACGTTACAAGTTTGAAAAAAGAGTCAATTACCTTCCCCCTTCTTTTAAAAAAAAAATTGTCTTGGACTATGCCTAATTTTAATAAAGATCGTAGGCTTTCAGGGCCATTGTGTGAAGGTGCTTGGCTTCAGGGTTGTAGCCGCGTCCTAGCCGAATATATCGCCTTCGTTCGACGTTGCAGTCGCCATAATCAGGGTAGAGTTATCTACAGTACCTACAATAGCTAGAGTTACCTACAGTAGGTAGTATCTACAGTAAGTTACCTACTGTAGGTAACTCTAGGTACTGTAGGTACTATAGGTAACTCTACCCTGATGATGGCGACTGCAACGTCGAACGAAGTATCTACAGTAAGTTACCTACTGTAGGTAACTCTAGGTACTGTAGGTACTATAGGTAACTCTACCCTGATGATGGCGACTGCAACGTCGAACGAAACGTCGGTGATATATTCGCCTTGGACGCGGCTACAATCCAGAAGCCAAGCCACTTTATGCCTAATGTTGTTATTTAGCGAGACCGTAGTCATTATACCACTGATATTTTACTGACATCATCGGATCATGGACACGAGCGACAGGAAACCAGCAACGCCGTTATGCAGTCCCGTGCGGCCCGATCACATGCCGAGGAGAAGTGACCAAGTGTTGGTTTGTTCGTGTCGAAGTGCAACTACTTGCGGCACGTGCGTGAGTGCGTGTTCCTGGCGTGTTGCAGGGAGGGGACGTGCTGCAGGAGACCATCTCCGCCAACGTCACGGAGGACGTGGTCACGCTGGAGTTCCAGAGGTCGGACGGCACCCTCGTCACGCAGCTCGTCGACTTCCGGAACGTGAGTTGGCCCCCCCGCCCCTGCCGACAGACACCTGTCAGTCCGGCATCACGTCTGCGAGTCCGCTCTGGGATCCAGAACTTTCGCATTCTGGAAAGTCAGAGAATTTATTTTAAACCCTGGGAAAGTCATGGAAACTCCCCAATTGTAATTTTTAAAAGTGTAAATTTCATGCTCCAATCTGCCATCATCTAGACTGTGGGGAAAAAAATATATATATACGTAATCATATTACACGCTATAAAATTGTGTATGCAAGGTTCTGTTTAAATTTTAATTTTTGTTAGTTACCTCAGGGCCTGCTATGGGAATGGTTAAAGCTGTATTTTCGTTACATAATTCAGAAAATTGCAAAAAAAAAAAAAATATTATAAAAGGGAAATTTAATGTTTTAGTCATGGAAAGTCTGTGTTTTTTTTTTTTTTTTTTTTTTTTTTTACATATTTGTGTGGACGACCTGGTGGTAAGTGCAGTCATGCCGGAGTGCTGGGGTCGAACCCACGACCCTAGTCACGTGACCGCCATTGCGAAATCTTGCTTTTTTTTTATAAAGGATATAAAACGACGAATCCCGAAGTAGGTCCTGCAACAGCGCACCATCTTCTTGAGAGCATCCCAGCCGATGACCACGTGGAGGTGTGTGTGTGTGTGTTCTCCTCCGGCCATTGTCGGCGCGTCGAGCGGTCGCACAAAGCAGGCCGGTCCAGCGACGGGAGGCTGTTCCTTCCGCGCGGTCGCACCTGTTGAGCAGAGCCACCCCCTCTTCCCGTCTTCTCTTCGACGACAAAAGCCCGGGCGTCCTCTCGGCTTTATCGCCTCTCGGGCGGGCGTCGCCGGGAGAGGCCGAGGGCGTCGTGTCGGAGCGACACGCCCGTCTCCTGCTGATCGATGGTGCGGTCCGCGGTGCCGCGGGCTTTTATCTCGGCCGTCGACACCGGCAGAGTCTCCCCAGCCTCCCCGGGCTCCCTCAGCCTGACCTCAGACTCCATACAGCTCCCCTTCAGCCTCCCTTCTGCTGCCCTTCATCTCTATACAGCCTCCCTTAGCCTCCCCACAGCCTACTTCAGCCTCCCTTCAGCCTAACCTCAGACTCCATACAGCTTCCCTTCAGCCTTCCTTCAGCTGCCCTTCATCTCTATACAGCCTTCCTTAGCCTCCCCACAGCCTACTTCAGCCTCCCTCAGCCTAACCTCAGACTCCATACAGCCTCCCTTCAGCCTAACCTCAGACTCCATACAGCCTCCCTTCAGCCTGACCTCAGACTCCATACAGCCTCCCTTCAGCCTGACCTCAGACTCCATACAGCTCCCCTTCAGCCTCCCTTCTGCTGCCCTTCATCTCTATACAGCCTCCCTTAGCCTCCCCACAGCCTACTTCAGCCTCCCTTCAGCCTAACCTCAGACTCCATACAGCTCCCCTTCAGCCTCCCTTCTGCTGCCCTTCATCTCTATACAGCCTCCCTTAGCCTCCCCACACCCTACTTCAGCCTCCCTTCAGCCTAACCTCAGACTCCATACAGCTTCCCTTCAGCCTTCCTTCAGCTGCCCTTCATCTCTATACAGCCTTCCTTAGCCTCCCCACAGCCTACTTCAGCCTCCCTTCAGCCTAACCTCAGACTCCATACAGCCTCCCTTCAGCCTAACCTCAGACTCCATACAGCCTCCCTTCAGCCTGACCTCAGACTCCATACAGCTCCCCTTCAGCCTCCCTTCTGCTGCCCTTCATCTCTATACAGCCTCCCTTAGCCTCCCCACAGCCTACTTCAGCCTCCCTTCAGCCTAACCTCAGACTCCATACAGCCTCCCTTCAGCCTGACCTCAGACTCCATACAGCTTCCCTTCAGCCTCCCTTCTGCTGCCCTTCATCTCTATACAGCCTCCCTTAGCCTCCCCACAGCCTACTTCAGCCTCCCTCTTCCTAACTTCAGACTCCATACAGCCTCCCTTCAGCCTAACCTCAGACTCCATACAGCCTCCCTTCAGCCTGACCTCAGACTCCATACAGCTTCCCTTCAGCCTCCCTTCTGCTGCCCTTCATCTCTATACAGCCTCTCTTAGCCTCCCCACAGCCTACTTCAGCCTCCTTCAGCCTAACCTCAGACTCCATACAGCCTCCCATCAGCCTAACCTCAGACTCCATACAGCTTCCCTTCAGCCTCCCTTTTGCTGCCATTCATCTCTATGCAGCCTCCCTTAGCCTCCCCACAGCCTACTTCAGCCTCCCTCAGCCTAACCTCAGACTCCATACAGCCTCCCTTCAGCCTAACCTCAGACTCCATACAGCCTCCCTTCAGCCTAACCTCAGACTCCATACAGCCTCCCTTCAGCCTAACCTCAGACTCCATACAACCTCCCTTCAGCCTAACCTCAGACTCCATACAGCCTCCCTTCAGCCTAACCTCAGACTCCATACAGTTTCCCTACAGCCTAAGCTCAGACTCCATACAGCCTCTATGAGCCTCCTTTCAGCCTAACCTCAACATACAGCCTCCCTTCAGCCTAACCCCAGACTCCTTACAGCCTCCCTTAGCCTCCCTTCAGCCTAACCACAGACTCCATACAGCCTCCCTCAGGCTAACCTCAAACTCCATACAGCCTCCCTCAGGCTAACCTCAAACTCCATACAGCCTCCCTTCAGCCTAACCTCAGATTCCATTCAGCCTCCCTTCAGCCGCCTCAAGAGCATGTCCTGACCGCTAGGAGCCAATCATCAAAGAGAAGCATGTTTCTATGCGTGTTCCAAGTCTACTTCGTCACCGCGTGTATGCGCAGAACCCTTGGGTTGTGATATTTGTAATCAAGCCGGGCGGGTGGCGTCGTCTGGCTGCTAGGCGCACACTCGCGGCAGTGTCTTCCTGTACGTCAACACTTCTAACTAACACAAGTATGAATCGTGTAAGAACAAAACGTGTCTACTCGTTGGGATGCCACTATTTCTCGGGAAGTTTGGAATTTTTTTTGGGACTTTTCACTCAATATTTTACACTGACTTTAGTTTAAGAGGTGCATTCCAGCCAATGATAATGCACTACTGTACTGCTTACAGCCCATGGCTCGCCGTAACAGTAAGGAAAGGTCACAATGTTTTCTAAATATCTTCACTCGAAACTATCGTGAAATAAAGATGCATTCAACCCCATTCATTTTCATATTTAAGTACGTAAGCGCCGTGGCACTGTGGGTTAGTACATAAGTACAACCATTCACATGCTCCGTCCGCGCTTTAGTGGGGTATTATTTATATGGCTGTTCGTCATTCTTGAACATGACATGAATTTAGGCTCTATGCAGAGATGGAATAATGGCTAACCCCTGAGAGAAACCCCATGGAAACGTCCGCCTCGTCGCGAAAGTGCGTAGTCACGCCCGCTCTAGGAGGGGGGGGGGGGGGGGGGTGGTTCCGTTTCCTCCAACAGTTGTCTTCCAGGCCACCCCAGATGACTCCTTGTGTTGTTTGTTAGCCTGTTTTACCATTCAGCCGTTCATTGGTGTTGAAGCAATTAGGTATTAATAAAGAAAATAGATTGAATTTTTTTTTTTATCTGGAACGAAGATCCGTGAATACGACAGCTGACTCAGATCGCTCAAATGGTAAGCCAACAATTTTTACAACTAAATTACCTCTGCCCATAAATAGGAATCCGTGATTCAGATTTTGTTTTTCACTTACACACAATTTAGAAAACTTAGTTAAATGATTACACGCAGAAGTAACAGGAGTATGAATTACATTGCTGTTATTTGAACGGAAAGCGAAAACACGCTAAACGCGGCGATTTCCTTGCGGGACATTGCATTGCAAGTGCCGACTGCTACTGGGCAACCAAACCACAGTTACCAACTGTCATAAACTGAGCGCTTTCTCCAGCGTGCTTTCAGGAGACAGTCCAATTTGTTGGTACGCTCTCGGAGGTCCTGGGAAGGTCCTTCGTCGCCTCCCCTATCTTCATGCGGCCTTATGAGAGTTCGGAGTTAGCGGAAGCGAAAGGAGAGAGAGGGGGAAGAGAAGGGGAGGGAGATGGGCTAGCAATTTCCCTCGGGAATGGAACCTTGGAAGTTCCCTGAAACTGTTCGCCAACGTACGTAACGTTCTCATCGAGTGTAAGGATCTATAGGTACGCCTTTCGACCTCGTGCCTCCCGCGATCAGCGGCAACTCCGCGAGTTCCCGTTGTGTTCGCGCGCCGCTGTCATTTTCTTACTGGGCGCTGTTACCGGAGTTTTGTGTTCAAGCTGTGTGCTTCTATTCGCACTTGATGCGCCGATATCATTTTCTTATTGGGAGCTGTTACCGGAGTTTTGTGTTCAAGCTGTGTGCTTCTACTCGCACTTGATGCGCCGATGTCATTTTCTTACTGGGAGCTGTTAACGGAGTTTTGTGTTCAAGCTGTGTGCTTCTACTCGTACTTGATGCGTCGCTGTCATTTTCTTATTGGGCGCTGTTACCGGAGTTTTTTGTTCAAGCTGTGTGCTTCTACTCGTACTTGATGCGCCACTGTCATTTTCTTACTGGGCGCTGTTACCGGAGTTTTGTGTTCAAGCTGTATGCTTCTACTCGTACTTGATGCGCCGATGTCATTTTCTTACTGGGAGCTGTTACCGGAGTTTTGTGTTCCAGCTGTGTGCTTCTATTCGTACTTGATGCGCCGATGTAATTTTCTTATTGGGCGCTGTTACCGGAGTTTTGTGTTCCAGCTGTGTGCTTCTATTCGTACTTGATGCGCCGCTGTCATTTTCTTACTGGGCGCTGTTACCGGAGTTTTGTGTTCAAGCTGTGTGCTTCTACTCGTACTTGATGCGCCGATGTCATTTTCTTATTGGGCGCTGTTACCGGAGTTTTGTGTTCCAGCTGTGTGCTTCTACTCGTACTTGAATCGCCGCTGTCATTTTCTTATTGGGCGCTGTTACCGGAGTTTTGTGTTCAAGCTGTGTGCTTCTACTCGTACTTGATGCGCCGCTGTCGTTTTTTTACTGGGTGCTGTTACCGGAGTTTTGTGTTCAAGCTGTGTGCTTCTTCTCGTACTTGATGCGCCGCTGTCGTTTTTTTTTACTGGGCGCTGTTACCGGAGTTTTGTGTTCAAGCTGTGTGATTCTACTCGTACTTGATGCTCATTTGGTTGGGATGCAGAATTTTAGTTACCATACGTTACGTTTCAATATCGTGTGCAGTCTAACAGCAGAGAGGTTTGGTTTCGCCGGTCTGGAGGCGCGGCCCGAACGCACGCCGAGTGAAAGGTTCATGTCGGTTGTCCTCGTGCACCACTTGAGTATTGAGTGTTGAAATTGGGAACGTGGCGTCAACTTGAAAGTGAAGATGCTGACGTGGGATCTTCAGGGACCAATTTGCTTTCTGCATTCCCTGGAGCAGGAACTTTATATGCTTCACGTGTCGAGATGGGGAGTTCAGTGTATTTTTTTTATTACCATTGCATGACTTGTTTATCCCGGGACCTTCTCTCGGGACCGGAAGCCGAGGGGTGATCCTCACGGAGCGCTGGTAATGTACTGGTAATCCGTCCCAGCCCTGGGAGTCTCCCCCCCCCCCCCTTTCCTCTCACCGGGGGATTACCACCACTTACCCTTCATTTTGTTCGCTTCCTCCGCGACGCCCGGAATTTATGTATGTTCCTTCGCACTTGCGATATTTCCCGCGCTTTTCTCCCCCCTCTACCTTGGGTTCTTTTATCCCCCCCTCCTCATCCCTGCCTCCATTCTTCCCAAGAACTGACGCTTTTAGCGATCGTCGTCGAGGGCTCAGGAATTATTTGATGGAATTTTTCGGAGGCGGCCCCCCTCCCCCGCCCACCATCCTCTAGCAAATGGGGAATCCGGGTTTTCTCGGTAGCTTCCGTTCCACCCGTCAGAAACAAATCAACTTCATTCGAAAACAAATTAAGGTCGGTAGCAATTAAGGCGTGATGAGTTAGAAGATAAAACATTATATACAATTTTGTATTGTTTCGAAATGAGTTCGGTAGGATAACCCTTATAAAATGATTAAATGTGTTTTTATTTACTACTAGCTGAAGTATCCGTTGTTTCCCGGGCTGAACACAGGGTAAAGGGGATTTTTTCTTTTAGAAATCGGGTGCAGACAGTAATTGTCTTCTTTTTTTTTTTAACGTCAAGTGTACAAAATTTCATCAAGGAGAGAAAATGTATTTTTAAAGGGGGTTGAGAAAGGGAGATGAAGTTTTTTTAATAATTCAGTTACTTTTTTTTATGAACATCACCTGTAGACTAATTTTCCTCCTGTTTTGAACGTCAAATGAGTACGATGTTATCGAGCTGTACTAATATTATACTTTAAGTGGTGGTAAAGGTAGACGGGGGTTGTTTTCCAAAATTTCATGTAGATAATTTGATGGGGGTAAATTTTAGTTAAATGTAGACAGGTGATTTTATTCTAACTTTAACATGCATTTTGCAATTTTGCACAGTTTCATAAACAAATACCATAATACTACTTTAGGAATAGTAAATGGAATTAGGGTTTGTTTTTTAAAATCTCTTGTATTCGGGGGGATGGGAGAACTTTTTTTAATCGGACGTAGACAGTTATCTTCCTCTTAATTCCAAAGCTAAGTGTGTAAAATTTCATTACTGAACACCAATATCCTGTTTTAAGGGATGGGAAAGAGTGACCTGGTGGCGGAAAAGGGAGGGGGGGGGGGGTGTTCTAAAACATCTTGTTGACAGGAAGATGGAGTCGGCCGTTTTTAAATAAGATAAAACATTAAATTTACTCTTGTTTTTAACATTAATTGTTATTAATTTCATTTATACGTAACAGAATTATGCTTAGAGATAAAAAAAAGGTGATCGGGTGATTTTTCAAAATCTCATGTAAGTTGTAACCTTACACTTTTTTTTCTAAATTATATGTTGAACAGTAATTTTCTTCTGATTTCATGAAGCAGTACCCAGGCAGGGAAAGGGGCATGGGGGAGGTTTTTTGACATGCCTCTTATTTTATATAAATCAGTTGAAGACAGTAATTTTCCCCTTAATTTAAACGCAAAGTGTGCTAAATTTCGTCAAGACGTACAAAAACTCGGTTTTAGGTTTTGGGAAAGGGCGAGGGGAGGGGATCCATATTTAATATAGACAGTGACCCGCCTCTTTTTTTAGAAATCAAATTATAGACAGTAATTTTACTTTGAATGCGAATCGAACAAAATTCCATTCAAGTAGTTTCGAAGTCTTGTTTTAAGGAATGGGAATGGGATATGGGGATGGTTTTTATAAATATAACTTAGACAGGACCTTCTTCGTGTTTCGAAGGTCAAGCGTGCAAATGTTCATCGCAAACGGATTAATGTTTTAGGAACGCATTCGGTAACAAACAAACGTTCATTTTTTTATAGATACAGATAGGTACTGAACTTTACATCAATTTCTGCTCGTGAAATCCAACACCTTATCTGCTGTGTCTTGCTTTGTGTCCGCACCGCGTCGCTAGCTCCTCTGGTCTTCCTCTTCGCCCAGGGAGTCGCCGCTCAGTCGCTCGCTGTCCTTCGCTGGTATCTCCACCAACGTCAGGCTCGCCGCTTAAGCCTCTTGGATTTTTTTTCCTAGCCCAATTTTATCAAAGTGTGTATGGAAGGGGTTCAAGGTTATGGGAGGACCTAATTGTATCTCAGGCTGAAACTATACTCTCTACCATGCGGGGTTTTAACCATGCAGAACAAAGGCACGTGCATCTTGTGCTTATTGGGGTTTTATTGGCCAGTCATGGCTGCGATTGGCGCCGTGACCAACTTTCCCTCACTTCTTAACTCTAGACTAAAACTAGATAATTTGGGCCCAGGTAAAACCTGCATAGACACGGGGAAAAATCCCTGGCCCGGGTCATGCGGGGATCAATCAATCTGAACCCTCCAAGGGCTTCATGCGCCTTCCGCCCGCCGGAATACCTGGCAACTGCCGGTTGCATCGCTTCACGAGGTTTGAGGTCTGGGGGCTCGATTCTGAACTGCACTAGCCTCGTCTTGTCGCGACCCTCGCTCGCGACAACCCGTCTTTCGCCAGCATCGGTGTTCTCGAATGCCAGAAACACGGGTAGGCGACATCAAGACTCCCGCCTATACTTGTCTACCTCGCGAGAAGCGACGGGGAATGCAGAACATTAACAGTAATTGAATATTGTGGATATGCTCTCTGATGCTTCTGATGTTGACGTGGAGTCATTGACCCGGTGGTTGTGAACGATGGGCCGAGTTTGTCGCGGTTTGGTGTCGTAATTTTCCCGGTGTGGCCGCCCGACCGTCAAGCAAGACGTTCAACGAATTAAAGTCAAAAAATAAACCAACATTAATTTCGTTAAATTCTTTTATTTATTTCATACACAACATTTACGTTCAGCTTGATGTAAATTCAGGAAACAAACCCCTGGCGGCTGTAGTCCAAAATACAGCCTACCCAGAATTTTTCATCATTACTTTTTTTAAAGGGTTTTTATTAAAATTATAACTCCACGCCTCTCTTGAATTTGGTTTTCTGCCGCAAATATTATAAACAGTTATACACTTAGTGAATTATGATGGGTGTAAAATGTCGCACAAATGATGATAATTTCAAAGTCTTGCGCGTTATTTCCTACATATGAAATTACATTTAGTGAATATCTGTTGAAAATATTTGTAACAGAAAAACAATTGCAAGGGATGTATCGAGTTAAATTTATAAATAGTTCTTAAATAAAAATAATGACGAAGAAAAAAAACGAAAAAAAAAAACCTTGCCGTTTGAGGTCACGCAACTGAGGGTCTCCGGAAAATAATGGTATATGTCAAGAAATTTTCCGATTTGAGTGTGCCATACCAAATAATAATTTCAATGTTTCAGAAATGAAATATGTAGGTACTAACACAACACTGCAAAATTGTTGATTCACACCACTATACTCCGGAGACCCTACGCATAACCATTAAAATGTTAAAGGTATGTGATAAACGAAAGTACGCACGATTCTGGCCATTAGAATCCTTTATGAATGTAAGAATCCTAAAGAAAGTGATTATATTGATAGTTAGGAGCCTTTATATTAGGGTACGGTTTCCTTAGAAAAGAATTTTTTTAATACATTATACCGCTTGTTTCTTAGAAATATAATTAAGCTTGTTGGTCTAATTGCTTTTATACAGCCAAGACTTTTTCCTACTCTTACAGAGCATTGATGTTTTCATGAGAACAACTAATGACGAGAGCTCGTAATTGCTAAACCCGACTTAAAAAAAGAGAAAAAAATGGGAAGGGGGAGGAAGAAGGTCTTCAGTGGAGAAACACGAGATTTATTAAGTATTCTTCTACTCAAACATTATGAAACTGGATATTACCGAGCTCGATGACAAAGAAGATAACATCTTGAAAATTACCGTTGGCGTATTAGCGTCAAATATTCCGTTATAGCTTTGTTCACTGTAATGGCTATACGACGTTGCTTGCTAATAAGTTTAAAATCGTAAGACTATAAAGAGTTTAAATTATTGCGAAGTATTTTAAAGTTTACGATTCCTATTAAAGATAAATTTAAATGTATTATCAGAGTTTATCAAACTATATTTTGAATATAAATATATGTTAATTTTAATATATCAGCATTTATTGTTAATTGTGGTGCTATAAGATGCTCTGAAAATTTACATATCGCTTCAATAATTAACGCTAAAGTATAGATACTGTATCGATATTTTCCCGCCGTATGTGACACGCTTGGTGAATAAAAAGGGCCAGTTTGTCATGTCACCGCACAACCTTGCCTCAACGTCCTGACGCTACTAGCCCGCTCTTGTGAAGAGGGTCGTGGGTTAGATTCTTTCACTCCGACATGACTCATTTATGAGCACCAAGTCGGTTAACCGATTGTGTGATGCCCACTATAATACTGGAAGCTTTAAGTGGACTTTTAAAATTAATATACTTCGCATCGAGTGGAGTAAAAAATATTTTTATTATTGTTTTGTAAAGTTTATGAGAAAAAAAATTCAAATTCATCATAAGGTATTTAGTAGTATCGGATTTAAACGTAAAAATTGTTAATTTAAATAAAAACATGTAATTAACTATCTGTGTATCAAAAACTTAATTTCGACTTTGACAGCCAATAAAACTCCCAACACTCGGAGTTGTGCGGGGGGGGGGGGGGGGGGTTAATAATGATATGGACGAGAAAGTATAAGTAGGGAGTAGGAAACTGTAAGAAACTCTGAAAGTTTTTCGTTTCCATGTTTGTTTGATTACGAACCTCTGTTGTGTAGTTAATTGTATAGTTTTATAGTTCTAAGAACTTCAGTCCAGTCCTTTGAATGATGTTATTTTTAAGTCTCGCCAAATAACAGTAGCAACGGTGAGATCGGTTAAAGAGCAAACTCTGTGGCACAAGAAAAAATATATATATTACTAACATTTATGTAAAGCCCGTTCTACAATGGCACGCAAACGGAGACGGATCACGTAATCGGAAACATTTCACTATCGTGTCTGTTGCTTCCACATGCACGGAAATGTAACAAATGGCAACCAGTGAGATTTCACTTAAAGTTTACGAATTATTAATCTAATTTAAAACTAATATTATGCTTCAAAACCAGAGAAAAGGACCGTATTTACATAAATAATACAAATAAACGAAAAAGCGATGTTAGAATACTGGATATTCTTGAAATAGAATTTTTTTTAACGTATTTAGAATATAAACAAACATGGCTACCCAGCCAAATACTTGGCTTCTATTGGTCGCACGGAGCAACGTAAACGGACAACCTCAGCATTGCCGAGCTAATCCATACGTTCCGTCTCCGTCCGTCTAGTGCTATCGTAGAAACTCTCCTCCGTGTGATCGATCTCTGTTTACGTGTCATTTTAGAACGGGCCTTTAAACGCATAATAAACGAAACTCAAAATTAGTAATACTTAAGGGTTCCGCCTACCCGGGCACACATACGGTGCGCAGAGCTTCAGGAACAATAACGCGATTTCAAAAGTACTCATGATATCCGAGTGGGGTCTGCTTACGAAGCGCATTTAAGAGTTCGCTGAGGGCTGAAAAGTACTTTTGATTTTGGATTAAGTTTTTAAACTGTATTTTTAGAAGAGTTAAAATGGCTAAAACGCATGTTTTCAGAGTAATTTGTAAGCGTAAAGCAACCAGTACAGATTCTTAAAAGCAATTAAGGGACTTGCATTACACCTTTATCTTCATTTCTCCGCAATAAAATGCTACGGTCACCGCTCAAATTTCACAGTTGTCCTGTGACGACGAGAAGACTGCGCGCCAGTTCACAGCCTTGCGCTTATAGGCTATACTGCGCTAGAAGTACCAGCGAGCGTCGCACTTATCATCTCGCCTCACTAACACAGATACACCCCTGACGAGGCGGGCCCCTTAATAGTTCCTTTAAGAATTGTCTTTAACTGCGCGCAATCTGTTAACGTACCGGTTGGGCAAGAGTTCGAGATCTCTGTTAGTTTTTCATAAATGCACTCCATTCACTCACAGAATACACTGTCTTGGGGACTTCGATACAAGTGTGGGGCGTGCGACATGATATTGAGCTGTGGCGCTATCTCACGAGCCACCTGTCGCAGTCGACCTAACTGGGAGGTAGATAAGGCCCGCCAACTGCCGGACACGATATCCCTGCGGCTTGGTACTCGCCGCCCGACCAGTGGAAATCGCACTGGTTCCACGGGTGGCGGAGCTGCTCACTCGCTACACACCAGCTGCTCGTCGAGTGAACCAGTTGTGAGCGTGATCTCGTCCATCGCCCACCGCCGTCGGCCGAGCTGCCGTTCCTTCGCGCCGCCGCTCACACTCTCCAGCGCTAGCGTCGCGCTCCCCGAACAGAAGGAATGTTCCGCAAGCTAGGTACCAGAGATAAATAACACCTTTTAAGAAATACGTACAAGTAAAATATACAGTATATATTAATACAAGTAGCTAACAAAATTGTGGATAATTATGTCCACAATATCCCCTCCCTCGGCTCACATGAATTATTGAACATGTTGTGTTTTATCATTCAGGTGGATTACTGAAGCGTGAAGTTTCGCTGCTAACGAGCGTGACGGCCACGCGCCCATTTTTTTTTTGTTTCCTGTTTCACTGAAGTTGTTTGAAAAGTCAACTCGTCGAGCATTTTTTTTGAAGAGAACATGAAGTGGTAACCGTGCGACGCGCAGCGCTACGTCTTGACCAGAGCCAGGCTGGTGAGGCTGGTGTGGCTGGCGAGGCTGGTTGGCTGGTGTGGCTGGTGTGGCTGTCGCACGACCTGCAGTCGCGCGGGAGGTCGTTCATAATCGGCTCACCGGGCCTGCCTAATCCAGCCGCCGAGGCCGCGGCGTCTGTAATGAAATGGCTTCGCAGAGGCGCGTGTGCGGGGGCCACACAAGGGAGGGGGGAAGGGGTTGTAGGTTTGCCCTTCGCCGGCCGTATTTCAGAGGGTTGTGGCCCAGCCCCGACTCGCCGTCGAACCCAGAGGCTACGCCCCTTCTCTCTTCCCAGGACAACCCCAGACCTCGCTGCCCCGGCAAGAACACAGCGGCTGCTGCTCGCTGTGTAAATACGATCAATTAAGCGCGCCGCCCACAGCCCACCCCGCAAGCTGCTCACCGCGCCAGGGGACCTGCGGCGTTCCGCGTTTATTGTCCGGCACCAGGGTAGTCTGCACAGTGCTATGCACAGTCAAGACGTTTTATTCTGTTGGCTACTTCTCCGTGTTTACTTCTCTCCGGGTTGCATTCGGTTACAAGCATTACGTAAGAAAATGAATATACTTGCTAATTTCAAGTCTGTAGGTCTTACAGTTACAGACAATTCGTGATGAGTTAGAGGTACTTATCTTTATTTATATAGATAAATATATATATAAGTGTGCGTGTGTGTGTGTGTGTAATTCTCTGTAGGACCTACAGACTTTAATTTTGCACGTGTATTCCTTTTGCTACATAGGTATTCGCCAAGAACGAATTTTACGAAAATCAGCTCCCAAGTATGTAGCCGACGGACTTGAAACTCGGCAGTGATGGCCCTTAACATAACATAGCAATCGACAGAGAACGAAGCTTACCGAAAATAAGCTCTCAAGAGGGGTTCAGCCCGCGCAACCCTGGGTACTTCAGCTAATAGGCCTGTACAATAAAGGTTCACAATATTGTAACGAAAATTGTTACGAAAAACCTCTGTGTTACCGGCTGTGGATAAGTTTTATTCATTAATTCACTTGAACGATGAAGTCAATAAAGTACACGGCGAAAAATCTATGTGTGTTACTCTTTATTATTTCCTCTTTCTATCTCCCTCACTCCCTTCTTACTCCAAGCACAAAAAAAAGTCATCAATCCTTTTCAAACCTCGCGCCATCGAACAAAATCCGTTACCACTGTTACCTGCATAACCTACACTCCCGTTCGTTCCCCTGTAATAAAGTCTTCTTTATGAAAAGTTTTATTTCTATTTGTTAGTGTATGTATGTTAATAGCCACTTAATTGTTCTCTATAAAAGAAATATACTATTTTGATTTTTTTGTCGAGAGCGTAAATAAGTTAATCTGAATTTTACTACCTACAGTTTTGCGGTTGGTTCATTTAATTGGTTGAATTTATTGTGTTCACAATCTCTTGGAACGTGGTCAATTATTACAGGTTAGAATTTCATATTAGAATGGCCGTGTGCAGGTTTACGCAGTTTTGAGACCATTGTTAAATATTATATTAATTTAGATTGTCAATATTTGATAAGTGCGCGACATAGCTCAACTTATTATTGAAAAAATAACAGTAACAGTAGGTCGTGTGGACAAGAGGGAAATGAATATATTTTATTTATGTTGTGTGTTGCGTGGCGCAAAAATCTAATACAAGTAGTCGTATGCAATTTTGGCGGGACTAGATAAGTATTCATAACTATCAATACTATTGTGCGGCGGGTAGTCGTCGAGGCATCACGGTGCTCAGGAGTTTGTAATCTCGTCCCTGTGAACTGCGGGCTTCCCCGCTGAAGAGACCACGCCGAGTCGCGCCGCACCGGAGGGGCGCCTCGGGTCGCCGGATGTCGGGCGATAGCGGCGACGCAGATCGGAAGCGCAGTAAATCGCGCGAGGGGGTGGGAACGGGGCGGAGGGGTGCGCCGGACGCAGGTGCGTGCGGGTGAATTACACGGCCACACCCCCTCCGACGACGAGCCTACCACCCCCTTAAGTCTTCTCTCGCCCGCAGCCTCTCTGTCCGTGGAGGGAACACCTACACTCTGTTCCAGGTAAAGTGAGCATTCACAGCTCTTCAATGAACACTAATTTATATTCATGTAGCGCCAAACTTGCTCATCATTCATCAGTAATGTTACGATTTATAAATAGGGGAGAACTGGGTTCGTAAGGGATAGCCCAATTAAGTTTTATTACAGTTTGGTTGATCACTAATATTTACATTAATGATAAATAATTGTACTTAAAAATGATGTTCGATCAAAAAGTCACTGGCACTTAAAAATGTCCATTCTCAAGTCACTCAATGTCTGTAAAGTTCCGCAGTTCGCACTCCTCGCTGGAGCCAGGCTCAACAGTGGTTCGCCCATTACCTCGCGCCTGTCCACACACACAGTCTCGCGCCACTCGGTCGCACTCTCTAGGTCCCGTCGCTCCGCCTCGCGCCACTCTCGAGGAGGTCTTTCGCCCTCTTCGCCGATGTCGCACTTCCCTTCGCTCGGAATCCGCTTGGAAAACACGCGGCATACCCCGCGGAACTCTGTCGCCGAACTCTCTCATCAGTCGCGGCACCCACCGATCCTCACCGTCGCGAGACTCTGTCGCCCCAAAAACTCTCGCGGAGGCCGGTATCCCTGCTTAAGAAGTCAGTGGCGCCCTTCTAGAATTGACGAGAGCAGTTGTGACGAGTCGCGTCATACCGCGCCGACCAGACACCTGAAACATCGAGAATGGCGGTGTTTATTCTCGCCACAACGCGCGGCGGCCCGCGGTAGATAACGGCGCCGAGGCAGGAGGGGGTAGCGACGACCCTTGTAATCCGGCCAGGCACGCGTGGTATGCCTTACGTCAGTGCACACCACGTGACACGGCGCATGACGCCAGTTGCCTGGCAGGGCTACCAGCCATCTACGAGAGTGGCGCATGTCGCGGTCCTGTCTGCGTTCGTAACAATAAGTTTCTTATTTTGGTGATTTTGTTAAGATATCCAGCTGTCAGCAGTCTGGTTATTATTTGCATTGCTTGTAAAAAAAAAAGTCTGTTTGGATTCTAGCCTATCGCGAAATGAATCCGCGAATTTTTTTTTTTCCTGTCTCCACCAATCACTTATAACCCCCAAAAGGATGTGACGTTGTTATTGACTAGCGAGAACTCGAGAAAAATCGTGATTAAGAATAGGCAAGTTGAGTCTTATCCTGTATCCGCGAAATAAACGTGGCTCTACGCATTGAGTTTGAATGTATTTAACAAGCAAACCTGTATATACGCAAACAGGCCTCTTAGGAGTTCACGTGGATTCTGCGGTATCTTTATAATTCGCCCTTACATAAAATACTCTCTCCTTCCCCCCCCCCCCCCCCCCACACACACACACACACACAGTGCCAAGCCATTGTGTCCGGCCCGCAGGCGGATCGACCGGCTTCTTTAATTCACTAACGGCCCCAGTTCGGCTCCTGAACAGTTGCATCCGCGGCGCGTGGTCGTCATCGGCGCGGCCCTGGGAGGCCCCGGGAGACCCCGGAAGACCCCGTGAGACCCCGTGAGGACCAATGAGGACCAATGAGGCCTCGGGAGGGACTGCGGACCGAGCCTCCGCCGCCGTTGCGAGGCATGTGTGCTGTGTGCTCCGCCCGGCCCCTTTGTGTTCCCGCGAGCTACATTTTCCTTACCCCCTTCACTGTTTTTATTTACAGACCTGAATAGAGTCGTGAACAATATGAGCACACACCCCAGAGCTAGCTGGTTCCCGCCATGTGCCGCGGAGGCCGGGGGTTTTTGTAAACATCTGTTGTGATTGGCCCGCCCCCCTCCTCCCAAAACACTCCAGTGGCGCCAGCTATTCTGCTGGGAAATGCGCGGGTTGATTAGCCCCCCCCCCCCTTCCCCTCCTCCACCCCTTCCTCCCTCGCACATACAGCGCAGATTCTGTGCCTCCACCCATAAAAAAAATATCGTTGTATGTGTTTGTCTTTGTTTCCCGCCGGCGACTTCCGTCTGCTTATTTTAGCGTTTTTTTTTTATAAAGCTCACAGTAAAAAAAAATTTCTGCGTTTTGACTGGTGCTAATATTTTCCTTGTTCCACCGATCGTAGACTTGTGGCAGGGAGAAAAGTTTTAAAAATTTTGGGCTGCGATAATTTTTTTTTAAACTTAGTGTGTAAATATGAGCGTGTGCTATGTTCGTGAAAGTGAGTGTTACGGAGGTAAAAGTTTCGCGCGTCAGGATTGGCTACGTTCACTCTTGTTCGCCGCAGAACTGGCTTCACCCCCCCCCCCCCCCCCCCCCACTCCTGTCGTGGCCTATCAGGTTTAATCTTCCTGTGGGAGTGGGGTGGGGGGCAGAGTACATCACAGGGGCTAGCACAAACTTGAACCCATTAATTTTCTCGTACTTTTCATGAATAATTGTTTGAAATATTTTTTCGTATGCAATGGTGTCAGCCGTCATTATTTATTTCTGTTGCATTTCAACACTACATTAAAGGGCCATTCATTGTTTCTCTAAATATGTTTATTTAAGATAATGAAACTAAACTTATTTTATAACACACATGGTACCTCAATTATTTTCTACGTCGTCGCCATACAAATTAAACATTTGCCATAGTGTATCACCAGCTTTTCTATGCCTTCTGCATACTCAGTTACTGTCAAATTGTCGAACCAGTCATTAACGTCCTCTTCCAGGAAAAAAACGAACGCCTATCCTGTTGAATTTTTTTTTTCTCAATCCTTGATTTGAGTTCGTCAGTCACAACTGAAGGTCGGCCCGATCGTTCTTCATCAGGAATATTCGTACGCCCGCCATTTAACATGAAGCGCCATTTCCGAACTGAAGCTACATTCGTCACATAACCATAAAGCTCGGGTTTAAAGGGCGGGAGAAGGGATATCAACCTCCGCATAATCTCGGCTCGCGTTGGTCAATATGAGTTTTTGTTTTATGTCTTTGACGTCTCACATATGCTGTGACGTCAAGGGTGATTATTGATGTCGCAATGTTCGGAACTATTTCCGCACTTCATATTTACAATGCTTTTTCCTAGCCTAACAATGCTATTATTTTGCTTTTTTCAGCGTTTTTAACTAATGTCACTTCCAGTGAACAAACCTCGAGTCTGTGCCCAGATGTTCCTTAGGTTCCATTTTCTTAAGCCTTTCTTATGAAACAGTTTTGCTACGAAATTTTAATGTTTGATTTGTAATAGTTTTTGTTCATGTCAAAATACACTGTTATTTCTTTTACACTGGTATGTGCCGTCAAATAGTATTTTTGGCACGATTTTAAATTTGAATCTTTTAAAAAAATATATGTCACCAGTCATTCTTTGCTGCAAGAACTTAAACTTGTTCCTCCTCCTGTACACTCCCATTCAGTCTTTGTCAGACCTGTCTCCCCAATTTTTCCTAGCCCTAGATCCGATTTTTGCCGAGTCTTTTGCCAGTCAGTCTAGGTATCCTTTTATTACCGCCTTGGCGCACGAACGTCGCCTGTAATTCGCCTCCGATCCGTGCGAGAACTGATAGTTCCTGCAAGGTCTCAGGGTAGACTACTTCCAAGACCTCGCCTGATGCGAGCACTTCTTGACATGATCTAGAATCATCTTCGCCAACGTGCAGTCATGCCTCCGGGCTCAGAAGAGCCTCTTTCCCACTACCACAGCAGCCGCCACACACACCCCCTTTCACAAGGTTTCCTGGGAACACCGGCCCAGGGCTTTGACCCGCCACTAACCCCGGCCAGCGTTGGCCTCTCCCCAAGGCCACGACACTAGTTCCAAAAGTACATGCTTATGCCACCTATCGGTAGTTTTGCGAATCACTTCCCCTGGGAGTTTGAACGCCCGCTAAACCCCTGCCCCCTGGCGTCTCCCGCAGTAACCAGTACCTCGTAGTTCCTTCCCAGGCCACCAGAGCGCTGGCCTAGTCAGCTCCATAAGCCCTATGCTGCTAGCAGTGGCCTCGCGCGAGTCGACCTCTACTCGGTTCATCCACACCTCAGTAGGTCGCGCTGACATCAGTACCACCAACTTCGAGATATCGAAGTCTGCTTTTCTCGACAAGCACCTCGGTTATCTTCGGAACCTTTCGGTCCGAAAGCCGAAGCCTCCCCTCTTTCTTTTCTTTAACGTCACCTTTTAATTACGAGTCTCTGCCGCCCAAAATTTACTGCGCGCCGCGATTCTGTACTGGGTACACCGCATTTACGTCATCAGGACGCCTCTCCGTTTTTATTTTAAGATGTGATCATCTAGACAAGAGATGATTCCCACAACGGTAGTGTTTAGGCGTTAGTCAGTCCGTATAGATCTAGCTCGAAGAAGTAGTCATGTTATTGTCATCATAAATATTTTTTTTTTTTAAATCATGAAACGTCTGTGACGGGTCCGTATGCTCAACGCCCGGGCAGATCCTGGAAGACATCACCCTGTTTGGTGAGATTCTACTCCCTTTACTCCCCGACCATCATCGTGACTAGAAGGCATTTTCTGCCTATTTCACCAACTGTCTGTGAATCAGTCCTGAACATATGTGTTCGGATCTGTTCACAGACAGGTACCAAAGTACCGGACCAGTGTACAAGTACCAGACCAGTTTACAAGAACCGGGCACATTCCAAGGACCAGATGAGTCTCCACAGGCCGGATGACTAAGGCCCTCTGACGTCCCGTCAGCTGTTCCACTTCATCCAGCAACCTTCAAACCGCCAGCCCTTCAGTTTTTTTAAAAACCTTTTCGGACTAGCATCTTTGAATATATATATACTGTATAGAAGTCACGAGTGGATAGGATTTAATCTACGTTTTTCAGAAGCGTATGGTGAGCAGCTTGGAAACTTCACCGCTGCAGTGCGCTGCCGTAACGCCCTGTATCGTCTTAGTTGTTATTTACACGTTAGAGCGCAGCACTGTCGCCCGCTGTCATTCCCCGCACCCCCCACCTATCATTCACTGCAGCTCAAGGTCGTTTAACAGGAGGGGGAAGGGGTGTTTGAATAGTTCGACACTTGTCCGCTAGGGACCACCACAAGTCGATGCCCTAGAGATGGTGGCGATTGCGGCGGTGAATTAACTAACTACTACCTCAAAACCGTATTAGAAATTTTAACCTGGGCTGGCGACTTCTATACAGTATATATATTCAAAGCTAGCATTCAACCACGACGTTGCTCAGATCAGACAGCCAGATGTTTCCTGCGACTCCTTGACATGTTTATTGTTACGAACTTTATTTAAATTATGTTAAAGATCTATTTAATTGTCTACTAAGGGCCGGCCCATTCTTTTAACAATGTGGTTATAAATCCATGTTATATATTTTTGTTAATTAATTTATAAAATATCCAATGTGAAAATAATCAGAAGTAAAATAAAAACAGAGTTACCAATATCTAGACGAAATCATTATTTTGCTTTCTGAAACCAAAATATCCACTGGTTGCCCCCCAAGTCATCAGGAGAGTGAATTGTAACAAAGTTAAAACATAACTTGAGTTTACTCTGTTATGACTGAGGAGTGTAACAGGTATTAACACCGATATTTATTCCAGAAATGAAGTAAGAAAATAATAAAAAAGGGATTGTTCGATATTATTTATCTTAGATATTAATCACGTGCAGAACATAATTGGTAACGTCTTCCCTACTTCCATGTTTAAAACGTAAATTGTAAAAAAAAAATTATATATTATTTTACTTTTTGACGTGATAACATCTTATAAATCGAGGAACACCGGCTGCACGCACTAAAAAGCATGACTCATTGTCACGTTCTGCCTGAGCCGAGCGTGCTAGAACCGGCCAACCACCGTGCGAGAAAATCTTCTATGTAGGGTAAGGTTGCCTTATTCCGTGATAAGTTATTTCTAATAAATTTACTGAACTACTTGGGAGACTATATAGGTGTAACAATTTTTTTATATAAAGTTTATTTGACAGCCAGTTAACACATGCTGTAATATATAATTTAAATAACCTCAGTTCAACATAATAATTTTCTAAAATTAACACAGCATGGATTCCTAACTCCGTGATAGGTGCCTTTATTCCGTGATAGTGGTATCCTAATTCCGTGATACATTGAAAAAATATATAAAACACATCCAAGAAATGCAATTCTGTCACAATTGTGTCCCAAGTACTATTTACACACAAAAATTAATATTTAGTACAAAATACATGCTCCAAATAAAGTGTTACAAGTCTAACACAGTGATCGTATTTCTACAACACTAGTCACTACATTTCTGCCAGATGTTACAAACATAAGTCCGGTTTCATCGCAATTCCAAATTCTATGAGGCGAATCTAAAAGATCGTGTTCAAGCAGCACTTTCTCTGGAGAATTGTAATATTCCTGTAATAATACAGGATTGACACAGGATTGACACATGATGCACGATAACTAGATAAGTTTTCAGGTCGCCTGAGAGTGAAGTTGAACCTTTCAACCCCCTATACCGCTTTATTTTCCGCAGATTATTTAACTGCATTAAACCTTTCAGCTGACCAGTGTTTTTTGGCTATTTCATACGCGAGTTTCCTGATTTCAAAAACAGTCAATCCGAAACCAATGTCCCGCATACGTTCAACATACTTAGCAAGTTTACATTCTACATCAAATAATTCAAGCACGAATGGTACACCAACTTACACAACATCGAGATTAAAATCACTCCTCCCATCAAGATATTCATTGGCCCTCACAACGTTTTCTTTAAATGTCGACCACGGCACTTTATAGTGCCTGGACGCCTTCTAGACTGTCCACTCTTCCTGAAGAACTTTTCTGACAGCTAGTTGCAGGGCTTGTTTTAGCACTTCGACCTCCTACTTCCAGACGAACAACAGGTTTTACCATTTTCTTTGCCCATTGTTGAACGAGAAGGACTACCTACTGAAATAAACACATTATCGGGCTGTAAAATAAGAAACTTACTGTAAAGCAACTAAAACAAAATTATTATTATATAATAAAACTAAAAACAGCTAAACTGAAGGATATATTTTGGACACAACTGATATCAAGTGTCTTTAATTGATGAACAGTCTGTAGTTTGAGAATGATAAATGAAATATTATGTTCTACATTTAAAAAATATATATATATTTACATGTTTCAGGAAAAAACAGGCATTGATTAAACATACTTTTACAATGAAATAATTATGTTACTCCCATGCTTTAGTTTGTGCTTCCAAATTATTTGCCCAAAAACGAAATAAAAAAGAGAAACGGGAAAGCAAATACATATTTTTAAAACGAGCCCTCTACAATAATCTACACATACAGTTTACACTTAAACATTGAAAATTAAATCCTTAAAAGCATAAGGCAGTTATATGTATATTTAAGTTTTCATTACAAAATTCACTCTACTGTTGTATAAATGATGAGTATAATTGCTTCATAGTACCCACTCTTCAAACAACTGTGCACCACATGAAAAAAAAAAAAACGCGCGAACGAAGAGCCGCCTCTTCCCTACGAAAGAGAACATCGCGAGCTATATTTTGAGTTCTGGCCCAACTATCTACTGCTACTCGCTTGATCGTGAGAGACAAAACAAAAAAACATCACGGAAAAAGGGATATCACGGAAATAGGCAACCTTACCCTATAATATCAAACAGGTTAAGGCGGGCTTTTTAACTAATTGTTCGTGATTATATTTAAACAAATTCTTTAAATTAAATTTGCAAAAACTGTAAATAGTATTTGAAAATTAAAAAGTATGCAATTTTTCATCACTGTTTTCTTATGACGTTATCACGTAAAATTTTCGTCCGTAAACCGACTTTACAGACAACCCCCTTTTTTATTTACGCCCGCCGTTACATTACATTTTCTCTCGTGAGTTTTTATTTTATTTTTTTTATTTTTTTTGAGAATGTTTTGTGTTCACTTACCGAAGTTCTCTGAGACAGCAGCGTTGTGTGCGCCCAGAGGGATGTTGCCGGCTGGTAATTACACGTCGTGTCGTGTGTCCTGTCAGCTGCTTCTCGCAGCGCCCGCTGGGAGCGCTGCTTCTCCGCCGCGCGTGACGTGTCTCTCGTCCCGGGGCGTCGTCGTGTCCTCTGTGGCCCCCGCGCCATCTGACTCGCGTGTCACGTGTCTGGGGGGCTCTTGTTCCCGCCGCGCCGCGGCACGTCGCCCGACTTGCGACTTGACTTCGGATTAAAAAAAACAGCCCCGCCGCCCGCCGCATTCTACTTCCCTTCCCCCGGAACATGCCCATCAAACTTACTTCCTGTCTCTCTTCCTCCCGCATTCCCTTGGCTGGGAGAGTTAACATGTTATCTCCGCAGCACAGCCCGTCGGCCGCCCTCTCCCGATATTAAATTCCCTCGACGGGTCGGCGTTTTGTTTCCCGCGGCCTCCTGGTCCTTCTTCATCGCGACCTGACTACCCCGACCCCGCCGAGCCCCGGAAGTGCTTGTCCCGCTAATGCCTCCCCCCCCCCTCCCCCCACTCCACCCGCCCAACTCCATCGTCACGTGGCAGCGGGGGACTGTGTCCATGCTGATTGCTTGTGCTTCGCCCCTCCACAACCGCCCAACAGGACGACGTCTTCCAGGGCTCGAATGTTTCAACTACTAACCTCTGCCGTACGACTCGCATAGCTACAGATACACTGTACATTAAGGTGGAGTAGGCCTCGCTATCTTGGATTTGTTTAATCTTGTTTGCTAAAATTATAAATTTGAACTATTTGTCCCATTTTTTTTTTGTTTCGTATGTCAAGTCCTAGCTATATTATTCCTCTCAGACTTTCTACAAATTCCTTGATACAACCAGGCCCTAGTCTATAAGCGCCGCGAGGTAATGACTTATTATTTCACGTGGGTGACTACAACTTGCATGATAACCACACCAGTTCACACGTGTTGACTTTAACAAGTAGCTCAAGCTAACTCCTTTGCCATGTCTAGCAAAAAAGAAAAAAAAATTACCACGGAATCTTTATTGCAAGCGGTATCAAAATATTTGAAATTGCAAGATGGCGAGGCCAAATCCCCCTGATATAGATTCATTCGCCAAAAACAAACATGTTTTTATAAAATCACGCACTAAAGTTATGCTGCCAATAATTTTTTTTTACATGTAAAGTCACAGTAAAAACAAGCGTCTGTTTTCCTTAAAATAGTGCAACACTTTTTTAAATGACAATTTTGAGTTAGTATTGCTATAAAGAAAAGTGTGTTACATGCCAAACTATGGTAGGCTGAAGACATACTCGTGCCCATAAAAACTCAAACAAATAAAATATATTTTGTCAACAATAATCATGAATAAAATCGACAAAAAACATTCTTTTGAATCGTCTTATTCCCAATAAAATGAGTTGCAGTAGTCCGCGGGAGTGACACCGTTACTTCAGCCTTGCTATTGCTGACTAGAAATTGTTTTTTTTTTTTATGTTAAAACATAACGACCTAACTTATTAACACTTGAGCGGCTACCTGATGAGCTTATGTCCTATCGTACCAAACATTTAAATGGTTAACGAACTGCAAATTATGAATATCGTTCTTGTGAGGGCGTGGTTAGGCGCCCTTTGGAGCGGCGTTACTTCCGAGTTGGGATTTTGGTCATTTTTCACGTGATGTGATGTTTTTCAATCATAGTTGTATCCTATAAGTCGACTAATTTCACAATCTAAATTATATGTGATTTCGAGGAGGCGGACAAAAATGTAATGCCACAGTCGCTAATCGTCAATAGAAAGACTGCAAAAATAAATCCCTGTTCCCTACACAGAAGTGCGACGAGCTCATTTAATACGTGAGCCGGAATCGTCCTTATCGCTCTCCGCGTTTCTATATCTCGAGCACGCCGAGCCCCATTTCTCCCGGGAATTTGTCGCCGTCGCGCTTTTTGTGTCGTCTGCCTGCCGCCCTATCCCCCTCCCATCCTCCCTCCACGGCCATCACTCTTCGTCACTTCGGGTTCCATTAGGACGGCATCCTTCCCCAGGGCGGGTCTCTGAGATCCTCGAGCTGGCGTAAACAGGCCTAGACCCGATCTTGGGAACAACTCCCAGGCACACCATCTAGCGCGCATTTCCTCGTACTTCAACTACAAAATACTTGAAGCAGCTTGGCTGGTGGGTTCGAGCCGACGGTTCGGTCTACCCCGCAGTCGCCATCTTCAGGTTAGCAGTTACCCACGCTGTTCCCCGCCGCGTGTTGGAGTTTGGGACTCCCGTAACAGCTTAATGCAATATTTTGCAGACCCGGTCTCGCGCACTGGAGGGGGTTGAACACCCCCTCCCTCCCGACCCCAGGAGCTCGTCCGGGTAGCCCGCAGGTACGCCAGCAGTGACACCTCCGTGTCTCCCGAGCGCGGAGCCACGCCTGTAGGGATCCATCTCGTATGGTAATACAATTTAAAGTTCGCCTTGTCGGCTGTGACAGGCCGCCACCCTACTCCCCTCCATTCCATTTCCTCTTCCGTCTTCTCCCTGACACGCCTTTTCTAGTTCTATTTTCCGGCCTTCCCGTCTCTTGTACGAGTTGATACCTCCTGGGGGTTGTCTCTTCCTGTACACCCTGGGGGAGGGGTTGGGTCGGGGGGGGGGGGATTCCGACACCGCCTTTGTGACAACCTTGCTTCTTCCTTCTTTATTTTCTCCTCCGTCTTCCGTTTCCAAGCTCGCTTCCACGGAGGAAGGAAAGGAGAAAGAGGGCTGCACTGGGTGAGACGGGCGCGGACAGAGGCAAAGGAACGGGGTATCCATGCGACGCGGCACTGAAATAATTCTGCTCGCGTCCCAAACATGCGGGTGTGACGTAATGCTCCGTCCCGTTCAAAGACGGAAGCTAAAGCTAGCCATGTCGCGGCTCCTCCAGCCCTTTGTTTGTTCTTGCCGCCCAGTGTAACTTTGCCCCTATTTCCGTCGAACTGTCTCGCTACCGTCGTAAGAAAACAAGGTTTTAAGTGTATTTTTTTATTATTGCGTGTCCTGCTTTGTACGGCTACTCGCGTCCCACGCGCGATTCGCCTTTTGAAAGACGAGTGGCTGCATCTTTGAGCAGCAAGAAGAGTGCTCTCTGAAGGGGGGGAAAAATCAAGTTATATTAATTTATTTTTTCTTCGAATTGCGCACTCATTCATTTAGTTATATCTTCGTTTACATTTTTATTACTTCAAAGTTCTCTTCAGTCCCATTTTGAATGAGAAACGTTCTTTTTTTTCTTTATTGTGTAGTCTCTCGGACATTCTTTTAAATTTTTTATACCAGTAAAAACTAATGTAGATTGAAGTGTAAATAACATATTTATTACAGCATTTTTTATTTTATTTTTAGAAACATAATGAGAACATGATTTTCAGTTGACTTGAAAATAACTTTATGAAAATAAAACCCCTGTAGTTAGTCTATAAATTTCTTTACAAGAACATGTTTTAAACGGATACTTGGTGTCTCTGTGCTCCCACCCCCCCCCCCCCCCTTCCCCCCGATCCATGCAATGCTCTGAAGTACTATTTTGTTTTGATTTTAGAATACAGAAGTTGAAATGCTTTTTTTTTTTTTTCAATTTCATATTTGGGTGATAATATGATGCTATTAGATACGAATTATTTTGAAATATGTTTTTACGAACTAGCATGAGGTTCGTAAATTATGTTAAAATGTTGTGTAGTTAAAAAAAAAAACGCATATTTCGGAACACACTGCAGCGCATTTCGCGAGCCACGTAAACCTTCAACTTCTCGCTGCCGAAGCATCCATCTCTTCCTCTGGCCTGTGGTTGCTGTTCGGACGGAAGTTAGCGGAGCAAATGGCTGGGGAGGTGGCGCTACCGCCGCGCCCCTGCTGGCGGCAGGAACAACTTCCCCGGCAGTGAAGTTCGCGAGCCGTCCGACCGACCATTTAGTGTTTGACGATTGCAAATAGACACGACGCGACGTGGTAGCGGCTCGTTTTCACCACAGCTTGGAGGCGTTCACTTAAATTTTCACCGTGAGATGCTTATAAATGAGGGGTTTCTAAAACAGTTTCAAGCAGAGTCGATCTGATTTCCTTACAAACCACGCAAGTCTCAAATTAGCCGTACAACGACTTTCGAGACAGTTCGTGTAGTAATTTAATTATACATAAGTACGCTCCACACCGACTGACTCTGTAACGTTGTATGAATTCTGTTTTCATTCCCTCACAGTGTAACATCTTGCTAACCTGTTCCTCCCACGGAGGTAATAGTCTATGGAGTGGAAGCGTTTATGCAAACATGAAGTATCCTAGCAGACGATGTTGAAAGACAAGGATAGAGCTAGAGGTGGCAAAAACGCGAATGCTTAGCATTGTTTTGAATGGCACCGTTTTAATTTTTCGCTGAATATACGTGGTGGTGAAAGCTTGTGCAGCTTTTGGTTGCACTAATAGATTCGGCAGTTGTGGTGGATTAAGTTTCCACAGCTGAGAAACTGTTATTTTCTTTTTGTAAATGTATAATGTGCGTTCATACAGCGAGAGATAAATTTGGCTTTTCAATTTTCCTAACCCAATTTTAAGTGCTGGTGGACGACGTAAATAGTATTGTAAATAGTAAATGTATATGTAAGATATTATATTCATGAACATGTAAATTTAATGTGCTTTGAACGGCCGTTACTTGAAATATGGCGAGTAAACGGAACACACACGCACGATGCAAGGCAGATGCACCTAAACTTAATATTTTACATAAATTTTATTCTGTTGACTACAAGCTTGTCATTGTTTTGTATACCAATTGATAATGTAATAAAAGTTCCATAATCACATATCCAAGTTAATATATTGGTCCTGATGGCATGATCCTGTAATATCTCGGAAACCAGTAGAAATTTAGAAACGCCGTTTTCAAGGTAAGTAGAGGAACGTCATAAGTGTTAAAAAAATGTATTATCAGAATTTTATTATTTTATTTACGGAAAAGCCGCGACCCAAGAATTTCACCCTTTGTTTATTGTCACTTGTCAAGTGTTTATATATAATCAAATAGGTAACTTATATTGTGAAATATAACTTTGCTGACGAGTCTTATACTACTTGTACCATATTTGTGTAAAAGTGTAGTCTCCTGGAAAACAAAGAATTCAACTGAATTCAGTGGCTTCATAAATTAAACATTTGGACTAGGTAAGTTGATAGCAAAAAAAATGTGAGCATGAACAATGTTAATTATGCATAAAATCATGTTGGCCTACCCTATGCACTTTCAACTGTTGATTTAAATTAAATTTTAAGGAGTATTAAAACAACATGTATTTTTATTCACAATGCACGAATCTTGAGAACAGCAACACACACTGTGACTTACTCTACACTTTCGCAACCTTTGTACGATTTTCTCATTAACTGATTTAAAAAAAAATGTTTTATTCGACTAAAGTTTGCAGCATAGCATCTCGTGGAATCCAAAAACTCGTTTGAATTGAACATTCGTTAGTTGTAATCTAAATTATAGTGTCGATTTCATAACACTTCGCATCAGTCGTCGCAGTACATCAATAATAATATTCACAGTAAAAAACAATATCAAGACAATGTTAAATACCAAGTATTATAGTTGCTCATTGTATTAAACAAACATGCAGAATCGTAAATACTTGAATGTGGTATTGGCAGTTCGTACACTCTTAGTCTGTAATTAAATCGTTCCTAATTAAGCACTTATAATACCGTTTAAATGTGAAAGCTATGCTAGCCCCCCTGCGTGGTTCTTTATTACTAATAATATAAAAAGAATAGTTTCATATTTAAATTTTTTGCACGCACATTTGCTAAAGTGTCATACAAATTACATTGCTGTGTGCTATTCTTTTGCCACCTGCGATGTGGTGGTACGTGTAAACAATCGTCGTGTGCATGCGCAGTCCGAAGATTTTATTTCGGGTACAGGCTTCATTGATTACCCTTGAAAAGTACGCTTGAAAAGTACGCCTGCTTCCACTCCATGGTTCCTCCTAGCATTGCTGCCGAGTCCGTGGTGCAAAGATAACAAACATATGCATGGAGGCACAGCGTCATATTCTGACGAGGCCGACAGTTTCAGCATGATAAAGTAGCGAGCTGTAGCCTAGTTTTCCACGTTTAGGCCGCGTATATCAGTTCAATATAATTCAAGTTGTTGGCCTCTACTTGCAAGTATGTATCTAACAACCACTGTTGTGGCAGATTACCAGCGCTAATGATAGGATTAAATTTATCCCGAACATGTGTTAAGGCACATTTGAACTGTAGAATGCTAATGTTGTTGCTAATTATATTCAATTGAGCATCTTCATACGAATAGCACCGCCAATATTATTTAATGATCAGAGACAATTAACAAGCAATGCAGTTTTTCTGGAAGTTTCTCATTAAAAACCTTTTTTTTAAATCATCATTTAATGTAGATCAGAAATAATTTTTATTTGCACAATATTAAAATAAATTGATTTTTTATATTATTTTTCGTTTATATTCAATTAAAGAGTTTGTTATATTCATCATTTTTAAACCTACGTATTAGCCGCCTTACAAATAACTAGTTTATGTATATAAGCGCTTCATATTTAAAATTTAGGCCTGTGGCATTTTTCATTCTGCTGTGGTCTTTTTTTTTACTTTTACTATTTCTTCTAATTCGTGGTTATTTCCATGTTTTATACTGTGAAGGTTACTCAGGCCCGCGTTGTATTGTTCAGTGAGCTGTCGATACGAGCCTGGCATTTTGACTGTGCAACACTACACACACACACACACACACACACACACACACACACACACACACACACACACACAAACTCTCTCTCTCTCTCTCTCTCTCAATGTAGGTATAGTCGCTGTCACAACACACCCCTTGCTCTACTAACTCACCCCCCGTGGGCGCCCGTGTGGGGTCGCGTTCAGGGTACTTGATTGCCAGCCTGGTAGGTCGCGTTTTAATTAATATCCCGACTTTTATGGCGCCGTTTTAATTTCCACCGCAGAACATGCGTGCTTCGCGCGAAATTAAAACTTACCCGTCGCGAGAAGAAAAAAAAAACGTTGGTTGGAGGTGCCTGTCGCTCGTCATTATGGCGTGTTTGGTTATTGGGGTGGCGTTGTGTGACACACCCTTTTTCCAGTCGCGTAGCACGGGTTTTGTTTAGTGTGCTTCTGTCGCCCTCAGAGCCCATGCAGAATGGCTGATTAGTTAATAGGTAAAGACATGGGCGTAGAAACAGTTGGGGGGGGGGGCAGGTATGCCATAACCCCCTTCTGGAACTAACAAAGAAAACCATGACCGAGGGGTTCGCTTGCGCTTGCAACATCGCGACTGTGAAACGGGGTTGATAAACGTGATCCATCAAAACTATGTTTCATGGGAAACTTTCTGTACCTATATTATAAAGTTTTCCGCAAGTTGAATGCATACAGGTCAAAATGTGGGCAGTGTACAGCTTACGAGCATCGTATCCAGAGATCACGTGAGTCGCGCACAACTCCCCTTGAGAGTCATACATCTTTGCGCCCCTGATGGGTAAAGGTATATGCTTGCATCTGAACAGACACGACGTCCTGCTCGCAGGCCACGAACCCGTGACGTCATCGTGCGAGGGAGACGACACGGTGACCTTGACGACTGGAAGTGCCCTCTCCTTTTGACCGGGGGAGACCACTGTCCACTGAACAGCGCCGGGCTCCAGCAGAGCGCAGTTGCGTCGTGTCCAGTGAGCGAGTGAGCGAGCCTGGAAGCGCAGCCAAGCGGCGGCTGAAGGAACTGTGGCCCGACCAGGCAGCAGCTGGACTGGACGGGGCGACGGAAGACTACCATACTGGAAAACTGACATAATGAGAGTATTCCGTTTGGCCTCTTAGAAAAAGGCGGAAAAGTACCATAACGGAAAACTGCCATAATTTTAAAGGACGAGGCGGAATTCTGCCATATTTTCTTATGCACTCCATGGAATGTTACCATTCGTGGGCTAACTTCACTACGACCTTTCTTCTCTATGGCTGTGGTGTTGTTTTTGTCATCTCGGGGCTGTTACAGGGTATTGTGATTCCAGCATTATGTTTTTAGCATGTGCTGTGAAAACCATTACAAAAGTATTTTAACATATTGATGTACAGAAAAACATTTGCCATTAAGAATAGATCAAAACAATCACAAATGTGAATACGGAAAAGTGAGAGCGATTCATGTTTGCTGTTCAAGTTTTATTGATTAAGTAGTTGTGACATTAGGCCTATATTTTAACTGCGTTAATGACAACGAAATCATTTTAGAATATTAATTTATGAAAGCCTTGAAATCAATTTTATATTTGTTTACCAGGAGAATAGCCTATTTCCGATATAATTTTTCTTATTATGAAATGCTTGCTTGTCCTTAAACATATTAATAGTGAGGTAAATGCAAACGACAAAATACAACGCCACAGTAGAGCGACGATATGAAAGGAATTAGCCATCTACCAATTTTCTAGAAAAAAATGGGGCTGTATCGAGAGTCACGGCCGTTGGTTTCACGTGAAACTTCTATGTCAGCGAGTCGCTTTTAGTGCAATAGTTTAAAATTAAAATAATAAAAACGTGAAATTGTCTACGTACTTAATATTTTAATTCAAAACAGACACTGATGTTAGCTTACTATTCATTTCAATTAATATTCAACGAAAATGTTTAACATTGTCATGTGATATGTTAAATGAGATACAGAAGGCACAATATCAAAATTAATGTTTTTTGGTGAACGTACAATTTGTATTGCCCAGTGTTGTCGGTTCTCTATACACAAACACACGAATCACCGCGCTATCACGTTTGAGTCGTGAGCTACACTGAACAGAATTTTTTTCCTAACCTAAGGCGAGATCAAAATCCAGTCCCTCCTCCGGAAACTCTTTTACAAATTAATACTTGAAAATACATTTTTTAGGCTATTTGTCGATCCCTTAAGTGCTTTTGCAACTCTTGCCATTGTAAATTTTGTAAAATAATTTTATTTTGTCTAAACAAATCTAGCCACCCCCCACCACACTCTTTTTTTACTACGTTCTTAAACCTTAAAGTTACAGAAACAGGTTCCTCTTATGAGTAAGCTTCTCTGCACTTATACCTGTGCCTTGTTAATAGAAGTGTAAACAAATATACACATAAAAAAATCAGAATACAAATTTGTGTAAAGAAAGTCAATATCTAAGTGAATTTCAAAAACAGTGTAATTCATTGAATACAATTTCAACCGACAAACAACATCTCAAATAATAGGTAAATTAATTCAGGATGTAGTTTCGAACAAACACTATCACTCATTAAACTGTATGTCATGAGAAACCTCAGTCTGTTTGTGCCTTAAGCAACTGTTGTTTTGGGACAAACTTACTGTGCTATTCTGTGCTACCATCGTTGTGGTTTTCAAAATATCTGTTTTGTCGCTCAACTGTTGCTTACGGTGTTTGTCTGTGCTGTCGTCGCTGTTTTGTAACATCGCTGGGTTCACCTGTGCGTGGGTGGGGTGCGCGGTGGGTGAAAAAAAAAACCCCCTTCCAGGTGGCTTCCAAATGGGGAGCCCGTTTATTTTCTTGGGCACCCCATGCGGTGGCCATTCCTGGGGTTTCTCCGGGGGAACGAAGTTTTGCAAAAATAAAATTGAGTTTTATAGCGTTTTAGTTTTTAGTAACTGTAGCATTATCATTCCAACATGTTTTAAATAAAGCTCAAACAAACATTTAAAACATTATAAAATTTTTTTGCTTTTGTACATAAAATATTTGAATTAAGTGTGTATCAGTCAGTGAGTTTGTTGTATACCGATGTTGTTTGTTCAACCATTTAACGGTACATATTTTCTTGAAGTATTATTGGCAGTTAAATTTTGGTCACAAACTATTGACTAATATATCTGTTATGTAGTATTATAGACGTTTTTGACGGAAAAAAAAATATTTATAGGCACATGAATTTTATTCTTAAAAATATTATTTCTGAAAAATCCACGTAGTTTTCAATCAGGAAGAGCCGTGTTTAACACACACATTATGTGTATGTGTGTATATATAGGTGTGTGTTTTAATTATCTTACAAATAGCCGCTTTGCAGTCAAATTTGCAAATGCAATTTCAATTTCATGATATTAGGTGTTCCGCAAAGTAGTAGTTTATCTAAACTACTCTTTAATATTTAATAAATAATATTCCAACTGTAATCGGAATTTATATATCTGCGTGTGTGTGTGTGCGCGCGTGCGCGCCAGTATCTAGATACAAATAAAATATTATATTCATTTCAATTTTAGGCCTCGTCAAACAATGCGTGGTATATATTTGTTTTAATTATCATACAAATAGACGCTTTGCAGTCAAATTTGCAAATGCAATTTCATGGTATTAGATGTTCCGCAAAGTAGTAGTTTATTTCAACTATTATTTAATATTTAATAAATTATATTCCAACTGTAATCGGAATTGATCAAGAAAAGAAGCTGAAGGAAAAAAAAATCGGAAATATGTTTGTGAAACAATTCAGCAAGATATTTCAGCTGTCCAGATCTATTTTTCAAGTTAACAAATGCCTCGGAATTACGATACATTTACTGTATAACATTTAGTACAAAAAAACTAATTCAATTATTTAGAATTATAACATAGTAAGAAATGACATTAAACGCGGTGTCCACTTTTAATACCTTCGAGTTGTAGTGAATGCCAAGTTTTTATTTTTCACCAACATGTAGATAATACTATTAGTTGCACTTGAAGAGCTTAGGTCTTATTAAATTTATAACTTTCTCTGCATCAATACCTGATTGTATACTTGTACTTATTGTATTCTTCAAATTGATTAACTATGAAGCAGAATATTGAGTCGTAATTTGGAATTAAATAACTAATTTTGATTGTAATGGAATTGAAAGTATGCAGAAAAAATTCTTAAATTAATATTTAACAATTTAAGGCTTTTAAATTCCTTTTAAATATGCTACATTCCTATATAAATTTAATTTGCATGTTCTATTTACTAGACGTTCAATCAGTGATACACATTTTATTATATACGTTTTATTACCATTTTTTATGCTTCAGACATAATATCTCGGGTTGGATTAAGAATTTAAACTTGCAATTATAGAATTAGTGACATTTTTAAAACCATTTGTAACTATAAAATTTGTAAAAATTTGTAACTCTTTTTGAATAATCTAGAAACATTCATTGGTAAAAACCTTAAGCAAAAAGTTATTTAAAACTTTCATAATCTACATATTTATTTTGTATACTCCATTTTAGTTTCTGTTTAAGATTTTTTTGAAAACCAAAGTAACCAATTATAACCATTTAGTTAATATGAACTTTATCAATCTTTATTTATCTGTGTGTTGTGTTGTTTCGTGTTTTGTCGTAAAGTTATTGATATGTATGAGTGTATGACTTGTGTTAATGTGTTTTTGATTGTTTTTCTATGTGCTTATATGGTACCTATTTTTTATGTATGTGTCATAATTGGTTTATAAGTGTTGTAAGGCACGAATGTGATCTGACAGTTTTAAAGAAGCAGAATAATATGCTACGCATAGTAACATTTGTTATTTCCTAATAAAAAAAATACTTATATTTCAGCAGAGTTTATTTTTGAAAGACTGCAAGCATGTGCAAAGCCCACCAACATTCAATGTATTTGCCTATGTCTTCCCTAGAGCGCCTGTGATGCTTGCCCTGTGCCAACAAACTACTACACAAAAATATTTCCCTCGCATTTCAGCTTCTTAAAAACACATTTTGTAGACTTTAAATAATTTAATATGGACATTAAAAATCTTAATATCTGAGTTTTTTGTGTTCCGTCACCCTAAAAATGAAAACTTTTCATTTAAAAAAAAACTTGATTTGCACTCATTAAATAATGATCTACAATTACTTGAAGTATTCCAGTGTGCAAAATGTAAATTCTATGTAGCTAGTTATATTACGATTTTACGAGTAAGGCCGTTTTCCTCATTCATCATGGCAGAATTCTCCTTCGTGCATGGAAAACTACCCTATAAACCATTTTTGGAAACATTTATTTCTTCTCGTCCACGATCTGGACGTTATTTGTAATTGCAACTATCACCGTCAGAAGCGCTATCTGTAAGCTTTAAAGTTAACCTGAGAAACAGCCAGAGGATTGACAGCGCTACTTACCGAGTATTCTATACACTACTTTGAGGGCAATGTCTCTGTAGTCTTACCGTAGAGTGTATACGAAAATATGGCAGAATTCCGTCTCGGCCTTTGAACGTATGGCAGATTTCTGTTAGGGTACTTTTCCGCCTTTTTCGAAGAGGCCAGGCGGAATACTCCCATTATGATAGTATTCCAGGATGGTAGTCTTCCGCGCCCCAAACTGGACTACCCACGACCGACTCTATATGGAGTGCCTCACTCTCACAGGGTGGATGACACCCACTGTTTTCAGACTGCTACTGCCCGGCTGGTTAACATTCAAAATATTATTGATTGTTATTGATGTGCAAACATATTGGTTCTCGATATACGGCATTTGGTAGGAGTGATTTCGTGAATGTAAAACGGAAGTCGATGAAAGGAAATGTGTCACAATGATGGTGGACCCACGTGTAGCAACATAAAACCGTATATAGTCACTTTCGGAAACACTAGGGGACATACCACTCGGATATCTTGAGAAGTTTCTAATCGCGCTGTTTCTTCTGTGGCGCTACACAACGCGTGTATGCCCGTGTATGCCTGGGTGTGCCGGAGAGTGCCCGGGTGTGTCCGAATTTACCCCCGGATTTGCCTGGATTTTCCCGGGTGTGCTTGGTGTGCCCGAGTGTGCTTGAGTGTGCCCGCGTGTGCTCGGGTGTGTCCGCGAAGGCGGGGCCTGACCACATTCACGTGTGCACGTATGATTTCTTATTTATATTACACTAGCTGCAGTACCCGGCTTTGCCCGGGCTGAACACCGGGTGATATATTGTCCGCGAGTTACAGCAAAATGGATAACGATATGTCCAGTGTGGTGGACATTAATAAATGACACATAATTACTGTTTGTGTATCTGTGACCTATGGTTTTCTGTTTACCCATGGCGATCGGTTGAAAGGTTTAGAAGTTGATGCGCTACAGCGCCATCTAGCGGCGAGTTACAAAAAAATGGTTAGTATAAAAATCTTCTCCATGATAAAAACACTTCGATGTGCCAACTTTCACGGCGATCAGTCAAACGGTGTAAGACTTTATCGACGTCATACATACCAACATCCAATTATATATATTCTTATATTTCGAAATTTTGGGGCTTTCACTTTTGCGGAAAGTGGATGTTCAGGACCTCGAATGGTTTGGAACACTCCATCTCGAAAGAATAGATATTTGAAATTCCTGAAATTGTCGAAATTTTGGGGCTTTGTTCCCAGAGGGGGGCGGGGGGTTCGAGGACCCTGAATGGCTCGAAAACACTTAAAATCGAAAGAGATAGATTTTTAAAATTTTTTAAACTTTCGAAATTTTGTGGCTTTAACCACCTGGGGGGGGGGGGGGGGGGGTGACGTTGAGGACCCCGAATGGCTCGGAAACACTCCAAATCGAAAGAGATATTGTGGCCGGCAGGGCCACATTTTTACTTGTAATTTATTTTTGTTGCTGGTCTCTAGTTTTATATGGTTTTTTATTTCACGTATTTTTACGCCTTTTTTAATTAATGTTAATTTATCTGTAAATTTTTTTAATTATATTTGTTTCTGTTAATTAGTTATACGCCGTTTGGTAGCTATCGATTATGAGTTTAAGAATATCGATTGTGTTTCACGTAAATACCACTTGGTGAGCGCCCGGCGGTTGGCTGATGACGTCAGACATTCGGCTTGCCGGGAAGAAAAAATCAGCTGGGCCGGCGTGAGAGTGTGCCGAGCGACCGTCGAGGACAGAGCCATGTGACGGCGCGGACTGGTGTGCCGGACGGCAACGGGCCACGAAGAGTATTGGGATGGAGGCACCACGCTGGGTGACAGGGCAATGGATTGCCCTGTGATACTGAACTTATCAAGGTAAAGAGAGGCCGCAATTTTGATTTTTACCCTCGTGGTGCTGCAGTGGTTTTTGGCAAACCTAGTGAACTGTGTATTTTCCCATACTAAATTTTATTTGGACGGAACTTTTATTAGCCAGTTTGGTGAAGAGGCCCATTTGTTTTCACACGTTGTTCCAGTGTGGGATTTTTTTAAAAAGGTCGCCCGTTTGCCTGTAGTTGTAATAAAAGTATAAGTTTGGAAGAAACGAACATTTTGCAATTTGTTTTTGAGACTTTGTCTTCGGAATTTGCATACTTAAAGTTGCATTTAGCTAATATATCAGCTTGTGCAGTATAATTAAATGTATGCGATCGGTATTGGACTACATGCGCAGCCTGATGTTGGTTGGTTGGTGCGGCCATTCTACGTTTTTATGAAATCATTGGCAAGTTAATAAAGAAGTAAGACTTTGTTTGAAGTATATGATAAATACTTCTGTGGTAACATAGTTATGTTACGTGAAGAGTTTTTGCTACATTTCCCTTAAAAATAAGATAATTTTTTTTTGATCATCGTTCACGCCTTTGTGAATTCGTACCTATGGCCCGGCGTGGCATTAGACTCTGGAGTTGGTGAGGAAGGTCAGGAAGCCAGCGCACGCCTAGGATATTAACTTTGTTTTTTTGGCAAGTCTTTAGCAACGAACATCTGAAGAAAGACTAAACCGTTGATTGAGAGTTTAAGAACTTTATTTAAATAAATTTTTTGTACTTCAGTTTTATTATTGTAGAATTTTTTATATATTTGTATTGATTGTCTTGTTTGATTTTTGGTATTAGGGCAGTCAGTAAATTTTGATATTTTATAGTGGCCACGCCTCACGCCCTTATATATTTTTATACTTGTTATCAGTATTTATATTTTTACGATTTTTTAAAGGTTATTGTTAGTATCGCAAATGGGGATAAGATGCTGCCATTATTAACGTCAGCTTTTGTAACTAAGCTTGTATGGTTATGTATAGTAAAAATTATTTTTGCAAATTTCTATTTTTTAATAACATACGTCCAAAGTCTTGCCTCTTGTTTGTTTAATGGTTACTCTGCTATTATATCCTTTGAATTTTTTGGCCTGACCCCTGGGCAGTGGTGTGGGGAATTTATATTGTTTAGCTTTTTATGCCTGGTTTTAATAATTATTTTTTCCCTTCGCGCCCAGAGTGAGTCGGGGACGCAACCCCTCTTCCAATTAAGGAGGAAGAAGGGTTACAACCTGCGCCACTCTGCTTGGCAGAGACTTTGGACTTTTGCGATTTTGCTGACTTTTTTGATTTTTTTAATAATGGCAGTTTCTTGGATTTATAAACTTCCCAAAGAACAGGTTTACGCTAATTTGCAAGCAGCGGGAGTAGAGAGTGGTCTGGAGGATGACATTGATACCTTACGCAGGAAATTAAGTACCCACATTAAAGAAGGGAGGAAAAAACCTGTTGAGGAAAATGTGGAGAATTCGGAGATCAGCCAAGTAAATTCATTGAATACTGCTATGCAAAGTAAATTGCTTTTTAAAGAACTGGATAGGTTGCCATCTTTATGCTCCGGTGGGCCAAGAGATTTAATAAAGTTTTGCTTGGGGGTAGATAGTTTGAAAACTAATTGTTGTTTACAAAATGAGCAAGAATTGTTAAGGTGTATTTCGACTAAATGTAGCGGGATCGCTAGAGACGTGATTACGTCAGGTATAAATAAGTCTGTTGGATGGTCGGTAGTGAAAGAGAATTTGTGGGAATATTTGTGCCCTAAGAGGGTGAAGGACGATCTAATTAAGGAATTGATTTTCCGTTTTCAACGGGAAAATGAAAGCACCTTAGAATTTATACAGGATATTAGAAATCACGTTAATGTATTTGGTCTGCAGTTAGATGATCACCGTTTTGTAGCTATTATTTTGGAAAATCTAAATCCTGCCATCAGACACGAATGCGCATTTATTGGCAGACCTAATAGTGTGGAGGAACTCAACACTTGGGCTATCCAGGTTGATAATATTTTTTACGCTAAATGTGAATTCGATAAGTGTAAAGGCAAAATCAATTTTAAACCGGTTTGTTTTAAAACGCCGGGTAATGAAAAAATTGATAAGACTTGTTTTAAGTGTAATAAGGTAGGGCATTTTGCTAAGGATTGCTCGGTTTCGGAGGTTAATAAATTTGTTTGTGGTTTTTGTGGCAAATATGGTCATTTAGAAAAATTTTGCTTCAAAAAGAAACCGGAGCAGGAAAGACACAAGACATGTTTTAGGTGTGGCAGCATGGACCATTTGATAAAAAAATGTAATCGCAAGAAAAAATTAGTTTGTGGTTTTTGTAATAAAGATGGTCATAATAGCGGGAAATGTAATTTCCGTAAGGAAGTTAAGAAATATCGATTTAACAATAAGCATAGTTTGGCGGTCATTCAGGCAAAAAGAGGTTTATGTGTCAAAGTTTGGTTGTATGATCGTGAGATAGAAGCTTTACTTGATACGGGGGCTAGTTGTAGTTTCATCCAGCAGAAATTTTTGAGTAATTTGGTGCGCGATCATAAATTTTTGAAAACTAAGATCGTAAGTAGTCAAGGCATTAATGTGGCCATGGCGGACGGGCAAAAGGTTCAGGTAAAGGTAAAAGTATTTTTACATTTTAAATTGGAACATTTATCTTGGACACGTGAATTCTGGGTAATGCCCGATTTGATCCATGAAGTAGTTTTGGGAATGGATTTTTTAAATGATAGTAAGGCTATAATAGTGTGCGGCGAGAAAGTAATGAGGTTCGATTTTAATGATAAAATTAAGATAAAATTGTGGGAGAATAAAAAAAAAAGAAAGGTGGTTTGTGGTGGTATCGAAGGGTTAGAGCAAAGGTTGGGTGAGAAGGAAAAATTGCAGATACAGCAATTAAGCGAGGAATATAAGGATGTTATCACTACTAAAATTGGCAAATGTACGCTAATGCCATACAAGATCGTGCTGGTAGATGAAACCCCTATTAAATGTGTGCCGTATCAATGTGCCCCACCTAAAATGAAAGCCTTTCGAGAAATTATTAATGATTTACTTGATAATAAGGTAATAGTCCCTTCTAAATCCAATTTTGCCTCACCTGCCTTTTTAGTAGATAAGAAAAATAAGGGCAAATATCGTTTGGTCCTTGACTATCGCCTCCTTAATGACAGGGTAAAACTAGATCCGTTTCCCATGCCTAAAGTTGAAATTGTTTTGCAATATTTGGGAAAAGCCAAGTTTTTTACGGTGCTTGATTTGAACTCGGCGTTTCATCAATGTGAATTAGAAGCAAGTAGTCAGAAATTTACCGGGTTTGTCACTCCTTGGGGGCACTTTGAATGGACTAGAGTGCCTTTTGGGGTGAATTTTGGGGCCCAATGTTTGTCACGAATTTTAGGGCACATATTACAAGAATATCAGTATAAATTTGTAATAAGTTTCTTGGATGATATTTGTGTTTTTTCAAATAGTTTTGAAGAACATATAGAACATATAAGAAAAGTACTTGAGAAACTAAAGGGAGCCGGCTTTACCGTAAATCCGGAAAAAATAGTTTGGGCCCGTAGCGAGATAAAATTTTTAGGATACATAATCCGAGAAGGTGAATTGGTCATGGACCAAGATAAGATAAACCCCATAGTTAATTTCCCGGCCCCCCGTAATGTTAAGGGAGTGATGCGCTTTATAGGAATGCTTGGTTATTTTTCCCGTTTTATACCGAATTACGCTAACCTATGCGCGCCTTTAAATAATTTGAAAAGGAAAGATGTTAAGTTTGTATGGGGGGAAGAGGAAGAACAGGCCTTTAGGAATTTAAAGAAAGCCATAGCTCAACCCCCCATTTTAATACTTCCGGATTTTGAGCAAAAATTTATTGTGCAAGTGGACGCTTCGGGAGTAGGTCTGGGGGCGGTTTTGTTGCAAGAACGTGAGGGAGGTTTAAAACCGGTTATGTATGCTAGTAAATCACTAAATAAGCACGAGTTAAAATACAGTGTATATGAGAAGGAAGCATTAGCGTGCATATTTGCGTTGGAGAGATTTGAGAGTTTTCTTGAACATGAGAAATTTGAATTATGGACTGACAACCAGGCTTTGACATGGCTTTTTTCCCACCCGCGGCAACTAGGGAAAATAGGGCGGTGGATCATGCGGTTGACGCGTTTTCGTTTTGACCTCAAACATATGAAAGGACAGGATAATGTAGTGGCCGATGCCTTATCGCGCATGTTTGATGAACATGAGTTTCAGTGTAAAGACGAAATGAGAACTGAAGACAAGGAAGAATGTAACATCCTGAGGGAATTCCCTCAAGGATTTATTGATTTGCGCGAAATACAAAAAGAGGATCCTGAGACTAAAGATTTAATAACGCGTTTGGGACAGGATACTACTATAGACTTAGGAATGAAAGACGGGCTTTTGTGTTGGATGAAAGATGGAGAACATAAAGTTTTTGTTCCTAAGGGGGTAAGGAAAATGATAATGCGGTATTACCATGATTCTAATATAGGCGCGCATGGCGGAATCGAAAAAACTATAGATAAAATCTCTAAAGAATTTTTTTGGCCAGGTTTGAAAAAAGACGTAAAAGATCATGTTTTAAGCTGTGAAGATTGCCAGCGCGCTAAGCAATCTAGACATAGTAAGATAGGTAAATACTCTGTTGAAGCTCTGACTAGACCTTGGGAAAGGGTTTATTTGGACATTTTTGGGCCCCTACCTAGATCATTAGGGGGGAATAATTGCTTACTTATAGCGGTAGATGGTTTTTCTAAATTTTGTTTTTTTTTGCCTTTGCGTAATATGAAAAGCGAGAATATTATTAAGGCTTTAGAAACTAAAGTGTGGGGTTTGTTTGGTAGCCCGGAGCAAGTAGTATCAGATAATGCTACATATTTTAAGAGTAAGTGTTTTGAAGTGATGTGTTTAGATTGGGGTATAAAACATATTACTACCAGCCCCTATTATCCCAACCCTAATTTGGTTGAAAGGGTGAATAAAAATGTCAAAGTGGCCCTCACGATTTTTCATCAACGTAACCAACGGAAGTGGGACAGTGTTATCCACGTATTAAATTTAGCTTTTAACATGACCATACACAGTGGTACTAAATTCACACCATCGGAAATTTTTTTGGGAAGAAATGTACCCCATCCTTTACTAAATTGTTGGGGTTTGCGTCCAGCCCTTTTGGAAACCCGAAGCCCCCGTTTGTTGGAAAAAATGTGGGAAGAAGCAGCCGAAAATCTGCAAAAGGTTAGAAAGAAAATGAGTAAGTTTTATAATAAGGGGCGAGTGGATAATGTATTTAAAATTGGTGATGAAGTGCTATGCAGACAATTTGTTTTGAGTGACAAAGTAGGGTATCAGAGCTCTAAGTTAGAGAATAAGTATGATGGACCGTATAAGATTGTAAAGATTTTAGGGCCGGTTACTGTCTTGTTGGAAGAAGTTGAAAGAAATAATAAGGTAAAAAAGGCCCATGTTAGTCATTTGAAAATGTTTGTAAGGCGGAGTTCCTAAAATGAATGTGGATGACCCTTTTAGGGTGAATATGGCTAAATATTTTTATTTTTATTTTATTTGGAACTTACTCTGGTATGTTTTTTTTTATATAATTTGTAGTTGTGGTTATTTTTAAAATTTTCTTTGCTGTTTAAATTTTTTTTTTGTTCAAGGCGGAGGTTGTGGCCGGCAGGGCCACATTTTTACTTGTAATTTATTTTTGTTGCTGGTCTCTAGTTTTATATGGTTTTTTATTTCACGTATTTTTACGCCTTTTTTAATTAATGTTAATTTATCTGTAAATTTTTTTAATTATATTTGTTTCTGTTAATTAGTTATACGCCGTTTGGTAGCTATCGATTATGAGTTTAAGAATATCGATTGTGTTTCACGTAAATACCACTTGGTGAGCGCCCGGCGGTTGGCTGATGACGTCAGACATTCGGCTTGCCGGGAAGAAAAAATCAGCTGGGCCGGCGTGAGAGTGTGCCGAGCGACCGTCGAGGACAGAGCCATGTGACGGCGCGGACTGGTGTGCCGGACGGCAACGGGCCACGAAGAGTATTGGGATGGAGGCACCACGCTGGGTGACAGGGCAATGGATTGCCCTGTGATACTGAACTTATCAAGGTAAAGAGAGGCCGCAATTTTGATTTTTACCCTCGTGGTGCTGCAGTGGTTTTTGGCAAACCTAGTGAACTGTGTATTTTCCCATACTAAATTTTATTTGGACGGAACTTTTATTAGCCAGTTTGGTGAAGAGGCCCATTTGTTTTCACACGTTGTTCCAGTGTGGGATTTTTTTAAAAAGGTCGCCCGTTTGCCTGTAGTTGTAATAAAAGTATAAGTTTGGAAGAAACGAACATTTTGCAATTTGTTTTTGAGACTTTGTCTTCGGAATTTGCATACTTAAAGTTGCATTTAGCTAATATATCAGCTTGTGCAGTATAATTAAATGTATGCGATCGGTATTGGACTACATGCGCAGCCTGATGTTGGTTGGTTGGTGCGGCCATTCTACGTTTTTATGAAATCATTGGCAAGTTAATAAAGAAGTAAGACTTTGTTTGAAGTATATGATAAATACTTCTGTGGTAACATAGTTATGTTACGTGAAGAGTTTTTGCTACATTTCCCTTAAAAATAAGATAATTTTTTTTTGATCATCGTTCACGCCTTTGTGAATTCGTACCTATGGCCCGGCGTGGCATTAGACTCTGGAGTTGGTGAGGAAGGTCAGGAAGCCAGCGCACGCCTAGGATATTAACTTTGTTTTTTTGGCAAGTCTTTAGCAACGAACATCTGAAGAAAGACTAAACCGTTGATTGAGAGTTTAAGAACTTTATTTAAATAAATTTTTTGTACTTCAGTTTTATTATTGTAGAATTTTTTATATATTTGTATTGATTGTCTTGTTTGATTTTTGGTATTAGGGCAGTCAGTAAATTTTGATATTTTATAGTGGCCACGCCTCACGCCCTTATATATTTTTATACTTGTTATCAGTATTTATATTTTTACGATTTTTTAAAGGTTATTGTTAGTATCGCAAATGGGGATAAGATGCTGCCATTATTAACGTCAGCTTTTGTAACTAAGCTTGTATGGTTATGTATAGTAAAAATTATTTTTGCAAATTTCTATTTTTTAATAACATACGTCCAAAGTCTTGCCTCTTGTTTGTTTAATGGTTACTCTGCTATTATATCCTTTGAATTTTTTGGCCTGACCCCTGGGCAGTGGTGTGGGGAATTTATATTGTTTAGCTTTTTATGCCTGGTTTTAATAATTATTTTTTCCCTTCGCGCCCAGAGTGAGTCGGGGACGCAACCCCTCTTCCAATTAAGGAGGAAGAAGGGTTACAATATAAAGGAATATAAGAATGTAGGCATTTACTGTACTCCTATCTACCATAATAACAATATTGACAAATTGAAAGCTTATTACCTACCTATGAATAATTATCTAAATAAATTAATAAATAACTGTATGTTTAAGAATTTACGTACATACATAATATTAAACTTCAAACTATACACACCAAAAAAAAAAAAACTAAGGATGTTTGTGAAACTATTTTTTATTTGTCATAATGTTTAAAACATTTGTAGGATTTGTTGATATGTAAAACTGTGGTGGCCATATTCCGCTTATCCAAAGGAGTATAGAAATTAATAGAGATATCACTCCCTGTACACACCACAAATCTTTGAATTAAGTAAAAAAAAAACATAGTCCAAAATGAAACAAAGTATAAATAACAACTAATTTGACAAAAAAATGTATACAACTAGAATGACAATGTTAACATCCGCCTGAAATTTAATAGTAGAAGTAGGTAGGTAAGAATATATATATAAAGAAAATAAATGAAATTAAAACATACATAAATAAAATTATCTCACACTCAACCAAACATAATGTTTAATATGAAATAAAGGAAGATGACAATTACACGCAACTATTCTAATTAATAAAAAAAATCAACCTACCTGAAATAGTAAAATTCAAATTTTTCAACAATAGATTACATAATTGATAAATATTTCTGGTCTTCGGTCTCAGTAGCCCTAAGACTCTTGACGCTCAGCAGATAAATTATAAACACTAAACCAAACTCCTTGCAAATAAGTAGGTACTGTAAAAAAAATAACAATATTGACAAATATAATGAATAAATTTCGAAGAAATTTATAAGTTAAAGAATTTATGTACCTACATAATATTAAACTTGAAACTATCAACACAATAAAAACCTAAGAATGTTAGTGAAACTAATTTTATTTATTTGTCATAATACCTAAAATACGTATGTTTCCAAAATGAAACAAAGTATAAATAATGACCAATTTGACAAAAAAAAATTGTACTCGAATGACATTGAAAACATACACGTGAAATTTAAAAGAATTATGAGTGCCCTAGGTAGGGAGAAAAAAATATATATAGAATAAATTAAATAAAAAAATGGGTGCGTGTACTTTGGTACGTGCATGTGAAGTTATACTTCTTTGGCATCATTAAAAAATAGTTTTTAATTGCATGCAAAAATATTGCGTGGAGTCCCTCCGCGTGGAAGAAGTGAAACTAAGTAATGTGGAAATGAAAATAGGAATGGGTAGAAATTGACTTTTAGTGAAATCATATTGTATCAAATCAAACTAAAAAAATAAAGGAAATAAATTTGTAACGATTCATAGATTGATCTTCAGAGAGAGCGAGACACCTATTGAATGTCTGTAAAACTAACTTTTTTATGAGAGCAGATTTTCATGAAATAAATCATGAAACCATTCAACGATAAAAGCTGTTTATTTAAGTAAGCGGACGGGTTCGCCCCAAGGAGAAAATTGACGCGGCGAGACCTCGTGGACATAGAGAAATGATACACACTCACTATTTATGTGTCTATGAAACATTATTTTTTTCTGAAATTTAAATTGTAATATACATAAACGGTATTGAAAATTGAAACAAATATGGCGACACTACAAACTGTCAAGATCTTTATTTTTTCTTACTCTCTACTTAGTTCCTTACAATAGCTAAACGTAACGTGATGGCTTGAAAGCTATTGCTCGGCAGACATAGAGGAATGACCCTAACAGTTTGTATATATATGACACACATTACATAAAATTAAGATTTATATTTTTTTAACCCGTTTAAAATTTATTTTTTTAGACAAAAGATAGCCTATGTCCATCCCCAGGATATAATCTATCTCCTTGCCAAATTTCATTACGATCTGTTCAGCCGTTCAGTCGGGAAAAGGTAACAAACAGACAGACAGACAGAGTTACTTTCGCATTTATAATATTAGTAAGGATAATCTGGTACTTGATAGTGATTGCAATGGGTCTATTTAACTTTTAGAATTTTTTTTAATCATAAATTTTTTCGATGCTTTACATATTCTTAGTAACTATTCCCCACGCGAGTCGTGTTAAAGTCGTCTACGTATTCAAAATATTCAAGAACTAATCAGCTCTAAAATCTTCATCTGCGGAACTGTGGGTATTTTAAGGATCCATCGGGGAAGTAAACTGTGAAAAGTGGAATGCTGGTGAATGTTACCCTTTGGCGCACTACCGACATGAGTTTTTTGACGTGGAAACTGCTAATACGCGTATTTTCGGGACCCTTATACAAATTAATATCGATAAAATCTCACAAGTAATAGTTCTGGATGACACGGTTTATCTTTATTTGCGTTCCATAAAATTATACGGTTACGTCAAGTACCAGGATATTACTTTTAAGCTTCACGACATTGCTGGGGTTATACGCCGTGTGATAAGGGCGAACGTGCTATCCACCTAATGGGACCTTCCGCCTTTTTGGCTATCATAACTACCATATCAACCAAGAAGCTAGTATAACCTCAGCTTCACGTGTTTCAGGCGAATGTTGCACCGAAGACATCAAATATCGCGTTTCTTTAAGCACAAGGAAGTTTAACGGTGTTAGAGTATAAATTTCGATTTTGCACCTTGCAGCCACGCTACTTCGTGGTGAAAGTTGGTTATAATTTATTTTATTACTAACCCCTGAAGTACGCTTCTAGGACTTATATATATTTTTTAAATCTACAACCGATAAGTCATATTTTTTTATGCGCATTATGAAAACATGATGAGAGTGAATTTTTACAATGCGGCGCACCATGCAACGAAATTTTCACATAATAAAAAAAGGCTACAAACAAATCAAAAATTAATTAGAATAAACATTCAACATATTTATCATTGTTAATTAAAATTTATCTTGATTATAATACTAAATAAATAATTAATTTTAATCACATGTTCCTGTTAATATTGAATACTCAGTATTAATTTTTATTTTATATTTTAATTTATACTTTACCAACCGAATTTATAATATCACTCTAGTCCTTTTATAATTTTATTCCAATTGTTTATTTTAATGCAAAATAAAGTTTTTTTTTTTATTACGCCAACTAAGTATAACTTCTAATGAGCGTACATACACGCAACTAATGAGCATACATACACGCACCCATTTTTTAAATCTCATCGGCAGTGTGGTAATTAGAACCGAATATACTAAACTAAGAGGGGTAGGCTGGGGGGGGGGGGGGCTCTTTCGCGCATGACCGATAGATGGTGGAGGAAGCAGGTGTTCAAGAAGGTGTTGAGGAGTGTAATTAAAAAGACGGTGTCCCAGTTGACTCGAACGCTGTCGTGTGAAATTCCCCGCCAAGCATGGTGGGAATGAAGACAGTCCGGACGAGCCAGCGAGGACAAGACTGCCGGAGTCCCGGTGGTGCTCTCTGTGCTCGACCGCACAGCGCCAGACGCACGGCTGGTGTGTTTGTGGTAGCTGAGTCATTGGGAAGCCTTCATTTCACAGACGAGAGAGAGCCCACACCCGAATTTCCCCGAAGTTCATGCTCGCTTTTTTTCCCGTTCTATCTCATTGTATAAACCGGTGTGGCATTAACTTTTTGCTATCGATTAGGATAGGTTTGCTACATTATAAATACTTTAAAACATTGTGGATGGTTGGTTATACTACGTAAGTATAGCTACATTAAAAATACTGTATAATCATTTTATGGTTGCTTAGCAAATATATTTTTAATATGTAGCTATCCAGGGCTAGGAAACCGTTTAAACGATTTCACAGTATCTTTAATGTAGCTATCCTAACCAAATCAACCATCCACAATGTTTTAAAGTATTTATAATGTAGCTAACCTAACTTTTTACGATGAACAAAAAACGGGCGTTTGGCTCTCTCGTCTGTGAAAATAAGGCTTCCCCTGAGTCATTCGCTCGAGCTACGTCCCGACCCAGCTTCTGGGAAGGTTAGCTAGTATCTTTTATCCTGCATGCGATGAAAAACTCAGTCCGTAGTGGAAATAACAGTTTTCACCACGATGAATCTATGTTATTTCTCAAAGGCGGTTTTTGTCGTTACACTATATCTTCCTTAATACTTCATCAAAATTAATTATTTTAATGACGAAAAATAAACAAATACGCGAAAATTAATGTTTTTGTTAAAATAAAAAAAAAACAGTTTAAAAATTTTTTTATAAATTTCCTCTTTTTTTGTCATAAAAGGTGCGCCATTTTAAAGAGAGCTTTTGGGGAGTGCTTTACTCTCGTAAAGGGACGTCAAAATCTACGACCCGAAGTTCGCGCCCTCTCCATGTCAGATACATATTAGTTTGAAAATGCGCATGTTGAGTGTTAGTTGTCACAAGGCAGAAACAGTAATTGTCAGAAGGTCGGTTCTGTGTTAAGAGAACTTATCCACCTGCATTCTGTTTTTTTTTTTATTTAGACATAACCCTAATCGTAGATTGTGTATGTATGCCACTCGGCAGGCGATACCTCGGCCCTGATTCGCCCTGACACATCATCAACATTATTGTGTTGACTAGTGTAGAGAAAGTTGATAAAGATCAGTGCTCGACCAGCCTTGACCCCACCGCAGTTTGAACGGGGGCAATTCATCTGTCGATGCCAACTCAAGTCGCAACTCAAGAGCATCTGAAGCGAACGTGACGTCGCTAGTGAGTGGGTTTCCCAGGGAGAGGTTTGTGCCTGCTTCAGACAGCCTCCAGGGAGAAGGGAGAGGGTAGGTGGCGCCTTATCCCCCGCCCCCTCGGACCTGCTCTGTTCTCTCGACGTCTACTGGCGTCGACGTGACGTCGGCGTCCAACCTCCTCCTCCCCTCCCCCCCCCCCCTCGGGCGGGGGTTGTGACAACTCGCCAGCGTCGCTTGTCAGCGGCTTTTCCCCCCCGCCAGCTTCTCCTATCTTTCCAAACTCCTTCGCGGAACTGTACACTCACCCTACCACCCTCCTTTACAACCCCTACCACCCTCCTTTACAACCCTTGCCACCGCCAACCACCCCTACCACCAGCACACGCGTCATTTAACCACCCACACGCGGTTTGGAGGTGCTCGCGTGAGGCGTTCTGCGTTGCCTCGGATTGTTGTAGGCTGGTCTCATAGTTACTCGTGGTCTAATGGTTTAATTAGATAGGTTCAGGACGCACATAGGCCCTGTGCAGAAAAAAAACCTCATTATGACCGGTCTCACGCTGATGGTGATTTAATGTTCTTGTCTTTCTTTACTTTATAGGAGATATTCCTCTAAATTTAACACTGTAGCTCTTATAAATTTGTTGTTTGATCACAAATTGTTGTCTTCGGATATTTACGAAACTTTATTTTTTGAGCTGTGAAGTGTCAAAAAAGTGGTCGTACTTGCATGACTTTTTACCGCTATTCGATAAAACTTAAAAAGAAAAAATGTATATTGTAGACGTGGAAAATTAATTTAAAAGGTGGGATGAGAAAATGAATGTTTAAACTTGTGAACGTAACAGTCGAAATTATTCACTGGGAAAATCAATTATTAAGGTGTAGCATAGTTTAACGTACATAGTCTATAAAAATATATATTTAGATTTCACTACCACACTAATGGATTCCTCGATGCCAGATAATTAGAACACAACTACACTAAGTACGCATCATTGGCGGCAGACGATGCCTGGCCGAGGGAAAACAGGAACACTAGCAAGCCGCACGGTGCGCTTCGTGTGGGCAGCGGAACACGGCCTCGCGAGATGGCCTCGACGGAGTCTCCCGACCTCACCCGCCTCCGACCTGGTCGGTCATTCTGTTGTCACTCCTGCCTCCCTACCCCCGGCCTGTGGGTGGGGAGTGGGGAGGTGTTTACCAGGACAAAGTGCGTGGGCGAATTGTCAGTCGCAATCAGCCTCCCCTTGCACCACACCACGGCCTTTCCGCCTTTCTTCTCTTTTATCCCCGAAACCTTCTATTTTCATCCTGTGCTTCTTCCGAGGAAACTCCTCTCTGGCAGAATTCCTGTAGTTCTCCGGGATTGCGACAGTCCACTGCGCCCTTCACACAGAGAGAGAAAAAGAGAGAAAATTTGTCATTGTAGGTCACGTGGTTATAGGTACAACGCATTAAGTTGTTGCCTGAATTAAATGTGGGGGCATCCTAAACAGTTGTTAGTTAGTCAACGAATACGTTTAGCTGAGTCCAATTAATCCCTTGCTCCTCAAGTTTCAGTGAAAATTTAATATGAACTGCTCACGAACTGAACAGTTGGTGTAATAAATAAATAAATAAAATTTTCGATACATTTTTGAATACAATTTTGATACAGATCGCTTAAGTGAATGCAGTATTTTGTGAATTAAAATATCTGCGTATGCCTGCTAGTCTTCAGAGTTCTTATGTACCGACCTAACTCGACTTCTGCAGTCATTTTAGACAGTTTTTAAACCTACGTGAAGCTACTACGGGATCCATAATTAGCCTTGGTCATCCGGAAGATAAACTGTAGTATGGAGTTAATAAACTGTACTTTCTCGCACTCTTCGAAAGGTTTTTTTTTTTTAAATGAAAAAGGCTACTGGTTATTGATTTTTCATAAAACACCTTTGTCTCTGATTTTTTGTAGCCAGTCAGATACTCCCTTTATTGATTCAGACTCATTAAGATGGTATGTCAGTCCAGGCGGCGACGCGGAAGCTTTGAATATATATACTGTATAGAAGTCGCGAGTGGATAGGATTTACTCTACGTTTTTCAGTAGCGTATGATGAGCAGCTTGGGAACTTCACCGCTGCAGTGCGCTGCCGTAACGCCCTGTATCGGCTTAATTGTTATTTACACATTAGAGCGCAGCACTGTCGCCCGCTGTCATTCCCCGCACCCCCCATCAATCATTCACTGCAGCTCGAGGTCGTTCAACAGGAGGGGGAAGGGGTGTTTGAAGAGTTCGACACTTGTCCGCTAGGGACCACCACAAGTCGATGCCCTAGAGATGGTGGCGATTGCGGCGGTGAATTAACCAACTACCTCAAACCGTATTAGAAATTTTAACCTGGGCTGGCGACTTCTATACAGTATATATATTCAAAGGCGGAAGTAAGAGTATGTCCAGTCCAAGTCACGGGTGGTTGCACTAGGCGACCCGCGGCGGGAGAGGCCCGCGAGCTACTCGGCACGGAGCTCATGAGCGGATGGAAGGTGCGAACCACGTGACGTCACGCCACCGGCCCGTGTCCGCACGGCTTGTTCATTAGTAATGCAGCGGACCAGGTCGGCGGGCGGCCCATTAGGGAGTCAAGGCGACGACAGCGGGCTGCTAGCGTGGGGAAGGGCTGAGCGGTAGGAAGGGCTGAGCGGAGGGCAAGTGGGGTTCTCCGCCCTTTGCCGGCGGCGGTCAAACGGAATGGCCGATGCGGGTGGCGACTGTGTAGGGATGCTAATCTGCGCTGAATTATTTAATTAGCCTTTGGGGGCAGGAAAGAAAGTGGGGTTCGTTGACCCCTAAGGAAGAGGTTCGGAGGGTGGCGTTGAGGGAGTGTTCCTGTGATATAAAGGGAGCTGAGAGGAGTGACTCGCCGGGCGTAACCCTTAGCTCGCAAAGCCAAGTCATACCGTTTGTACCTGCACCGTAGCTCCGTCCTACATTGCCCGTATTTAAATAACATTTTTAATAGGTTCTTCCGAGGTAGGATTTTGTTTTTTTCTTGAATGTCCATCAATCGAGCAGTTGTTAACTGTACTTTACAAGTTTCTAATCTTCGGGGCGACACTTCTCAAATTTTGATGGGCTGCATAGAGAACCAGGGGCCAGTGTGTGTCCCCTACCCTTTTTTCCCTATCTACTCAAACTTACAGCTGCCAGGATGTCTCCAGGCTGAAGCATAAAGCTGCGAAATGGACGTAATGGTGAACATTTTGATATGGAAGATGTTAGCTCGCGGTATACGGCATTTGGTAGGAATAATTTCGTAAATGCAACGGAAGTCGCATGGAACAGACATTTGTAAGCATGGTGCTGCCATATGGAAACCAAAGTTCACAGAACCAAAGTTCAACGTTATAGTAAATTTTTAACAATATATCAGTATTTTAATAAAATTCTATGTCGAAAATCTAAAGCCGGGATTTAGTATTTTTTTTAATTCTTTTTTTTTTTTTAACTTTTACCGAAGCGAGTCTGCTAATCAAATAATCCAATTAGTCGACGTAGTTGCCCGGCAGTGAATTCCAGCGGCCGGTGTGCAAGCTGTGTGTGATTCGCGTCAATACTGTAGTAGGAAACACCATTTGCGTGTTATGTATCACGCTCGGCAATATTTTAAAGAATTCTACGTTATTTCAGTGTCCAAGGTTCGTATTACATGGGAATTTGTAACATGATAGCACATGAATTTGCTCTTTACCGAGGTTATATGACTCGCTTACTTTTTTTTTTGATAGAACAACATAAATTTGTCATTAGACAGAACACTTAATAGTAACAATAGTACTTTTTTTTTACTCGCGTGTGAATGTATACCAGCGCCATTGCATTGCTTTTACTTCTTCTGCAGTGTCCAAAATCGTTGTGTTAGTCCAAAATTTATCAAAGAGTCACAAATTCCCAGTGAAGAATTTTTCGAAGATGAACTAACTTTTTTTTTTTTTCGTATTCGTATTTTAAAAGTTTCTTGGTGCTGGGAGTGCACTAGAACTTCGTGCTACAGACTCTAGTGATCTCACAGAGTAACATTTATTTCTCCGTGGCCAGCCACTTCTCTGTGCGCGCGGATCGCATCGCCGCGATCCTGTGGAACGAGATATATCGACCTGAGGATCGATCCAGAGCGGCGTCTCGCACCTCTCCAGCGATATCTCTTACTGGGCCTCTCGAGCACACTGAACAAACAAAAACAAGCTCGACCACTAGTTCTCTCTGCGCCGTTCTGGCGGTGCGTGGAGCGTGGTAGGCCGGGTTTATAAACTTACGCAATGAACGTAACTACGTAACACGCAATAAACGCAAGAATACCACAGTCGTTTATAAAGCGCGCAAGTCGTAAGCCGTCACTAAACAAAAAATATTAAAGTAGTGTAACAGTAGACAACAAATTACTTCGCCGGGCTTCTTATGATAATTTATTTTTGTAATGGAAACAAAAGAAATTCCCAATAACTTAATTTGAAAGACTTAATTTTTATACCCTATGAGAAAGTTTAACAAGTGTAAACATATGTATGTATTAAAAAAGAACCTCGTGGCTTATATACCCAGAACGGTAAAACATTTTCGTGACACTACTCTTCGAAATTCGCCGTAGGAAATGCAATCAAGTTTTTAACTGAAAAATACTTGGATTGTATTATTGCGCTTTGCGATGTTTATAAACCGGTACTCTATAGAGTGATTGCTAAACATTTTGCGTAGTTTATAAACCAGTCGCTAGGGTTATGAGGTGTTGCGGAGTTGTCAGGGACGAAGACGGTTTGCCTACCTTCAAGGGGCGAGGGTGGGTTGTTACCATCAAGATGCTAGAACATGTTGCCTACCCATCAAGGGTTCAGATTTTATTGCGTACCTATCAAGGTTCGACAGCATTTTTCCCACCCAACATATGTCGAGAAAGTGTTGCCTACCTATATATGGCCGAGAGCATGCGTGTAATGTATCTAACAGACACACTCACCGATATCCAAATATCCTTGTCCCAGTAAACTTGTATTTCCTGCGTAAGCAGGGATACGTTTTCGCGCATAAACGTCGCGTGTACGTTGCGTGCATAAAAGCATTTGAAGGTTTTTGTCCTAATTAGTGCATAAAACCCCAGAGATTGTTGAAACAAATGTTTAAACATATTGAATATGTTTCGAGTAAAGCATTTATGCCTATGATTTGTTCCTATTAGCATGGGTGTGTATAGTGAGTTCCAATTTGCAAATGAACACAAGCTAAGAGTTTTATTATTATTATTATTTTAGATCAGTGTACAAACACATAAGATTTTTTTCCGATTAGTGTACCAACGTTCAGAATTATTTTTGAGGTTTTCTTCCATTTTGTGCTAATGCATAGATAGTTTTTATGTTATTTCATCAATGCATATGGTATGGAAGCATATGATATTTGTAAGTTAATGTGTTTTTACTAGCGCATTAATGCTGAAGATAACCATTTAGCTCATAAGTGCATTCGATCATTGATTTGACCGATGGTATAAGTTTTACTAAATAAATATCAACGCATTGGACATGTTCCTAACATTATCAATTAAATATATAGGTATGTTGAGAACACCTTAAGATTTTTCTATTAATTTATCAATGTACAATTTTTTTTCGAATAATGCATCGACATGTGTTTAAACCAATCTATGATGATGGTCGATGATGATGTGCTCAAGAGGTCGGCACTGAGTCCTCTGTGTATTACCCAGAGTGCCGTGCCTGTGACGTGGTGGATGACAGACGGTACGTACCAGAGTGCGATGTTTTGCCGCGCCGTGCCGCGCTGATATGGCGGATGACTGTACATCCCAGAGTGCGAGGTTTTGCCGCGTCGCACCGCGCAGACGTGGTGGATGACGGTACGCCCCAGAGTGCGAGATTTTGCTGCGTCGCGCCGTGCTGACATGATGGATGATGGTACGCCTCAGAGTGCGAGGTTTTGCCGCGTCGCGCCGCGCTGACATGGTGTATTATGGTACACCCCAGAGTGCGAGGTTTTGCTGCGTCGCGCCGCGCTGACATGATGGATGATGGTACACCCCAGAGTGCGAGGTTTTGCCGCGCCGTGCCGCGCTGATATGGCGGATGACGGTACGCCCCAGAAGGCGAGGTTTAGGCGCGCCGCGCCGCTCTGATATGGTGCATTACGGTACGCCCCAGAGTGCGAGGTTTTGTCGCGCCGTGCCACGCTGGCATGGTGTATGACGGTACGCCCCAGAGTGCGAGGTTTTGTCGCGCCGTGCCGCGCTGACATGGTGGGTGTCGTTGCCTCCAGGGCTCGTCGGTGTGTTTTGCCCGCTGTGTGTCGTATTTCACACTCGAGCGAGCCTCGTGAAGGGGGTTGGTTAGCTGACACCGTGGGATGAGGTGACAGAGGGAGGGGTGGCGGTCGATCCACGCCGGCTCTGTTAAATATTGACCCTCACTGCGCCCCTGGGGTCGGTGTCAACATAGCCTGCTTCCGACCCGCCATCGATACTTTGCAGACGCGCCTGCAATGCGTGTTAAGTTAATCGCATCTTCCGCGGGTCTTTTTTTTTTTCGAATACAGCATCGTTATTGAATTATTCTTTGGCTCAGGAGTCTTGCTATATTATTGATTCTGTGATGGCAATATGATGAGACGAATTTGCGTTTGCAAACATATTTTATACCGTGTTCATTCGTTTATATTCTAGGTAATCTTAACATTTTTTTTTAAATTTTTTTTCTAAGTGTGTTTTTGCCAGTTAAGAATGAGATGTAACATTAAATTTGTGAATGGGTTGATCGAACACTCGAACCTTTGAATAAAATTAAATATCTAGTATCTTGAGGTTTGAGAAAAATGTTTGAGGAAAAAAAGTGGAGGAAGTTTTGTAAATTCAAAAAATGTACTATGCCATCTTTAAATTTAACTAGGTCTTGTTATATTTTCCTTTGTAACTGAATTGTTACCGTTCCCCAAAATATTGTAAATATATTATTAATTTTTCAACATAAAATTAGTCTATATAAATATATTCTTGGAACATGTTTTATCTGGTTCTATTGCTTTCTGTGCAAATCATATTAATTTAATTAAAGCATCCCTTAATGTTTCAGCATCTTTTTATATCTTTTACGACTTTTTTTTTTCTTTACTCCTGAAACCTAAAATCGAATGTGAGGGCTAGATACGAGGTATTCTGTGATTCGAATTCGAGATTTGGACTTGAGAAAATTGTGATGATATTAATAAGTAATAACATATTAATTAGTACCGAGTCTTGTATTTAATACTATTGTTACGAACGCAGACAGTGCCGCGACACGCGCCTAGTTTGGAGCGGGCTGGTGGCCACGCAAGACCACTGACGTCACGCGCTGTCTATTGACGTAAGGCATGCCACGCGTGCCTGGCCGGATTACAAGGGTCCTCGCTACCCTTTCCCCCCCTTCGTCGTCCGCGTATTGACCCGCCTTGGGATATTATCACTTTTAGCTACATGGGAATTCCGGACTTACAGTTGCCGCCGCGTGTAGTGGCGTGAATAAACGTCGCCGTTCTGTTGCCGCCGCGTGTAGTGGCGTGAATAAACGTCGCCGTTCTCGATGTTTCGGGCATTGGGTCGGCCTGGGATGACGCGACTTGTCACTGCCTTTTTTTTTAAATCGGTTTCTAGAAGGGCGTCACAAGGGATATAAGTGACGACGCCGGCCTCCGCGCCAGTTCCGAGAGTTCGTGGAGTTCGGAGAGTTCCGCGAGTGAAGGGAAGTGCGACATTGGCGAAGAGGGTGAGAGACCCCCTCGAGAGTGGTGCGATGCGGAGTGACGGGAAGGAGAGAGTGCGCCCGAGTGGCGCGAGACTGTGTGTGTGTGGACAGGCGCGAGGTAAGGGGCGAACCACTGTTGAGCCTAGCTCCAGTGAGGAGTGTGGACTGCGGAACTTGACAAACACTGAGTGACTTGAGAATAAACATTTTTAAGTGCCAGCGTTGGTGATCTGACATTATTTAAGTACAGTTATTTATTAGTAATGTTAATATTAGTAATTAAGGAAACTGTAATACAACTTATTTGGGCTATCACATACTAACCCAGTTTTCCCCAGATAGGTCGTAACACTATAGACTCTGAGATTATTAAATGTGTGTTTATAGTTGTCATTACTTACATATACATGTTAACTAATTGATAATAGCTGCTGATGGATGAGCTTGGTAGTCACATGGCGGCGGTCCGTGCCAGGAGATCGGGGGGAGAGAGAGAGGGGGGGGGGGGAGAGACTCATCAGTCCAGAATTGCCGGACGGGGCGCTTTGTGCGTGGCCGGTGCGTGGGCAGATTGCCAGGCCGCGGAACAATCTGGCAACGACGCCCATTCAGCCGGCAAGCTGGTGAGCGGTGCGCCTCAGCCTTAATCCCCGGGTCTCGCCAATCCGATTAGGCCAAACTTGCGCGCGTCAGTCTGCCCGTGTTTACAACAACAGCTGTGTTGTCGGCCTGCCTCGTGCCGCGTTGTATTAGTTTGGTATTTCCCCGCTCCTAGAGCGTCTGATGCTAGTATAGTGTTAATAACTGCTTTGTTCGCGTTATCTTTTAACCGTAGCCTATTTTAAGTAAAGTTAAATATGTCAAGTAAAGTTACTAAACGTGAAAATATTTATAAATACTTCTCGGCTTGTGGGTTTAGACTCTTCAGTACAGTTGATGGGATGCCTGACGTTTCGGCATGCCTTTTTGTAGCCATCTTCAAGCGTAATTGGCAATTTTTGTCAACCTGACCACGAAAGCCTACGAGCTTTTTTTTTAACTATTTATAGTTATGGTTAATTTAAGTGAGTTTCAATATTGCAAGTACTGAGAAATTATTTGGCTATTGAAGCTACACTGACCTGCTAACTCCATAGTAGACTGGATCGTTGGTGATATTGATCTTTGAGGTCTGCCTTAATGTAATGGGGTTTCACGGTTCGATCCTAACCCTCCCACATGACTCATGACGTATGAGCACCGAGCCGTCAAATCCGTTATCTTGGAGCTCATATCACTTTAAGTTTACTGTACATAATAACCCTAACTAATTGGCTCTGCATTGCAGTATAAAAATATACTGAAATAAAGGTTTATAGCTATATTTCATCTAGTTGATTTTACAGCAGACATTTCAGTTCGAACATTAATTTAGTAGCTACATACTTACTTAACTATTTAGTTGAGTTTTAATACGATTTGTAAATGATTTACATAATATTGCCCAACAGTTACTGTGAACATTTGTTTTGCCTTATACTAATTTTAAAGTGTCATTAGTTCAGAGTAGTATGTAAATGGGGCTACTGAAACAGGCGGCAGGCGGTGGAGCCGAGAGCCGGCTCCGCCATCTTGGATTGTGACGTCACGTCGGCCATCTTGGATGGTTGTGACCTTGACCTTTGACCTTGACCTTGAATTTGATCCTCAAAATCCGCCAAAATTGGGCAAAATTTGCCCAAAATTCCTCAAAAATCGCCAAAATTTCCATTTCTGTGGAAAAAAGTTCCGCCAAAAAATCTCAAAAAATTCCACAAATTAAAAATTTCTCATTTCGAGGGAAAAATTTCCCGTTTCGAGGGAAAAATTCCCGTTTTTAGTCCTTAAAAATCCCAGCGACTAGAAAGTCCTAAAACTGGCTTAAGCATCCTTAACTCAAGCCTCAGTTAAGCCATTTCTAGGAATAAGGATACCATGGCCGCCATCTTGAATTATGACGTCACCGTTGCAATTTCCGTTACGGCCGCCATCTTTAAATTTATTATCAGATTTTAACGGAAAAAAAATTAAAATTTATAAAAAAATTCAAATAATAAAAATTTAATAAAAATATTTTAAAAAACAAACATTTACGACACGGAGCTCGGAGTCCTCGGTTCGAACCCGACGAGTGCAAAAAAAATAAAGATGGCGACCGATCCTTCCCCCGAGGTGGCTGCAGGCATACTGACTCCCACCACTTTTTATCATCATCTAGTATGACGTCATGGCCGCCATCTTGTCTTCGATGCTGGAAGCCACCATCTTGTTTTCGGCCGCTAGAGTACGCTGACGCCATGTTAGTTTAACTCTTACCCGCTAGAGTGCAGTAATCATTTATTATTGCTGTGACACCCGCCATCTTGTCATTTGGCCGCCATCTTGAAAATCCGTAATTATTTAGCTAGAAATTCGGGAAAAGTTCCAAAATTCATTAAATAAATCACTCATTAATTTACATATTGATTCGATGGATTCCTGTCCTCGGTTCGATACCCGATCGATGCAATAATGTTTAATTTTATGAAAAAATAATAATTTCAATAAACCATGTTCAACATTCTTAAAGAGACTTTAAATCCTCTACTACCATCATCCTATAAGCCATCAAGACCAACATATCGGAAATTCGTTATTTTAATGCTAGAGATTCGGGAAAAAGTTCAAAATTCATTAAATAAATTTGTAATCTATATACTGATTGAATAGATCGACTAAGCTCCTTGGTTCGATCCCTGGATGATACAAAACAACTTTAATTTTAAAAAAGTACCACTAATGTGCAAGGTTTGAGAAAATAAAAACACCGCAAGTTCTTTTACAAACATAATATTTATTACATAATTTCTATTCTTCTACAGGATCACTTACGAAAGCCAACAATCTTATAATCATTTAGTTCCGCAGCGGTGTGAAATGACTAATTCTTAGCTCCAATCGGTTTATACTAGACAGAGTCCAGCCAGAACCTTTACAGACATAGTCCACCTCTTCTTGACAGAGTTTCTGAATACCGTTTTTAACAGTTTGCTTCACATCGTTAGAACTGTAAATTACTGCAGCAGATGTCTTGAATGCACACTTCTTCACTTCGTCATCGAACGGATATGGCTTTCCATATATACAGTCCAACCACAAGTTATATTTCAAAGGTCCGTTTGTTGCTACATCATCAGTAAGCTGATTGATTATCTTCTGTCTGATATCGTCAAGAAAATTACAAATGTCCTTCGACTCACCGAACGTATTTAGATAATAGTAGTCTTTCAACGTTCCACGAAATGCAGACTGCGCCAAGTAGAAGCCATTATCGTTCACTTGTAATGCTACGAACACAGTCTTAGGTTTAGTTCCATGTTCAGACGTCATAACAATCGGTTGCTGGGCATCTGTTTTTTTGGTTGTACGCTTTCGTGTCTCCAATCTAAAGCGAGGAGTCGAAATGTCGGCAGGTAGTTCAGCAGTAGGAGCACAGACTCCACCTTTACATTTTTTCGCATGATGTCGCAAACTGTCAATTCGAGTAAACCATTTAAGGCACTCATCACATCGAAACTTCATGCGAGAAGGATTCTTCGCGCATTTGCTCCGCTCATGTCTTCGTGCATCATGGTAAAATGCGAACGACGTATCACAGTAGCTGCAAGGATACCGTGGTGATGAAGACGATCCTTTCAGACCCGATCCAGATACAGGCGTTGCAACAGTAGTACCATTTCCAGGCATTCTCTTATGCACATCGATGCATCGTTGTTGCGCCGAAACCTTTACTTTCTGCCGCACAGCAGGACCTTTGCATGCCTTCATGTGCGTTTTCATATTATCTTTTCTGGCAAACTGCTTATGACATTTCTCACAAACAAACATTTTACGATATAGGTTCTTGGCACATTCGCTCCTCTCGTGTCGCCGAGCATTGCTGTTGTTTGAGAAAATCTTGTCACAGTAACAGCACCGATGTTCGCTAGTTGTCAAATCAGCATCCATTGAAGTCTCCATCGAGGTCGTATCGTCGATCGTCGTGGTTTCCTGCACATCCAGCTCAGTAGTCATTAAGCTATCTTCTGCTGGTGGTATCACATCTGTTGAAATCTCCTCCAATGTTGACATCGTCGTCGTTGCCAACGGGATCTGCTCCACCATTGTCGTCGCTGTCGTCAAGGTTCCCGTAGACGATGATACAACGTCCATCGAGTTCGGCGTTAAAGTCGGTAAATATGCCATCGAGTTCTCAAGAACAGGTAATTACGCGACTTATTCACCAGATGAAATAATCTAGGTGATCCTTACACCGTCGACGACAGTAACAAACTGAGCGACCTGCTGTCTAGGACTCGCTTATATACATGCACCGGATGGAATAATACGCAAGTCAAATCAAGAACCACTTACTATAATACCAGAGTCAAAACAACATTAAAAATAGAAGGACCATCAACGAAAAGGCAGCACATTTGGAAGCACCGACAACGAAAAGGCAGCACCGACAACGAAAAGGCAGCACATTTGGAAGCACCGACAACGAAAAGGCAGCACCGACAACGAAAAGGCAGCACCGACAACGAAAAGGCAGCACATTTGGAAGCACCGACAACGAAAAGGCAGCACCGACAACGAAAAGGCAGCACATTTGGAAGCACCGACAACGAAAAGGCAGCAGCGACAACGAAAAGGCAGCACATTTGGAAGCACCGACAACGAAAAGGCAGCACCGACAACGAAAAGGCAGCACCGACAACGAAAAGGCAGCACATTTGGAAGCACCGACAAAGAAAAGGCAGCACCGCCAACGAAAAGGAAGCACATTTGGAAGCACCGACAAAGAAAAGGCAGCACCGCCAACGAAAAGGAAGCACATTTGGAAGCACCGACAACGAAAAGGCAGCACCGCCAAAAGAAAAGACAGCACATTTGGAAGCACCGACAACGAAAAGGAAGCACCATCAACGAAAAGGCCGCACCGCCAACGAAAAGGAAGCACATTTGGAAGCACCGGCAAAGAAAAGGCAGCACCGCCCACGAAAAGGAAGCACATTTGGAAGCACCGACAAAGAAAAGGCAGCACCGCCAACGAAAAGGAAGCACATTTGGAAGCACCGACAACGAAAAGGCAGCACCATCGACGAAAAGGAAGCACATTAATTTGTCATTGACTGCAATATTCATTGGTTCCAATATTCATTGGCTCCAATATTCATTGGCTCCAATATTCAATGGCTCCAATATTCATTGACTCCAATATTCATTGGCTCCATCAGTCATTGACACCTACAGTCTTTTGGCCCCAAATATATTAGGCTAGAATTCTTCGAGTCTAAGAGACTATGAGACCACGTGGCTACGAGTCTAAAATGATCTAGCTGGTTACGAGTTATACATGGCTTGCGAGGCTACAGAGCTACGAAGTTTCTAGTACACAGGTTTACATGACTGCGAGGATACAGGACTACAAGTCTGCAAGAGTACTTGACTACGAAGGTACTCGTCTACATGACTCCAGTTACCGCATCTGTCTTCGACAGAATTTTCTCTTTTGCTCCAACTGCTCCATCAGCATTATGTTATAAGATTACAAGGCCTCTTGCTTACGTAGCTTCAAGTCTACGAGCCTCCAATGCATCATGACTACGAGACTACGAGCCATGAGGTTACGAGTCTATGCGATTACGAGTCTTCTAGGTTACGTGATCGCGAGGCTATAGGACTACGAAGCTTCCAGAACGCATGGTTACGAGACTGCGAGGCTACAATTCTACGAGGTCCCAAGACATCCTGGCTACGCGACTACGAGCCATGAGGTTACGAGACTACGTGACTACGAATCTTCAAGTTTACGAGACTGCGAGGCTACAGAGCTACGAAGCCTCTAGAAAACGAGTTTACGTGACTGCGTGGATACAGGAATACAAGTTTGCATGAGTTCTTGACTACGAAGCTACTCGTCTACAAGGCTCCAATTGACACATCTGTCTTCGATGGAATTTTCTCTTTTGCTACATCTACGCCATCAGCATTATGTTATAAGATTACAAAGCTACTTGCTTACGTAGCTTCAAGTCTACGAGGCTCCAATACATCATGACTAAGAGACTACGAGCCATGAGGTTACGAGACTATGCGATTGCAAGTCTTCAAGGTTACGTCATCGCGAGGCTATAGGACTACGAAGCTTCCAGAACGCATGGTTACGAGAATGCATGACTAATTGGCCGCATGGCTACGAAACTTTATGTCTCTAACTGACTACAATAGCACTATTCAGTGGTGAGAGTTAATTTATTTCATGCAAAGGTACTTGCTGCAAGCAGTTCCGCTTTTCAACATCAGATGACGTCACGTTTTGCTTGCAGGTAAAATAATATTTATTTATTTTATGCGGGATGCGGGTTGTTCACTATCGATCGCATAAGAAGAATGGCATCGATAGTCTTCAAGGAGAAGGAAGTTCGTCCTTCCTGCTAGTGCTTCTCAGATTTCTCACGGTCCGCCATATTGGATTGCGACGTCACGGCTGCCATCTTAGATGGGTGTGACTTTGACCTTTGACCGAAACCGCAGGAATGATCGCAAGCACTCGGATTAATCATCAAAATATTGATAAGAATAATCAGGAGCACACGGAGAAAACCATCATAATATTGGCAAGAATAATCAGGAGCACACAGAGAAAAACGACACACGTTTTCTTTGATATCATAAAATTACAGGGAAAAAATATTTAAAAATAAAAATAAATTAATAAAAAATTTAAAATAAACACAAAAAATACATAAAATTCTGGCTTGTACTAGAACTCTATCTTTGCTCAACAATGATAAGTTTACAAGCTAGCAGAATTATAGTAAGTGGTTCTTGATTTGACTTGCGTATTATTCCATCCGGTGCATGTATATAAGCGAGTCCTAGACAGCAGGTCGCTCAGTTTGTTACTGTCGTCGACGGTGTAAGGATCACCTAGATTATTTCATCTGGTGAATAAGTCGCGTAATTACCTGTTCTTGAGAACTCGATGGCATATTTACCGACTTTAACGCCGAACTCGATGGACGTTGTATCATCGTCTACGGGAACCTTGACGACAGCGACGACAATGGTGGAGCAGATCCCGTTGGCAACGACGACGATGTCAACATTGGAGGAGATTTCAACAGATGTGATACCACCAGCAGAAGATAGCTTAATGACTACTGAGCTGGATGTGCAGGAAACCACGACGATCGACGATACGACCTCGATGGAGACTTCAATGGATGCTGATTTGACAACTAGCGAACATCGGTGCTGTTACTGTGACAAGATTTTCTCAAACAACAGCAATGCTCGGCGACACGAGAGGAGCGAATGTGCCAAGAACCTATATCGTAAAATGTTTGTTTGTGAGAAATGTCATAAGCAGTTTGCCAGAAAAGATAATATGAAAACGCACATGAAGGCATGCAAAGGTCCTGCTGTGCGGCAGAAAGTAAAGGTTTCGGCGCAACAACGATGCATCGATGTGCATAAGAGAATGCCTGGAAATGGTACTACTGTTGCAACGCCTGTATCTGGATCGGGTCTGAAAGGATCGTCTTCATCACCACGGTATCCTTGCAGCTACTGTGATACGTCGTTCGCATTTTACCATGATGCACGAAGACATGAGCGGAGCAAATGCGCGAAGAATCCTTCTCGCATGAAGTTTCGATGTGATGAGTGCCTTAAATGGTTTACTCGAATTGACAGTTTGCGACATCATGCGAAAAAATGTAAAGGTGGAGTCTGTGCTCCTACTGCTGAACTACCTGCCGACATTTCGACTCCTCGCTTTAGATTGGAGACACGAAAGCGTACAACCAAAAAAACAGATGCCCAGCAACCGATTGTTATGACGTCTGAACATGGAACTAAACCTAAGACTGTGTTCGTAGCATTACAAGTGAACGATAATGGCTTCTACTTGGCGCAGTCTGCATTTCGTGGAACGTTGAAAGACTACTATTATCTAAATACGTTCGGTGAGTCGAAGGACATTTGTAATTTTCTTGACGATATCAGACAGAAGATAATCAATCAGCTTACTGATGATGTAGCAACAAACGGACCTTTGAAATATAACTTGTGGTTGGACTGTATATATGGAAAGCCATATCCGTTCGATGACGAAGTGAAGAAGTGTGCATTCAAGACATCTGCTGCAGTAATTTACAGTTCTAACGATGTGAAGCAAACTGTTAAAAACGGTATTCAGAAACTCTGTCAAGAAGAGGTGGACTATGTCTGTAAAGGTTCTGGCTGGACTCTGTCTAGTATAAACCGATTGGAGCTAAGAATTAGTCATTTCACACCGCTGCGGAACTAAATGATTATAAGATTGTTGGCTTTCGTAAGTGATCCTGTAGTAGAATAGAAATTATGTAATAAATATTATGTTTGTAAAAGAACTTGCGGTGTTTTTATTTTCTCAAACCTTGCACATTAGTGGTACTTTTTTAAAATTAAAGTTGTTTTGTATCATCCAGGGATCGAACCAAGGAGCTTAGTCGATCTATTCAATCAGTATATAGATTACAAATTTATTTAATGAATTTTGAACTTTTTCCCGAATCTCTAGCATTAAAATAACGAATTTCCGATATGTTGGTCTTGATGGCTTATAGGATGATGGTAGTAGAGGATTTAAAGTCTCTTTAAGAATGTTGAACATGGTTTATTGAAATTATTATTTTTTCATAAAATTAAACATTATTGCATCGATCGGGTATCGAACCGAGGACAGGAATCCATCGAATCAATATGTAAATTAATGAGTGATTTATTTAATGAATTTTGGAACTTTTCCCGAATTTCTAGCTAAATAATTACGGATTTTCAAGATGGCGGCCAAATGACAAGATGGCGGGTGTCACAGCAATAATAAATGATTACTGCACTCTAGCGGGTAAGAGTTAAACTAACATGGCGTCAGCGTACTCTAGCGGCCGAAAACAAGATGGTGGCTTCCAGCATCGAAGACAAGATGGCGGCCATGACGTCATACTAGATGATGATAAAAAGTGGTGGGAGTCAGTATGCCTGCAGCCACCTCGGGGGAAGGATCGGTCGCCATCTTTATTTTTTTTGCACTCGCCGGGTTCGAACCGAGGACTCCGAGCTCCGTGTCGTAAATGTTTGTTTTTTAAAATATTTTTATTAAATTTTTATTATTTGAATTTTTTTATAAATTTTAATTTTTTTCCGTTAAAATCTGATAATAAATTTAAAGATGGCGGCCGTAACGGAAATTGCAACGGTGACGTCATAATTCAAGATGGCGGCCATGGTATCCTTATTCCTAGAAATGGCTTAACTGAGGCTTGAGTTAAGGATGCTTAAGCCAGTTTTAGGACTTTCTAGTCGCTGGGATTTTTAAGGACTAAAAACGGGAATTTTTCCCTCGAAACGGGAAATTTTTCCCTCGAAATGAGAAATTTTTAATTTGTGGAATTTTTTGAGATTTTTTGGCGGAACTTTTTTCCACAGAAATGGAAATTTTGGCGATTTTTGAGGAATTTTGGGCAAATTTTGCCCAATTTTGGCGGATTTTGAGGATCAAATTCAAGGTCAAGGTCAAAGGTCAAGGTCACAACCATCCAAGATGGCCGACGTGACGTCACAATCCAAGATGGCGGAGCCGGCTCTCGGCTCCACCGCCTGCCGCCTGTTTCAGTAGCCCCATTTACATACTACTGTTCAGTATCCGAACATTTTCTGATTTTAAACAGAAGTATTTTAGTTTGTGACGCTTTTATTTATTTTAAATTTGTGAATACGATTTTTCAGATCCAAATTAGACTTCGTTCAAAATGTGCAGTGTCAACAGTTGCATCCGCAGTTGTACCTGTGTTGTTTCCTCCACCATGAATGGAGAGTAAATATTAGAGCTGTTGTATCGATCCAACACGAGGACTACCGCACACCGCTACGCCATGGTCTTCAGTAAACGTTTAGGAGCTATTGTTATTTGCAATGTGCATTGCAATCTGTGCCGACGTGTTAACCATTCAGAAACATGTACCTATGGCTGTAGAAAAATGTTTGTTGTGGTATATGTTGGGTTCCTGCTGTGCAGTATCATCGAGTGGCCAAAGTAAAAATAAAAATAAAAATAAAAACTAATTTCAGTGGGATAAAGTTCATTTATCCTCATTCAAAGCTGAGAACTGCAGCCCATTCTTTCTCCGTGAAATGAAGACGTTTTTACGAAAAATGCTATAATTCCACCATGTTGTGTTCGAGACTGTGTACCCCACGAAAATTTTATTAAAACATGTTGTACATATGTTTGAAAAATATTCTTCAAAATAATACTGTAGTATTTTTTTTTTTTTTTCTAAAATGAGAAAGCACGTCCATAGAAAACCTGTTGTACCTGAAGATCGTTTGCCTTTGAATTTTTGTTCGGAAATCAATTTGGCAGGTTTGTATAAGGTATCTATATGTAGACAAGAATTATATATGAAACTGATCAGAATCTTTTAAGTATCCTGCTCCTGGTGTGTTCTAAAGCTGAACAAAAAAAAATTGTATCGTATTTACCTTAGTATAAACAACAGTATATTTAGTTTATAAAATATGTATTTACTAACTTGTAATTTAAAAGTATGCAGTTTAGGAGATGTGTAGTGTGTGGTAACTATAATGAGAAGGCTAATCCTTGCGGGAGTTCGCATCGCAAGTTGTTAAATGCAAATTTTGCAGTCGATTAACTTGGCCGTAACAAGAACATCCAAGTTGGCCGTAATTACTTTCGGCGGAGTGCACCCGAGTGCACAACACACTCGTGCCAACTAATTAGCGCCTCGAAGCTACACGTGCAGTTACCGAGGTCCCGGGGCTTATGCGCCGATGCGCATTATTTTGTTCAGCGCGACCGTGGTTGATGTGCTGACGCAAGTCCCGCGGCGGTCTGCGCTGTAGTGGTGACTCCGAGTGCGCGAGTCTTTGCACGTGTCCGAACCAAGTATGCACTTCCCCTTGCAGCCCCGCGAATTTCCATTCGCCCTCGTGCTGTTGCGAGTCTACGTACGGTATTAGCTTTGAATATATATACTGTATAGAAGTCGCGAGTGGATAGGATTTACTCTACGTTTTTCAGAAGCGTATGATGAGCAGCTTGGGAACTTCACCGCTGCAGTGCGCTGCCGTAACGCCCTGTATCGTCTTAGTTGTTATTTACACGTTAGAGCGCAGCACTGTCGCCCGCTGTCATTCCCCGCACCCACCCTCCATCTATCATTCACTGCAGCTCAAGGTCGTTCAACGGGAGGGTGGGGAAGGGGTGTTTGAAGAGTTCGACACTTGTCCGTTAGGGACCACCACAAGTCGATGCCCTAGAGATGGTGGCGATTGCGGCGGTGAATTAACCAACTACCTCAAAACCGTATTAGAAATTTTAACCTGGGCTGGTGACTTCTATACAGTATATATATTCAAAGGTATTAGCCAGCCGGACAGTCCGTTCACATATTTTAGAAGTGAAACTTATTTGGGCGCGATGAGAGTAAAATTTCAAGGCCGAATTTTAATGAAGCGTTTTCGTGAAACATTGTTGTGAAACGTTGCGGACGCGAAATAGAATAATGACCATAGACACACTACAGATATGAATGTGTACCCACACTTAAAACGAAACAAAAAAAAAATCAGCATAAATGTTTACCAAGTAGGTAAATATTTTTTTTAATTTGAGTTCTGCAAGATTTGCGTTTTGTTTTCCGTCGTGCGGCACGTAATGGCGAAACTAGAGATATAACATACTTGTTGATGGCCGTCGGAGCGCGTATTTCGTCGTGTTGACGTCACGGCGACTCTGTGTTTGATTGGCTGCTGAGTGTGTCTTGTGAGCTGGCATTGTGACTCCCATCTCGGCGTGTAGAGCCTTTATGAGCACCTGAATTATGAGCGCCTCACCTCCAGTCACTGCACGACCGCGTGTGGACATTAGCCAAAGGTCCAGTTTAACCATTATATCATTATTCACAAGTAAGCGTATTTTATAATGGAATTTTTGGAGTTTAAAAAGAAAATAGTTTGTCACGCTAAAATCTTAAGGAATATTAGATTTTTAGTACTCCAACGTTTACACATAACATTTTTAAGTAATGATAATGCTTGAGAAAAGTAAACTGAACATTTTTTTTAAATTTCAGTTAATTGTTTAAATACTTTGTTCTTAAGTCAATTGCTTGATTTTTTCAAAGACAAGTAATAAATACTTATATTTTAATATTAACTAATACATCGAACGTAGGCTACATGTCGAGTTTGTATGAAAGACATACTTACACATGTGCAAACTGGCATTATATATAGACTGTAATTGGAAAAACAATTCCTGCTGTTGCTGTGTATGGGGGCAGTAAGTAATATGGAAGAAATATACTAATGTTGCATACTCAGGATTACAATAATATTTCCAAAATGACATATTTGTGTAACCTTGTGTGTCTAAATTGCTGTTATTTCCTAATTCTGTTTTCGTATGTGATTTTTATTTCTTGTGTGTTCCGGGAAGGGAGAGGTCCGGACCCCAGTACATATAACCCCCCCATGGTTGCGGGCATGAGTGCGTGTGAGTGAGGGGTTCTGCTCGGGCTGGGAGAGGTTCTTGCATCCACACCCCCCCGCGTGCCGAGTGTGTGCAGACGTCGGCGCCGGCTGGATTTATGCGCCGCTGGGGGGTTCGAGGGCCCAGACGTGTCCCTCCAAACACCCCCTTTCTACCCTTCCCCCCCCCCTCCACCCCTGCAGGGCTGCGCGCGCATTCACCTGACGACTCTATCATCGCGCGCATGAATATTAAAAAAAGTTCCGGTCCCTCGCGCCCTCTGCTGTCGAGACGCGGGACGCGGCCGCCATATTTTGTTCGTGGAGCGAATGTTGGGTGGAAACTCGTGGGAACACGACCCGCGGCCCCTTGTTTGGCCCGGGGAGGGGGGAAGTCGGGCTCCTCTCGCGAGCGACCCAGCCACTGGAGACTCGGAGACTCGGAGACTAGGAGACTAGGAGACTAGGAGACACGGAGACTAGGAGACTCGGAGACTAGAAGACTCGGAGACTAGGAGACTCGGAGACTCGGAGACTAGGAGACTAGGAGACTAGGAGACTCGGAGACTCGGAGACTCGGAGACTCGGAGACTAGGAGACTAGGAGACTCGGAGACTAGGAGACTAGGAGACTAGGAGACTAGGAGACTAGGAGACTAGGAGACTAGGAGACTAGGAGACTTGGAGATTAGGAGACTCGGAGAGCAACCCGGGAACCAGTCGCGGAGACCTCTCACGCCTCGTGACATCCACGGTCATTCCGGTCATCTGTATACACTCGCTCCGTGGAGTACTGAGATGTGGCACCTGGAGAGATAGGTTGTGTGTGGATGATCGCTAAGGAATTACTAAAGAAGAAAATTGTTGCAAACGTTGGTTCATCCAATTATACGATTCTATCATAAAGGAATGTTTAGGAGGATCTTTCAAACTCTACTGTAGAAATTTTTTTTTCTTCAAATTATTTTAGCGTGTCCTTTCATTTCTTTGTTGAGCTGTATCGGACACTGTCACACTCGTTACATAGACAAGACACGAATGTGCGAAAGTGCTTACCTGGAAATGAATTATTAGATTCATCAATAAGGCAGGATCAAATGTTTTTTTGGATCTCCATAAAATTGATATTTGTAGCCGGGTAGAATTTTTGTAATAGTCTGCATGTTCATTATAATTCAAACACTCTCGATGCGTCTGATGACAGTATGCAGTATGGATGATGAAGGCGTAGAATGTCATGATGAGGTCATTTGAGATACTTGTACTGGTTAGTGTTTGTGTTCATGCTGCAGGCGAGATGACTTGTGATTGTTCGTGGAATGTGCCAAATGGATATGAATGCGTGGAAGGCACTGCCGTGTGTGACAGAAAATAGAATGAGGTTTTCAGTGGCTGATGGAAGACGGACGAGTACTGCGTAGATCATATGTTATAGATAAACTATTATATTTTGTAATGGCATCTAGAGTGACGCATTTTGCTTGCAACTTCCTCTCAGGAGGTATGTCACTTAGGTGATTTAATAATGAATGTAAAAATAGTCTGTTTTCATCACTCGAATCAGCTTGAGCAGAACACCGTTGCTCTGAACTATTTTTCACAATGTCACAGAGTTGTGTCACTTTAGATCCAGATCCGCCCTCCCTTATACGTTTCCATTTTCGTTCATATATCTCAGTCATTCCAATGGGTACTGTTTCTTCAGATGCTTGTATTTCCTCAGGAGTGTCGATATTCGTTACGGCACTGTAAAAACATGACTAAGTGAAAACTGTAAGCATGTAAATTTGTAGACATTGTAAGTAACACAGTGCCCATGCTGATTTTTAGAATACAACAATGAATCTTACACACCCATGCCCGCTTGGTGGTACAGTTAAAATATTACAACGATGGAAATCAAATTCACTAAGTTAAAATGACATGTATTTTTAAGATTTATTTAATAATTTATTGGCTGCATGCACACGTAACTAGCTCTTGAATGTCACAATAATGTATTCGCGTATTTTCTGTGTATTCACCTGTTGGGCACAGTTGGAGCAAGAAATGAAAGGTCATTAAAGTACACATAATTTTTTTCCATAATTTGAGCTCAATCCCCATGGGGAGGACTTTACTTTTTTTCTAATTTCATCATTAACGACTTTCCTGTGATTTACACATTCATAATGGCAGTTAAATGCAACAACTATTGAACATGACACTTCATTTTTTTCCCTTTTTACCTAATCTACATTACACATAAAAGACTTAGTATGTCAACACTAAGTGAGATTATTCAAGATGTTTGCAGAGCCATATGGGATTAACTAAAAATGAGCTGTGTGCTACTACCTTCAGAATGAACTGCTTAGGCATTGCCGATTATCAGGATGCAGTTTAAAATAAAGTCAGACTTATTAATTTGATTATGTTTCTCTTCTTCAAATACGCATTCTTAATTAATTTCTCTGCAAACTGTTAACCCACGCATATATATATATATATATTTTTTTGTTTGCCTTTGTTAGAATAATCGATGTAGCTACCGACGATTATTCGAACAAAGCGTGTTTGAAAAGGAAAAACAAAATCAAATTGATAATATCTGCGTTTATTCAAACTGCTTAGAGTGAGCTATATAGGTAAATAAAATGCACAGTATTCATTAGAAAGTTAGTAGCTGTGCAAAACAGAAAATATTTATTTCAAAGAAAATTAACATTTACTGGTATCACACGTAGCATACTACTAACGATGATTACGAACTCTGAAAAGGTTGTATTTATTTTCTCTACGTTTATTAGAGGCAAACAATCAGATACATTAAGTGAATTTGACTTATATTAAACATAGAGATTTTTGCAAAAATTGTACCCGGGTAAAAATATGTATTTCAGTTCAGTTTAAATAAACATTTGATCCTGCTTTTAATATCTCATTGTCAGTTAGTTAGATATGTACTTTTGTATATTCGTTTCTTGCTTCTGTAACGAAACCAATAGTACTACGTACAATTCTTGAAAGGAATGTGAGGTCACTCTGAAATAATTGTACTGGCCTTTCTTAGATCTTGAAAGATCGTCGAACACATTCCTTTACTTTGTGTATCTCCTATCATTGGATATACCCATGTCGCCCTACTTTTTTCTTCTTTCGTAATCTCTTAGCGATTGTCCACACACAAGCCATCTCTTGCGTGCTTAGAGATGACCGAGAAGAACTGAATGATTTGTGACATCAGACGCAGGCCTGAAGTCTCTGTGACTAGTCAAGGGTTCTTATCCGTTAGTCTCGAGTCGCCGGCGACTGGCGTTATCTTAAGTATTTTGATCCAATTTACTGGCGAATTTTTAGCGTAGATTGATTTGGTTAATAGGTAGTCTCCTTCAGGGGATGAATTTTCCGCCATTCCGATAATAAACAGCAATGACACGCGAGATTGTGTACACGTCCACTTCTCGGCGCGACAGCGACCACACTGCTCCTGGGAGCAGTCACTGTCGCTGGTCGCAGGTACCTGAAGGGATGGGGCACAACTATCGTGTCCAGTCGCGCTCAGGCCTGAGTGTTGCCATTTTATATGAGCACCGTCTCATATCTGTAAAGTTCCAGTGAAACTTCTTTATTCGCTGTATTTTGAGTCTATAAAACATTAATTATGCAAAATATACAGCACTTGGTCGTGTTCAAATTTTTTTAAAACTTTTATAAGGTTTAAATAAAACCTATGTTTATTAACAGTGTGATATTAGCATTTCCTCCAGTCTGTCCCTTTCCAGCAATCCCCATCATAGTTCCTTCAACTCTTTGTCCCATTTTCCCCTTGTTTTTCCTTCAGTCCGTCATCCAGCGAGTTCGAATATTATGACGCGACTTTCCAACGACGCGCCGCTTAATTACTTCCTAAAAAATCCCCCCCCCCCCCCTCCACCCTCATTCCTCTCCAACCCCCACCATCTTGCCCGCTTCCAACTGTTCTCTAACTTCGTCAAACGACAATTCTGAATAACTCATAACGAGTTTTTAAATACGTCAGTAATTAAATGTTTTTCAAGCGTTTCCTGCTGTTCGTGACCGCGTGGACGTAAATCTTGAATCTTCTCACCCCTCTCCCCTTCCCCGCTTCCACCCTGGGTGCAAAAATATTTTAAATCTCTTTCTCCGCTCCTGAATGTTTTCGTGTCGCCTGCCTTGCCCGCGGCGTAATTTAACTTTCCGAGATTTGTTTCCAAGAAAATAAATAAGCTGTTAAGGTCTCTCGCAGGCGTTGCGTGTACTGGAAGTTAAAACGAACTCGGCGAAAGTGACGCGTTTGTTTCGAGGGGGTCGTCAGCTTCACGCGTGCTGGCGTGAAGATGTACTCGAGAGTGGCGCAGGGACTATGCAGGCCGTGGCTCGAACGCGGGAGCACTCCGAGGACACCTCTGCCCGCGCCCTCCGAGGGCGTGACCCCTGACATTTAGAGGGGGGAGGGGGGGGGGATCACCCCCCGCTGGTTCGGGGCGCGACTGTGAGTCGGGAACGAGGACGATCATGTGTTCCGTGGGTTGTTGGTTCGGTACAGCTTGTCGCGAATAGCGCATCGTCGGTAGCTTTCTGTCTCCAAATGGCTGTTCAGCTTTCTGACCGCCTTATCCTTTTTTTTAAGTAGATATAATACATAAATTTTCTTTATATTTTATAATGCAATAAAAAACATTTCGTTCTCCTTGGATTCGGAGAATAATGAAAGCTTACGTAAATAACTAGTAAGAACAAAAATTGCATATATTTTTATTTACTTATTCACACTGAAAGAAATTTTTGTATATTTTACAAGGAAAATCCTTGGAAACCCTGTTGCCGAAGATATTACTTGTAAAACTACAAGGCAGAGCTTTGTACCATGTGCGAATTTGCAAGGCTCTGCCTTGTAGTTTTGCAAGAAATATCCTTGGCAACAGGGTTTCCAAGAATTTCCCTTGTAAAAGTACGATTTTTTTTAGAGTGCACTGTTAAAACACGAATACATGACGCAATGTGACATTAATGAAATATTATCGCGACGGAAGTGATGTTTGCTACTTGTTAAGATGAACAGCCTACTTGATCCTTGCACGGTGCGCGCGTCCTAACTATGACTGTGTGTCTTCGTAAGCCAGGTTATGATTATAATTTTTTTGTGGTGATATATTATCATATCCCTTATAATCTGTTAAACGAGTTCTTAACTTCATCTAAAACTTTGGTTGAAACAGTTTTTGATGAAAAAAAAATTATTACTGTAAAAATATGGGTTTAAATTTTTTAAAAAATCAAAACTTTCTTAGTATCAATTTCGTTTCAATTTTTTTAAACTATCTTAATATTTTCTGAAACCTTAGTGTAAAGAAAATTTTATACGACCATTTTATTAGTGCAAGGGATGAAAAATAGTGTTGAAGGTCAAAAAGTTAAATAATTGGCCTAGTTGGCATATAATAAAAAATTCGTTCAAAACTATTCAATGCTGCGTTGTAAACTATTGAAAGCTAGATGCATAGAGTAAAAAAATATTCGTAATATTTTCGCTGCATGGAAAATGGGAAAATATTTAATCGATCATTTTGTAATATTGGAGAACATGAATAATTTTACAAAAGTTTATAGAAGTTTCCAGAATATTTCCAGAATAAATAGGTACTTCGAAATCTACCTTCTCCTGTGGGCTGTACCGAAAGGGATTTTTTTAAAATTAGTTTATACAAAATTGTAGCTCTCTTCACTGTGAATATCCTCATCAGCCACAACGTGGTCTAATGGTTCGTGTAGACGTGGCTACGTTGTCAGGTCGGCACTGCTTGCAAACTGTGCTGCAGCCAGAAATGGGCTCGCAGACGGGGGTTCACCCTCCTCCTCTACCTTGTTGCAAGAGAAGCCGAGAGATGCCTTTTATTTTGCAAGACGCAGTCTCTTCTCCACCTCCTGCCGCGTTCTTCGTGCTCGGACCTGAAGAGGACGTTACTGCAGGCCAAACTTCTGCATTCCTTCTCGGTTCATTTCCTTCCCTGTAAAAGAAAACCGTTTGATGTCTTGACGTGAGGCAAAATATTCTTGTGCTTCTAGTTTCGTAAAGAGTTCGTTGCGCTACAGGAAAGCGTGCTTTTTCGCCTCAAAGTATAACACTTAAAAAAGTATTATTATAGTTGATAAATATGTCACTAAAGTGCGAAACTTTAACGTTATTTTCGTATACGAAAAATCTGCGATTGCGTGTTGTTATCGATTGTAAAATTTATTATTTTCCGAAGTATGTTGTTCAGATGATTGTTTGCTAACATGATTTATAACTTATACCCTCTTTCAGATTTTGCCTGGGATATGAACTCAGTCACCGCAGTCAAGATAATTTTATTTGAATACCCACTACATTGTTTTTCCTAGTGACGAAAATATTTTTCTTTGGCTTGTGAACAATTTTGCGATCTTTCTTCACAGTTAATTTGTCACCACCACAAAAAAATTGGGTCAGTGAAGTTGATGAAAACAAAATTGATTCTGGCGGCCTGGAAATTATATTTTACCCTGCAGATGTGTATGTGTATTTATAGCATTGTTGGTGATTATTATGATCCATGAAACATGGCAAAATAAATATTACAAAAAGAGAGCTCAAAGCTTTGGGATAGGTTAGGTATGTGCCATTGCATCGGGTAAAGTAAATTTCGTATTCACAATGGTTATTAGGGTTAGTTTTTCTCTGTGGAACGATGCTTTGTCAGTACAGGTAGTGTAATTGTGCCTTTACTAACCCACCCCTTACACGTTCCGGGGGGATGTTTCCATTACAAGCCCTTTGGCTGTATTTTTGTTTTTAGTTAATGCTAACGAACGATTGAATTATGTTTTTTGTCGAGCGGTAATTGGATGTGTAATTATCCCGTGTGTGCTCAGCGCGCTGTGGGATGACGTCATGTTGGGTAACTCGTAGTGATGATGGGTCGAGAGGTGATGGATTATCCCGTCTCATGTGACAGGGTCGACCAACAATCTGAAAACAGTCTTAGCCAGGAGAATCATCCAGCACACGCTAATCGTGTTGAGCAGCTGGCTGAGGCGTTTGTGGGCATTCAGGAGGTTAAAGAAGGTTTAAATTTTTTTTACTTGAGGCCTACTTTAGAACTGACCTACATCTTTACGCCATTTACTGGCAAAAAACATCGAAGGATGAGTTATGGGAAAAGTCCATTTTAAGGATCTTGCAGTAGCGATCAACATAAAATGACACACCCGGCAGTGATGTTTGCCGGGATTGAACCAATGATATTGAAAACATGAGCCAGGTTCGCTACTGCTCACTCCACAACTTGAGCGATATCATATTCAGTGTAAAATCTTTTTTTTTTAATTCTAAAAAAAAAAACCTTTGCTCTAGATATTTTCTAACCTTGGCATGTAAGACAATCTTTATTGGCGAAGTTAAAAGTATTAATTAAAAATTAGTATTTATTACATCAGATTCTTTTTAAATGTGTACGTTATCATAAATGTAATTACTTTGCTTTCGGCTGAAAGCCTCACTACTCACATTCTTTTTCCTGAAACGGTGAAGCGTTTAAACGAACGTAAGTATATACTAATTATAAAACATTTTTTTTCTCTGATTTATGTGGAAAATAAAAACTGCCCTGTTTTATAGTCAACCACGTCAAACACTAAACTTTTAATAAGACTATGTACAAGGGGGAACAAGGAAAGTGTAACTGGCTTATGCGGTTTTTTTTAATCCATTCTTGTAACTTCTGTGGGATCAACCCTTTTCCCTTCTCCTTATCGTTCAACTCCTGCTGCAACCCCTGCGCTGCAATTAGCGATCTGCGCCACGCCCAATGGACGTGCTCCAAGCTGCTGGACTGCGCGACAGGACAGCCAGGACAGGCCCGTGCCTGATGAGTAGAGACACCTGCAAACTTCGCGGTTTCGACGGCCTTCAGGATAGACTGCACATACCCCTGTACACTCGGGCAAATAACGCAAGTCCATCGGCTGCCGACTTGTAAGTCGTCTCAGCTGGTTTGTCTGTGATTCGATCCTTCTTTGGTTGAGGGGTTTATAACTGGTTGAGATTCGTCCAGATGAACAGTAAGCCAATAGAAAAAATTATCTAAGAGGTATATGTGTTTGAATTCTAGCCTATCACCGAATGAATCCGCGAATTTTGCAGGTCTCTACTGATGAGACACATCAGGACGGCGACGAACTCCGCTATTCGGCGCTGACAGTCGGGACTCCCTCCGGCCCTGCCATTGGCCACGGCGTGTTCCTTCCCGACTTACGTGAGTCGTTATGCTTTAGTTTGCCTTTTCTGCCGCCGTGCGGGCCAAGACACGCGTATCGTCAGGATTACAAAAAAAAAAAAGCCTATTAAAGAGAACTATAAATGGATTTTTTTGAATAGCTTGTCTTGACAATGATTTAAAGAAATAATTCAAAACAAAAATAAATTTAAAAAATATGTAGAGAATCTCCCTTTAGCCGGGTGTGAAGTATTATCGCTCACATGCTACTACAGGACTGGTCAAGTCTGTAGAAAGTCCGCTGCCGATCCCTGGAAGGGTTGTCTGGATTGTGCTGTTTTTAAATTAGTCAGCGTCTCAGATACGTATGTGAAGTAAAGATAAAAACTGTCTATTATTGTCTGATATTTTTTTTTGCTACCGGCAGTTTCAATATGGTGGATAAATTAAATAATTTGTGTCTTTAAGTTTTGTCACATTGAGAATATAGCAGGCCAATGAAGAATGGAACAATACAATTGAGGAGATGAGATACACGCGCATTGTAAGCGGGAAGAAGCGATGCCTGATCGAGTGTTGACTAGGGGAGGGGGTGGCATAGGCACCTGGCTTCTGCCACTGGACGATATCGTCCGTCGACGCTTCGTTATCTCTCTGGAGGAACGTTTGTTTGCCGCGAGCTTCCCCTAGTTGTCTTGGCGGGGTGAGGGATAGGTGGAATGAGTTGCAGGGGTGGAAGTTGTGGAAGGGGTGGCAGGGGAGGAAGTTGGGGAAGGGGTGGCATGGGAGGAAGTTGTGGAAGGGGCTGCAGGGGAGGAAGTATTGGCAGGGGTGGCAGGGGAGGAAGTTGTGGAAGGAGTGGCAGGGGTGGAGATTGTGGAAGGAGTGGAAGGAATGGCAGAAGTGGAAGTTGTGGAAGGGGTGGCAGGGGAGGAAAATGTGTAGGGGTGGCAGGGGAGGAAGTTTTGACAGGGGTAGCAGTGGAGGAAGTTGTGGAAGGAGTGGCAAGGGTGGAAGTTTTGGAAGGGTGGAAGGAGTGTCAGGGGTGGAAGTTTGGAAGGATTGAAGGAGTGTCAGGGGTGGAAGTTTTGGAAGGGTGATAGGAGTTGCAGGGGAATAAGGAGTGGCAGGGGTGGAAGGGATGGCTGTGTGTACGGGGTGGAAGCAAGTCCTTGTTGGTTTTAACCCATATTGCTCGACACACCTCTGCATAACCCGCAGGCTTGCCAACCTCGCCGCGGCTGGCCGTCGTGAATTTTTCATCCGGTGAGCAAACCTGCCGAGTGAGGCGAGACCACAGCCGCCCACCGCCTGCAACCACGCTCCAGGGTCGTTCGTCTATTACGGTCTGGGTGTTAGAAGCCCCGAAACAAGAATTTAAGGCGACTTAATGTAAGGCGAGGTTCGAAGTGCGTCGTGTGAGAGAGTCTGGACGTAGATAACCTTGGAGTGTTGGTGGAGATACCAGCGAGGACAGCGAGCGACTGAGCGGCGACTCCCTGGGCGAAGAGGAAGACGCAAGGTCACGTGGCGAGGAGCTAGCGACGCGGTGCTTGCGAGGATGTAAATGGAAGTGTCGAACCAAAAGCACTAGAGACTAATACTAGGACAGCTCTATACTAACAACACAGGCGGGAGTGTGAGAAATAACCTAGCGGCAAGAGGTGCGACTACAAAATAGTACTCAGATAAATTGTGTACACAGATAAATGTCAGTTGTCAAACATGACTAATTTAATTTTAAGAATTTAGAATAATGAAGGTATAATTTTCCCCTTAAATCTATACAATTATTAATATTTTTTTTTCTAAAAAAAAAAAAAAAGAAAATTACAATCGTTATAATAATTTTGGCACCAAATGAACTAAACAGATTCTTTGTTAATACTGGGCACACCGTCTGCCATCTATCGGACAACAAGCCAGTTTTTCACACAAAAATCTGGTATCTGTCCGGTATTAGTTTCTAGTGTATTTGGTTGAACCCAAGTCTTAAGAATAAGGGAGGAGGAAACGGAGGAGAAGGAAGGGTTGTGGAGAGGTGTGGAAAGTGGTAGTGAGTAGAGGGTTGGTGAAGAGAAACAGACCTGGAGGGGAGAATGTGAGGGGAGGTGTCATCTCGTAATAAATCTTCGTCGTCTCAATTGTAACAAATCAAGAGGTGTTTGATCATCAATAGGTCTGTCCTTTCGGAACCCTGTTTCCCCAGGGTTAGATCATTAATAATATTAGCAGTACTGGAGCTTTGAATATATATACTGTATAGAAGTCGCCAGCCCAGGTTAAAATTTCTAATACGGTTTTGAGGTAGTTGGTTAATTCACCGCCGCAATCGCCACCATCTCTAGGGCATCGACTTGTGGTGGTCCCTAGCGGACAAGTGTCGAACTCTTCAAACACCCCTTCCTCCTCCTGTTGAACGACGTTGAGCTGCAGTGAATGATGGATGAGGGGTGCGGGGAATGACAGCGGGCGACAGCGCTGCGCTCTAACGTGTAAATAACAACTAAGACGATACAGGGCGCACTGCAGCGGTGAAGTTCCCAAGCTGCTCATCATACGCTTCTGAAAAACGTAGAGTAAATCCTATCTACTCGCGACTTCTATACAGTATATATATTCAAAGACTGGAGGAAGATTTTAATGTTGGGTTCTTGGTAGTAATAACAATGTTGAAAACATGCTGACACATGTTTCCTTTTAAAAGAGAGAGGGTGTTGCTGAGTAATAACCGCGGGGAGTGCCTAGCGGCGGTGTGTGGTCTCCGGCGTGAGGCGAGCCGTGGCGACGACTGCGACCCCCGGACCACGTGACCTCCCGGGCTCGACGCGGGGTCAGCCCACCCCCTCTCCCCCCCACCCCCCCGGGGGGAGGGGGGGTGGCTGCCCTTGTTCTCGCGCGCCGAGTTGTCGTCGGCTGTCGGCGGAGTTGCGCCCTCCCTGGCTGTCACGCCGCGGCAACTGCTGCGTGGCGTTGTTAGTTCGCATTGTGTTTATCTCTTTGGGGCGTCCCGAAACTCGGTCGGTAGTGTGTTCGAGAGTGCTGGTGTGTGGAGTGGCGGACCACCCGTTAAACTTCACTTGTCTGATTGTGGAAAGGCACTCTCGGACATGTCCGCAACTTTTGAAAACACAATGAGCAACATTAACACGATTATAGTGAATAGTTCGTATTTAAAAAAAAAAAAATGGGGAGGAAGGTGGAACGTTTGGACACCGTTTGACCTTAACATTTACAAAGGTTTAGTGATTCGACATTTTTGTCATGTTATTTTGAAACAACTAGTAGAGTTGGTGTAATTAAACACGATTTTTTTTAGAAATGCGAATTGTGCTACAGACTTCGGTAAAAAATACACTTACATTTTGTGTGAAACTGCACAATTTATTTTACAGTTCAGAAATTCGCGGAACACAAACAAAATTTGCTAATTTCAGCGTGAGAAAAAAGCTGAAGCTGACTGAAGGTTTCCGCGGATTTTTCGGGGAAAGTACTTGCTGAAGGTTTAGTTACATTGAACGGTTGCTGGCAGGCTAGCGCTGAGCAAGAGCGCGCCCTGAACATTGGTCTTATTTAACCTTGGGAAATGGGCATACTGAATATTAACGTACATTGTAAAAATTGTTTTTGTAGGTGTAACTGAAATAATAATTCAATATTACAGATAGTTGTAAATTTGTTCATTTACGTGAAAGCAACTGTATCGCTACAAAAAAAATTGTTCACAGTGATACTGGATTCGGAATATTGCCCGGGAATGTATGTTTGTGTTGTCCCAATACCTGCATTAGTTAAAGTTATTTGTAAACCGTTTTCTGAATTAATCCAGTATGAGAAGTGTACATTAATATGCATAATAAAACAAAATAAAGTCGAATTACTAAACATGTAATTATCTTTTCCGTGGTTAATTTTTTTTTGCTTATTTAACGCATAAATATTTAAAATCATGCGCCCTTTATCGTAAGCGCGACAAGAAATATTCAGTTCTTTTTTCCCGAAAACGTATTTCAATTAGGCGAAAATAACCTTAGCAGTGTGTTGTACAAATTAATAAAAAATTTCTTGTAACATTACAAAACTATTTCTGGGCAACTGTTTTCCAAAGGCATTTGTTGTAAAAGTACAAAAAATAATTATGCGAAGATTTACTTTGAAACAAGAGTCCCTGCACTACATTACGTGGTGACGAGACATGTGATCTTTAGAGTCACCGCTCCTTGTGTCACTTGCCGGTTCAGAGCAGAGCTAAACAAATATTTTGGTCATTGTTCCGTTCCTGGCATATTCACTCTGAAGTTCACTGTGGCCGATCTTCTGCAAGGACACATTCATTCATATTTGACCACATCACACAATCCCCCTCCCTCATTAGCTTCTCTCGGAATCTGTGCTGAGAGGCAACAACAACAACAACAACAACATAAAAAAGCATCGAAAGGTGTTAAGGTATTTGTAGAATTGAATGTCATGTTAAAACCGACCTATAGTAAAATTAAGCATCAATCCTTTGCAATCGAAATTTTATCATGAGCCTACGAGCATTCACTTTTTTTTATAGCGGGTTTTAATTTGGTGAATTCCACATCTTGATTATAGTTTTTTTCTCGTTATAGCACTGACTTCCTGTGGTTTTTATTTTATGTGTGAGACTATAATTGGCTTACTACGAATTGCTACCACATTAGATTATTGTACTGTGCTCCCACAGTTTTTACAATCATGTATAGTTACTACGTCAAATATGTTTATGCATGACTTTATTAATTAAAAATTGATTAAAAATGAACATCCTTAATCTAGTTATAATAGAAATCAATCAAAAAGAATGTAATGTCTTTATTTCGAGTTTCTGTAATTGGTTTGCCTAGTGAGTCATTATACGAGGCAGGTAATATATTATCTATAAAAAAAAATACCGGTGTTAAGCAAATATATGAAATCACATTTACTATTACAATATGATCTTGCTTTTCTAAGCTGAACAGTTACAAGGTATGTGATGACGCTGGCTCAAGGATTGGCGGCCATATGTGAATGACAATGGGGACTATTAACGCCTCCTTAAAAGAACCAAGAGCAATAACAAAATATAATTCACTCCTTTATTGTGAAATTGTATTTTTTTTCTTCATATTTTGACTATGCCTTTCAAGATGAAATAAACTCGTTATTTTAATAATAACTTTTTAAGTTGTCAGAAAGGCGTTATCATATCCTTTTAAAACGCTTTTTTTTCCCCTTCACAATGTTAGAGTCCGCACCGTGTGTTTGTTGTTCGATACCACCCAAGCTCCTAGCTGATGGTTGAAGGTAGTCTGCACAGACCATGGGCTGAGAGAGTGTAGAGTGGTTGTTCGTTGTGCGCAGGGCGTGCAGATCCTGAAGGCCTTGGTGCTGGGGGAGGAGGAGAGGGGGCAGAGCCAGTACCAGGTCATGTGCTTCGTCTGCCACTTCCAGAAGGGAGAGTTCATCTCCTCCGACGCCATGGCGAAACTCAGACAGGTATTGTGGTCCGCTGCTCACACCTCGTTTCCAATCCTTGCAATAGTCCAGTACCTGGTTGTATATCTAGGAATGAGTGTACTTATTTGGAGCATCAGGCTAGGGGTAAAGACTATACGTTTGAATATTCATGAATCAGTTATGTAAGTTACATATTTGCAGAGACTCATTATGCTAATAGTTTAAACCATACCTTTAAAAAAATTCGAAAATTTTTAAATCTTGCGAGGGGGTATGATGTCACATGGTGACAGAACGTTTTATGCTGAATATGCGAATGCTTTTCATAATAACTGTCATGTCCTGTGACTACGATAAAAAAAGGTAATAAACCCAGTGAAATTATATTACGAAAACTTCTTGGCAATGTGTAATTTGACAAGCTACAGTCTGACCACTTGCAATATAATAATGGTTTGTGTGATATAAGACAGTCGAAGCCGGTTAATATTTTTGTCCAAATTTTGTTATTTTTTCATGACAATAACAGCAATTTTAAGAAATATATATTTCTACACTACTATAATGAGTAGAGTTTTAACAATTTAAATACTAACATGAAAAATATTACTTAAATAAAGTTATTTCATCAGTTATATTAGGATTTTAACGTTATTACTAATTGTATTTTGATAAAAAATAATATTATATATGATAATTTCATTTCATTTTTGATCTTTTGCATACATAATTTTTTTTCTCTGTTAGTTTTTATCTCTTTCTTCAAAAGTTACGCAAGTGTTGATGCATGCGCAACACATAAGACACTAATCTTTTATACAGATTTACAGACAGAATCGTTCGTCACCTGCTCACGAAACCAACATCGGATTACGATTTGCCAACGTAACCGGTAAATTCAAATGTTTTAAACAATAGAATGTGCGTATATTTACAAAATGGTTATGAAAAAAATAATATATTTTTGTTCATTAAAATTATTAAATCCAAACTAGTAATTTTACTTAGAATATATTGAAATGCACTAGTGATGGGATATCTAACTCGTACTGCAGCGAAACTCGAATATACAGAGTGCCGTGAGATTATATACTCCGTGACACACTGTCTGTTGGCAAGTTCGACCTGTTGGCTCAGTGAGTGGAGCTCTGGCTGGCGAGCTGGTAGCTGTGTTCTCCCGTCGCCTCCATACTGCGGAGGGCAGTGGCTAACCACCGCGGAATCATCTCGCCTGGCACTCCCCAGTCATGGTTGTGCACGGTGCGTTTAGTGTCCATGGTGCGCACGGTGCTCTTAGTGTGCATTGTGTGCATCGTACGCTTGGTGTGCACCGTGCGCTTTATGTATGCATGATGTGCACCGTGCGCTTGGTGTGCACGGTGCGCACTGTGTGCTTGGTGCGCACCGTGCGCTTTGTGTACATGGTGCGCACCATGCGCTTGGTGTGCACGATGCGTTTAATGTGCACGGTGCGTTTAGTGTGCACGGTGCGCTTTATGTGTGCACGATGTGCACCGTGCGCTTGGTGTGCGTGATGTGCACACGGTGTGCGTGGTGGGCGCAGAAAAACCCGGGCACGATCCGCACGCCCGAGGAGGACCGGGGGCGCGACAACCACACCATGGACCTGTTCGTGGACGTGGCGAGGTCCGGGGTGATATCGCGCCACATCGCGAGCCTGTGCGCCGAGGCGCGCGACGCCACCTACACCCGCCAGCTCGACGTGACGCAGTGGGCGGCGCAGCCAGGTGCGTTTCTCCTCTCCTCATTGATTTATTTATCATAACAACGTCGTTTCCATCGTTTCGGTCTCAGGACACCACCACATTCTTCGATCTTGTCAGATTCAGGTGCTTCATCAACAGTCTATGCCTTTGTCATCAGCCTCAGAGTCACTGTAGCAATCACCGTAGAAGTCATCGTCTTCACCCAGATTACCGTAAGAATTCGATATCGATGATGTCGAAGTGTCTTCATCGTCCTCATGCTTCCTTTTTAGGGGTCCATCATTTTTACAAAGTAGGAAAGATCTACTTGAATTCGGCAGGAATGTATTCTCATTTTTCACGAGCACATCCTAGCCACCCACACACTAGCCACGGCAAACACCAAAGGGTCCCGGAGATCACCGCAGGAGGTGGCTGTGAGATTACGAACAGAACACTTTCCGTTAAACTCCCACCATTGATGACGTTCTGGAGGTATTTATCGCACCGGTGCTTTATTATACGCCACGTGTGTATCAGTTAGTGGGGTAAAACGAATACGAGGTTAGAGACGTTAACTATATTAAGTATTAAATAAGTAAATTTTAGTGGCAGGTTTTTATTTTTATCATAGCTGGGCCTGTTGAAGGTGTCAAACTTACTTACAATGAAGTTTAACGTAAACAATATTTGAGGTTAGGAACTGTTACGGTAGTATTTTTATCAGTGGTTTTATGTTTGCTGTGGCAATACACAGGTATTGCAACATTGACGACAGAAATATATTTTCCTTAATATTTTTAAATTATAAAATCATCAAATAAATTGCCAATAGTTAAAATGGCCAAAATAAAATAAAAACTAAAATAAAAACTTATGAATTTATCAGTGAAACGTTTTTTCTTCATATTTCACTGATATTTAATTTAACGCACACAGTTAATTATGCAGTGGTTTTTGGCCCTTTGGCGTCACTGATTCTATTAATTTATCAGTGAAACTTTTTTCTTCATATTTCACTGATATTTAATTTAATGCACGCGTTAATTATGCAGTGGTTGCTGGCCCTTTGGCGTCACTGATTCATACCATGGCCCACAAGTTTTACGGATCAAAACGAAACACATGCCGCATGTTGGTTCCTAATTAGCAAATGCGGTACGCAAAATTCGGTAGAACGTGGAGAATACCGCAAGTTTCCGCGCGAGTGTTCGTAATCAGCCCGCTGGTGTCGCTTGCACAACCTGCCGAGCTTACCGGGAGCTTACCTCGCAGATCAGCTCTGCAGGTCAAATAAAAAGTTAAAAAAAAGTCTCTCAGTAAGCTAAACATGAAGTAGGACATTGCTGGAACAAATTGGACGATTGTGTTGCATCTGATACACAAGTCCTTATTTTTATAGAGCTTACCAGCTAACATGAACACTCGGTTCTAGCCAAGTGTTTCCTTTAAGTCGAGGTGACTTTGAAATATAAATATACTGTTCCCATGTTGTCAGTTGGAGCAAGTGTAGTACAGGGTATGATAAATATTTTTGGCGGGATTGACTTTCTGCTGGCCTTCCCTGCAGTAGTTGTCGGGAATGGAACCCACGACCCTACCACATGAGCGTCTTAGGAAGCCACGTCCAAGTGCAGCGCTGTGGAAAAGTATATTGTCGCAGGAGTCAAAATTCTAAATTTATGTATAAGAATAGCTCTAAGACGGTGTGTTTGAAGTGCCATCATGTGACCGTTCATGCAACGCATGGAACTTGGGAATGTTGTGTGTACAGATTATTCTGTTGCTGGTAATGGGTTAGGAGTTAAGAATTGCCAAGAGACGGCGTGGTGTCACGTAGTTGATGTCACTTTTTAACCTCAAAATCGCCATGTTTTCCCGCCAAAAACATTGCAGAAATGGTGCTTGACCACGTTTAATGATGGTAAGTAAGTATGAGTTAGAATCTCCGTCGTTAAAAACAATCACTTTAAAAAAAAAAAAATATTTGACTGTTTCTACGTTGCAAACACTACACTAAATCCAGTTGACTGAAGAAAAAACGGCTTCACATTTTACTTTATCTTGAGGTCGTGGCCATACATGTATATAACGAAACTTGCAGTTAACCATTCTCTGTTTATTCTTCACACTGCGACCACACGGAACTGTGAATAGGACAAATGTGAATAAGTTATTTTATTTCGTTAATTCTAAATGCTATACGATGCCTGCCATGCGTCAGACGACGGTGGAAAACGGCTAGCTCGCTCTTGGACACCCGTGTCCGAGATGGGACAAGAACCTGCGCCCTTGAAGCCAGACGGTACCGACACCAGGACTGCCGTGCACAAGTGTTCCTGGAAGTGAAATCTGACTGAGGTTCCAAAGCCGGCTCGCACAGTCGCGACTTTGAGGCGAAGTGGAGTATTCTTCCGTTTGATCAACCTCCCAAGTTTCTGATCGAACTTCGCTCTCCCGGCTCTGCAAGCGGCCCTAAGTCTCGTACACATCGAGGTCAGTGGAGATGAGGGGCGATGTGATGAGGATGGAGTTATTTGTGGAATAACTGGGTGGTGGGAACAAGAGCACACCGAGAAAACCCACCGATCACAACCACGCCCGCCATGTTTCCCACTTGCGGAGAATCCGGGTTTGACCTCGTGTCGTCTGGGAAGGGCGGGTGACCTGGTGACCGAACCCCCGTGGCCACGTACTGTTCGGAAATTACAAATAAAAACTTAATACTAACATTAAATTTAAATGTCAGTACAAGACTATTTACTACCTTGTCACTTGTGTATACATGGTAATGTTTTTTTTTTGACGTGACTTCTAATAAATCGATGAATGCCGGCTGCACGCACGAAAAAGGATGACTCATTGTCCCGTTGTGCACATTGTCCCGTTACTCTTTGTCTCGTTGCGCACATTGTCCCGTTACTCTTTGTCCCGTTACACTCATTGTACGCTTGCGCCGCATATATCTCTCTTCCACTCTATTGGAACAACCATCGATTTGACTTTTTCGAGGCACATTAAACTTGAAACATTCCCATTCGTTTCATACTTTTCCTATCATCGTCCTATCCTTAACGGAATAACACAGATTGGATGAAGTTAAATAGAAAACATGTATAAAAGTTATAGTTAAAATAATATGTTCGTTAAAGTAATAAACATATTTGAATTAATGAGTGCAAATAAAGGTAAATTGATCAATTTAATTGTAGATTTAATTTCACTCCTTCTTTGTATTCATACAAAATAGTGATAATTCAATAAAAAAAGATTGTATTTTATTCATAAAAGTATGCAATCATTTCATCAATGTTTTGTTATGACGTCACGTTAAACTATCGTCCGGAAACCGACTTTACAGACAACCAATTTTTGTTGTGTAATTATTTTGTCGTTGAGGATATCGATTTTCCTCGAAATGTTACTCTTAGGGTAAACTAGCGAATAACTGCCTTGTTGGGATACAAGCGTAGGCTAACTCGCGGGCCGTATTCCAGAACGAGTCAAAACCGAATCCCAGTAAGGAAACTTATCGTAAACCCTTTTAATAAACTGTGTTCTGCGCGAGGCTAGAAACTGGTTTCAACGCATTCTTGCAGACGTTTCGCAGCCATCGGTACAGTTGTTATGGCAAAAATACTCGAAATAGCAGCACAATCTAACACATAATAAAAAAATTTCCTCAAGTACTTTTAATTTGTGATTATTTCTTGTCATGACTATTAAAGTGTTCAAAATACATTCCAGCAAAGTTTCGCTATCATAAAGTTTCATTTGGCACACCAAAAAGTTTGGTATGTCCTCCGATGTTATCAAAAATGACTATACACGAGTTAATGGCGCCAGACGCGGGGCCGCCATCTGGACGAAGTCAAACGAAACAGTGAGCTCTGCGCATGCGCGGAATTTGGGGAAAATATCGGCAACGGATACACCGAAATTAATTTCCTAAAAATAAGGTACTGGCCGTATCATATCGAGCATTGGGCGGTTAGGATACACGTATAGCGTATTTAACACCATAACCGTTATTTCTTTGTGTCTTTGAACACTGGCCTTAGAGCTTATATTTGCACTTAAATACCACCCTGAGCAAGTGTGAAGGCCATGACCGTGGACAGCAGCAAGCGACAGTCCGATTGAAGAGATGACCACGGAGTAGGCCTTAGTGACCTCCAGCTCTCATACTCCCCGTATGCGTGGTTTAAAAGGCCCCTGATAATCCTGTAGCCTGATATCCTGTGAAACATTTTAAAAAGAAGCAATTTGTCAAGTTACGAAATATTCATAAACCTGATTAAAATTTTTTACATTCAGTGTTTTACGAGCATGGAAAGTCTTTGAAACTCGGGTTTGGGGATGAAACGAACAAATCTCTTCCAACGCGTACCAGTTTTTTTTTTTTAAATACGATTCGTTTATGAAGAGCTTTTGCTGACGGTGCGCGCGTGGTTTTGAGGCTTAAAACGAAGAGCCTGCGTGTGTCTTAATATTTTTGACCGAAATTAAAATTTCTCTGCGAGCGGTCGCTGAATTAACGTAAATCGGATTATGGTCTCATCCGGTCGGGCGGAAGCCGGCGGGCAGTTTCCTGCCTGGCCTTCGCGGTGTTGCCGGATGTGGAGTCGCAGCGCTACGAGCGGCCGCTTTAATAAATAACGAGCGCCGTGTAACTGCGCCTCGCGGGGGTTTTTATTGCGCAGTGTGGTTCAAAACAGCACACACTTGTTTTTTTTTTTTTTTTTAGTACTAAGGAGTTAACTTGCTGCGGCTAGTAGTTTGACACCTTATATTACGAGGGCTACTCGTAAACTAACCTCCGTTTGGTCATCAAAAAAAAACTCGTCAGAAAAAGTTTTTTTTTATTTTGAAAGTTTTATTTTACTACAGACCTACTATACATTTTAACATAATCGCCATTCAGTTCCAAACCACATTTCGCAACGCTGCACCAGTTTCTTTATCCCTCTGCAGATAAGTTCGCCGCCAAGAAATTAAACCAGTTGACAATCGTATTTTTTTTCTGTGATTGCCGACCAAAGTTCCATTAAATCAGTCAAATTTTCACCTTTTTTTTTTCTTCCCAGAAACCGGTAGAAATAATTTTTCGACTCTACTACGGAGATTGCTTAAACATTTTCCGGAGTAGTTTACTAAGCGCCTGTACTCAGGCTACACGCATTGCATATTCGAAGTGTATGATGCCTATGGCCAAGGCGTCCTTTCCATTCTCAGGCGCGTTACGAATAGTGTTTGGAAGTGAATGGCGATTATGTGAAAATGTGAAGTTGATATGTAGTTTTTTTTTTAATGACCGAACGGAGCTTACTTCAATAACTTCTTCCAGGAACCTGCCGAAAGTCACACGCATTCTCACTCGAGCAGATCTATCTTCCCCCGCGGTTGTGTGGTTCGCTGGTACAAGCCAATTAACGCCAGATCTCGCAACCACAGCCACGTGGCCACGCGTGTTTCCGAGTCGTGCGGGCGAAACAGTAGCAAGGCTCTATCGCACATTCCATATTGATTTATTCATTTTTTTTCGACGTTACTTTTATTTAAGGGTATATTTATAAAAATTTTAACCCGTTATTTCTCTTGAATTTGTTGTTCTGCCACAAATATATTCTCAATGGATATTCACTTGCAAAGGGAGGGGCACGACTTGGATAATTCACTTTGGGATGAGACTCTGTGTATTAGTGGTGCACCTTTAGGTTGTTCATCCCTCAAGATAAAACGCACTGGCCGGACGATTCCGAGAGAAAAAGCCTTTGCAAATTTAACACAGTTCATAAACTAAGTTAAATTTCCCTGTAACCAATGGCGTAGTGGCCTGGGAGGTGGTGTACTTGCTTAGGTTTCGATTCTCACTGACAGTATTTTTTTAGAAATTTTTAGTAAATAAAAATCTGCGTATAGATAGTAATATAACTATCACATAATCTAAATATCACTTATCAAATAACATAGTTTTGTTAAATAAAATAATTTATATTAAAATTTCCATTTTTAAAAAGATATTTATTATATACTTGAAGTTATTAAATAATTACCCTCAGTGAGAACCTAAACCCGAGGCTGGGCGGCAAATAAGCACTCTATTACCCAGGCCACTGCGCCGTTGACTATAGGGAAGCTTAACTAGTTTATAAACTGTGCTTAAATTTGCAAAGGCTTTTATCTTGGAATTGTCTGGCCAGTGCTCTTTATTATCTGAAGGGTGACCGCCCCAAAGGTACACTACTAACTCACCGAGTCTAATCCCGAAGTGAATTCCCCAAGTCGTCGAAATAAAATTTTATAGATAGCCTTAAAAAAAATAACAATAATTTAAAAAAAAATAAACATGGCGTGTGAGAACGAGCCATAAACACCGTGAATTATACTTTCCTTATTCCCATTTTTTTTAGTATCAAAATTCTTGAAATTGGATGTATTGGTTGCACTTGCTCGTAGCGATTACACATTCTTGGCATTGTTTTCCTGGAGTCTCCTGGTGGGAGTCTGTTCTGGGCGCGAGGCGCGTGAATCTACACGAACACTACCACGTCCAAGGGCACTGCGCTGTTATGGAGAAGGGAAGGGAAGGTAGGTAGGTTAACTCGCAGTCCGAGAGACTGCATTGTGCTCGCCTGTTCGCCAGAAACACTTCCCCCCCCCCTTTTCCATCCCTTCTCATTCCACCGCTCTCGCAGTTCTGTCGATAGCAATTTGCAGGAGAGTTATCGTCGGTCCATTGTCGCTCCTTCTCTGTCGCGTCCACTCGTGTTCCTGGCGAGGACGGAGCTGTGTCGCGGCCAGCGACCAGTGGAGATGTCGCAGGTCTCCGTCTCCCCGGCGCGCCAGGAAAGCAGTACCTACCTGTCAGAGTGGTGCCTACCTGTCAGAGTGGTTCCTACCTGCCAGAGTGGTTCCTACCTGCCAGAGTGGTGCCTACCTGCCAGAGTGGTGCCTACCTGCCAGAGTGGTGCCTACCTGCCAGAGTGGTGCCTACCTGCCAGAGTGGTGCATACCTGCCAGAGTGGTGCATACCTGCCAGAGTGGTGCCTACCTGCCAGAGTGGTACCTACCTGGCAGAGTGGTTCCTACCTGTCAGAGTGGTGCCTACCTGTCAGAGTGGTGCCTACCTGGCAGAGTGGTTCCTACCTGCCAGAGTGGTGCCTACCTGCCAGAGTGGTGCCTACCTGCCAGAGTGGTGCCTACCTGCCAGAGTGGTGCATACCTGCCAGAGTGGTACCTACCTGGCAGAGTGGTGCCTACCTGGCAGAGTGGTTCCTACCTGCCAGAGTGGTGCCTACCTGCCAGAGTGGTGCCTACCTGCCAGAGTGGTGCCTACCTGGCAGAGTGGTGCCTACCTGTCAGAGTGGTTCCTACCTGCCAGAGTGGTTCCTACCTGCCAGAGTGGTTCCTACCTGCCAGAGTGGTGCCTACCTGCCAGAGTGGTGCCTACCTGCCAGAGTGGTACCTACCTGCCAGAGTGGTACCTACCTGGCAGAGTGGTGCCTACCTGCCAGAGTGGTGCCTACCTGCCAGAGTGGTGCCTACCTGCCAGAGTGGTGCCTACCTGCCAGAGTGGTGCCTACCTGCCAGAGTGGTGCCTACCTGCCAGAGTGGTGCCTACCTGCCAGAGTGGTGCCTACCTGCCAGAGTGGTCCCTACCTGCCAGAGTGGTGCCTACCTGCCAGAGTGGTGCCTACCTGCCAGAGTGGTGCCTACCTGCCAGAGTGGTGCCTACCTGTCAGAGTGGTGCCTACCTGTCAGAGTGGTGCCTACCTGTCAGAGTGGTTCCTACCTGCCAGAGTGGTCCCTACCTGCCAGAGTGGTGCCTACCTGCCAGAGTGGTGCCTACCTGCCAGAGTGGTGCCTACCTGCCAGAGTGGTGCCTACCTGCCAGAGTGGTGCCTACCTGCCAGAGTGGTGCCTACCTGCCAGAGTGGTGCCTACCTGCCAGAGTGGTGCCTACCTGCCAGAGTGGTGCCTACCTGCCAGAGTGGTGCCTACCTGCCAGAGTGGTGCCTACCTGCCAGAGTGGTGCCTACCTGCCAGAGTGGTGCATACCTGCCAGAGTGGTGCATACCTGCCAGAGTGGTGCATACCTGCCAGAGTGGTGCATACCTGCCAGAGTGGTGCATACCTGCCAGAGTGGTGCATACCTGCCAGAGTGGTGCATACCTGCCAGAGTGGTGCATACCTGCCAGAGTGGTGCATACCTGCCAGAGTGGTGCATACCTGCCAGAGTGGTTCCTACCTGCCAGAGTGGTTCCTACCTGCCAGAGTGGTGCCTACCTGCCAGAGTGGTGCCTACCTGCCAGAGTGGTGCATACCTGCCAGAGTGGTGCATACCTGCCAGAGTGGTGCATACCTGCCAGAGTGGTTCCTACCTGCCAGAGTGGTGCCTACCTGCCAGAGTGGTTCCTACCTGCCAGAGTGGTGCCTACCTGCCAGAGTGGTTCCTACCTGCCAGAGTGGTGCCACCCGGCTTGTTAGCTGTCTATAGTTATAATAAGTTTCAATACGTTTTAAATTTTACCAATTGTTTATTGTTCGAAAAACCGTGAAGAGACAGTATTATTACAGTTGTGTATAATTCTGAAAGAAAAAAAAATATTAATTATAAACACCAATACTATCAGGAGTTGAAATTGTTCAAACTCACACGAAGACGAAATATTCACACGCTGATTCTTACTTATCACGCACTGCAGCCGGTATCTCCTCGCAATCTGTCGGCCAATTTGCATTATCTACACAGCTATCGTAGCCATGAGACACTATCTACACGCAACTGTATACTGGCAATCCCCGTACATCCATCCAGAAGCTTATCAGGATGTCTCGTAGTCACGAGCAGCAGCTCTGGAACTGCACCAGGCGACAAGGCAGTCTGATAACCTAGCAACCTTCAACCAGGCTGAGGAAGCCTCTCTGGAACACTGCTCAGTATGACTACTGCGCGGACTACCTACTGCCATAGCCCATGTGCGAGTGAGACTGGCATTAATGTAATACTATCTCTCATTTGTCCTATATTGGCAACTTGTGACTTCTAACCTTACATTAATTACATAGCAGCAGGTGTGTATGCCAATTCCGAGTTACCATTAAATTGGTTTTCTGTTTATCTTTCATCGTTGTATATTTAGTGAACAATCAAGTTTGTTTTATTTCAATTATTATTTTACTACTTTTTATTGTTTTATTTTGAATATTCAATGCTAATGTAGAGAGATTTTTATGTTTAAAGTCGATAAATAAATAAATAATTTAAAAAGAGGAACAATATTTAGCAGTCGGTCACTATTACTAACAAGAAATTCAATTTATTTACTATGGTAAAACAGAGCCAACATTGTTTTTAAATATTAAATTATATGAAAAAGTATGGCAAAAAATTCTGAAACCAAGATGGCGTCTTTCAGTTACACTTTCGTCTTGATAACTTGTAACCATTAAATCTATTCCTAAAATTCTCATTACAAAATTTTATTTAAAAATTTTTGTACTTTATTCAAATGTTTTATTACTTTGTAAAATTGAGTCCACCATGATCTTGAGTTCCCGTCCTTTCAAGCGTATCTGACTTAGCGGTTGAAATACTTATTATAATTTTATTCAGGGTTGTTCTCAGTTAAGGAGTGTAGAACATGATGTGGCGAAAATAGCTCAAACCTCTAAATAATTATTGAAGTTTTGGTTGCACAAACAGCAGCAACCCAACACATTTCATACTAACCTTCATAACTCGCACAAAGCACTCGTTTTCGAACGAACTAACATAACCTTCCTGTTTTCCAACCCTGTTTCATTATTTATTATATACAGTTCTCTGAAAAACTAGCGCACAGGTTTTCCCAACTCTATCTCGCCACCTACGCTGGTCTTCCTGTACAGTACTCCTCAAGCTGACATCCCTGGCCACAGTTGCAGCCATTACCCCAGACCACCCTGCTACAGCCGCGATGCGCGGGAGGGAACTTCTTACAATAAAAGCCCCGACCTAAAGAACCCATACCCCAAAGCATATGGAGGCCGGTATTCCAAGACACTAAGATAAGAGTTTAGGTGTTGAATACGCTACACCTGTACCCTAACTGTATTCCTAGTGCACGACAGGACACGGCCAGTCCGTTATTTTGTGGAAACTGATTTTGGTGTCTATCCGTTTCCGATCTGTTGCCCAAATTCCACGCATGCGCAGATGTCGGACCCGCGTCTGGCGCCATTAACTCGTTTACAATCACGTTTGTGATCATCGGGAGACGTACCGAGCGTGTTGGTTTTTCAAATGAATTTCTGTGATAGCGAAACTATCTTGGAATACATTTTGTACACTTAAATGGCCACAACAAGAAATAGTTGGTACTTAAAAAGTACTTGGTGAAAATTATGATGGCTGTCCTATTTTTGACGTGACATCTAATAAATCGATGAACGCCGGCTGCACGCACGAAAAAGTGTCCCGTTACGCACATTGCCCCGTTACGCTGTGTCCCGTTACGCTCATTGTACGCTTGCGCCGCATCTATCTCTCTTCCACTCGATTGGAACAATCATCGATTTGACTTTATCGGGGCACATTCAACTTGAAACTCCCATTCTTTTTATACTTTTCCTATCATCGTCCTATCCTTAACAGAATAACAATGATTGGAAAAAGTTAAATAGCAAACATGTATAAAAGTTATAGTTAAAATAATCTCTTCGTTAAAGTAATAAACATATTTGAATTAATGAGTGCAAAAAAGGTAAATTTATCAATTAAATTGTAGATTTCATTTCACTTCTTTGTATCCATATAAAATAGTGATAATTAAATAAAAATGATTCAATTTTATTGATAAAAGTATGCAATCATTTCATCAATGTTTTGTTATGACGTTGTCACATTAAACTATCGTCCGTAAACCAACTTTACAGACAACCAATTTTTTTGTGCGATGACTACGAAATGTCCGCTAGAATGCGTTGAAACTAGTTTTTAGTATCGCGCAGGTCACGGTCTTTTTAAAACGGTTGCCGATTTGTTGCCTTACCGGTATACGGGTTAGGTTACTGTTGTATCCCAACAAGGCAGTGCTCATTCGCTACCTTGCCCGCACGTCTTGGAACCTCGCCCTAACGTACCGAGACATGCATGCCGGAGGGCCACAGCACTGCGGAGGGGCACTGAAATAAGGGCTCGCCAGGATGAAAAACCGAAATAGGTTGTCTGCAATTCGATTCGCAAATTGTCCGGATAATTCGCGGGCCGCTATTCTCCTGCGAGCTGGAGTGTACCCGAGTGTCGTGAGGGCGGGGTGGAGTTGAGGGTAGAGAGTAGACGTCACGGGGATGGTCCTCACCCTCTCGGCAGCAGGGGAGTGTTGGGGGGGGGAGGGTTACCGGGTTGTCGAGGCTCCAGACTTAATCTCAGATTAGCTGGAATCGAAGTTGCCTCGCCCCTCGACCTGCTGTCGCCTCGTGGCTCTTCGCGCGGGGGGCAGGGTTCATGACCAAGTTTTCGGGCCCGCAACAGCCCCGAGAACAATAAATCTCGACAGACAAGTGACCGGGGGTCCTCGACGAAGGAGGGTTGAGGCACTTGCACATTCCCGTCTCCCTCTCTCCTCTCTACCTCGCTCTCCTCCTCTCTTCTTCCCTCTTTGTCTCCCTCTCGCCTCTTCTCTGCCTCCATCTCTGCCCCCTTCTTCTTACGTGCATTCGCAGCGGACATGAGCACAGAAGACGGCGAAGCCCTACCTGCACACGCGTGTTATTCAGCGTCGTACTGTGACGGCACCTCAGTTCGGAAGCACAGTTTCTTGAATCAGATGGTTGATACAGGATATAATTCGTTTATAGCAAGCGACTTATTGCCTGGTGCCAACCACCCTCGAGGTTTTAGGGTCTCTGTTAATTTGATATTCATGGCCATATTGATTTTATTATCATATATATATATATATATATATATATATAAACACAATAAGAATTCAAACATTTTCGCAAAAACCACTCAGTTAATCCATATAAAATTGTTACCAATATACAGATTTTTTTTATAATTGAGTTAAAAATTGTTTGAAATATAATATTTTATTTTATTATTTTGATTTAATGTATTTATTATTATTATTGAATATTTGTGCGTTTGTTTGTTCTAGTATCACGCAAAAACTACTCTAACGATTTTGATGCAACGTTTTGTTTTTTAAACCTTATGATTATACTTAAATACTGATGTATATTTTATCTCATTACGATGATGGAAGACGAGATATATCAATAAAACCACATTTTTTCACAAACAAATGCAACCAATATAAGGGGAGCTTCCATTTCTACCTACACCACTTCTACCAATACTTCTATGCACCACGTACATAATCTTATTTATTTATTCTTTCACATTCAATAACTATTTCAAGATTGATGATAACATTTTTATTACGTGATGTGATAATTAAAGAAAAACTCACTTTGTGATTATTCGCATGGGGACACACTCTAGTTATTATTATGAAATAAGTGGGTTATCTACAGATTTTGAAGCGTCGGGAAGAAAATAGTAAATAACTATCAAAACAGAAACACCACGATATGTATTCGCTGTTTTTAAATGCATAAGTGTGTTTGTAACTCCTTTGTCGCATATAGCTTAACGTTTATCGCTTGATAGTAAAAATGTCTGTGGGCGCTGGTCACAAAGACGACCATGCACCTAGTGGAAGTGTAACGGTAGCAGTTTGTCTCTCCTCGCTCGCACGAAGTCACGCGGCACTGGAGACGACTGATAACGAGGCGACGCGAGTGATAACGCCGACTCCCGACCTGGCATCTGTGTCGGTCAGGAGACAGGTTTCGTGGCCAGCATTCCGACACTGCTTATTGTCTGGCTCTCGTTATGAAGACTCTGTTGTACCAGCGTCTCAGGCTCGTGCCATAAATATCCTCTCTTCAGTTTTCGAGCAAGGTCAGAGAAAAAATTAATTGTTAAATCGCCTTGTGGCGATGAAAATAATGTTTTTTTTTTTCCGCCGGTGGATGTGCTGATAGTTTTTTTTTTCCTCATTTAGAAAGGGGGAGGAGTCAGTGTTTTCGCTCGCTATCAATTTTCGGTTGAGCTGACGGGTAATGGAAAAGAACAGTTTGGGGTAGGGGGAGAAAAAAAAACAGTTTGTTAACTTAAATCATTATCCCGAGACAGTTCTGACGAGCGACTACCACCGCTCCGGGTAAACACGGAGCTGGCCGCTGATCAGATAAGCCCTCCCACCCCGGCCTCGGGGGGCTGCACTTGTTTTTCATCCGCATGGAGGTTAAAAAATAAAAAAAAAAGGCCCTCGAATCTTCAGTTTTCCACCTGCCACCCCTTCTGCGCCTCGGGCTGTTTGCGCTCGTGATGAGCTGCCGGTGGCGTTTCTTCGTGGTACTTCAAGCGCGCGGCCCCTCGGCCTAGTCCTCACCCCCTAAACCCCCCCCCCCCTCTTCCTTTTTTTCCGTCCGGAACCACCCCCTCGCCCCCCTTCAGCAACGCTCAGCAATTTATTTTCGCGCGCCAGTATTTTGTTCTATCAACTTATGCAAATGGTCGCTACGCCCTCGGGCTTCATCCAGCCGTGCACAAACCCTCTCCCCCTCTCCCTTCCCCTTTCCAATCTCCTCTCTGCCAACCCACCTGCATCGTTTCCCCTCTTGCATCCTCTTCCGATGATTAATTAGTCATCTGGCTGCGCCGCGCTGTAGCTGGGAACAACCGCCCCACTCCACGCCACTTCAGCAAACCCGCACCCCCGCACCGGCGCACACGTGTAGCGCGGCCGGGTTTTCCAAAAACCAGATACACACGTCACGGAACATTTCCGCGCGGCGTCCGGTCTCGCTAATGGGCTGCCGTGCGGCTCGGATTGCCGCGACTATAGGACGACCCCCGGAGAACCTACGTGGGTTTTACCAACTACAAGGTTTTTGTTTTTTAATTGAAACTTTTTTTATAGTCGGTAGAGTAATAACAGAATCACGGGGTAATGGCAGCGAGTAAGTAACGGAGTTCACGTATGTAACGAATATTGCTCCATGGCGTGTTTTTTTTTTTTTTTTTTTTTTTTAAGTTTCGAATCTAAACATATTTACAGCTGGTTACATAATTAAGGCATGATTTCGTATACATTCCAATACTTTTGTAAACGTTTACATATTTTTTTGCATACCTACTTTTACATTCTTTTGCATTTTTTTTTCGCAACTCGTAGCCTGATTCGCAACCCTGAGGTTGACTCCGGTGTTAGCATTCGAATCGTGACAATTTGTTTAGACATTTACAGCAGGGTTATGAATCATGTTTTAGATATTCCATTGAAGACGTGGTCAAACACTAGTAAATAAAGGTATATATTCAACACAGGATTACGCGTGTTTCAAAAATGTATTGGAGTAGCTTAAATATTTCCTATACCTCTTATCCGTGAACATAAATACTTGTTTGATTAACATGAAATACATTTTTTCTTGTTGTCAACGAAGTTTAGGCTTACCCAAACCGTATTTTTTTATGTAAGTAACCTTTTTTTTTGTTACCTGAACAAAATGTGTTTAGCAACAAAACAGGTTTGTAATAGCGAAAAAGTATCTTACAATATAAATTATTAGAGTGCACACAACACCTTCTTCATATCCATAGTTCACGCACACGTGTTGACTGGCAGCCTGGAGGGTGACCAACCCAGACGCTTCCAAGCACCAGTGCGGACCACAGGGTCCAAGCTCCCGACCCCAGCATGGCTGCAACTCATCTTTCAGACCATCCTCCTTGACGTGTACTGAACCTTGCATTACTCAACCCCGCATGAATGAGAACATGTGGTTTCCCCTGTGCGTATGCAGGTTTTACCTAGGCCCGACTTTACTAGTTGTAGACAGGGGAGTTAGTCATGGTACCAATTTCTGCCATGGCTGACCAGTCCCCGAACAAAAGCACACGATGGATGCTACTACCCCTTTCTCGTTATTAGGCGTATCGGCTTCGACCGGAGGCCCTTAACCCAGAGTTAGTTTTAGTTAGATTAGGAGAGAAAAAAAAAGTGGTGAGGCGGGGGTCGCGACCTTGGACGCCCTCCTGCCGCGGGCATCGATCCTCGCTTGGGGGGGGGGGGGGTAGTGGAGGCGCCGGCGCTAACTGCGCGGGAAGGCCCGTCAGCAGGGATCCCCGTGGAGCAGTAACCCTCCCTCACTCCCTCCCTCCCTCCTCCCGTCTGCCTGCGCCGGGAACACTGCACCTCGCCAGGGGCTCAAGTTAGAGCTGTCGATACTCGTTTAGCCACGGGCGGGTCCCCCTCGAGTACCACTGCCGGGCGGCTGCGAGGCTCCTGACTGCGCAGTTGTGTCCGACCGGGTCTCTACGCAGGCGGCTGACTAGCATTTTGACCTCAAGTGTGTCAAGAATTGCAGGTCTGCATTATATACGCTCTATATAGGCCCTCTACATAAAGTATTATGAAAAGAATGAACAAATACAATGGCTATAATTTCTTTGGAGATGCTTGAACAGTTAGAGTTCTTAATAAAAAAAATAATAACTACAGAATGGCGACCTGGACACTTGAGCCCCTAGAGAATCGGTCTTGAAGTAGGAACTGAAAGAGAACCTATAGTTGAAGACCTCAAGACTTTTGGTTACCTCTGAAATGAGCTTGAAGAACGAGGAGTTGACAGAAGGCATTGACGAGAAGTGGCAGCGCGCTATAAGAAACATCACCTTCTGTTACGGCCCGCCGCTAAAACCGCGGTTGCCATGCACTCAGGGAACCAATCTGAACATGATCTGCCTTTTTTTTGGCGTGACAACGTCTAATAAATCGATGAACGCCGGCTGCACGCACGAAAAAGTGTCCCGTTACGCTCATTGTTCCGTTACGCTGTATTCCGTTACGCTGTCGGCGAGTGCAGTAATAATAGGTTATGTTACAATTGACTAAAAAATAATGGTGATACATATAATTGATGATAGATATTTGATTATAGTTTATTTATATGAAAACGTGTTCATAATTATATTTAAACTTTATAGCTAAACGCCAGGTTTTAAAATTAATTACAAGTCATCTACACGTGAACTGTTTCGTCGACTGTTTATAAATTGAAGTGAAAAGTTAATGTTGTTTTCATTGCTTATTACAACAAAAATTTCTGCAATAAAGGTTAATTATTCTTGTATTTTAAAAATCCGATTACCTACTAGTATAATGTCAAGTATTTATTCTTTTATTATTAAAATAAAAATGATTCAATTTTATTCATAAAAGTATGCAATCATTTCATCAATGTTTTGTTATGACGTTGTCACGTTAAACTATCGTCCGTAAACCTACTTTACAGACAACCAATTTTTTTTACACTGACTGTGTTAGAGATTACAGAAAAATTGCGGACAACTAAACGAAGAATTCACCTGAAATAAACGAAGAGTTCTTCGTAAATTCAGTTAACTGGATCTTCGTAGAAAATACGCTGTATTTTAACTTCCGTATTCAGTTTTTCGGCAAAAACGTGGTAAACGCACAAGAAAAACAAATAATTTTTTTTTAATGATTCTTATCCAGTTTTTGAAAGTTTTACTTATGTACTAAGATTTTTCTTGTATTTTTCAGTTCAAATAAGTGAACTGTGTACCCGTGAATTTACGAAGGTAACCGTAAATTTATGAAGATCCATGGATAATTTGTAAACCAGCATTCTTCCTTAATTTAAGTGTAGGTATAGCGTAATTCAGCTGTGGCTTTGATAATATACATTCAGTAATTACGCATGTGAATTACCTTTTCAAGGAGTAACATTTTCCCACTAATAAAGGGAAGAATCCACACGGAGGGAGAAGGTTTAATGAACGTTTTCGCCTCTCGGCGAAGAGAGATAGGTCGTATTTTTTTTTTTTTTTTTTTTTTTTTTTTCGTTCGTGTAGGAGGTCGGGAGCGCGGGGCTGTTCCGAAATTAGCGTGTGATATGCTCCGGCTCCGGGCGGTTATCCGGAGGAAGCGGTTATTAAACGTCGGCGCCTCGCGGCTGCCCCGGCGGCGTTAATCCTGGCCTGCGCTCCCCCCCTCCATCTCATCAAACCCTCCAGGGCCTGGGAGGGACGCTACCAGTCACTGGACCTGGACCCTGCGACTCGAGCTCGCAGGCGGGAAGCATTCCGCGTGAGGCTGGACCTAACCTCGGAGCCGCTCCTGCAGCTGGCTGCTGAACTCCCGGGCGAAGTGCCGTGACGCGGCCAGCGCAGTTCAAAGTCGCAACCTTCCTTAAATGACTCATGCCATGGGGAATACTGATTTAATACAATTTCCTGGACATACGCCATTTACTGTTCTGCACTGCTTTTCATGGAAAAAAAAATTCAAGAACGCATATTAAAATATGAAAATGAAAAAAAAAAAAAAACACAAAGCCCACAGAGAACGAGCTTAAATCAGCTGATGTCGAACAGATAAACCAAATGATGAACCTAAACAGGCACTATGGACAACACAACGACGACAGTTCAGAAGAACACATTCAAACTTAAATATCAGGCAACACAAGAATTCAGTGGAAGGAATTTAGTCAAATAATAACAGCGCAGACGAACACATTGGGCTAATAATAATGATACAGTTTCAACAATAACAGTACTTGCAGGCAGACAACAAAACCTGGAAAACGCAGCTCTACGATGAAGATGAACAGATAATATGAACAACACAACGATAACAACACCAACGAACACAGTAGGTTTCCTATGACAAAAAAATGTTGCGATCTTTTCGGGAACTGGCAAAACTGCAATGGTGTATGTCCAAGAAATTGTATTAAATCAGATTCGCAAGAAATATGTTCCCTTGTCGCGAGTAGGTAGAATGTGCAGTGCAGCCTACTTTGCGCGTACATTGGGACCGAAAACGTTCGCGGTTTCAGTTATCTTCAGGAGAGACTGCGCTGTCCTCTTTCACACTCAGGTTAATGTGGCGTGTTCATTGGCTGCTGACATTAGAGACGATACAGGTGGATGATCGTGGATTGGTCACTTCTTTGAATAATGATTTCTCCTTGCCCACAGTCCTCCAGACACTCTGTGGACCAATGGCAGAAGCAGTCGGAGGTAAAATGTTTACGTATCACGCATTCTTCCAGTCTCTACCGTACAGCATAGCCCTGCATTGGCTCATGTCGTCAATCATTCACAGTTATTGCTTACAGTGTTTACAGAGTTCGTGAAAAACTACAGTACCCAGTATATTCATAAAAGAATGTCCTCGTTATAAAATTTAATAGTATCAACTGTAAGCGTTACTGTTGTTCAAGGTTTACAATTAAAGAGTAACTCAAACAGTTTTAGATAAACGTATGCGCGAAAGCTGATTTATTGATTTCTCGCTTACAGTGTAAAAGAATTGCTCGTTCCCCAATTAGTAGAGGGTGAACCTGTAAACTTAATTTGGTAACAGGATGGATCCCCTCCCCACTGGAATCTCTTTTTACGAGAGTGGTTGAACGTCGAAGTCCCGGACCGTTTGGATTGGTTGTAATGGTGGAGACTACAGAGCTTTTTTTCGCTGGCCTCCACGTATACCTGACATAACGCCATGCGATTATTTTTTTTTCCTTTGGGGCTTTATAAAAGTTCGTGTCTACCTAATGATACGCCATAGTTAAGACACAGAATTTGAAAGTATATTGCTTCCATTACTCCGGACGTGTTAACCAAAGTGTGGGAAGAATTGAACTTTAGGTTGGATGTTTTCCGTGTAACTAAAGGTGCACATATTGAACATTTGAAGAAAAAAAAACTAAGTTAGTTTAGCTTCAATTTGATGTACGATTTGGTGCTAATAGTCTAAATTAAACAGTTATAATTTACCATTGAAACTGGAACATTATTTATGGACATTTTGTATTATTTTGGATATTGCAGATAGACCTTTAACACACTTTTGGAATATACGTGTATTTTAAGCTTGGCTTGGCAGGGCGGAAATGGGTAGTTTTCGAGACGAAATAAACACCTTCAAATGAAGCTCTGCAAGAAAATACTTAGTGCTTAACAAGAGTTATAAGAGTCTCACAACAAGGAAAGTCAAATTTCACCTTTAACATATGTCTTGTGCGAAGTTAGTTCCCGCCCACGATTTGTGGTGTTCATTTTCGCGGGAAATATATAATATTTGTGAGTAGTGTAATATTTTATTTTATCAGTTATTTGCCAAATTTTAAATTTAAGGAAATTGCTGACACTGATGTAGTGACAGATTCAATTTTAGTACCGTTGCTATGAATAATGTTTTTTATGTATAAAACAGAATAATATTTTAAACATTTATACATTTTAATATAATTTGTAAAAATTGTTAACTCTATTTTCATTTTTCTGGAAAATGACGACGCAAATATTGCTTTGTGAATTAATATCGTAGATATCCATTTTTTTAAATAACTTTGGGGGCACAACATATAGTTTTTATCAATGCGAATAATCTATTGATACGTTTTCGCGGTTCATAGACATTCACTGCGAGTGGGTCATCCTATTTGGCGAAGCGCTCCAAAGAAGCGGTTGTACTGAAGTTTCTTGGCTTTTTTGGATCTAGCCGCGACAATGCAGAACATTTCACCGACGTATCGTACTACTTTGTAGTCGCCATCATCAAGGTAGAATCCTACTGAGGATATTGGGTGTCCTTGATTTCCTGGTTTTTCCTTGTCTGTGAGATGTGTGTTTCCTGATTGGCTAAAGCTGTGGGCCAATTAGTGGGTTTTCTTTCTTTCTGGTTGACTCGTTGGTTTGGCCAATCGGAGATGGGCTTCTGTGATTGTTCGGGGCTGCTGACCAGTCAGTGGCTTCTTATCTTCTTATTGGCCGGGCCGTGCGGCCAGTTAGAAGGAATATGCATTTTGTTGATTTTTTTTTTAATCTACAAAACAAGGCGCGAAACCTGCGATCTAGAGAGCAGCTGTGCTGTTCCACTCCTCAGTGACTGGTCGCCGGCGCCCAACTCGTGATTCACGAGGCCGCGACTCGGGAGACCTAAGATGCACATAAAGTTCTGCAATTCCCGATTACACCCGAACAATTCACCTTCGGCCAACTTCGGTATTTGTTTTATTTTTGCGCAGGAAAAATAAATTCAAATATTAAAAGTGGTCTGAAAGGTTAGCTACGTTAAAACACTTTAAAACACTATGGACGGTGGTTAGTTAGGTTAGTATAGCTACATTAAAATAAACAGAGAAATATAAATCTTAATATATATAAATCTCGTGTCACAATGTTTGTCCTCAATGGACTCCTAAACCACTTAACCGATTTCGATGAAAATTGGCATTTATGTGTAATTTTTTCCAATTTGAGAGATAGGATAGTTTTTATTTCGATTAATGGTCTTAATCTGATAATTTTAGAGTTTTCTAATGTGATGTATGTATGAGTTCGCAGAAAATCACCACGGCAACGGCTGTAGCATTGTTGATGCTTCATTCGTCTCCATGGCAACGACTATTTCATTGTTAGTGTAGTCCTCATCACTCATTAAATACAGACCACCAATTTTTAGATATATACAGGTAAATAACTATACACTGGTAGAACAAAGTCGGTCGGGATTTGAAAGTGATATAAATTATTCAAATTAAGAAGACAATTACTAACTACATCTGAATTCTAAAAAGGTCCAGTGAACTCTTTACCAAGTCAACCGATTTCGATGAAAATTGGCATTTATGTGTAATTGTTTCCAACTTGAGAGATAGGGTAGTTTTTATTTCGATTAATAGTCTTAATAATTTATAATTAATAATAAACTGATTATCAATGTTGATTGGTGTTTAAGCCCGGGAAACAGTGGGTACTTCGTTTCCATGACAACGTTGCGTGCTTGAGAGTCGGGAAACCATCGGTGCTATTCGTTTTTTCTTCGGTACATTACAAAGCATTGTATTAAGTTTTTGTCAAAATTAATTAATTTTCATTTTATTTCATTTATTATAACTGTAAATAGGAGATTTGGTCTCATTCCCCCCCCCCCCCCCATAAATACAACCGTGCGAAGCCGGGTCGGGCAGCTAGTATATATATATATATAAATAAACTCGAGGTTGGCTGAAGGTGAATTGTTCGGGTGTAATCGGAAAATGGCAGAACTTTGTGTGCATCTTAGGCTCTCCCCGCGAACTCGGGTGCCAGTCGTCTGTCCGGCCCGCCTCCTCCGACGTCGCGCACCTTCGTGCCAGGTGCTGTGTGCCCGTGGGCGTGGCCAGCCCTGTCTTCACGTCTCCGTGACGTCACGCGAGCCCCCGGGCCGCCTCCTGCCCTCAGACGAGCTGCGAGACAGCAGTGCGCTCCGAGCCCACGTGTCTCTGGGGACTGGTATGACGTAGGTCGACACCGCGTGTACCTACGTATATCCATTTGAATGCTGTTTCCGTAGTCAAAAGTTTGCAAATGGAATGATAAAATATATTTTTTTTTTAATTTGGCCCCTTTATTTTCTTCAGAATTTTATATTAAAAACAAGTAGTCCACATTTTAGAAACAAATATGATAATTCAAGGAAAAGTCAGGAACTTGGAATTGGTAAGGGAAAGTTGGAATCATACTTGAATTCCTATATAGTTCATGGGCATTCCCTGGTGACGGATAGGTCATGCTCCAGTCTGCTACTACCCAGTGTGAAAGCATTTTTATATGGTGTTTTAGTGTGTTGTCGTACACACTTATTATATGGCTTAAGAAGGTTTTGTTTCAAATAAAGTTCGTGGATAGAGAACTAAGCTGGTTTTAATTTTATTTTTTCCTCAAAAAATTACAACATAGATAAATTTTAAAATAGTCAGGAAATAATGAGATGTATTTTACTGCAGATTTGTGTGAACATCGTGTAAAATTTTTAAGCAAACTTATTTCATGTTTTATAAATGTTTTTATGTTCTCTTTGATACCTGTTCAGGGGAACTGTGAAGCCAATTTGTCCCGTTGGATGGCATCTGATTCTAACACCAGGCACTTTGCAACTCTTTAAATCGTTGTTTATAAAAAAACTACTCACATTTTCATGACATCCAGGATCCGAAACCGGGAACTCATTGTTCTATAGAATACCTGAAACTTTATCGGCTGTGAGTTTTGGTAAGTTCAGCTTGTAAGCTGCCGGAAGATTATTCTTGTGGCATAAATAGGCACAATAAGATACAAATATGAAATGTAGAGCTTAGTGGGACGGTGGATTCGCGCGGACAGCCAACAGACTGACAGCGAAAAACACGCGTGCCTGAAGCGAGACCCTAACCCAGGACCGCAGGGCTGGAAGTTCCGCACGCTGACCACTACACCAGGCCGGCAGTGGGTTGGAAAAAAAAATTGTGTTGGTATCCCAAAATGCGGTAAGCCCACTTTGCCCGACGTCGCCTCGCAAATGGCGTTCACGTCGCGCTTCACTTCCGAGCTCATTAATATGCTCACGGCGCGGACAGTGGAACCCGCGATTATACTTGCAAAACGTCCGTTATGGGGCCGGGCCGCTGTCCGGGATTTCGTTCGGTCGTTTCTCTTGTATTGTCCGTGAGGAGGGACTCACTTCCCGCCCGAGTCGGTGAGTTAGAGGTTGCACTGTTAAAAATTGTCACCTTCAAATTCACGAAGAACTCTGGTTATGCACATCATCCAGGGATCTTCGTAACTTCACTGATATCTTCGTGAATTTACGGACGCTGAGTTCACTTACTTGGAACATGAATCCAAAAAATTTTCTCGGCATATTAACAAACCTTTCAAAAACTTGTTAAGAAAACTCTTCTTTTGTCCACGTGTTTATCTTTGTTTGGAACGAAACATAGAACTCGCAAAACAAAATATTTAGTTTCTAAGAAGAACGAAGAATTCTTCATTTGAGGTTAATTCTTCGTTGAAAAGTCCGTAAATTTCTAACAGGGTGGCTGCCCTGCGGCGGCCTCGCGTGGCGACAACACTGTCTCGGACACCGCGGCTACTAGTGTCCGCGGACATCCCAGCTCTGGTCTGTCCTGGTGTTCCCCAGGGCTAGGCGCTTCCTTCATTAGGGACTTAGTCACGCCGGGGACCGTGTGCTTTGTGCAGGATTGGCTAGCCACGGCGGTTATTGAAACCAATAATGACTACCTAACCTAGTTGAATCCAGATAACACCTGAACAGACACCGGGGGAAACTCTCGACACAGACACGCAGACTACATTGTGCATGCAGTGATATCTCAGGAGAACACAGGAGACAGAGGATCGCCCGGATGAAGGGTGGATGAGGGCAGAAAAGTCTACCATGCAAAGCGTGAGGTTCGCTTCCATATTTAAGTTCACATGTGGTTGCTAACAGCTGGAACTCCCGGTTCCACCGGAGATTACCCGACTGACTTCGCAACCTGTTGTGCCATCGATAACTGACATTCACAGAGATTCCTCGTCTGGTTCTGCCCGTGGAACATGCTCAGAACCGCTTTCAGCCTGCATACATGCCACCCAGCAGTGCACTTGGCTACACAGTTCCCACTAGTCGCATAGCTGCATGCGGCGCGATGTAACTACTGCTTGCCTTGCGTGTAGAGGCGATAAGGAACCCGACGGCGCGTGCTGGAGTCACCCTTACAGCCGCCTCGCAGCCGTGGCCGATAAGGGGGAAACAGCTGCAGGTGGGCGGGGCTGTGAGAGTGAGCGATAGTTATTATTTTCTTCTTATCGCATCCTCCCATCTTCCGAGGAATAAACCACCTAAACTGCGGTCCTGGCTGCTCGTGTGGTTGCTATCGGAGCAATTTCTCTCGCCAGCAAACAAGTAATGATGTAAGGTTATTGTGGAGCTCGCGAGGAAACCCAAACCTAACTTAATAAATTTTTGAGATTTTTTACCCGCTACAGCTCTAAAGATACTGTCGTCTGAAGATATGTGCCGTTTTATAGTTTTCTAGATTAAATAATAAAGGCGAAACAATTACTTTTAATAATTTTCTTTAAAATAAGACCATATTTCACACGTATTTGTAACAATATACTTTCTCTAATGTAAATGCATTTTGTATAAATATATTACGGTAAATATAATAAATATTCATGTTACTTAAATTTATTACGTAACGCATCGAAATTAATACAAATTTCTCAAAAATATATTTTTTCAAGTTATTGTTCGTGTATTCGATATTTGGGTAAGTGCAGCAACACTGAAGGTGTGTCTCTGCGGTCGGGTCGAGGATCAGGCCGTGTTTCCTTCCAGACATAATCACGTGTTTTGTTTCGCTTTTCGCGCACCGAAGGCAGCGGCAGTTGTCTGTTTGCCGCGACAGTCTGTCCACGTGACTAGTGCAGACCTCGCTGGCATGACCTGTGACCCCGCCGCGCCCTGCCGTGACACGGGTCGACGGCGAGCCCCCCCGGAGACTCGAGGTGACGCCCGGCTGAGGTCGACAAACGGCGTGTGAACGCGCCATGTACCAACCGCCCAGCAGTCATTAAAATTGTGCCCATACAAGTTTCGTTTCACGTTTTCGTCTACACTATGTACTTTTTGGGAGTGTGAAAAAAAGTTAAACGAAATCTACACGCAGTTTTGTAAATTGTAAAGGAAAGTGCAAGGATACTTTGTCTTTAATATTCCAGCATAAAATTGTCTGGTAGCCGCTTAAAGTCCCATAGAGGCGCGCTGCCCACAGGAAAACTACGCCAGCTACGTGCCTGGCGAGTAGAGTTGTGTCGATGGCCTATCGCAAGCAGCCGTCCCGAAGGTGATTCCTGGTGTGCGTCCTTTGCACCACTTCGTTCCACGACAAGGTTGTGCTTCTACCACGAATTCTTAGTCCAATTTATTAGTGCGGGGAAGGGTGGAGCTTACCCACATTTCCTATAATGACTTTATTACATACAACTGAATTGTTATTCAGTTAATAAATGCAATACTCAATTTCTTTCACATATCTTAAATTGATGAACGTGCAATACTTAACGGGTTTTTCTTTTCTTTTTTCAAACTTCTTATGTATAAATTTGGTTATAGTCAATTGAATTGCTACTACGCGTACTTCGGGAACCTTTTGAGATTGTGCTGACCGGAACTGTAGCGTAAGACTTGCGGTCGGATAGACGGGTTGAAAACTCTTGAGCTCGTGGCTGAAGAGTAAGGGCTCTGATTATAAGATGTGCAAAGCTTCAGAAAAAAAACACGCGATTTGAAAACTACTCAAGATATCAGAGTGGTGTCCGTTTACGAAAACCGCTTAAGAATATCTTGAGGGCGTATGAGCAGTTATGTTTCCGAATTTGGTTTTTAAACAGTATTTTTTAGAAAAGTGATAATGGATGAACACGTGTAATCATAATAATATTCAGGAATAAAAATCCAGGTAAAGATTCTTGAAAGCATCCAAAGAAGTAGCATTACACCTTTATCTTCACTTCTCCGCCATATACATAGTGTTATATGTTTACCGCCCGAATTTCATAGTTGCGTTGTGCACGACGAGAAGACTGCGCGTCAGTCCAGAGGCGACACAGCGCTAGAAGTACCAGCCTGCGTCGCTCTTAACATCCCGCCACACTAACACCTTTAAATCCCTAACTATACGGGCCCCTTAAAACAATTTTGTGATCAGTAAAACTGCGTAGAAGGAAAGCTTGTCTTGACCACCCCTGACCTCATTTTGAGCTCTCATTCCGCCGTGTGGAATGGTAAGGGGGCGGGTGGGAGGGTGAGTTTGGACCGTTTCCAGGACCTCCGCCCCCGCCTGCCCGGTAACTGCCGCGCGGGGATCGCCGTGCACGGTTGAAAGGTCATCGGGAACAGTCCGTGCCGCCTTGTCGGGTCTCGTGTCAGCGTCATTGCCTCGCCGGACCTGGATGCCGTGCGAACACATCACATCTCCCCGGGGAAGCTTTATTGCACACACGTCCGTCTCGCCTCGCCTCGCGACTCCTCCCCTCCCCCTCTTCCTCCTCCCCTCCCTCTCTAACTCCTCCCCTCCCCCTCTTCCTCCTCTTCCCACCTTCCTCCTTCCCCTCCCTCTTCTCACCCCCTCCTCCCCTCCCCCTTCTCACCCCCTCCTCCCCTCCCCCTTCTCACCACCTCCCAAAACCTCCACCTCCTTCCCCTCCCCCTCCTCCCCCCCTCTTCCTCCACTCCCCCTCATCTCCCTCCTCACCCCCTCCTCACCCCCTCCTCACTCCTCCTCTTCCCCTCCTCCTCTTCCCCTCCTATTCCCCTCCTCTTCCCCTCCTCTTCTCCTTCTCCTCTTCCCCTCCTCTTCCTACCCCTACTCTTCCTCCCCCTCCTCTTCCTCCCCCTCCTCTTCCTCCCCCTCCTCTTCCTCCCCCTCCTCATCGCCGTCCTCCCCCTTCCCTCTGCTTCCCCCTTCTCCTCTCGTCGTCCCTCCTCGTCGTCAGGAAAAAAATTTTATGTCCTTAAAGTTTTAAGTAATAAAAAAAATACAATCAAAAATCTTTGTTATGAAATTAAAGTTTTTTTGTTACAATATAACTAATATGTATATATAACTATAAAAATAATACTAATATGATGTAATATTTTAACATTTGAATGGATAAGAGTTATCCTCAGAGTTGGAGACAGTTAAATATTGTACCAAACTATAGAGGTCTTAAATTACTTCTTTAAAGAAAGATATAAATAACTTCATAAAAAAATCACCATTTTTTCCCCGTTTCTGTATAGTACACTTTACTTAAGAGTTGAATGATGAATTAGCTAGCAATGTCGAATGGATTTTGGTATTTTGATCATTATTGTATTGAAGAAAAGCCTTTCTACTGAGTTCTCAGAGGCGGCTTGTGTGTTGAACCCCCTGAATATTTGTAGTATTGTCGGGTAACGCTCTAGCATATCGCAGCCTGCGTGAGCATCATTGAAACACTCGTCTGTAATCAAAGTAGCGTGGATTTTGAGATTGTCCTGAGAATAAGGACCACGGTGACTTTCGGTTTCCTCTCCAAAGTCTAAAGATTCATATTCGAGAGGTCCTGTCTCCATCGGAACGCTGTCACTATCTTAGATCGATACATCCACTAGAGTTTCATCCATAAGGTTCTAAAAGTGAATTATTAATTTATTTTAAGCTAAAACTTCAACACACGGAATACATTTTTTTCTTTAATTTAGGGAGTAAAAAGGTTTACAATTGCAGCATTTCTACCCTCGAGATTCAACATGGGGCTGTGACCTCAGGCACGCACGTTGAACAGGATGCGAAACTGCAGGATCCGCATGGCCGTCAAACGGGGGTCGAACCAGCTCTCAGCCAGCAGGAGCTTTTCATCGTGTGCCATCGCCTCGGCCGCCGTTTGCCGGATTCCTTATGGTCGCGCCTGTGTTTATGTACGTGTAGATTCGCTTCCTGAGTGTTTAATATCGCGCTGAACAGAATATCTAGGTAGGTAGCATGCGCACGTCGTGCGCACGAAGTGAAGCCCCCTTATTTACGTTATTCACTTACACGTAGTGTAGATTGAGTATTTTTTTAATCTTTTAAAATACCATTGTTTTCTTTGTAGGAGCTGGCTATGTAATCAAGACTCTCCTAAACAACATTAACCAGTATTAAATTTGAACAAACGTAAGAAACTTAAACATCTACACTACTGCGATTTCTTTCACTACGAAACGGTCAACTACAGTTGAACTGCAAGAAAACCTGTGTTACAAGTAGATCTTAAAAAAAAATATCTTATTTCCACTAGTAAATTGTATGGATTCTAGTGTTCATACAAATATAATTGTATACGATACCTTTTTACACAATCCCCTCTAATTTACAGGCATGTAATTTAAATAACATATTATTGCAATTAAAAGTAAATAACTCTTAATATCCTCTATTTCTTGATTACACTTATTTCTAAACAAACCAACATTTTATATCTATGTAAAAATTGTTATTTGGGAATTCAGTTCGTGCAACATAAGGCACAGGTTATGGAATAGTTAAACTGGAAAATGGTTCGTCTTTTGCTTTTAAAATCACTGTGTTTAATTTATATTCCATATTTATATATTTTTGAAGAAACTGATTCGATTCAACTCTGAAAGATAATATATTTGTTTAAGCTACTCATTGTTTTATTACATGCGTGTGTAACTCGCTTTTTCCTGAAATATAACAGTATAATATGTTGTAGTTGATTGAAATATTTAGTATGTTTTTAATTACTTAAAGCCATAATTTAAGGAGAGGATGGACCGATATATTTCCCAAAATTGTGGTCTAGAACTCAGAAGAAAGTGAACGAAGGTGGTAAATTCAGATATTTACTAAAAGTTGAATACGAAGAGGCGAATACTAATACGCGAATTCGAATATTTTATTAATGTATTTTCTAATATGCGAATATAAATATTTAGCTATACCTGCAAATACGAATACAACTGTATTCGTATTTACACCTAAGTAATTCGTAAGTACGAATACGTCCATATTCGTATTTATATAAAATGTTTTTTGTGAATACATTCGTATTCGTATTTATGAATACCAAAATACCATCACGACCCCCAGGGAGCCAGCAGATGCAACGCGGGACTCTAACCGTTCTCTGGAACTACAACAAAGCTACACAGCTGACAGCTCTCGGCTCTCCTTTCGTCAGGACGATCCGGGTTCGATTCCTGAAAGGATCAAACCTGTAACACTTTTGCCGATGGGGAACGAAAACTTGGCGGACGTTTCTTTGGGCTGTTTTTTTTTTTTAAGAGAAAGGGGCTCTCCCGTTTTTTTCCCCACCAATGTAATCCATATCGTCGTTCCGCCATTCAGTGACCTCGATGCAAACGTGACGTTAAACTTAATTTAATTTACTTATTCATTTATCGCGAAAACGATTCAACCCAAGATAATGTTTATTCTGCGTGTTTTATGATACGTGCTATAATTTCCATAAGTACCTATCTTCTGTTTTCTTACTACCCACATACTTTTAATCCTGAGATAGCAGACAATTCGTTGGTCGAGCCAAGCAGGAAAATATTTTTTCCCCTCAGACGAAATGTATCTATTATTAGTTAAATCTAATTAGTAATAGAATTATATATTCATCGCTAGTTATCACGTATTGGTAGTAAACAAGAAAATTATCGCGAGTCTAATTACTTGCGGATTAAATTATCATTAGTGTAATTGAACCTAGTTATTGCGGATTTGTCATTAAATCTGAGCTTACAGTCAAATCGTGAAAATGGTTCATGTGTAAATCGTTTATAAGCTATAATTTATCTTCAAGAACATTTTTAGTTCCCAGTGTGGCTCAGTAAATTAATTATCCGCAGGAGGGTTTAGGAAGGCGTGTCCGCTAAGATTACAGCGAGATAGGAACGTATTGGTTTAACAAAACGTCGCTCATGAATTAATATGAGCGATTAGGGAGCGCTGGCTGCGCCACATGAGCGCGGCTTTCTACGTGCATGGCGGCGATAAAATCCAGTAAATAAATATAATTTCGGCAGAAACACATTTTTCTAGATTATTCGTTTTTGTTTGTGTGGCCCTCTGAAATTTATATTTGCAGGGTAAAAAAAATAAAATAAAGTTTATTGAGGTAATCCGTTCTTGTTTGTTCGTGAAAAGAATAGAGGCTACCGATATTGCTGTTCAGATTGAAAGTAGCACGTACCAATTCACGTAAATGTGTAAAAGTACCCTTTTTTTTTTTTATAAAATTATTGCTCATGAAGAAAGCAAACTGTTCTGACCATGTAAGTTCACAATATGAAAGCTGCATATATATATTTTTTGTTCAATCATACTGTAAAAATATTAGATTCAACCATTTGTAAACCTGTAAAATGGCACGTGTTGAATTTTATAAATCCACACCATCGACTTCTTTCCTGATTGCAGATGCACTGTTTTTAAGGCCCCACGACGTGTAGTAGACAACTATGCCTTCAGAGACGAAATAGCCAAGGACATAAAGACCAGAGGTTTGGCGGTGTAGTACCAACCCGGCGATGGCCTGGAAATCGGGATTCGAACCCGCGTCCTCGGAAATGCGGTTTTCCAGTGCGCACCACCGCACCACCTCGCTGTAACCACACACTACGCATGTGGGGTTCGTGAAGCGTGCCGCCAGGATACCAGAGGCGGCTGTTCCGCACGTCCTGCGGTCGTGTTTGTGGGCAGGCGCTGGTTGTGTCGAGGTGCTGCCACCGCGGAGTGGGTCTAGTTAGCCCGTGGGGTACAAGGGGGTGGGGGTGGGGGGTTAAAAGAGCTGCTTTGCCCCCTCCCCCGAGGTGCCGGATCGATGCCACATCGGCGACGTGGCGTCCCGGCGCTGCGACAGACGGGCGTCTGAGCGCCCAGACAGCGGCGTCGCAGGCTGCACTCTGCCGGCAGGGGGGAGAACTGTGTGGTTGTCTCATCACCAGCCCAACCACCTACTGTTGGTCATGCTCCTGCGCCTGCCGAGAAGGGAGAAATACCACGTTTGCAGTTTTTTATAAAACGCCTTCCAATCTACACGAATCAGAAGAAAAAAGCAATTTTTATCAGATGTTAGATTGGGGAGTCTTATTGTAATACCTTGCCAAGCAAGAGAGCGTCACTGTACGGATGACAAGCGTCACCTTACAGCAGACCAGAGGATGCCTCTGTGTGTCTGATGAACAAATAAATAAATATATAAAGCTAAGACTTTATTGCAAGATTTCAATTCGTAAACTATACTGTACGAGTGCTCAAGATGATATCTGTGATTTTTATTAATGTAAGCTCAGTTTCATTTACTTTTTTATTCTATTACTTACTGAACAACAGAAACGTCTGGGAAACATGGCGGGGATACAGATTTGTACTTAAAGTTCAACTGGCTTTGCTCTAGTAGCGTTATGCCTGTACAATGCCAACTACTAGCCTTTAAGTACGCTGAGAACAATTTTAGTTGAATGGAGTGGGGTGTTTATCTTATCCCTGTGCCGTTGTAAACACTGTTCGCTAATAACACACAGTATGAATTCTGAACGTGTTTGCTTGAACAGTAAGCAACGAGTTAGAGGTCGGCCTTGTTTTGTTAGGCCGCAGGAGACTTCGATAACGCTGCATTATTGAGCGGGGTTTCCCGCCACCACATGGATGTCCGCCTCGCAGGGCCTTTCCTGCTCTCTACCCCTTCCCGACAGCGCGTCACCTTGAATAATGCAGCCCTTCCCCTCCGCAGCACACGGCGAGTCAAGCATGCGGCGGTGGTCCCTGTTGGCAGCGCGTATCCTTATCCTTATGGCGCCACTTGTGAGCGCCGGGGATGAGGTTTATCAGCGAGCATGCGTCCAAAGGGCACACAAGTCTCGACCTTATGTATACGTCATCCATGGTTTGAACTACTTTGGAAGGGTTAAAAATTGTGTACATTTAACCGTACTGTGATACTCAAATTTTTTGAAATAAAATATATTTGGACCGTAACAAAAACGTCTGTATCGTCGCATCGTAACTATTGGCCTAGGCGACGCAATTGCGTCGTTGTTTCATAGCACGTATAGTTTAGAAAAAGGGGGGGGGGGGGGGTTGCAGGGCTAATCGATCAAACCTGGGGTTTCTCAGTCCTTTCCGTTCAGTGTAAATCACAACGGTGATCCAAGGTCTGTAAAGGGTTTGTCGACATCGACTGACTTAAAGAATAAGTGTACTTTGGACAGTGTTGCGCTTCAAAAACATTGAAATATGAATGTGCCTGAGGCCGTGCAAGAGCCCGCCTGAAGCGCACGTGACGCACGAGTCTCTGGCCACACGGGCGCCCGAGGCCACGTGTATTCGCCCCTTATTTGCCACGCTCTTGCTGGGAACGAAGCACAGCCTTGCCTTATGTGACCCGGCGCGGACGCGCGCTTTGCGGAATGCATAACGTTCCAGGGGCGAGCCGGTTATGTAATCTTCGGATGTGTCGTCCCCCGGAGAGTGTCGACCCGAAAACTCATTTATTCTCGGGCGAGATGTAATTACGTCCGGGGCAGAGAAAAAAAAAGAGTTATGGGGTGGGAGCTTCGCGCGCACTTCTCACTGCTGTTTCCACCGGCGACAAGATTCCCAATTCCCACCCCCGCCTCTGCCACCCCAATCCCAACCCTTTTCCGGTAACACGGGTTTTTGTAACCTTCCTCGTGCGGAATCCGCGCTCGCAGTAGCTCGTCTCCTCGGCCTGTGCCGTGTCTCTAGTCCGGCTGTCTCTAGACCGGCACTCGTGTGGGCCATGCGATAGGTCGACGCATTCCTCGTGTCGATGAGTCGATGTCTCGAGGGTCTACACATGACAATACTGGCACACAATGCGTTTATGGCATGTTAAAATACCAAATGTATTTTCTTGTCTTATGTATTTTTTAACGAGACACGTTTTTATTGATTGATAAAATTACATTCAAATTAAATTATTTTTTTTTGGCTTCAGTTCAGAATTTTGCATGTGTTCGTCGTGGCAGGCATTAAAATAATGGGTGTGTGTACTTTAGTGCGCGCATTATAATTGATACTTCTTAGGTGTAATATGGAACTAACTTTAATATAGCATGAAAATAATTAATAGAAATAAAATAAAATGACTGGAGTGATATTATAAAATATGGTTGATAAAGTATAAAGTGAATAAAATCAAAAATTAAAATAAATATTCAGTATTAATATAAACATGTATGTAAAATTAATTATTTAATTTACTAATAATATACATAAAATATAATTAGGTTTTATGCTGAATTATTTTATAACGTATTATTTTAATTATTTATTATATAATCTTGTAATTATTTAAAATGCAAATAAATTATACATACGGGAACATAACCTCACAACAATCCCATGAAAACGGCCAGGAGACTACTAAACCTTCCACAGACACTCCCTGTCAGCGACAATGAGAGCTTACAAGCAACCAGACATCGTTATACATACATAAGTAAGCATAACCTCAGTTATATAATTACACTTGAAAAAGTTTATAAACACTTAACATCAATAATATTCAAATAAATATATATTATTTTAATATTTGTACCAGTATTCAATATCAGTCACTAAAGTGCAAGATTTAAAAGCACATATATACATTTTTTTTCTATGTAGCTTTTTTTCGATGTATTCTTTTTTTCATCCTTTGAAATCTTAGTTTCATTGTGCGGGCGAACGTAAAACTTCAGTGTCATAAATTTTTTGTAACGCGCCTAAAGAAGTATAACTTCAAAAATCAATATTATATTCAAGATTGAAGAATCGAACGTTTTTCGATATGTGACAAATGTCGATCAAGTTTCCAATGTTGCGCAGTGACTGCAATGTCTGTCTTCCACCCCCCCCCCCTCCTTCTCTGAGTGGTGGGTTACTAAGCCCTAAGTAGTTCCAAGGAAAAGGCCTGAGTGGTTCCAAGGCAATGTGCCTAAATGGTTCCAAGGCATTGTGCCTGAGTGGTTCCAAGATAATGTACATTGCCGTGCTTTCTTCACTCGTGGAACGTTGGCTTTGCACGGAAACCACTTAACATTAAAAGTTTGAACTTATGACGTTTTTGAAATCGGGTTACCTTGAATTATGCCGGCTGTCCTTGAGTTCGGATTGGTCGAAAGTGGGCAAGTGTGTACACTGAATGTTGCACATTTTTAAGGTCAAGGTCATCTAAGATGGCTGCCGTGACGTCACAATCCATGATGGCGGACCCCGGCACCGGCACCTCAAGCCGAAGCCAGGCGCAGGACATAATATTCTACACTACTTCTTTGGTTTTTTGCTAACTAAATTTGGAACTGCAATTGAAACGTCCAAAGTTTCGTCCATATTCTACGATGAAACGATACATCCAACAGCAACAGCAACCACAAGAACTGATCGTGTGTGGGGACCGTCATGGAGTCTGAAGTCTCGCTGCTCTCCGCGCCTCCACCAATCACAGTCCACCTCGCGCCCCTCTCCGGCAGCCAGGGGCTCCGCCCTCACTCGAGTGTCTGGAACGAACCTTGCGGGGAAAGAAGTGAGTGCACCTCACAAACACACGCGTGGTGTCAGCCCGTCTTAAGACTGCGGCTGTCTCGCTCCAAGCGCCTGCCTCTTGAAAATTTAATGACTTAGAAGAGCCTCGTGTATCAGGCCCGCCACTCCTGTTCTCCCCTTCAGTTGTTGTTTTTGAGTTGCGGCTGCGAAGCTTCCGAGCGACTTGACAGACTACAGTCAGGACTCACCATCATGGCAAGTTTTTTTGTACTAGTATCCCTTATGTAAAAAAAAAAACTCTTTTTTTTTTTTTAGAAATTCTGGGTGCATTACAAAATTACCAGCATAGAGTCCATGCACAGTAGAAAGGTTTCTTTATAACTATTTTATTTAAATTAATTATTTTCATGTATACCAAGTAGTAATATCGTGGTTGTATAGGTCCGGGAAAGAGTACCCTTTATTTTGCCGCGTAAGTATTTAAAAGGGTATATTCATACCCTAAATAAAGTAGAATTCTAAAGAGATAAAAGAAACTAGTTTTAATAATATGGAAAATTCCAGCAAAAAACATAACGGAAACACTGCGTGCGAAGATAAACGCGTGGCCGAATGAAGATGATAAGGAAGGCCAATCCTAGAAAATTTACCGTATATCATAAAGGTTGAAGTAGCTTGGCTTCTTGGTTGTAGCCGTGTCCTTGGCAAATAGTTTACCGACGTTTCGATCAACATTGCAGTCGCCATCATCAGGGAGCAGTTACCTACTGTAGGTAGCTGCTCCCTGATGATGGCGACTGCAATGTTGACCAAAACGTCGGTCAACTATTTGCCCAAGGACACGGCTACAACCCAGAAGCCAAGCTACTTCAGACAATGACCGTGAAAGCCTGCGAACGTTATAATCATAAAAGTTACCTTTGCGAATAACGTCGTGGTAGACCCAAAAAAAAAAGTTGGAAACTAACAGGAACAGAGATACGCCAGTGGAGCTTTGTCAACCAATAAGGGACTAGCCATGTCCTATTGTGCACAGGGAATATTGTGTCTTGGAATACCGATGTTAGAGTACTTTGAACCAGTGTCTTTAGATTTCGATTCATGCTTCTGTATCTGACAGATAGTTCAATTTGGTTCCTAATATATTAGTCAGCTCCGTTTATAGGGGTGCGAAGAGTGAACTGCAGGCGACACCTGACCGCCCAGGCAGGTCCTGGCTGGTCCCACTGAGTCCCTGGTCTTGTTGCTGTGTGTCGTCTCTATGACCTCTCTGGCGACCACATGTGAAACCCTGGTTTCAAACAAAATATCGTACATTTTATATGTATTTTCAAATGGATGCATGCGTGTATTTTTCGCGATAAAAAAAAATTATGATCGCTCACTAGATATGTCCGCGCTAGCGACTGTCACCTTGTGATTGGCGGCCGTCTGTGAGACAAGTCGTTGGCCTGTTTAGCCGGGCTGACAGTATGCATGAAGCCAAGCCAACCACGAAACACAGGCAACGCAGCAAAGTTTTAACACACAGTTTGTCTAGGAGATCTTTCCGCAAAATTTTCTTGACCGTAATTATGTAGATGTCCTTACTTCTTCCGCACACTGAAGCTGTACTTTTTCTTAGAGAGGTATTATAGAACACCATATTTCCAGAAAATCACATTTATCACTTCTTTTATTTCAGTAACCCTACTGCATGCTTCTTTCGTAGCATTTTTTTTTTTATGCAGTGTGATTTGCTTCTCGTTTGTTGTGAGGTGGCAGCCCTGCTTGTTCTCGTGCTCGCTGTGCTGCATTTTTTTTTTTTTTTTCATTTCGCACGGCGGCTTGCCTGGCTTGAGTTAGGTGTGTCGGCCTTGTGCCCGGAGGGGGGGGGGGGGAGCTGATGTTTATTATTCACACGCAGTGTTGTCTGGCGGCGAACCTGCCCTCACGGCGCGTCTGGCTTGTGTAACCCTCCCCCCCCCCCCCCTCCCTGCTCCCTTTCATAACTTCGCGGTTCACGAGCGCCCACTGGTAATTCTCTTCTCGGCGAGAGAAACGGCGCGGCGTGTTTTACCCGGACCGAGTTTTCAAAAATAAAAATAAAAGAAGAGTGCCGAGCTTGCTTCGGTACAGTAAAAAAAATAGAGGGATTTGTGGGGGGGGGGGGGGGAGGGGGGGTTCACAAGTTCGCTCGAACACCTCACTTCACACTCCACTCCGTTCCCTAGTTTGAGGTCGGTACATCCTTGGCCATCTTGGTCTTAAAAACTTACATATCTGCAAAAGAAACGAGGATTTTGTATAAGATGTTTATGGTTGGACAGGGCGTAGGCGTTAGCTTTGAACGGTTTTTTTAAAGATTCATTTTTCTGTTGTCGGAAAAGTGTGAGGTCATTTGTAGTCGTCCGCGTATGAAGTTAATACTCTTTAGATTTTAATTTAATAATTTGTAGAATTCTAAATATTTTCATGACGGTAAATTTCTCAGCGTTGCGTTTCCGGACATTTTTTCACTAACAAAATTTCTTGTTTAGGCATTCCCTACCACCCAATAAATGTATTACAACAATTTATGTTTGTGTGATATTTATGTGTGTGTGTGTGCGTGTGTGTGCGCGGTATATATGTTTTGTAAAACGTGTGCTATGAAATAAAAAAAATCATGTCCGTAAACAACAAGGCTGGTTCAGCTTCACCAATAAGTTTTGTTTTCTTTCCAGATTCAGAAAGAATGTACTGGAATACGCCCCATCTGTGACTGGGCCAACTCGGGTGTGTTTGCGCGCAGGAACAGTTGAACTGTACACTTGTGCTGCTTCAGCGCTGTGTGGGATAATTTCAACACTAGCGCCAACCATTATAAGAGAACAAAAAAAAATTAGTTAATGTTTGTTGATCGAATTTTTAATATTTCGTTGTACACCCAGTCAGTTTACAGTGATCTGTAAGCGGTTTTATGAAATACACAGACAAAAAAATATAATAATTCCTTTGAACTGGAAATAACTGAACCCGCTCATCGCTATGTACAGATCCAGTTAGATTGCATACATATAAAAAAAACGTTCTGTGATCTATAGATAGTTTTAAAATTAATTTGCTTTGAAATTTATGAGCATTGAAGTCCATTAATATTATTTTAGTCTGTCTTTTCGCTTGGCGCAAGCATATACAGGTTACAAGACTCTAGCTTTGGTGGAATGGTTTAAAATATATCTCTTAACAAAAGCTCCTTAAACAGTTCGTTTCAACGCGAACCAATTTAATTAAAGTTACACTAAGCGATCGTGCATGTACCCGTTATTCTGCACTTAATGCTTGCAAGAATACGTTTGCACGAGACCGGGTACAAAATGGACTAGCAGGATTTTGGCTTTAATCTAAATAATTGTAGTGAAGATTTGGAGATTTTATCCTTTGGCTTTTATCTGAATTAAAGAGAACTTTATTTTTCCTCGCTGAGAAACAAGAAAAAGTTTCTTTTTCGCACGGCTTTTTTTTTTCTTTCCTTTGACCTGTGTTTTGGCCTTGCGAGCAAGGTCCCTCACAGGACATTGTGGCCGAGAGCTAAGGGATTGTTTTTTCAACTCCGCCGCCAATGCGTTGTCTAATTGTCGCCTGCTTTGTAGTGTAGTCGGTGTTAGCTGATGCTGACTGGGAGCCGAGAGAGTCGAAACTCCTCGCTAAGGAAGACTCCGTGCTAAGGCAAACTCCTCGCTGAGGCAGACTCATCGCTAAGGGAAACTCCTCGCTAAAGCAGACTCCTCGCTAGCCGTAATTTCTACGGCGATGCTGTCCTGCGGCAGAGCACGGATAGAGGGTTCGCTGCAAGTCAAGTTGAGATCAGTTACAAATGTCTGACTACAAAACTGCCTCCCTATGTCTGTGGCGGAACGATCACAGCGCTCTGCGTTGCTTGCTAGACATTGTGCCCTAAGCTGAAAATATTTTATTTGGACTTCATAAACTTATCCGCTAACTTATTTTATCTACATTTGTTAGTTTTCTTGCTACTTTTATTTCTTTATTTGTTTTTTGATGATAAAAAGTAAATCGTATCACGTATAATAATTGGTGTGCTGTGTTGTCTGAGATTTTTATTTATTGGTAGTTGTTAACTACTGCAGCTGTTTCGCCGAAGCTTTCTTTCTTCTTAACTTGAATACCACCGTAACATATGATGTACCACGTAACGTTATTATGCTCAACCTATACGTTTTTTTTTTCACCATATTTTTTTTTCTCAGAAGGGTTAATTTTCTTCGGTGTTTCAGTTTTTCTTGGCTGCAATTTATTTGCGGATATATTTTCATTAAGTATGAAAATGAAGCTATATAGTGAAAAATATTATTTTTCTTGCGACTGAGTATATTCTAATACATTGTTACGGATTATAAATCTTATCCGTTAACTATCGGCATGAAACTAATCAATAATTTACAAATAAAATTCGCTTATTTATGGTTAATGTTATTGTTTTAAGCAGTGTTCTAGTTGATGATTTATGGTCGAGTGGGTGTTTTGGAACAAGTGCGCAAGTTTATTTCAAGCCAAGTGGTCTTGTGGAGCTGTACCGCAGAGCTGGTCAGGAAGAGACTGCCCCCCCCCCCCCCCTCCGTACCCCTTCAACGGCCCGTGGACTGCGGGTAAGAACAGCTCGTTCGACGTTCGCACGTGACATTCCGCGAGCTATTTTTTTTTTCCAATCCCCTGCGACTCGTATTTTGCCCCGTCGTTGGAAGTAGTGCGCAGTAATGAAATTCTGGGGGGGAAAAAGAGGATTCAAAAAATACCGGTATAAGGCAAGTTAATTGGCGCAAAAATATTTTTATGGAGGTACGACCGGAAACGCTTCAAGTATCACCCGTGTGGCATTTGTTAGGAAGGAAGCGAAATGCTCATAATATTCTGTAACTAAAACATTTTACCTCTTTATAACACAGTCATAATCATTTCATGATCTGCGCGCATCGTAAGTCCCGTTAGGCTGAAGATAATGAAGTCATGCGTCTGTAAATATATTATTTCATAAATTGTAAAGTGCAAATGATTTTAACTTGTACATATATGTTAAAACTTTGCATTTCAAAACGGCTGGAACGATTTCGATTATATTTGTATGAATACATTCCAGTTACTTAAACTAAAATATATCATTTTTATTTTTAAAAAAGCAGATCATTATGAATAAGCTATTAATAACAGTACCAGTATTAGATTCTTGGCGCAGCTATGTCATCTGTAAAACTCCAAACACACACAGAACGTTAACAAACACCACTCTAAATTAAGGAGTAATGCAGTTTAGAATATAAATAGAAATCTTCATATGGGTACATTATATTTGACGATTGTTTTTTAATCGTAATCAGTAGAAGATATTAAAGTCGTTTATGTCGTGACGCGTACCATTTAGAAGGACTCATACAAATAGCGTTCCTTTTCTCAATGTGCGTGCAACCCATAGGGCAACCTTTTTTTTTTGTATGAACTGCAACACTTGGACGTCGGCAGTCGAAAAAAAAAATAAGGTAATAACGAAAGACTGATGGCAGAGGAAACTGATGTCGAAGAGTAAAGGTGAAGGTTGTGAAAGCTGCAGCTGGGCCGTGGTTGTGATCGCTGAAAGACCTGGAGCAGGGAGAGGGTTTGACCTGAAGTGTCAGCCTCCCGGTAGCTCCTCATCGATCTGTCCAGCAAGGAGGGGGGGGGGGGGGGGTTGTGTTTGCCCAGCGCGGCCCGGGCTTAGGGGCGAGAGTCGCCCGTGTCGGCGCCAGGGCGAGGGGGGGGGGGGGGGCGCGGAGGAACCCTCGTTTGCACTCGGGGAATTAAATGGCGCTGAATCAGGCGTAACTCAGCGCGAGTGCGTGTGTGTGTGGGGGGCGGGGCGAGTGTGTAACGTGTCGCAGGAAGGGTTGAAACCCTGTCTCTCTCTCTCTCTCTGCCTACCCCCCGTTAACATCCTAACCCCTGGAGTGACTTTGCGGGCTCCGTATTTCACCCGTGCCGTGATTTGCGGCGCAGGTAGAGAGCGCCGTCATGCTCGCGCATGGCTGGCTTTCATACCTGTTCTCCCGCCGTCGGTGTGTTTCACAGGCCGGAGGTACTCCCAGGAAACTCTTTCCTTGCCTCGCCATCGTGTGAGTGTGTGAGAGTATATATATATATTTACATTCATTAACAAAGTGAAAATTTCCTGATGCGCCAAAGCCAGTCAATACCTGCTCTTTCGCGTTTCTAGACATATTTCCGATTATTAGCGTCACAGGCTGTCGTGACACCATTGTCTGAGGTTGCTTGGCTCGTGGCTACTAGCAGCAGTTTAGGCAAAGGATTGACCGACGTTTCGGTTGACGTTGTGGTTTGCCATCTTTAGAAGGATTTCCACTACCTTTTTTTTTTTAAATGGCGACTGAAACGTCGTTCAGTCCTTCGCCTTAGACGCAGCGATGATTCACAAGTCAGCAACTTCGTTTTACAATTAGCTATCGCTGACTTGAGATGAATTCGGAAGTGATTGTAGTGTGTCCTTGTATTAAACACTCCTGCACTTCTTTATGTTGGAATTTGGGGCCACGCATTCACACCAGAGAAGTGGGCGATAGTTCTGCAGACCAGAGCACTCATACTCCTCCACCACCCATCTTCCACCACACTTCGCCCCCCCCCCCCCCCTCCACACACACTCATCCGAATACGTATATTTGCCTCGCGAGGAAACACGCATACATCTGCTTTGCTCTGATGATTGGTCCACAATTCTCGTGACGCGCCTTGGAAGTCCCTATGTCAGTTACAAACACGGAGAAACAGTGTGAACGAATCACATGTGATCCAGCCTTGGATATTGGTATCGGCCATTCAGCGCGCTCACGGGAAATGCTTCCAGTATATACGGACCACTAGATCTTAATCTAAAGCGAAAATAATTGTAGAAACAAACTTCAACCACGATGAAGATAAATAAAAAGGAAAACTTGTACCCAGAACTACAAATTATAATTGGGCAATGGTGGTAACTATATAAAAAAATAAGGCATATATTAGTAAGTTTTTATGGACGTTTTATCAATTGAAATTAATTTTAATGAGTATGTTGTGGCATTGTATCTTGGCTGTACTAATCGATATAGACGGTTATTTATCGCAGGCCAGTTGTCTTTTTGTTGATGTGCAATAAACGTTGTCTCTGTACGCAAAATAATAACCTTGCAAACTACGTTGGAGCAACGGATTATCGCAGTATATCGCCACCTCTAACAAAGAATGGGAAAGGTGCTGTAGATAGATTTTTACAGTGACTAGGTTACCTTTAAAAATGACTATTTTTTTAACCTGTCTTCAACCTGTCTTCGTCTCCTAGAACTAAGATGTATCTCCACTAACTCTACTAATCGCCCCTATGAAGTGCGGAGAAGGAAATTAAGTGGGCCGGCGCTGTGATTGCCCGCGGTAGTTCCGCGCAGCTTGAGCAGAGGAACAGGACGAGCGGGTGTACATGTTCAACCCCCAGTTGTGCGTCCTGGTCAGATCATGTTCGCGCGGGTGCCTGATCAAACGCGCAGTTCCCCACGCCTTAACCCTTCCACCCCTACCACCCTCCTGCTCCGGGGGCCACGTAATTGAAAGGCCCGCACGGATTTCCATTCCGTTTGATGTCCGTGTGCCGCCGACTGGCCGGCTCTGGTTCCCGAGCGTGGGAGCGTGGGAGCGTGGGAGCGTGGGTGCGTGGAAGGGATGGAGCGAACGGGCGTTTCGGCGGTACCGGTGCTTAGATCACACTTCGAAGTTTGTTGTGCGTTAAAAAGGCTGAGCTATGGATATTTTTGTCTGCAGCAGTAAAGGGGCCCGCCTAACCAAGATTGTATCCGTGTTGGTGAGACAGGATGATAAGTGTGACGCTCGCTGGTGCTTCTAGTGCGGTATAGCCTCTAAGCGCATAGGTACTGCCCCTGAGGTTCTACTTCACACTCGAGTGATAGCAAACTTTTCATTGGCCGTCGCTTGTTCGAGTGGCCATCTCCGTCTCTCCCTTATCCACACGGGATTCGCACGACTCTTGCCTCGAGTTGTATTAAGGCCCTGTCCCACTGTCATATTTTAGTCGCCAACTGACAATGGTGGGTGAGTATTGGAAGGAATATTGATTCCGATTTTTTCCGTTAAATAAAATTTGGAAAAGAAATGAACCTTTCATATTTTTTAAATCTTGTGACACTATAATATTTGTATTTTTTTACTGACCTAGCTAAAATGTTGTAACTTTAATTTAATTTTTAAATTAAAATAAAACATCACAATTTTAGATAGAAAATTTTAACTTAGTATTATTTTTATGCATTGCTTAACCTTAAAAACTTCCGTTAGTTTAAATTACATTAATACGGGTTGCATAATACAATTAATGTTCTATGATTCATAGAAGTTATAGATACATAAAAATGTTTACATACAACATTATTCATAACATTGTTTTAATTATTTAAACTTTAAAACCTCTTTCATTGCCCACTTGATCGTCGCCATTTTAAGGATCCATTGTGATGAAAATGGATGTTACTTCCGTTTTCGCCGGACACGATTCTGGTAGCTGATTCCGTCCAACATCCCACATATTTTAGAACTTGTCCTGCATTCTAAATATTTTATGGAAACAGAAAGTCATCCAACTTGTATAAAAATAAAAAACATGGTTACGCTAGTGACATTTCCGGTGACGTCATAATATTCCAACATTATTTTAAAAAAAAACATATTTATTGGAATATTTTGGAAGCGAAAGTTTTTAGTGTAACAGGGCTATTAGTATGTGTAGATTAACTATGGTTCAAACACACAAGCCGTAGAAACGCAAATATTTGTGTGTAAGGAAGCCTTGTAGTAAGATATGGCTCTGCCATACGGCCTTATGAATCACGGCAATGCTACTGATCGGTGTCCACTTGTTAATTGAAGTCGCGTTCTGTGGATGATTCTCCAGACCCCTCCCCCCCTTTTTTTCCCCGAGGTCCGATGAGCTTTCAGAGTGTTATGACGTCACATTTCAGCTATGGAACTACTATGTAAGGGCGCTTGTGCACCTATGCCAATGCTGGAAGTTTTTCCATTTTCCTTATTTCGTATTGTTTGTTTTCTCTTTTGTATGCTTTAGTCACTTTCATCCTTTCATTAAATGCATTGGTGGAACATCTAGTAGAGAGAACAAAACCTGAACCAGTGTGTGTGAATATGTAATTATGTACTCGTAATACTTGATTCTAATTGCTTTTAGCACAATTAGTTAACTGTTTCTCTACAGCTGTGTTTTTGATATTTTACTTGTTTCTTTGTCAGGGTTTTTTAGAGTCTAAATTGCTAAAACTTGCTTTCCCGATATAATTTTTGGGCATGAAGATAATCATTAGTTATATTCAACGTTCATTAATTTTTATTATAACATTTTCTGTTTTATAAGTTATAGAAAACAAAAAAATGATCAATCACCTAATTTTGAGATATCGGAAGTAATTTTCTCCTTCTTTCATACGATATAATATCTACGGGTACAGTTTTAGCAAAGTATGCTTTCGTGTGGAAATTTTAATAATATATTAATTAATAGAGTGGAAGGTACGTAAATTAATTAAGATATTTTTGCTTGATTTTTTTGGCTATATAATCATATTTCTACAGTGCAAATTAATTTATGAAGTAATTTATAACCTCTTTTATGAACTATTATTTTTATTTTACATAGCCAGAAGAAATTTTTAAATTAAAATGAAATGTTTTTTTATCTGAATAGTTAATGAAGTTTATTTTATTATTATTTTGTACCTTTATGTATGGTGAAGCGATATTTCTCGGGAAACAGCTGTCTGTTCCACTTCAGCTATGATATAGCTTTGGGCCATTCTCTTTACTAATATAAACGTATGAAACTCACAAAAGAACTTTAAAACATTGCAGTCATTGTGACTAAACAATTTTAATTAAAATTTATTTATGTTAATATATATTACTATTTTTCTTCACTATTATTTAAAAGAAAAATATAAAGTTTAGTTTTCGAAAGTTTGTGAGTTGGGTAACCCAATAACATCCAGTTTTTGATGGGATCGAACACGCGCGTTTACTATAAATATGTCGAAAGCAAGCGCGAACAAAACACTAAAATTTAAGCCGTAGTAGTGATCAAACTAATTTAATTAGCATAGCCCAAATACTGTCACGGATGTGATCTGTATGGCTGGCATGTGAATCACTCTGACTCACCAAAGACCGCGATGCCTTGTCGCCGTCTGTCAGCGGATCTCTGCCTCTCGTTATGTGTGCCCCTTGCGGGACGGGAGATACTCGCCCGCCACGCAGCGGTGCGTGGCGGGTCACCGCGGTCTCGTTGCCGGCGCGCCTCGTTGGAACACCTCTAGCTGAACTACTGGCATCCAATTAGCGCGTCGTTACTCGCGACATTTGACACGGAGTAGGGTGTTCGGAACCGGAACAGATTTTCAGAACCGGGAATTTCGATACTAGGTGGTTGTATTGTACGTCATGCAGAAACCACAAGTCTATTTAGTCCCTGATGAACGGAACATTTATGTCAGTTCCCGAAACGTTGCAAATGTTTGTCTTACGTTATGTTTGTGTTCGTATGTGCCATTTTCATTGTGTTGTCTAGCATAGCCGTTTTGTCTCATCGCTGGGTTTGCCTTTATCTTCGTTGGTTCTGTTTGTTTTATCGCTGTGTTGTTCAAAGTTGTTTGGTTTTTTATTTGCTGTTTTTTTTTTTTTTTTTTTTTTTTAACTGTCTCGTCGTCAGCCAACTGCATTCGTCTGTGTCGTTATATATTTCTGACTTAATTTTTTCTACGAATTCTCTGTGCTGTCTATGCATTCATACATTTGACATCGGATGATTTTGGTTTCTTTTTCTGTGTGGTTGTGTATTCATCTTCTTTCTGTTCCATTCTTTTTTTTTTCTATGACTAATAGTGAAAACGAGCAATGGCGTAAGTCCATACAAATGTTCTAAATCATCTTCCCCATTTATGAATCACTCGAATAACGTAAATTGTAATCTTTACTAAAATTTTCTGCTCTTGGTGATGGGTTGGTTTCAGGTAGATTTCAAATAAATACTACCTATTGTAGCCGTTACCATGGTGCGATTTCCGGAGAGTTTTTATTAAGTTTTATCGTTTCATGGTCCATAGACCCCAAAACCAGCCTCAACTGAAAAGTGTGTGTGGTGTGTGTGTATATATATATGTGTGTGTGTAATCACAATTTTATGGACACATTAACTGCCACAGTTTTTCACAAATCACTTACAAGCTGATACACACAATCTAATAGTGGAAAACTCTCGGTCGAGTTCGTTAATGGGCAATACCCGTCCAAAGGGATAGAAATTGAGAAGGATTTTCTAAAAACATAAAAACTTCCATATTCTGGAAAATATCACATCCGTTGAAGTTATTATAAATCGTAGGAGTAATACCAAAATCTTTTGTCTAACATTTTTGATAGGACCAACCATAACTGCAAGGAGTTGAAAAACAATGTTTGGAGGACAAAAAAACTCCCTTTTTGTCGGCACAACATCAAATTCGTACAAATATTTTGTTAGTACTATAATTTTTATCCAAAACTTTTTATTGAAGCAATTTGTGATTAAAAGAACCATTTTTGAAAGAGGTTAAAGGAAGATTGGTAAAATTAAAAAAAAAATCATAACTCCCTTAGTAAAAAAAAAAACACTATCAAATCCGTTCAAATTGTTTGTAAATATTTTTATCTAAGACTTTTATTTGAAATAACTTTTAATAAGACGAGTGATTGTTGCAGTGGGTTGAAAAAAATAAAGGGGTAGAATTTAAAAAAAAAATTCTTAATTTCCTTACAATGTTCCCTATTATATACGTTCAGTTTTAATTTAAAACCTTAAATTAGTATCTACATAATTCGTCTGAAATAATTTTTTATGCGACCAACCACTAGGCCTACTGTAAGGGGTGGAATAAACGGGATTTGAATGACAAAAAAATTGTCATTCCTTTAGTAGGCACACTATCAGATCAGTTCAAATTGTTTGTATAAGTATTATCAAAACATTTGTCTGAAATAATTTTTATACAACCAACCATTAATGCAAGGGGTGGATAAAGAGGTGTTACGATAAAAAATAATTAATATAACATTTGTTTGAATACATTTAAAAAGTTTATAATTCCCTTAGTAGGCATACCTTCAAATCCGTTCACATCGTTTGTATATCTTATAATTTTTATATAGAACTAGCTGACCCGGCGAACTTCGTACCGCCTTAGCGTAGCAATGATGCACTACTTTATTTTGTATAGCTGACTTATCTTAGGTACGAGTACCTATTCAATTTGAACTGGAATCTATAATATCCTCCATATAAAAATGAATCCATAATTCCCTGGTATCACTATAACTGAAAAGGACCTTACTAATTTAATTAAATAAAAAACAAAATATATATTGTCAAAATAGTGTTTATTCCATAGGATTCAATAATTCCACTAATGTTTTTACAAATTGCTATTGAACAACGTGGCATTTTTAAGTAAACAATGAGCTCAATACCACGCGCGCTCTATAAATCAACTAATAGTCTCTGTACCCCTCACTGCTTCTCTCTACTCTAATGCTTTTTGATAAACTATATTTTTAGTTTTATGTTCTGGCGCGTAAATAAATAATGTTGATGGTTTTCCGACACGGGAACAGGCGACATATAATTAGCCATGTGAAAAACATGGATTTTCTAGGTTGATGCCACATACACTTAGCGACTGCCCTTGCGATTTATTTATTGACATTGCAAATGCAAGCCGCACTGGAAACTGTAAACGCTTAAAGCTGAATGTCATAAGGTTACTTTAAAAATATTTATATTGTACAAAGTGTTGGGTTAGTTTGGAAATAATTTTATATATGGTGGTTCAGTATTCTTAAATTTTCTAATTTTCCGTTAAATTTTTTCTTTCATAAGAACCTTCTCGTGACAATAACAAACACAACAAAAAAAGAATTAGTGAAATCGGTTCAGTCATTTACGCGTATGGCGTGACCAAGGGAAATAGGAATTCATTATTCTTAAATTTTCTAATTTTCCGCACAATTTTCTTAATTTTTTCTTTCATAAGAACCTTCTCCTGACCATAGCAAACACAACAAAAAAAAATTAGTGAAATCGGTCCAGCCGTTCACGCGTGATGCCGTGACCAAGGAAAACGGGTTTCATTTTTATATATATAGATTAATGTTAATTTTTGACATTTGAAATATTGTCGAAAACTTTAGTATAAAGTTAATTTTATGTAACAAACCATTACTTCAAGGAGTGGAAATAACAAGGACAGAAATTCTAGCGGTAACCACAACATTAATTGACGGAGAAATGAAATTAAAGGTGTACTGCAAGGCCCTATGTCGGGAGTACCATGTCTAGGTATAATTCTGAAAACAAGAGTTTTAGTCTTTTTCACTCTCTTAAAAAAAAAAACGTTTCAAAACTAATACTAGAAGACTGTCGATTCATTCCAAAGTTCCCGATGATCTTCGCTCAGCGCTCAAAACATCAGTGGTGCAACAGAAAATGTGGGCGAACCACGATCAACCCAGTTTATGAAACGAGATCACGCCTGAACTCTAGTGGTGGAACTGTCCATTACACGGTCGTGGCCTCGAAGTATTTGACTTTGTAGCTTACCAACTTTCTAGGAAATAAAACACGCAACCGTCGTTACCAAACGAAAATTCTCAATTTTTTTTTTAATTCTAATATTTTTTTTCCTTCGGATGTTTGAAGTTCTAGGAAATTAAATTTACATTACTAAATCTGAGACTCGTTAAATTAATTTTAAATATAGTGTGTACATAATTATTTCATCTCTCTGACGTAGTACTTAAGTGTGTTAATTGTACTGTTCATTGTGTAGGAGTGGTGGCATCTCACCGCTGGTGTGTCATCTCTTAGCTTCCTCCACTGGCTCCCTTCGCCATACGCCATCCCACTGGATCAAGTTTGTGGTAACTACCCTCCTTCCCCCTCCCTCCCCCTCCCTACCCCTCCCTCCCCCTCCCTCCCCCTCCCATCCACCACTCTCCTCCCGCCATAATGTTACAATTAATTATCCTATTCCGCTCTGCCTTGCACGGTAAAAATGAGCGCCCCAACTCTTCTTTAGCGGGCCACTCCATTTATTCAACATTTGTATTCGTTAACCGCCAAACTTTGCCGCACTTATTTATTTTTAATTAAGGTTCGTCCCCCCAGTGCCTGCAGGATATATTTTTTTTTTTTAGTGCATAACATTATTTTGACTTAACCTTTCTTGGAGTCGAACCGGGAACTTTACGAAATATGGGTTTATACTTCCGAGCTATCCTGTCAAACTTGTGAACATTAATTTGCGGGAATAAATTAATTCCTACGATGCTATGTTAGTGCGAAAATATTTTTTACGCGATAGATTATTGAGAGATTTAGCGAGTCTTTTTTCTGTGTCTAAATTTAGTGTGTTTTTATTCTATAGTAGTAAGAATTAATCTTAACACTTTGCTCACATTACTAGGCGAATTAACATCATTTAAACACAAGTCGAAATTCACGTATTTCTAATTGATTATATTTCATAAAACTCCCATCTATATGGAAAGGTTTTGACCACCCATTAAGTACTAAACTATAAGTATTATTCAACCTAGGAATGTCAGTGTTTGGGCGTGTAATGTTGTGTGTATCTACTTGACTATGGCTAGCGCATATTCACTGTAAGTTTCTTTGGGAACGAGAAGAGAAAAGAGCAAGCTATCACCTACAGCGGAAATGGATAAAAGTTGATATTGCATTGAGTGACATGAATCAAATCGTCTTACAGTTATGCTTGTAGATCTTTTTTTTTTCCTTTTTCAGTAAGGAATTTTTCTCTGCCTACTCATTTCCGCTCCCCCCGTACATAATTCAACGCTGCATCATAAAACTAGATGTAGCAGTCCCAGAAAAAAAATATCAATGTAAATCATTGTTTGGATGGCCGTTACTCGTGTTACAAGTAAAGCTTCACAAGTCTGTAATTAACTAGAACTATAAAACTAAACACAATAAGACACAAATACACTTTAACACTATTGGAAATGTCTAAAAAAAAAGAATGTCCACAATCCTGATTGAATTACATTGAAACTTTAAAAAAGAAAACTCATGGTCGCTTCCAGCGTAACGAAAAATGCTGCACTACAGCGTCGCTTCAGTAACGCATGCCCCCAGGGCTGAGGAGTGGGGCGCTCGATTTTCTCCATCCCCTCCACCACCGAGCGTTCCTCTCCTGAGAGGCTCGCTTTTTATCATTCTCTGCTGAGTCATGACCTCGACTTTGTAAATAATTTTTACTCAAGAAAATTATTAGTAATTAGTTGATTTTTTTTAACTGCTTGTAGTAAAGTTCGAAAGTTCTGTTTTCCTAGCTGAACTCCGCATGATACATTAACAGTGTTCGTTTTGGTATAGAGAGAAGTGTTGGTCTCGTCGTGGGCGTGTGTCAGCGACCACCGACCTTAGTTGTCCGTCTGTCCCTCCCTCGACGGACTGATGGCCGTCGCTGACGTCACGCCCGGCGGCGGAGGTGGAGGTGGGGGTTGGGGTGGAGCAGGTTCTTGTCGGACACGGCCGCGCCGTTATTTCCCCAGCGGGGCGTGGCCGGGGATCGACGTCGGCGGACGAGATGTCGATACGTCACAGCGCGACCCTGCCCCCCTTGCCGAGCTCTCTGGAGGACGGGCGATGGTCGACCCCCGGCCCGAGGCCTCTGCCCCGGTGTTGCCGGACGTACCCGCGATACTGCGTCTGTAGCCGGTACCCGAGAACATCCGCTAGGGTACGCGAATGTACCCGATATTAGGTAAATGAAGAACAAAAATTCAAAAATATAGAACAATCTTTCACTTGGAATGGAAAACCAATTAGGGTGGAAGAAAGTCATTGCCATGGCCGTAACGTACTGACATTAAACATCCCTGCCTTTTTCAAACCGCCTCGGGTACGCTATACCTATTACTACGGAAGTGCTCTGTATTCCTCTGGAGAACCACAGGATCGAGTTGCAGCAAGTATCAAGTAAACAGTAAAGCGACATCAGGACCAGGGATATATATCTCTCATTGACAACAGTCTCGGCTACCTATTAAAGCAAAACACAAATTTTCGTCGCCATATTTATATTACAGGTAACATTTCAAATTATTTCAAGCCAAACTTTAACCCATAAAATACTTTTTTTTTACATTTGTCTGGAATTGTAGTATTCAACGTTTAGATTATCACCTCCTCTGCTCCCCCCAATCAACCCAACGACGGATTTTAAAATCTTTAGCAATATAGCCAATATTGCATTTAAACCATAACATTTTAGGTTGTAACGCTATTGTGAGATTTAACAGAACTGTTTATGTGATGTTTGTATTAAAGACAACAATATTTTGTTTTTGTATTTTTTTTTATGTGTGTGCCTGAATGACACCCAAACTGAAAACTTCTTGTACCCGAATGTAGAGGTGAGTGTGCTACGGTTGGCGACGCTGATAGCGCCTCCAGCCACGGTGCCGCGGTGGTAACACACCTACTCGCGTTCCTGAACACCCTGCGTGTCCTCGGAGTAACAACTCGCCAGGCGCCATTCCTTCCCAGTGCCACGCGGCGTCCTCGCTTTCTGCGAGGACGCCGAACCGAACAAACAATAGTTGAAGTGGCGTCGACGTGCTCACTCGTGTTCGCGCGTCGCACACGTGAGGGGGTAGCCTACAACTCACGTAGTTTCGGTTCCCTACCACGTTCGTGCAATTTCGGATTTCTCTCAAAAATTGAAATTAAAGGGTTAGGTTGGGTTAGGTCAGTCACAACATGCTTGTTTTCATTGGAAACTTCTGATTTAGCGGCTGAAGTGGCTGTTAATACCAAAACGCTAAACTTCGGAAATCTTCGGAAATTCTTGCAGGGAACCGAAACTACGTGAGTTGTAGGCTTCCCCACGTGAGGCGTCATTGTTACACAAATTCCTGTTCGAAGACGTGACATAATATATAAGTGACCTCCACATAAAACATCAAAATTTAAAGTTTTTTTTTGTTTAAAATATTTTTTGCTTTTTAGTCTCGTGTGTATGTGTGAAATTTTGTAAATCGTTTTTAAACATTTTGATGAGATTATGACCAAGACGTTTGACCAAATTTCATGTCTATTTCTTTTTCTCTTCACCTCCACCAGCGATTGAAAAAATCATTACAGCTCAGAGTAATAAACCAAGTTGGAGGACTTAAAAAAAAATAAAACAACTAATAAATGCAATCAAATTCGTTGTAAGGTGTTGTGTTTTTTATCCAGTTCTGAGCTATGTTCAAAGTTTCAAGCCTCTAGCTCATCGGGAAGTTAGTTTCAAATCGATTGCGAAATTTGTACCGAACAGACAGATAAGAATGCTAGTTAATAAATACGTGGTAACGTGGTAAAAAAAGAGTCATCATTGAGATTCTTTCCCAGTTCGCTGTTAACCGACGTGGGTGTATAACAAGACAGTGAAAAGGTTCGCTCGGTTGTGTTTTGACTGCGTGGGCGGGAAGTGCTCAGTGCAGGCCGGGCTGGAGTGAGTGTCGGCGGCAGGCGAGGCGCCCGCCGCCAGTCAATACGGCGCCTGCACGTGTCTGCCTCGGGCTCGCTCGTGCATGCGCGTCACGCCGTGTCACTGCACGTCGCCCTTACCGCCGCGCGCGCCTCCGCCGGCAGTCCGGACCCGCTGTGCTTGAATCTCTCATGTCTAAAACACGCGTTTTAGCCATTTTCACTGTCCTAAAAAAATACTGTTTCAAAAACCGAAATACGGAAACACAACTACTCATTCAACCCTCGGCGCTTTCTTAAACGGACGGCACTCTGATATCTTGAGCGGTGTTTCTTCTGAGTCTCTGCACACCGTACGTGTGCCCTCATAGTCAGGACACTTAACCTACTGTGTCTGTAGCCGGTACCCGAGAATATCAGCTGGGGTACGCAAATGTACCCGATATTAGGAAAATGAAAAAAAAAAGTCAAAAATATTGAACAATCTTTTACTTGGAATGGAAAACCAATTAGGGTTGAAAAAGGTCTTTGCCTCGGCCGCAACTTTCTGACATAAAAAATCCCTGCCTTTTTCAAACCGCCTCGGGTACGCTATACCTATTACTACAGAAGTGCTCTGTATTCCTGTATGTTTATGTTCAGATTTTATTGAAATGACTTTTGAAGTGACCGTAGGTCTGGCTAGTTGTGTTCAGGAGCTTAAGCAGAATTTATTTCCGTGGAGGGGGAGTGTTTTCATTTGCTTTCCATTTGTTGGTAGGAATGATAGCTTGGTTAGGATTTTTTTTGGGGGGGGGGATATACCCCCTCCCCCCTTCTTTTGTGTACGCCCCTAGTTATGATGTCTGTGGGTCTGTTCTCACCACGTGTATTTTCATTAGCGTTAATGAGATTTTGTCATTCGTCGATGTCCCGAGCATTGGCCGTTTCACGGGGAAAGTCCCAGTCACTCCGTGTCACCTCGGCAATGACGAGTCTTCACTTGCCCGCGGCTCGGTGTGACGAGCTGTAGACCGCGCGCCGTGGGAACACGGCCTTTAGGTTTGTGTGTTTTTATGCTGCTGTTGAAGTGAATCATACAAACGAATTCCAAAACGTTCATTTTAGCAGTCAGGTAAAGGTATGTCTTAAGCTAAAACTTAGCAAGTTGACAAAGTGTAACAATATTTTGCTTTGCCTCGTCACCACTTGCAAACGGGGGCGTATGGACCCCGCCACAGATCATGCTCGGAATACACTCCCGCCATTCGAGCCAACATATCAAAAACATTCGCCACCTCAGGTATACGCTGAGGAATTACAATTTCTAGTTTTTTTTCGATGCATGTTTGTAGGATAGAACATTTTAAATGCGCTGAAAATCAAACAAAATTTGAATCTTGCGCGAGGTATATCTTTGAACTAATGGAATCGGTATGAAGTCTCATGTCTCTGTTCGCCGGAAGGAAACCCGAGCAACCACACTTGCCCTCTAAATGTCACAGTCGGACAAGCAGTCATTAGTGTGCCGTTGCTTATCGTTGGATCGACTCCTCGGTGTACTGTTATCATTACCTCATACGTTCAAACCCAATAGTAGCATATAAGACTGTTATAGACTTTCCCAAAGGACGTAGTGTGGTGAAGCATGGATAATCAAAATATTCTAACCTTATATATTTTTTTAATGTGAGAAAAGTGCTGTATTTTTCGCCAAGAAGTGTCGGAGTGTCTAAACTGTCAGTGGCTCTTGTATTGGCGACCCCTGCGATGTGGTACTGTAATGGTGTTTCATAAATCGCCCTATGCATCAAAAATTTTGATATCTGATAATTATATCAGTATAACATTTTATACCCTTTCCGACCAAAACATAATTTACATCAAAAGCGATATTTGAAATGAGGGAAAATGTTAAGCAATTTAACAATGAAACTATCTGTGCTGGAACTCTGCGTGTAGTTGGGCGGACGTGCGCCTACAGGAGACTCACGTGCGGGCTCGCTAAGGGGCGCCTCTGGAGCGGTGTCGTGGCGAGCCCCTCGCAGCTCACGTAGTGTTCCGGGAAGCGATGCGTCTTCCCCCGTGTGAGATATGCCCTCCCGCAGCCTGCGAGGCTCGCAGCAGTCGCGGGTCCCGGAGCGAGGACTGTGTATGCGCCGTGCCGAGCCGAGCGGGGAGGGGGTGGTATTTGCATACAAATTGGTTTGGAAACTCTTGGTGCCGGAGCCGCGTGGAATATGACTGGAGGAGGAGGTGGTGTTGGGGGGAGGGGGGGCAGGATTGTGGCGAGAAAGGCGCGCACCCTTCCCTCCTCTTTGCAATTCCCGCCATTGTGTCGGGGCGAACCCTTGCCCGATCCCTCTGTGGTTTATAACCGGGGGGGGGGGGGGGGGGCGTCTCGGGGCGCAGCACGCGACGACTGGAAGATGGAGAGAGGGAGGGGGGCCAGGGAAGCAGAAAGACGCAGGCGTCCGTGTGGAATCCCAGGACGTCTTCTCTCCCTTGCCAGGTCGTTCATCGCCCGAGACGACAATTCCGTGCGCGCGCCGGTGAATTGTGAGAGAGAGTTCCTGCGACCTCGTGCGGCGCGCCAGTCCGTGGATCCGCCGCCGTTGTAGTTGGTTGTGTAGTCCGTGTCGAGTTTCTCCCGTATTTTTCGGCCGCATGAGGACCTCGTGCATTACGTAGCGGTGGAGCTACTGTCACGTGACGGCCGTCCACCGTTGGGATTCGAGGCGTTCGGGCTGTTGTTTCGCGTCATGGGTGACCGAGGGGTCCCAGGGATGTGAGAGGTATGGTTCCGTGTCGTTGCTGCTCAGATCCCACAGAGGGGGCTGGCTCTGTAGGAGGTCTGGGGGTGGACGACGGAGCTGGGGGCGGGTCGGTTGGGGCCGAAGTTGGGATGGGTCTCCTCAACCTCTCGACCTAGCCGGGCGCTCTCCAGTAACATGCCGCGATTGGAAATGGCGAATCTATTTCCCGGTTCTAGGAACCCATGTCAGGCACTGGCAACAGTGTCTGGCATGTAAAAGACCCATCTTTCTCCTAACCAGGATCACGCCCAAACGGGATTATATGGCTGGGGGAGTATTGATGCAAATTTGAGGTGTGAACCGAATGTACATGTTGTTTCGCGTCAAAGGAACCCTCCTATGTTCGAGTGTGTAGAATTTGTGTATCTGCCACCACGTGCAGCCAGTCCACTGTAGTGTGTGTTATGGGTATGTGTTCGGGTGTTTTCAAAGTGATGGCCATATAACTCTGTTGGTACTAAAGTGTTGCAATGTCCCACTGGTTCAAGCTCACAATATCAACCTGTCTAAATGTGTGTGTGTGTGTGGGACAGAGGTTAGGTCTTCCAGCAAGGGAAAATGGAACGCAGCTGATAACAGACAGCCTATACAAATTTACTACCCAAGTCAGAAGATAGCATAAGCTCTTAACCCATGTTTACTCGCTTTTGTGAACTCGCAGCATGCTGCGGAATGTGGTATTGCTACATATTCCCAACACACATCAATACGATGACCGATGACCTCAGAAGTCGGTCGAAGCACCAACCAGCCCACGCGATTGAACAGCCAGCAGCCCCGCCACGTGTGTTGCGGGCGGTATCACAGTAGACATTAGGCGTAGGGAACTTAAACACTTGCGGGTACACGAGTACCCGTAAAAACTGTAGAAACCAACAGTCCGGTAGATGGAAGAATGTGTGTGTGTGTGGTATTAACATAGTGAAATGGAAATCGACACAGGGGCAGGTTCTACACAGATGGAATGGGGCTGACTCATAGGCGCCGGCTGCCCTACCTCGGGGACAGACATGTCGTTGCGGGGAGCCTGAAGAATGTGTTAAATGAGATGGGATGGAGCAAAGACCGAATTATTTGGTGGGGGAAACAGGAGTACCCCGACGAGAAAACCCACAGACCATTGTAACGTCCGCCACTTTTCCCACTTGCGAAAAATCTGGATTTGACCCTTGCCGGTATATAGCATTTCGTGAGCGTAATTTCGTGTATGCGACGGGAGTAATGGGACGGATCTGTGTAATAACGGCGTTGCCATTTGTGACTGATGGCGCGAACCAAAGTTTACAGAGCTAAAGGGAAACTTTATGCTATTAAATGTAAAATTAATTTTTAACAAGATGGGCAGTATTTTAATACAATTTCTTTTAAAAAAATCAATGTCTAAAGCAGGGGTTTAGTATTTTTTCAAGTCTTTATCCCTCTTATTTAATTGGGCGGTAGTTGTCGCGACCGTCTGAGGTATTGAGACGTGTGCGTTTACATCCTGTAACCTGGCCAAGTTGTTGGATTATTTTTCTCCTGAAGCCTTGGTTCTCCAAGTGTTCGTGCTTGCTTCTTCTTTGTTGAAGGCGTGGTTACTTTTTTTCCTTGGTTGAGTTTTCAAAGTCCCATTACTCAGTTCTTTTATTTTTTTTCTTTCGTAGATTAGCATTTTGCGAGTAGGCCACGTGAAAAAAAAAAGCGCATTAGGCAGACCCTTTTAACGATGGAGACCCGAGGCAGTAGTTACGCCATCGCAAACATCGAGAGGGTGGTCTCGTATCGGCCACCCCCCGCGTTTTTAATGCGAGGTTTTCGTGGCTCGTTAGACGGATAATCGGCATGCGGCAGGAATACTTCCCTATTCCTTTATTCCCCCCCTCGACGGGAGCTGCTCCGACTCGGCCTGAGACTCCCCCCGCGGGATCAGACATGCAGTAATGACTGAGCGCGGGGGGGTGGTTTAATAATTCAGGCGCCCCCCGCCGCCCTCCCGACGGGGGCAGCGCAACAGGTCGCCGTCGCCTCTGTAATGGAGCCCGGCGTCGCGGCGTCGCGCCGGAGGCAGCAGGCGCCAGGCGTCTCGGCGCCGGCCCCAGCATCCCGCCGCCGGCGCCGGCGCGGCGTCTGGCCCCGAGCGTCGGTTCCTTGTTCATCGCCGTCCGCTGGAAACATCTTTTTTTTTAAAGACCGAACTTTAATGCATCGTTTCAGCGAAACTTTCTTTCCGAAACGTTTTTGTTAAATTTTTTTTCCTAACCTAACTAAACACAAAGTGTATTTTGGAGGGGGTTCGGGTAATGGAGGAGACTAATTGCGTCTCAGGACGAAGCCTAAACGCTCTACACATGCATGCATCATGTGCTAGGAGGGGATTGGCCAGCCATGGCTGCGATTGGCGCCATGACTAACTCCCCTCACTTCTAAACTCTAGACGGAAAACTAGATAAGTTGGGCCCAGGTTAAACTTGGCATAGACACAGGGAAAACCCTGGACACTTATATGCGGGATGCAAAATTTCATGCATTAATTACAAGCAGGTTGGTCACGGGAAACAGAGGAATGGTTCAGGAAGAAGAGTTGGACAGAGTGGAAAGAGTCTACCATGCGGGGGTTGCGAGCTTGGACTGTATGTCCGCAGTAGGTTTGGGGGGCGCTGGTTCTTTCGGGGGCGACTAGGTGTCGTTCCCGCCAGGCTGCCATCTAGCCTTCTGTGAAACGTTTTTTTTTTTTTTTTTTTGCATAATTTGATTGTTTTCTTGTTAAGAAAGCCAGAAATGTCGTGCAACAAAAATTATTTAAAGTACTTTTATTAGAATAATTCAGTTAGCAAAGCAAACTAATAAGCAACTTCCGCTAAAGAAAATGTAATGATCTATGAATCACCTGGAATCGTAGCAGTTTAAAAAGACATTAAAAACAGAAAACTGATTGTACAACAATCATATATGTGTCATTCATATTAAACATGATTGATAATGGGTAATCGTTGTCGGTATATTAGTTGTAAATACCTACACAAAACTTTAGGGAGGGAGGAGGGAAAATTTAATATAAAAACAACACTTGATAACAATAATTATAACTTTGGTTTATGTGTTCTCAATTTGAGTATATTTATAAATATAAGTTATAAACTTTTTTAACTGGTTAACGCGTGTTTGATGTTGCTTCAATAACACTACAAGACCCATTAAAAATATTATTTATCAAAAAACTGTCTTAAATTCAGTTATTCTTATTGACTTCCCGTTGACGTTTCCTAACTTTATTTCATAAGCAATTCTACCTCATCGTGTATTTTTTTACTGTACATAATTAGTTTTTTTTTTTGCCTTGAAGTGATCCAGTTAAATTTTTTTGGTTTACCTTTTTTCTAATTTTTTTTAAATTTCAATTTGTGATTTGGTCATTGTTGTCAGGTTATTTAAATGTAGCGCTCTTTGGCTTTTTTTCTACGAATTTCACAAAACTTTTTTTTTTTCAGGGATGTAGGTATATTCGACGAGAGCAATTTGCACCATGCTTCCTGCAGTCTCCGTCCGAATATTAATTCCTCATCGCTGCGAGGCAATGCCGAAGCTCGGTATGGAATTCCCGGAATAATTCCGGAGTGATTCACCGCCAGCGACCCGTATGTAAGGGTTGGGGGAGAAGGGATCGTAACAGGTTTTAATATCTTCGCGTCTGGCGGTCTCTGCCACGCCACTTCTGAGAAGCCTTGGAGCGGGGCCCTCGATCAAGCTATGCTCCAACGGTCCCACTTCGGTATTTAATTGGGCGGGGTTTAGTCATGCTTGCCGAGTTCCTTGAATACGTCCCGTCCGTGCTCAGCTATGTGCTCCCACTGTGCCAGCCAGTTCACGGGGATCCAGGTGAAATTCCTCCCAGAAAATGTTTCTTGGCACGCTGTGAGTGCATGGACTTTTCAACGAGGACTGCCCCTAAAATAAAAGATTTTTTTTTTTTTTTAGTTTTCAGATAGCTGGATCTTCGTAGAAACTACTGTCGTTCGGTCGTAAGTAGGCCGAACACTAACGTGGAACGAGTCACAACGTGTTTGCTGTGTGCTTAACAAGATTTTCGTAGGTTTGTCACTGCTACAAGATAATTCCTGAAGATAATGAAAAACCAGTATGATTTAAAAATATGAAAGCGGACATCGTGTCCAAGTGCCCAACCCCTTCATTGTAGACTGTTTTCTGCCCTTAGCATCTCTTACTTCATGCGGTGTCACCTGTATTCTCCTGCACTATTTATGCTTGTCCATCGCAACATGTCTGTATGTGCCCGGGGTTTTTTACCTGTGTGTGTGCAGGTTTTCACTAAGCCCAACTTAACATAGGTTTAATTCTATATTTAAGATAAGGGATTTAGTCTTTTAATAAATCGCTGCCATGGCTGGCCAATCCCCTCCTAGCACACGATGCATGCGACCCTCTCGCTGCGTGGCTAATCCTAGCACGACTAGACGTATAGACGCACCTAGGTCTCTCCCTAACCTGGACCCTCCTACAAATACACTTATTTTCAGTTGAGTTGAGGAAACAAATTCAAGTCTCGTAATTTTACAAAGCTATCGGTACATTTACATTTACGAAGATCCCTGGATAATTTGTAACCAGTGTAATTCGTATTTTAAGCTGAGAATTTCGAACAGAATAACAGAAAACATTTGGGTGACCTCGAAAGTGTAACGATTAATGCACCCCACCATCTCTAGTCTGCCATTGTGGGACTGAGAACCATCGCGACCACTAGTTAGCTTATAATTCATCCATCGCCTAGCTATACATCATAATACATTGGCGTTATTATCCGCTATAAAACCACTATCGATTGTTAATAAGTATCGCTGGCTTTCGCAGCCATTGTGCGAATTTATGCTTGTCTTGTGGATTCCGACGTTTGGCCCAGCTCCAGTTGGCCAAACCAACCAGCCAACCACAGCTAAAAACCAATCAGAAAACACTCCCCTCTCAGGCAAGAATATTTAAAAGCAGGAAAAATTTCAGTAACAACTGTAGGTCACTGCTACACTGAAGATAACGAATTCAGTGTTCATGTCATATCATATTGCCATAAGCGTACTATAATATTTATTTCTAAGGAAAACAGTAAGTTGGCATGGTTTTAAATGCCTTCTTGAAAAATCTTTTTTTATATAATTTAATATTTACATTTTGGCTTTTTTCGAGAATAACACATGATTTAGTGGAGTTCCTGGAATTAATAGTGGAAAAATACTACAAATATAGTTTATCGTGTGAAATAATTAGCATTTAGTATTAAATTAATGTTTTTATAATGACTACACCTTAATGCTACTGTCAGTAGGCACTGTGTTATAATCTTATGAAGTCAAAAAATATTAAAATTTTAAAACTTTGTGTAGTTTAGGATGGCGAACGATTACATTTTCAGTGTAAATATTCTACATGATCAATTAGTGGGTCTCAACTAATCGATGTCGCAGAGTCGGGTCACTCTGGCAACAGTGCGCGTTATTCACTCCGCCGCGCAAACTACGAGGGAGTCGCTGTATAGCACGATTAACTCTGTTTGGCGGTGTGTCAAATCGCGCCATATTCCGCAACCAGTTCAAGCACGGGTTTTCCTACGGAGTTGCCCGTCTCAGACCTGCATCCTCGTTGGTTTCTCCTTCCGTGTTCGCATCCTCGCGTGACGTCACGGTCGTGGGCGGGGCTCCTGCTGGTGAACAACTCGCCCTGGCGAATCGCCCGCTGTATCGCCGGTATCTGGACCTCTGCGATTGGCTGTTCCCGCCTACTTTGTTTTTTTTTTTCTTTTTCCCTCCGCAACCCTTCATCAGCCAGACGTCGCGGGGGGGATGTTTTCATAAATCGCCCCGCGTTTGGGTTGAGTAGGGGGGGATGGTAGAAGGGGAGTGAGTTCCGTCGACAAGCGCTCCTGGTCTGATGCCAACATCACGAACAAGAGTAATTAATCTCCCCTTCCCCCCTCACCGCAGGCTCTGCCTCTTCGACTACCCACCGCTCGTCTTTTGTCTCCGCCGCCCCCGCGCCGCCCCCCAGCTCCGCCCCGGCGGGATTAGAGCTCTCTCCCTCGGAGATGTTCGAGGCATTGTCTCCCGCCTGAAAGGCAGGCCGAGACGTCTGCCCGCCCGCGGCCGAACACGTGGGGCGCCTCCGCGGGTCATTATCGAAGCCCCTCTGGGCCGACCCCTGCCTTCACCACGCCAGGAGCAGTGACCTGTGCTGTCTTCCGTCCGGAGGAATACACAGTGCTCTTGTCTCAGTCCTGGGGTCAGTTTTACAGTCACAAGCAACAACAACAAAAAAGTTGTGAAAAAAAAACGTTTTCGTGAAATCCTTCTCTCTCGAGATATTTCACATTCGTGTTTTTGACTTCACGTGACGTGACGGCTGCACGCACTAAAAATGGTCCCGTTACACTCCCATTCGTTTCCTACTTTTCCTATCATCGTTCTATCATTAACAGAATAACACAGATTGGAAGAAGTTAAATAGCAAACATGTATTAAAGTTATAGTTAAAATAATCTCTTCGTTAAAGTAATTAACATATTTGAATTAATGAATGCAAATAAAAGTAAATTTATCAATTAAATTGTAGATTTCCTTTCACTCCTTCTTTGTATCCATACAAAATAGTGTTAATTCAATAAAAATGATTCAATGTTATTCATAAAAGTATGCAATCATTTCATCAATGTTTTGTTATAACGTTGTCACGTTAAACTGTCGTCCGTAAACCGACTCTACAGACAACCAATTTTTTTTTTTTTCAACTGCTGACAGCCTTGCAGTATCACAGATCTAATAAGGCTTCAACAAATTCTATCGCACAATTCGAATAATCTTTATATTTCGTGCCAGACGATCTTGTTTTTGGTCAGTTTAAAAATTGGCCGTTCGAGTTTCGACTATTCAACTTCCGAAGTCGGTCTTGGCCTTGCAATTTTTTTTCGAACAAAAAACATATTATGATAAGTGACACTTTCTTGACTTAATGCCGCTTTCTTGACTAAATAATTAACAACTTTTCAGTTGTTATAATTATTTAGAACGCACAAAGAGTTATGCCCCAGCATTTTGTTACTGAAACTTTTCGATATTTTTTTCTGTTGCATAATTTGTTTTCACCATAATGTTAGTATTTCGGATACTTTGCAGTGCAATCAATATTCTTTGACGAAATTTCGATTGCATAGAATCTATGAGACGTGAAATGAGGACAGTAACATCTGTATGTATATATAATATTTTCGTATCACCTATTTATTAAATTATATTCATAGCTGGACCTACATATTTGCATTGCATTCCTTTCCATATGTATGTGTATGTATACTATTTTTTTAACACGCACAAACACACGCATGTTATACTCTGTGATCGAGCAGAATTTTTAATACTATGTTAAATATTATGTTACTTTAAAAGTATTTTAACTCATTCGCTTTTTCCTCCATCAAACCCCCTTTAAGCTTATCACTCTGAAGAACTAAAACCATACCTTTATAAAAAAAAGTGTTTCACGTTATTCCCGATCTATGTTAGTAAACGTTTGGAGCAAGTGAAAAAGGTACACGTTTTACTGAACGTCTTCAAAATATAGATTTTAACGAAATAGTAATCCACTTTAGAACAAATTGTCAAATCATCCAAAATAAAATATCCCATGTATATAGCTATGTTATAATTCTATATAAGAGTACTTAAAATAACACTCGCAAAGCGCTCTACATTCGACTTACCCACAAGCGTTTGACTAACGATGAAGCCATCGAGTTCCAGTGTCGCTTCTCTTTGCTCCATCGCTCGCTGGTTGCGGCGCCTGGAATGCGCGGAATGCCCCGAAGGTCAGGCAGTGCAGTGATTCCACGTGACGTGTGTACGAGTCGGGCGTGCTGCGTGGAAACTGCGCTCTTGGGGCAGGCTGTACACATTCTCTGCGCTCTTGGAGCTGACTGTACACGCACTCTGCGCTGTGAGGCCGCGAACAGGCGCGCTCGGGGAAGTTAGCAGTGATGTTTCTCAATAGCATTACGACGGGGAGGGGGAAATGTTTTATATTACGCAATGTTCTGATTTTGTTTTTTCAAGTTGGGTCACTTTTTCAATGGTGATTATATAGGTACGCCCTCAAGCTCGATTTAGTTTGACGGAGTTTATTTCATTACGTTTTACAGATACTTGGTTTTGTTATTCTGTAAAACAAGCATCGTCTTTTGTTCAAAAAAACTTAATCAGTTAGTTTTTATAATATTTTTTGACGTGACGTCAAATAAATCGATGAACGCCGGCTGCACGCACGAAAAAGTGTCCCGTTACGCACATTATCCCGCTACGCTGTGTCCCGTTACGCTCATTGTACGCTTGCGCCGCATCTATCTCTCTTTCACTCGATTGGAACAACCATCGATTTGACTTTTTCGAGGCGAATTAAACTTGAAACACTCCCATTCGTTTCCTACTTTTACTATCATCGTCCTATCCTTAACATAATAACACAGATAGGAAGAAGTTAAATAGCAAACATGTATAAAATATATAGTTAAAATAATATTTTCGTTAAAGTAATAACATATTTGAATTAATGAGTGCAAATAAAAGTAAATTTATCAATTAAATTGTAGATTTCATTTCACTCCTTCTTTGTATCCATGCATAATTCAATAAAAATGATTCAATTTTATTAATAAAAGTATGCAATCATTTCATCAAGGTTTGGTATGACGTTGTCACGTTAAACTATCGTCCGTAAACCAACTTTACAGATAACTAATTTTTATAAGCTTTTTATATTTGTATGTCGTAATAATCTTAAACTATAATTATTATATTATGAATGTATTATAATATATGTAGTTATAGAATTTTTTTTTTCATAGCCATACGGTAGTACACCATGAACCACACATTCAAAGTTTGATAAGCTCCATGCATCATCGAGATGTAAATTGTCCCTCTTCAGTGGACGAATTGTCTGAGGGTTCGTGGTGACGACACGCAGCAACAAGACCAGGGACTCGAGTGGGACCAGCCGGGACCTGCCTGGGCGGTCACGTGTCGCCTGCGCCGCCCGCGCTCTTCGCACATGTTAAAAACGAGCACCGACCACCGACTGTGGAGTTAATTCTGGAATCTAGGACTGCAACCCTGCTGGCTTGATACCAGTGGACCTCGCGTTCGCACTCCTCCGGTGGACGTACCACGTAGAGGGTCCGTTCAGTGTGTTACGCCCTTGTTCCGGCTGGGTGCGACTGGGTGTCGTCACTGCGTGAGTCATCCGGCGAGCCATTGCAGTGTTGGCTTCCTGCGACATATAAAAAAAGAAGTATGGTGTTTTCAGTACTAGCAACTGTTGCAGACTGCTGGGACAGTGGACCCAGAGCGGCGACCGCAGGGCTGTCCGGGAGCGGGCTGTGAGAGAGCCGTGTGTTGCAGGGGCCTCGCTTTCGTCGCTGCTGTCGGCGGTGCGCCCCTACCCGGCGGCCTCGGACGCCAAGGCGCCGGGACGCTGCCTGGAGACGGCCGACCCGTGGGCGCCGTGCCACTGCCGCCTGGAGCTGTGCATAGGCTGGTACCCGTGCAGCCTCAAGTACTGCCGCGGCAAGACGGCGGCGAGCAGCGGCGCGAGCTACCGCTGCGGCATCAAGACGTGCCGCAAGTGCAGCCTGTTCGCGTACTACGTGCGCGAGAAGCAGCTCTGCCTGTGGGACGAATGACCCCGGCCGCGCAGCTGACCCCCCCGCCCCGCGGCGACTCGGCCTCGAGTTCTGAGCACGTAGGGGGCGGCGAGTGCTTCCAGGAGGCGTGCGTGCGGCCCGCCACACCCCGGTCGACCTGGCGCGGGCTTATCGATAGCGCACTATCGATACAACCAGCGATTCGCTAGTTCGAAGGATCTTTCGATTCACAGGCGCCGTCTCGGCCGCGCGTTGCCACCATCCTGATCAGGCGTTGAGCGTTCACTGGCTCGGACGAATATCGTGTGCTCACACACCGTTCGTATTAAAATCACGCAGTACCGTTTTTTTTTTCTTCCATTTCCAACTTAGTTCTGGGTGCATGTCAATTCGTCATGGCCCATATCGTATCACCTCGAGGTCATTTTTTTTCTGTTCTGACGTCACTACGGAGGCTGAAATTCTCAATGCTGTACGTACTTGATTAGCAGGTTTCCTTCGTATTTTGGTTAGTTACGCAGACTTCTGCAAATACGTTAGCCGTATGCGCGTAGCCTGTTGCTCCGGTTAATACGTGCGCTATCAGAAATCTTAAAGTCTTCTGTACGGCATGTGGTGTGTTTCTGCATCAGACCCATATTTTTTTCATTGCTTTGCTTTGGAAATAGTAATAACTTTCTTGTAAGTTGTGATATTAATTTTTTTTAACTGTTAAATTTATGCCAGAACTACAGACCTCATTTTTGTCTTCATTTTTTTTTTACGCTGCCTCCTTGTTTGAACTTTTAAATTTTCATGTTTTCTTCCACGTTTATCTCTTTCATTTTGGAAGTTACCGTTTTTCGAAAATAGTTTTCATGCCAATTCCATTTTCGTCAATGGCTCAGTTCTATTTGTGATCCAAAGCGATTGCAGAAGATTTAGTGACAAAAACGTTTACAGCCTAATTATTAAAAAATCATTATAAAATGTGTTAGGTTTTTGTAAAACTATTTATTTTTCGATATAGTCCGAATAATCCAAAAAGTTTTTCTTTGTAGAAAAAAAAAATTTTCCTCTGTTACACATTTTTACTGTAATCATTTTCTGATGCATAGTGTTGTTATTATACTCAGCACTAGTAATAACCTTTGACCTAATTGCATCATCTTACTGAAGTGTGGGTACTTTTTCGCGTAAAGCTTATTGGATGAGCCGCACGCACGCAATACAGGTAACCTACCTTTGAGGGTTAGGAAGTATGTAAAAATAACGTAGTTTTATGGAAATTAGAATTTATTTTAATTTAGAGTTATTTACCAGGTCACAATGGGCATTGTAATGCAGCAAAACAAAGTAGATTTGTATATATCTATGGATATTTTATGTATTAAATTTTGATTCATCTAATCTCTACGGGCCACCTTTGTTGTTGCTTAAATTTCATAACTTTATTTTCTTTTATGGAACGTCATTAATTTACGAAAATAACTTTCTGTGGTGGGATTGGACGGAGTTTCGAATGTCTGCTTCATCATCATCTTTAGCTAACAGATTACTTAAAATAATTCGTAAACAAATGTTTGCATTGCTGCTTTAATCCAAGAAAATGGAAAATTCATACTTCAAATATATTTTCACACAAATATAAAAATTTATATACGGTTTTTTTTTTCAAGGTTGTATCAACATTTGCTCTACCGCGCAGATTTTTTTTCGCCTTTGTGTAGTTTTTAAAAGCTCGTTATATTTTGTATGTGTAAGAATTGCAAATACTGTTTTTCAATGAAAAAACTAACAGAAATTAAATGAAAGTGAAAAGTCTCCAGTATAAGAATACATTACTTTAACCAATATTTTTGTAGTGATATTATAAATACGATTGGTAAGGTATAAATTCAATCAAAATCAAAATAAAAATATTACAATACATACCCAGTATTCCATATTAATATAAACACATGAAAAATTAATTATTAATTTATTAAAATAATATAGCAATTTCAGTTAATAATTGAAATAAAAATATCCTAAATGTTTATTCTAATTTATTAATTTTAAATATTTATTAAATAATGTTATTTATAATACAAATAAATCATGCATATGGGAACATAACCCTACTTTATTAATGCAGTTTTTTTGGAGCTCTTGTATGCATGCAGCTTTTCCGTTTTCAAAATAAAGTCTGTGCAGATGAAGTAGAGGACCGTGTCATAATGTACTTAAATAATTTGGTCAGATCTATACTGGGGTCGCATTGAAATAATTAGTTTTGACTTGACTTTTGCTGAACGTCACTTGGTAAATTGTAGCTATTCGATTTTTATTCGTCCATCAAACCCGCGATCTAATTAAATTGCGATAAAGCGCATATTAATTAGCTTCTGGGACGTGTTTAATTACTGAACGTTTTGGCCATTTCTTGTCACTGCCGTCGTTAAAGGCACAAAAAAATCAACTGAAGGATTTTCGCCAATATCACTCTTTCATTCACTTTATTTACATGTATTTTTTGTCCTTGAATCTTAACATCTCATGCACAACACACGAGGGTGCGAAACAATATTTTATTTTGTATGTTTGAATATTACAACTAAAACTTGACAGGATTTGCCGTGGCTGAGAGGAAGCGACATGGATAAATTTTATCTCGCATATAATACTCAACTGAATCCAGAATTACAGTTCACAGTAGAGGCAGGACGTACCTTGTAAAGTAAAATATTTTTTTTTAAAAAACGTGTCAGATTCTGATCCCGGATGTCAGCCATTTCCTTAGCCTTTATCCGTAACTTTTACATAACTTTTTTTTACTAATTTAAACGTTATTGTTTCTAAAATGCTGTTGAATTTGGATTAAGTCTTTTTCTTTGACCACTAAGCATTCATTTAAAACTGATTGGGAGAATTTGATGGATATGCTTAGAAATATTTGTCTATTGCATGTGGTTTAGCTAGTTTCTTAGTGATCGTTGAAGGCAAAAAAACTTGCATTTTTTAGTTTACTTCTTCTGTATACGTGAGCTAGCGAATGTCTTGCCTTTTTTATATGTTTTTTCTCCTTATTTGTGATATTATTTACACGGTTGGTGCATACTGAACGTTATATAGCAAGAACTACGCCCACATTTTTGCCAAAGCTAACTTCTTATTATATATAATATGTACTTAATTTCATATATTTAAAATATAAAAATCTTAATACATTCTTAGTGTACACTATCATCAATACAACGCAGCCATATTTTTTTTTTGTGTAGAATATTTTCATTATTTGTATTCTCAATATTTTCCTCAGAAATATTTTGCTCAACAAGAAGTAACTCTAAATGCTACATTTAGTCGCTATTGTTACGATATTCGTGTTGGTATCGGGTGATAGAAGTACAGATTGTATGTCTTTATGCTACTACCACAGTTAAGAGAATGTTTTAGTGTTCATGTAATTGATATAAAACTTGCCGACGAACATTTGATCTGCCTCTTGGTGCTATGTTCTGTAGATGTGTTTGTTACAGAATGGGTATAAAACGTGTAAACATTAAATATGCATGCCTATGCCATTAAGTGTCGTGCTGTTGTAATGGGCGATAGCTCTTTGCTGTCAAATTAACAATGCTGAGTGATATTTAAAATATTTCTTGCCTTCCGAGTACATTAAAATGTTGTTATTGAAGTGGGGTTAAGAGCATAGCACTGTTGAAAAACTGTTGTACAAAGTGTATTATTGCCATAAACTTGTAGCATACTATTTTTTACTTCACAATTGAGTAATTAAGTAAATACTATAATATTTCAGGCCAGGACCTTAATGATGTGTGTACGATTCTGTTGTGCATAACGTACACTAAAGTACAGGTATTTAAATCGATTAAAACTGTAATTATATTGTATAGACTTTAAAACGTAATTACTGTTGTTTTTTTCGTTTATGAATAACTGCTAAGATGTATGTAATTTGTGCCGAAAAAAAAATTATAATGTATACTCTTAAAATTGAGGGTGTCTTATAGTATGACCCGTAGTTTATAAGTTTTGTTTTATTATTTGGTTAGAATGGGGAACATGCATGCGTGAGGTGTTGTTTGAAGAAAAAAAAAACACTATGAGATATAGGAATTGGGTTTACAATAGCTCTGTGTGTCAGAGACGTAAAACACGTCACGCTGTTTCTTCTGCCATGTCAAGGCCGTGCGTATGAAATTTCGATGGAGATTTGTTTTCATGTTACTGACATGGGGATATCTGCAAAAGTTTGTGTGTTACAGTGTGTTTTAAGGGGCTTTAGTGGTTTATGGAGTGGTTTGTTGAATGATAACTGTCGTGGTGAAAACGGGGTACATTCTCAACCTTTATAGACCCTTTATTAGTTGCAAATACAAAACAATTATGGTCTATAAATGTTATGCAAAAAGTTGATTTGAAAAGTTTCACGTGTAGTTATTTTTATTTTGGAAATTTCCTATTTTAACCTATTAATAAATATTAGCTAGTGACTGCGAGAAAATACCTCTTTGAAGTGCACTTTATTTATTGTAACTGTAATGAGGCAACGGGTGGTATGGTAGCTCACCAACGTGTTAGTTCGCGACAAAAAGTTTACTCTCTTACGAGTAATAAATGTCAAAACACCAGAGTGAAAAAATATTTAAACTGTACGATACTTAACGGGCAGCAAATCCCAAACTTTCAAGCAAAAACCAAACAAATAACGAGCAAAAAATAAAGGTTTTAACTATCCAAACTTTCTCACTAAATGCAAATTTTTATAGTGGGGCATTAGCTTACTTGGATTGTTAGTACAACAAATTAATATTTACCATATTTAAAAAAAAGTTAATGACACAGCCCAAAGTTTTAGGATTATAATGTCAATTTAACTATTTGATGACAAATTATGAAGTAAAAGATATTTAAAATGTGTGAAAAACAAAATGCTGTTTTGTAATAAAAACGTATGATCTATAAATGAGTAGGAAATGCAAAATTGCTGGTATGCCATACCACAAGCACAAAGTATATGGTAACCAAAATAAAGTGAATTGATTTTCACTGGTGTATTTGCCTGATAACTACTTATGCATACTTCTCACAATCAGTGTAGCTATGTTAGAAATATATTATGATAACGACTATCTAGCGGGTGGACCCAAAATTATTTTAAAAAAACTAGGTCACAATCTCGGCCCCGAGCGAAGTCAGGAAGCAGGAAGCAAGTAGATTGAAATAAGGTAACGAAATAAAGTGTGCATATTCCCTATTTTGAAGATGTGAATTCTTTAAGTTTCGTAGCTATCGTTGGACTTTGCTGAGTCAGTGGGGCCTTAGCTTTCTTGTTGCAGTTCCCGTACTGTCCTTCCATTCATACACGTAGCTGATAGCATTTGACCGCGTTATGCTTTAATGCTAGTGTGACGTGTGTTGCTTTTAGTGTATTTCTGGCTGTACCTACACTGTAATGTACTCCCTGTAATCTGTGAGCAGCTGAGAACAAAGCTGTATGTTGTTTGTACGTTTCTATAAAATTTCAAGGAAATACAGCTCGCCTGTAATAATGGATCGTGTACTGTTATTTACACCCTTTTCCCCCAGAAGTAATAATGAATGTTGTATATTGTGAGTGTGCAAATATCACGTGACTTTCCTGATTATATTACCAGAATATCTTGCGAAAGACTAGTCAAAACTTCCACTTTTTGGATGTGCCATGTTACATGATTATAGAACAGTTGCTTGCTAGTTTATTTGACATTAGGTTGTATTTAAAATACGAGGGTTTTTTTCTTTCAACCTCCGATGGACTATAAAAAAACATTTACATAACATAATAATTTTATCACCAAACTTTCAGCAGCTTCTTACTTGTTTTTCTACATAATCCCCAAAACGATCGAGGAATTTGTCATATCGTGACAAGCTTCTCGATGCCTTCTCCGAAGAAGTTAGCTGCCAGTGAGGAGGGACACAGGGCCAGCGCCTGGATCTCCCTCTCCCTCACGAGGCCGCTGTGAGGCGGGTGGACTAATCGCGCGGCGCATTCTACCCCACTATTCGCATCTCTTGCGATGTCTTGACACAGGAGCCAGGGCGCCGCACTATTAGTCCACCCGCCTCACAGCGGTGTCGTGAGGGAGAGGGAGATCCAGGCGCTGGCCCTGTATCTCCATTCACTGGCGGCTAACTTCTTCGGAGAAGGCATCGAGAAGCTTGTGTCACGATATGACAAATGCCTCGATCGTTTTGGGGATTATGTATAAAAATAAGTAAGACCCTGCTGTACGTTTTGTGATAAATGTTATGTAAATATGTTTTTATAGCCCATCGGAGGTTTAAAAAAAAAACCGTCTTCTTATGTACACATCAATTATGCAACTGAGAAACCAATATTATGCGCACCTAAAAGAACTCAAAAGTACGTTTACTGACCTACTACAGAAGAGTCGAGGGTGAAACTGATTCATCATAACATCAGCGGCCTCTGTACAATATTGCGACGTCGGCACGAACAAGTTTGAGTATTTCTTAAATTTGGGGTGGATGCTTTTATACATTTTTACACCCGCCATTGTATAAATTTGTTTCAGTGTGACACAGAAAATAGTTACACAAACAAATGCTTGTTTCCAATCATGTAAATTCAAGGTTTTTCTGCACGAACCCACGAAGGGTAACAAAAAATGTATTGCAAATATTATCTTACAACGAAATGCGCCCGATATTAGTGTAAAGAAATTGTTTATGACATCGTGAACATGGCGTTGTGTACCACCAGTGACTATACACGAGTAGTCAGAATTCTATCATCAATCTTCAGATGCAGGTTCATCCCGAAAAAATAAGTTTACAATACACACACCTTATGTCCTGAAATGCTTCCAAAGGCTGGTATACGCATTTGAAGTTGAAGATGAACAACTGGTTTATTGAAACACATAGAGTAACATTTAATATGGAACCGAAACATCTGGCTAATGTTTCATTTGACAAAGTTCGAGAAAAAAACATTGTTGCCGACTTTAAATATTTTCATTTAAATTTTTTAAGATACCACCCTTATTTCCCATACATTTTTGTGACGTTAAGGAACAATGTGGTTTATAAAGGCAGTTTATTAATATTAACGTCAAAAATGACGAACAAGTTTCATTTGTAATATTGCTGTAAACCGTGCCGTTTCCAAGACATCCTAGTATAAAGTTTGTAACGCACCTGTGCAACACAGAAGACTAGGTTGTAATCAGGGGCATTGAAAGATGTGGATGAGTCATTAAAGGAACTAAAAATATAATATTTAATAATATAACTGAAACAGCTGCATACGAAAAAGAGTTCACGAAATACGTGACACGCCTGACATAAATCACCGCAGGAGAAAAAAAAATTCCCACTGTGATATGTTAATAAATTATGTACTTCCAAAAATAAAATTAATTGTGTGACACTCTTTTCTTTACCACCTTACAAAATAAGTATATGATAATTGTTTCTAATCACTGCTGTTTGCAAGAAAATTGCATACAAATTAAAGTCACCCTTCGAAACGCTTTATTAAGACATGCGGGATTGAGTGTTCGAGGTTAAACTTATGTATTAGATAGCATTTGAGACACATGGTTGTGGTCTTTGTGAGTAACGCAATTTGAGCAGTAACGCCTAAATAAGTGAAGTAAACCTTCAGATAGACAATCCCGCAGTTCTTATGAGAGCGTCGAGTCTAGTCGAAAAAAAAAAAGGCGAGTGCGTATAGTCCAAAAGGCGAGCAGTGGAGGATAATATGAAAATCCTTTTATCATCCCCGTCCCGTGTTCTGGTGGCTGGGCGAAGAGAACGCGGAAGAAACGGCCGCAGGAAAGTGGCGGTTATCCCGTGCTGCGGCGCGCGGAAGCAACGCGAAGGTAAACTTTGTTTGTTTGAGCCGGGGCGGCCGCGCGGAGGCGATAGCTAGTCATTGCGAGGTTTCCTTTGCCGGCGGGCGCCTCGGGGCGGCAGATACGAAATCAAGTTCGAATCGGATTGCCGCGGAGTTCCCGGGGGGTGAGAAGGAGCCGGAAGAAGGGGGGGAGGGGTTTCTGTTGCCTGCGCTCACTGTGTCTGCTGATATCGTGTTTGTGTTCCTTTGAAACGTAATCTGGGCGGCAAGGTGGAGGAGTGTTGGGTCTCGTTTGAGCGCGGGGAACGTGGAGCGCAACGAAAACTGTGATTTGAAAATACGAAGCGAAAAGGAATTGATTAAATTCCTAACATGGGGGGGGAGGGTCGATATTGGCTGGGTGAGTCATTTCCCCTCCCCCCTCCTTTTTCCTATCACTCGTTCCTGTTCCGTCTTTCTATCTCCATCTCTGTTTTCCTTTTCTTTGGTTTTCACTCAACCTTCTGTTGCCTGAGCGATGCTGTGTCCGTGAGTACGAACATGGCATGGCTGAAGTGTGGCCGGCAGAGACTCCGCACTTCTGCTGCTTGGGTTCGGCAGAGCTGGAGTCTTGTGTTCACACAGAAAACATTAACAAGCAAGTACTCAAGACACGCAAAGCGTAAAACCAATGTGTTAAACGCATACGGTTCCAAGAACCTACAGCACCTAAGAATAGAACGCGAGGATTTACCATCGTACAGCCTACTGCGTTTCATCTTGCGTGTCTGTTTTTTTTTTTTATTTCGAGAGATGCATTTTACAAACGTTTAATACTGAATCATTAAGGCCCGCTTGCAGAGTAATTAAGTAAAATCGAAGCAAAAATTTTGCAAGTTAATCAAATTGAGAAATACGCTACTCTGCCACAAGCTACGACTGGGCAACATTTAAGGACAGTTAATGGGAATAAAATACTGTTTATTTTTTATCACGCTTTACTTGTTAATCATGGCCATTGATTATGGATAATTTCTTGATATAACTTATAACTACATTAACTTTACATGTCGTTGGACTAAACACGGGTCATCAAATTAAGTCTTTAAATGCAAAATATTTCTCGCAGTTTAGCAATTATCGAGATTGGGGAACAACTTTCGACTAACAATTTATAAGTGATAACCTTTTTTCGTTTACTAGTTGCGTGTTGAACCATCTTTCTGTCGTAGTTAGTTAAAAACAGGGTAAGTCAACAAACGAAAAACGTTAAAGAACATAATTTTTAGGTTTTCAACGTTTTTATCGTGACATAACGATAGCCTTTTTTGCAAACTTTATAACTACACTTTCCGTCGATTTAAATTTATGTCTTCTCCAAGCCTCACAACCAATACACGTATTTACTGGACACAATTCCAATTTCAGCAAATCTCTTAACCCCAAAGGTCTTAAAATACACTTAGAGAACTCGTACTTTTTTTATGTGTAACATCTTAGCTCTCGGTATTCTGCATGTGGTAGGAGTAATTTCATGAAAATGGAACGGAAATGCAAGACAGCGGTGCTGCGTCTGCGCAGAAGTCTCAGAAACATCGAAAAAATGAATCGAAAAAATGGCGGTCGCTCGTGCAGCAACATAAGCCCGTATATAGTCATTTGGTAAATATTAGGGTACATTCCAAACGTATTGTTGGGCCAAATGAAACTTTATATTTGGAAAATATCTGGTAAATTAAAATAGGCATCCTAGAAAGTAATCCCAATTTTTAAATGTCTTAAAAATAACTATCCCTACATTGCTTATAATATATATTCTCCTTATTAATTTTCCAATGGTCTAGGCAAAATGATGGTTAGGTGTGCGCTTAGAAAGTTTGAGGTCCGTGGTTCAAATATAATCAAAACTTTTTTAAACTTTATAATAATGTTTTGATTGAATAATAGTATATAATAATGTTGGATCAGCTCAATAAGGTTAAGGTTGGTTTTTAAGTAGTATTTACAGACTTTTTTCAGTCTTTAAAAAAATACACCAACATATACTTAGTGTTATGTGTTTTCAAATTTTTCAGATTAATATTTTAGTTTGAAAAATCTATAGAATTAACTGGTAAATGAATTTTAACGAGCTGGGTAATATTTTTAAATAATTCCATTTCGAAAATTAAGTCAAAATCCGGGATCTATTGGCCTTCAACTTTTAGTTTGAAAAATATTTCAAAGATAACGCCACGTTCATAATGCTTTAATAACAAACAACATTTTAAATATATTTTACGCCATGTTCGTTTTAACACAATATTCCTGGCTAATAAAGTATATGTATTTTTTTAGTTGCTGTTATATTTCTTTTATGATTATTTGAATCTAAAAAATGTATTCCACGACAGTTTCACTATCTTAAAGTTTACTTTGGCACACCAATACTTTTAGTACATCCCCCGTGTGCCCACCATCTTGATGACTTCGGCTCGTGGCTATAGCAGTTTCTACATGCTTGCACATTAGATTGTTAACCTGTTAGATTTCCGTTGTGTATTGCGTGCATATTTTATTGCCTTTCTGGTGCATCCTAAAATTATACCCTCAACGCACGTAAATAATTATATCCCCAAAAATGATAGTACCATCTTTTTAAAAATAATTATAGTTAGGTTTTTAAAAGGGGAAATATTTTTACTGTTTTTTCCCCTAAAAAGTATACATTTCAAATATTATCACACTCGGCATTGTTTTAAAGAAATCTACGTTAAGTTTGGTGTCCGAGTTTTGTATTTTAAGTTTATTTGAAACATGAGAACACATGGATTTGCTCTTTACCGAGGTTAGATGTTTACACATCGCTGGTGTGAACTGAAAGACTCGCTCACTTACTTTTTTATTTAATTTATAATTCTTAATGTATAATGTTCCTGTGAGCATTTTTCTACGCAAGCAGTCACGAATGAGTGTTAATCTTCCTTTTTAGCGTGGTTCATATTCTAAATTAAAATTAAAACTAAAGAGTCTCGATGTTACAACCAGTACCAGTGGTGGCATGGGCGATTATATATAGTCTGCCCTAATATTTTGTAGTGGGGCCATGAAGACCTGGGGAGGGGGGGGGGGGTTGTAGATCTGTAAGCCGTCTCCCAATCTATCTTTGAAGGGCGCATATTTGGGTGGACAGGTGGAGGGTGCCGACCTATGGGTTGAAAAAGGATGTCCTATTCTTCAACATTGCGCTGGGCAGGGCACAAACATGATTAACAATAATTATTCAGCACACATATGACAATACTGGCAGTTCATAAACACAAATTAAAACTATTCTTTAGCACGTACAACATTGCAGCTCACAGATGCGTAGACATTGGGGCTAGGACCCCGCGGCAGTCAACCTGCAGCTCTCTCCGTTCCGAGTGTGGCCCGACGCAACACCTCGCGGTTGGACATTTTTTAATTAGTTCACTGGTAGCACCTGAAGCGTAGACGCTGGAGCTAGGGTTTAGCAATGTCACCTTGTACTGGCGACAGGCGACCTGCCGCGCTATCCCTTCCGAAGTGAGACACGATGCGCTAGTTCGCGATTTATTAACATAATTTAACTCGCAGAAGTGTTATTAATATGCGCTCAACGCCATCTTTATTCCATATGTTTAGGGGTAATGGCAGCCTGGAGGCGACAATTACAGTTGGCCACCGCCAGGGGCGCATGCGCCACTGGTACCAACCCAGACACGCCCAAGCACCAGTGCGGACCGCAGGATCCAAGCTCCCGACCCCAGCATGGCTGCAACTCTCTGCTGGACCAACTGTTCTTCCTGCACTGAATCTGTCTGCTTGCTGCTTGCAATACTTAACCCCGCATGAATGAGTCCAGGGTTTACCCTGTGTATGCAGGTTTTACCTGGGCCCGACTTTACTAGTCATAGTCTAGAGTTAAGATAGGGGAGTTGGGCATGGCATCAATCGCTGCCATGGCCGGCCACTCCCCGAACAAAGCACACGATGCATGTTACCCTTCCTGCATGGCTGACACCCAGCATGATTAGGCGTAAAGTCTTCGGCCTAGGACGCACCTAGAGTCTTCCCTAACCCAGACCCCTCCCAAACAATCACACTTAGGGCCGGTTTCACAAAGTCTGGTTATCGTCCGGTTATCTTCTGATTAAAATTTAAGTGCTGGTTAGCTGTTTCTCAATATAGGGTTAACAGTAATCGGCCGATTAACTGATGGTAACCAATGATTAAGTTAAACACAAGAAGAGGTTCTGATTAGTTGGCTACTGCTGATAGTTTTGAGGTTATGTATATTTTTGAAGCTGTTTGAAACCACATAGTGTGCAAAACAGAGATAATTGATTGAAGTGCCGCAGTGATGATGGCGAATGAATTGAACATTTTGTTTGAAGATGATGAAGAAATTGTTGATTATTTAAATAGACCACGAATATTTCGAGTAAGGCCAAATCACTTTCAAATGAATGACAGTGAATTTGCAATGAGGTTTCGGCTTAGCAAAAATACGGTCCTAGCACTGTTGCTTTGTGCAATATTTTTTGTATATTAAGCGCCCCATGCTTTTTTCTCATTTATACTAGTATTGCTTATATACTATTGTCATAAATTAAATTTTAAAATTATTTTTTACTTTTTAGTTTGATAATCTTTAAAAGCATGTTTCTTTAGTTTTTTAAACTATATTTATTTTTAACTTTTTAGTTTGATATTCTTTAAAAGCATGTTTTTTTAGTTTTTTAAACTATATTTATTTTTAACTTTTTAGTTTGATATTCTTTAAAAGCATGTTTTTTTTTAGTTTTTTAAACTATATTTATGTATAATTATCATAGGGAAATGAGTTACCGATACTACCTATTACCATCTGAGATATTTGGAATTGCAACGTCACAAAGAAATGGTAAAGTCTCTCCGAATCATTTACAGTTAGATGTATGGATATAATCTTAGAATTTACCAGAAAAAAAAATTTTTATTATTTCGGCGTGGCCGGGAGTATAACCCACGATCGCTGAATCCGAAAGCTGACGTCACAGAAGTCGCGCGCCTTAGACCGCTCGGCTAACGAACATAATGAAATCGGTGGGACATTTTACAGTGATGAGCCACTCACTCTTAGTCGAAAGAGTTACAGACGGACAGACAAACAAACATACAGGTGAAGCTAATATAAAGCATGTAAAATAGAAAGACAGTTGGATGTGTTTGACATTGTTTTAGGTAAAATTTTCCACTAAAGATATAAGTAATTCCGTTTCCGAAGCAAGAAAATTTCCGGATCGTGGCCGCTTATTTTCGTCCATATTGATGTTTGTTTACAATTTTCTCTAACCGAACCTTAAACGGGGAGCCTACGATTCACGCCGAGTATTCGACATGCCCGAACATTACCGAATACTTTCCTTCAGGTGTCTTCGGAATTCTTTTGTTTAGGTGAAAAAACGTATGTTTTAAATGCCGGACATAAACAAATAAAGGTAGGAAGTTTCATAAAAATAAAACAAATTAAGCCATTAAAACCAAGACTAATATTTGAGTAAATATACGAACATTCCTATATTTTACATTCGTCTTGCAATATCATCAAATTAAAATGCGATGTCATTTACTTAAGGTTTATTTTTTGTTTGGATATTGTTGCGCAAGTAATAAGTAAAAAAAATATGTCAGTTCCTACTGTTCGTCCTTTGTCCCGGTTTAAAAATTAAAAATAATTCATATTATTTTTAATGTCCACTAAGTTTGAAAGTATTTATAATGTAACTGACCTGACCTAATCGACCATTTGAATTAATTAGGCATTCACGAACACACGGCAAAATAAAAATAAAATGCGTTTTTTCACCTAAACAAAAGAATTCCGAAGTCACCCGAAGGCAGGTAAATCGGTAATCTTCGGGCATGTCGAATACTCGGCGTGAATCGTAGGCTTCCCACCTTAAACACTGGCCAAAAGTAACAAACGAAGGTAGCACGACAGCCAATCGCGATCCAATACGTCATCGCCTGGTTGCCATATTTCCCTTAACCGTTGTTTAGTTAAACACTCGTTAAAAAATACGTTGGGAAACAGTCAAATGATAATCAGTACTTTAATGTCCTGTTTAAATTAATCGTTCGATTAGATAACCGAAACTTTAAACAGACTTTGTGAAACTGGCCCTTAGCTTTAGTTAGGTTAAGGAATAAAGAACGTCACTCATCGGCGCTTGTCGTGCGCCCGGCGAACATGTTGGGGCAGCGAGGAGACCAGAGCTCCCCGCCACCCCCTGAGCACTGTCGCCGCAACCCCCGTCGTGACGAGCCCCGCCCTCCCCTCCAGCCCCTGCGCCACTCTGCCCTCCAGCTTCTCTTGGCTGGTCACGTATTTCTTTCCCAAATCCCGCGCGACGGAGCCGTCGAAGAAAAATGCTTCCTCAGGGACACATTTCGGCGGCGACTTCCACCTGCCCACCTGCAGCTCGCGGGCACGGCGACAGGGGGGAGGGGGGGGGGCATCAGGGCGACTCCAGCACAAACAGCAAGTGTCTCGTCAACTCTATGGTTGAGGGTCTGCAGGCGAACACTCCTTAATTTTACTACCGCAGGAGCGAAGCTTAATGAGAAAAACAGCACTGTGCATGTTCTGCAGGCGTGTGTTTAATCCGTGGGCTTTAAAATTAATCAGGCTTTGACAATAAACAAAGGATTGAACATAGTGTAAACTACACTCCAGCTGTTTTGCAAGATGTTAAAGGTGTTATCCAGCTAAGATATACTCAGATATGCCAGCTAGCCACTTCACAAAATCCTTATGTTTGAGAAGGACATGTGTTATTTAATTCATTGGGGCAATAGTTTTAATGCTTTCCACTTTTAAACGTAGGAAAAAATTAAACTTTTTTATACGTTTTCGCGGAACAACAGCACGATAGTTATATGTCACGATATTTGAGTCTCGATTTGTTGCTGTACACGCCGAAGGTATGTTTCTTGAGAGCTGCATATTGATTGGCCAACGTTGTTGATATATTTATTAGTGTATGTCTTCTAATTTTAAGGTCACGTGTTCCATTTTGGGCATATATGATTTTATAATTGGTTTCTAAGCCAAGTCGTCAGTCATCTGGAATATCCTTTAAAATTTCATATGTGATACATTTGGTGTTTCTGTGTTATAAGGATTGGCCAACCTGGAAGATAGCATCGTTCTCAATATTCACGAAGGTTGTATTTCCTCCCTCTCTACATGTACTGGATCATTCAAAAGTCCTTAGACAAACTGTAGGCGAAGGTCAGGCATACCGAAACAAGTAATTCCATCAATATATCATCGGGGTCATGTCTGATGATGGAACGCCCGCAGATTTGTATAGAGTTTTCTAAACAAACTGTGATTCACAGCCCTTTCCTGTCGCTCGCCCGTCAATGAAATGCACCTCTGCCATTTTGTGACTGCAGCTGTGCTGTTTTGTAACTGCAGCTGTGCCATATTGTGACTGCAGCTCTCCACCGGTTGTGCGACAATTCCGACCACAGAAAATTTTGGAAATGGGAAAATTCGCGACAATTCCTTCCACTGACTCGCAACGCTTTACCATTTTTATACAGCCAGTGACAATTGCGGACATGTACACATGTTGTTGGTTTTTTGACTCACTACAACCCTCTCCCCTCCCCCTTCCGCACTCTCCCGCTCCCGCACACCAAGCGTTAAGACTGTTTATCAATCAGTCAGTCTACGCTGCTCTTTCTTTGTAAGCACCCCAACGTTGTGATGGAAGTTATTGAAACGGAGAAAGGGAAGCCTGCAGTTCTTTATGGTGGACATGCCTACCGAAAGAAGCGTGTCAATGCTGATGGTGCTGTGACATGGGTTTGCTTACAAGAAAGGACTATAAACTGCAATGGAAGATTAGTTAGTAGAAATATGGAAGTTTTAAGTGTGTCAGATCACGAATGTATTCCAGACATTGCTAAACTTTACGTGATGAAATCTGTCTTTAGAGTCAAGAAAAGAGTACGAGAAGAGTGTGTTACCGTGGCAAAAGTGTACTCTGACGAATTGGGCACTTTACACGATAAAGAATACGAATTCGTGACTGAATTACCACATGCGTCGTCAGTTAAGCGGACTCTTTACAAGGCACATGGATCATTAGGTTATGGGTTATTGGTGTACCTACTGAACGTCAGGATATTGTGTTATCGGAAGAAGGTTTAAAAATGAGCGATGGCAGTAATTTCCTTTTAACAGATAACGGGAGAGAAGACAGAATCGTTGCTTTAGCTGATGACAAGGGGAGAGAGTGCCTTAGAACTCAACGCCACTTTTTCATGGATGGTACATTTCGAAGCTGCAGCAAGCAGTTCGCACAGATATATACTATTCATGTAGATATAGGAAGCAATGAAAAAGAAACAAATGTAATTCCTGTTATTTTTGCTTTGCTTCCCAACAATTAAGAAAGAAACTTACATTCGTGTGTTTCGGTTGGTGATGGAGAGAATTCCAGAGTGGAATCCTCAGACAATAAACGTGGATTTCGAGTCAGCGGCCATATCGGCACTCAAAGAAGTGTTTCCTTCTGTTGATATCAATTGTTGTTTCTGCCACATGAGGTAAGAACAAAGCGTAGGTTTAACGAATGAGTATAAAGAAAACGAAGAATTGAGACTCAGCATCCGGATGTGTGCAGCTCTGGCTTTCCTAAAACCCGAAGATGTATGCGAAGGGTGGCTCATAATCCACAGAGATGCACCCTCAAACTCTAAAATAGAAGAGTTCTTCGATTACTTAACTGACCAGTGGCTTGAAAATGACATCATACCTGTGCAGCTGTGGACCTGTTATAAGCGAAGGCACCGAACCAATAAAGCAGTAGAAGGTTGGAACAGTAAAATAAATGCGTGTCTTGGTAAACCACACCCGAAGATACAAGACGTTATATCTTGCCTGAAAAGAGAAGCGGAAAACGCCAACATTATGTACATGAGGATGGAGCTTAATTAGAAGGGGAAAAAAAGTTGTACAAGAATATCGACGAAAAAATTCGGATGAGCCAAGAAAAGTACGAAAACACTGGAGACTTGAAGAAGAATCTTAGAACCATAACCTATGTACAAAATTTAGATTAAAATTTCAACACTGACAATGCGTATTCACTTTTATTTTAAATATTAGTAATAAAAAAGGGGGTTGTCTGTAGAGTCGGTTTACGGACGATAATTTTACGTGATAACGTCATAAGGAAACATTGATGAAAAAAGGATACTTTTATGATTTGAATTGAATTATTATCAATGAATTATCATTATTTTGTATAATACAAAGAAGGAGTTAATTGAAAATTAATATTTTTTTCATTGAATACTAAATAAAAGCAGTTGACTTTTTATACGATCGTTTATATGAGATAATAATTTTTTAGTCAAAATTGTAACATAACCTATTCTTACTGCACTCGCCGACCGATCTACTTTTTTTTTAATAATTATTAAAGAAGAAATATATAAGATTATATCGCTAATCAAATTCTTAAAATGCAAGCCTTTTTTGCAGCAATTGTTGTAATAAACAATGGAAACCACATTAACTTTTCACTTCAATTTATAAACAGTTGACAAAACAGTTCACGTGTAGGTTGTGAGCTGCCGCTGTCTCTCTTCTACTCGGACGCATCGGCCGATGGAGTGGACGAGAGATAGATGCGTCACAAGCCGATAGTGCCTCTCTAACGCTTGTTCCGCGCTCTCGCATGCACGCTCGGCTCAGGCGGAACGTAACAATGAGTCATGCTTTATCGTGCGTGCAGCCTGCGTTCATCGATTTATAAGACGTTATAACGTCAAAAAAACAAATACAAAAAAAATTGATACAACGTTGATTTTAAACACGCCAAAGTAGGTTTGACTTAAAAGTGAGAGAAGTCAAAGTCACCCCCCCCCCCCCCCCAATTTATTTATTTCATGATATTCGGTGAGATGATGAATTAGCTGTCCGGAATTTTCACAGGACGTGTGTTTGTCATTGAGATTATGTTTATCTATTTGTCGGAATTTTCGGTGTCCGGAATTGTCCCGACACCCTCCATTCAACTTCGGCAACGTTCGCGCCTCTAGTGTTCGTGCAAGTCCCCACCCACTCTCTGTGTGTTTGCGACTCCATGGCCCACCCTATACTTGTCTAAGGAAGTTCTGTTTACGCATTTACTTACCAGATACAAAGGGATTACGTTAGGGTTCAACAAGCAGTGAAGTCTCTGATAAGGTGAGAAAAAAAATTCGGATTACGCAGGAGTTGTACGTTTAATCATGATTACGTATTTTACTAATTCGTATTATTTTTGTAATAGTAAAAATAATAGATCGTGACTCATTGAGTAATGCCCCTCTTCAGATGGCTCTGATGTTCCTGGCTTCCTGGAAATGAATGACACTATATGAGATCACGTTAGAGCAGAGGTGAAACAGGGATGATTGGTTGACAGGGAAGAAAACCCGCCAGCTCTTATAAACATCTGCCACTCTCCTGTCTGTGATTGATCCGAGTTGTAATTCGCCTGCATCGAAACACGGGTGGCATTGATGACAGAATAACAGTTTGCACTATAATAGTCGTTCGAATTGCTTCAATTGACTCAGAGGATTCCTACAGTTCTTGTAACCGAACGTCACTGTTCAACCGGCAAAATTTCCTGATTTCCCAATGAGTTCCAGTAATTGATCTCAGGTTCATAGTACGGCCCAGTTATTTACCAACCACCTGTTTCCACATAGTGACAATTATACTTATTCAAATAACATATTCAGGTATGGAATGTAGAAGGAGCGTATTTAGAATTTGATTTCTGGGGGGAAAGGGGAGGAGGTAGAACCTCTTTGCCTGCTATTTGTTTTAAAATTCATTCCTTTTGTTGGTGGGAATGATATATATTTTAGGATTTCTTAGTATTTGGGGGAAGGAGGAGATATATCTCTCAAACTCCGAGCACGCCCCTGGAATGTAGTAAAGTGTAGTCTTTTATATATTCAACACCTCCGGCAGGGAACCATCTTTGGGTTTGTTTTGTGCAGCAGACTTTCTTGGCGCAGAGAAGCCATTCCAAGAATGTTCTTCAAATGAGACACGGAAAAACAAAACCCCCGCCTCGCACTGAGAGCGCGGCGCAGACAGCTGAGAGAAGCAAGGCCGGCCGCGTCGTGAATATTCAGCACTCGCCGGCGAATGTAATATTTATGGCGGGAGTGTACGGGCTGAGCCAGTGCTGAGCCAGCAGCACGTGCGTGGGCGAAGCTGAGCATGCTGAGCATGCTGAGCATGCTGAGCATGCTGCGCATGCCCGCACGAAGCACCAGGTGTAGAGTGACGCGCCGAGGAATGAACACTGTTTGTTTGCGTGTCATCATTAACATTATCTACCTCTTGAATATGCATTGCGCCTGAGTTAATATTTACGTGTCTATTGTTCTAATGCCGTGTTTTACGTGACATTTAAATAAAAATCATTCAACAATTCTTCGCAAAATCTCAAAATCGACTTAGTTTTTAATGACTAGATTCGAAAATAATCCATTTGTGACTATAGGTACTTGACCCAGAAATGTATAGATTTGTCATTATCTTAGAGTAAATGAATTTTTGTCATTTTTGTTCTCGTATAAATCTAACATAAACACATCTGTGATGACAGGGAATGAAGTATGTAAGGTGGAGATGCAAAATGTTCTTTGTTTCCTTCTGCGCGATCCTCGCGTCATCCAAGCCGACCCTGCCTGAGGCGAGAGTCCTCACTCCGTGGTTGCTTCATAGTACCGCTTCCCTTGAGGGAAGGAAACTGTCGGATATTTATTTATGACGACTTTTGTCAGGTTTTCCAATCATATTTTGTTAGTATGTTTGTAAAATATTATTTAGTTCTAAAATTGATACTTTATCAAACCCCAGCGAATAAAGGGTAAATGTTTATTACACTCACGCTGATTAACTTCAGCATACCAATAAATTATTATGGATACCTTAGCGAATTAAATTTTATGACACAGAACAATTAAATTACAGGTTTCTTAGTATCCGTCTCAAGCGTATATTCGTACATTGTAGACGTGTTAACAGTAGATTGAATGGGGCGAACCATCGAGTCCTCGGCAGACACGACGGAGGTACTTCGGGAAGATGCTTTAAAGTTTTTAAATAGAAACATCTCGTTTTCCATTGGTTGGACTCGGAAATGACAGCCGAAATTAGTGCAGGAAGGCTTCGTTCCGAACCGCCGTGGCATTATACTCCACCCCACCGCTGCCGTCGCCGTCGCCGGCAGACGAGGCGTCCTCTGCAGACGACCAGACATTTCTGCACGTCGGCTCGCGACACGACCGACCTGCCTCTTGTGTTCTCTCTCTTCCGCCTCGCAAAAACCAGCCGAGGACGAGCTGCCAGAAGAAATAAAGTACACTCCGCCCCCTCCTTTTCACCCCCACCCCACCACCCAACTGCTCCAAAGGTCACCCGGGTTGCTCGCTTCTCGTCCGCCGACGGCGCGGAAGGACTGGAAACGGCAAAAATATAATAAATTTCATCTCTTTGTCAGCCTCGTCCCTGGAAGCCCGTGGCCAGATATCCCGGAACAAGGGAGTGGCCCGGAATGGACTTATTAAGTGCCTCGGCTTAGTGCACAAAGCGCCCAAGAGCCCCCTCCCTCCCCCTGCCATCACCCGCCCCTGACCGCTGACCGCCCGCAGAAACCGCGCTCTGGCCGGGTTATAGCCCGTCTCGCGCTTAGACTGCAGTACACGGCTTATGGCGCGCGCTGTTGCCAGATCTCCAACAAGTTACGAAGACGTTCAGGGGTATGTGCTGCCTTGCAATTATGAGTGCGCGAGAAGTATTTTAAGAATTAGTTTTAGTAATCCATAATTTAATAGGCCTATACCTAAAATCACGCTCATATATCCGTAAAATAACTCTTCTTTTTTAACTTAAAACAAGAAACAATTCACACACATTTATTGATATGAACTCACACGGAAATTGTAATGTTCACTTGTTAAATAAAAATATTATCCAATTCCTTCAATTTCAAATACTTATTTATTTGGCAAGAGCGCGCAGAAACAAGGACAGCGCTTACGGCAGTCGGTGTGTGTTATAAAGAGAGATAAAACGCCAATTTACTTCCACACTGTAATCTAAGAGTGGGACGTTCTATAGGTATGGACAGTTAATTCCTCAAAAATTAATCTTTTTGGCAACACACACTTCAGTGCTTTTAGCTTTTAAAATGTAAATGTACTTTGTATAAAAAATATTTTCCATTTAATATGTCGATAATGACCACAATAACATTAGTAGTTAATGGAATATCGACCTTACTTGCCTGAGACAGAGCAATGCGGACGCTCTCTAGGAACAAACAGTAGAAACAAAGAAGATGAAATCCAAGATGGCAGCCTCAGGCAGACGTAAAAATATGGCGGACATGACAGAATTCAAGATAGCAATCGTAACAAAAATTGCAACGTTGTAGAATCCAAGTTGGCGACTGAGGTCAATTTGTATAATACTTATCATAATTTTAATTTGTCAGAGGATTGAAATGATTAATTTCTTATTATATCAACTTGGTAAATAAATTTTTAAAAATTTGTCGTGGTTAGTTTATGTTAAAGAATATTTTATTACTTATAGGGCTGTAACCATGAAGGGAAACACGAAGAACTTGTAAACAGTAATACACCTGCTACAGTAACCACAAACTCACGATTAAATATTTTAAAAATAATTTAGGTATGTTACAATACTATTATTAATTTTATAACAAAATGACGTTACTACACAAAAAAATTAATTTCTTCCAATGGCAACTTACTCTTATCTTGGGGATATACAATTCACATTCATGCAAATACGAATAAGTACCTGTGACCAAATGTGAAACTGTCAAGGAAGGAACCACCGACATTATTGTGGCCCCATCTTCAACACTTGTTTCACTTTAAAAGGGACTTGACAAGCAGTCGTAGCAGCTGAGGGATGCTGGAGACTGGGGGCGATGACCCCCTCCCCCACGTGACCCAGGGACGACCCCGCGCCACGCGCTGGCTGATCGTGTTCCGCAGACTCGGAGACCTCGGCTCGCCGTCTCAACCGCGCCGAGAGGGAGTTCAGTTCGAGCTCGTTTCATCTTGCCCGAGCCGTTCATTGCAATCATTGCATATCACGAGCAGACCCCGACAGACTAGAAAACAAACTGGTTTAGGATTAATTCGTGAGAGATTCGTCAAAGAAAGTTTCAAAATTTCCTTAGAATAGTGTTCAGAAACACGAACCTCGCCGTTCTTCATAAAGGAGACGCCTTGCATTTGAAGATACTTAATTTATTCTTTAAAATAGATTTTACTCTTTTTTTGCGACATTTTAGAGCAGAAATCTCTTAATTTTCCGAACGAAATTGTTTGAAATCGTAAAATGCTTATACAGCAGTGTTTTAAAATGCCTGTGTTATTGGGTGAAGTGCATCCCTCCTAACTTATCATAAGTGGACGGGCGCCGTATCGGCGATATGCTGCCTGGTATCTTCGAAGCTGCGAGATAGACCACCAGCGCCTGACCTAGAGGCCACCCGCCGTACGGGATCGAAAGAAGTGTCCCGCTGTATAAAACACCCGCAAGTGACAGGAAATGACGTCTGCCATCTCAGCTGGCTGGTCCAGACTGCCGAGGTGAGGAGAACTCAGTGTGCAAAGGAACTCGCCTGAGAGGCACAGGAGCAGTCTGCACGGAGTCTCTCCTCGTGAGGACGTCGCGACGCCGCCCGACGCTCCGACCACGAAGGACGCCACACTGTCCGTCATCGCACACCACGTGATACTGCATTCTGGACTTGGAATGTCCTCAAGGAAAGCCACTTGGTGATAGTCCCGCAGCCATAGCTGTAAAATATTCAGTCCCGAACGAACTTCAACTCTGGACGAGAGTTATTTGGTACTTGTGAAACTATGATATGCAACTACGTGAGGAGGTAGAATATATTGTGGTTGGCTTATGATGACTGTTGCGGTGTCTGGTCGTTGAGCTTATCGGCGGTCGGTGTGGGTGTTGGTGGTGTTCATCCTGGTCTGGACTTGAGACATTTCACAGCGGAGACAACAGCGCTACGTTTCTTTAATTAATTTACGTAACCACGCTCACGGTTAAATTTTTCGAAAACCACACTATACTGTTACGGCGCTAGCTCGTTTCGGCCTTCCAGGTTTACGACTTTAAGCGAGTATTGCCACCTGTCTCATGATAACTGTAAAGTAATTTTTCTTTTAATATTTTGATGAGACATTACAGTAAAATCAAAGGCAGGTGCCTGGTAATTCACATATATGTTGTGATTTCATAAACAATATACAGAGTTTTAATGTTTCTAGATTTATTATTTAAATAATTGTCTTAATTGTGAAGTGTAATATTTACAATGTTTTTTTGGTAAACGTTAACTTTTAAATAATTATTATTGTTTGAATTGATATCTTAAATTAGGTCATTTGTTAATTTTCTAGCTGAATTATGCTCATTAATATGTAGGATGTTTGATAATGTAATTTCTGAGCAGATATCTAATTTACAAGCCGTTAGCACATTGTATTGAAAATAAGCTTTCTATTGATTCTAGTTCACAGAAATAAAGTAAATTGCAGGGATATAATTTTTCATTATATTTATATAGAGTAACAGACACGTTAATGCTGCAATAGCTGTTACAGTATCACTTTCGACATATTCTGGTGCACCAGCAAATGGAAACAGTCAGAAACAATAAGACATTTGTGAAGAAATAATTTTACTTTATGTATACCAGTTCCCAGGCTTGGTAACAACTGTAAAATTAAATAGTGATTGACTTGTAACAATGACATATTGGCTAAACCACTCCACTCACTGTGTTTCTAAACGATCTCGTTTAAGTTTTCCCGCAAAGCACGTGTGATTGGTTCTAATAACTTGCCATATCTGTAGCTACTTGTACTCACAATTACACCTGTGTTTATGCTGAGGTACTTACTGCTCAAGCCCGAAAGCAAGGACGGTAAATTTTGACCTGACATAACTACTCGTCTCATCCGGAAGTCACTCCATGGACGGTTGTTCCACCGTCATGAGTTTATATAGATGTCATTAGTCATGAATTTCTGGGTCTTCAAATTGTTTGGTAATTATAACTTTTTTCAAGGTTTAAAACGATGTATTTTATGTCACAAATAAGCATTTACTGTTGTGAATTATTGCAAATTATTTTCTAGGTGCAAAAAAACTATTTTTATCGGGTGCGCTAACCATGAGTTTTGTTCATAAGAGCTTCCGAGTATTTTGTACACTCACAAATGTGAAACTTATCGCCTCTCGTTGCAGGCGCGAACAGTCTTTCGGCTTAGATAAGTTACACCGTTCAGTCTTGCACGACTGACTTTCCCTTTTTTTATAGAAACATATCCGACAGTAACATCTCTCCTTGAAAAATTCCAAACGACACCTTTTTTTTTCCCCTCCCGTGAAATATTCGCATCCTTTATCCCCTCCCTTTCCGCGGCAAATAAGTTGAAGTTTATTTTTACAGCTGGAAAATATGAACGCGAGCAGGAGAAGGGGTGACGAACGGCGAAGAATAATGTAGGGGTGGTTTCCAGGGAACGAGAGGAGGAAAAAAAAACTGCAGGCGAGTGCGAACGTGTAAAATGCCGGACTACATAAATTCTGCTCGGACACGTACCGCCACCCCCATCAACCCTCGCTTCACGGGGAGAGCTTTCTCCTATCTCTGCGGCGTTATTCTACTTACTGCCTGCTAGTTCCCCCCCTCTCCTCTTGCGCTATTGGCGGGGTGTAGATATTTCAGACGCCGGGGGCCGAATAATTTTTTCGTTATCTCGGTTCTAACCGGCGCAGGTTAAGCCGGCCGGCGCGGGAGCCCCGATGGTGTGCGGCGATGGTCAGAGATGATGACCCCTGTGGTCGCTGTGGTCGCTGTGTTCCTGGGACAATGGAGCTGTCGAGCAGAGACGCCGCTGCTTCGAGGCGTGGTGCCGCACGAACGCACATACTTGCACATACTGCCAGTGGCGTAGCCAGGATTTGTGTATGGGGGGGTGTTAAAAGAAGCATGCGCCCTCCTCCCCCCCTCCCCCCGTATTAAAGCGGGTGGTGGGGGGGTCCTCCCCCGGGAAAATGTGGATTTTAAGGTGTAAAATAGTGCTATTTTAGCAGTTTTCGGTACTTAAATTTAAATATTGTAATGGTAAAAATTTTATTAATTTTTAATATGAAATTTGTTTGAGTGATGAATAAGAAATTTAATTAAAGATTTGGGGCTAAGGGGGGGGGGTTGAACCCCTAAACCCCCCCCCCCCCCGCCCCCCCTGGCTACGCCCCTGCTTACTGCCGTTCCGTTATCCCACGCATGCGTCGGACGATTTGTGATTTGAAATCGAGCGCGGGACACCTGCTCGAGTGTCGTCCCTTGGTGTTTGTTGACGGAGGCGTGAGGAGTCTAGCACCTGACAGGTGGAGCTGCGGGCGGCGGACGAAGGAACTGAAGTGACCACTCAGGGGCCGACTCAAGGTCACGAGCCAGCAGGGACATAGTGATAGCCTATACTCTTCCGCGGATAAATTATTTTAAGTGTAAATTATTGTACCAATCAAATGAGCGTAAAGAAACGGCAGTATTTTGATATCCACTCTGTCAAGAAGAAATTTTATATTTTTAAAATTATGGGGGAAAAAAATAATAAAGTGAATTTGCATTTTTAAATTTAGCTCATTCGACAATATTTTTCTTTATATTTAAACATTCAAGTGAAATTTCTTTCCCGTATATTGTTGAAAATGTAATAAAAGTGTGTCTACTTACGTACACGCATTAAAAGTTATACTTCTTTTTTATTTAAGACAATGAACTTTTTTAAATTTAATGTAACAAAAATTAATTAAATAAATGCCTAGTTTTCAATATTATTCTATAAACAATTATAAAATAAATTATTTTATTTAATAAAATAATCTATAAATGTTTTATTAATAATGAATATCAATAAATATGTTGACTATTAATTCAAATTTATTAATTTTATTTAATTATTAAATAATAGTGTAATAATTTACAATTAAAATAAATTATGCATACGAGAACATAACCTCGCTTTATAAATACACTTGAAAAAGTTTATAAACAAAATTTCTGATACTAACATTCACAATAAATAAATGTTTTTAATTATATGGACTAGTATTTGACATCAATCGCTTAATTTCTGAACCCTTCCAACACGTAGTTCTGCACCCGCCGCTAGAATTCGCTCCAGAGCAGGTTCATAGACTAAGTAATCATTCGATTTGCAGAGAGAATCGTTAAACTATATAATGAAACGTCTCCGAGACGAATGAAAAAAAAAGAAATCTTGAAAAAATTTTATACACCGGCTTGGTCATGATTTTTTTTTTTTTAGAAATTTATTTAAATACTGCCCCCTTGGTCAAATTCATTAAAAAGTTTTGACTTTATAGTTTACTAACACGTTATAGGTATTACTTTCAATTATTAAGTACTAAACAATAGATGTAATAATATAAAGTTTTATTACCTGTGTAAATTCATGAATTAATTTTAATAAACGTAATTTTTTTATTACATAATTAAAAATAAATTATATATGCCTACTTAGTATTAAGTAAACAGTCCACTTTACTGAGCTGTGTATTTGATAATATTATAGCAATGCGATAAACAAATGAAATGTATTCAGATAGTTTTGCTTACAGAAGAATTCATATAATCCAGTAATCTTTAATTTAATACAAAAAAAAATTCCATTGCCGAGTTTCGAACCATGTTTCTTGAGCTTATTAACGGTAACTACGAAGCCTGTTCGAAGAGAGTACGAATAATAGGTATTATTGTAGTTGTAATAGCATTATTCTTATGTTTTTAAAACTTAAAATTACTCTTCGTTATGACTATTTTAGTGTACAAAATACATTCCAGGGAAGTTTCACTATCATAAAGTTTCATTTGACACACCAATACGTTTATTATGTCCCCTAATTTTTATGAAAGTGGCTATATATGGGTTTATGTTCATACACGCGTATCCGTCATCTTTCTGTTAAAATTTCGTTGCATGGTGCGCACGCATTGTAAAACTTCTCTTTCATCATTTTTATAAAACTTTTTTTATTTTTTTTTTAATTTCTTACATATCTCAAAATACTGGGGGGAAATTGATACTGAAATAGTTTATCGTTCGAATGTTTTTTTTAATTAGCATTGTAAATGAAAAAAATTGTATCTTGATACTTAAATGTCATATCGCAATGCTTTTTGAATAGTTAGATGTCTAATGGTCTTCACTGTTCACAAAATATGCATGAAATAATAACTAAGATAATATAAAAATAGGGCATTTTTATATTAATAAGCACTTTGTAAAAACTCACTAGGGCGCGCGGTAGGGCTTGCAGGAACCGTACAAGACATGGGTGACTCGAGTCCAACACGTTCACGGATCAATCCGCGAGATGTTCATGTCTGCACCAGTGACGTGGTGCGGTGCGCGATGTTGGCAGGCCTGGACCTGACGTCACAGGACTGCAGTCAGTCCTCCTGTCATTGGTCGCCACATCGGTTCAAAGGGCCGGCAGGTGACGTACCATAGGATCTTAGGCGGTCGTGGCTATGTCGCGGCACGACTCGAAGTCATGATCCTGTGACTTAACACTATACCTTGGCACTGTCGACGTAGTCGATGGCCACTAGTTTTTCCCGGGTCGTCCTGTTTCCCTTACAAGCACACTGCACGGCTCATTCATCTCAAGGTCGTAATCGTACTGCCAAAATAAAATTATACAACCACGCTATTCGTTTATTTCCATTCAAAAACTTAATTTCTCAAACAGCATACAAAAGTTTCCCTCTGAGTTCCAGAGCTAAACGTGTATTAGGAAACAACGAGTCTGGCATGTGTTGCTGGAGGATTTCGTAATTTTTGATGAGTGCGAAAGAAGAGAAAATAAAAACCTCTCTCACAGCCCGACATTGTATCTCCTCGAATGATATTTCATGTCGCCAGAGGACTTCAGAAAAAAAAATGCTGAGTGTGGAAATTTTTTTAATACTGTGGGAACGTTTAGGTGCGGCCGAATGTTTTTTTTTTCCTCCCTCTCTATTTCATCTGCCACTTCTCCTCTCCTCCCCCGCCCCGCCAGTCCTCCGTTCGCCGCGTCGTGCCGAGCTCCACTTATTAAATTCAAGCTTCAACGTATAATTTCTTTTCGGTTCCAAATTGCCTCGAGTTGTAATACCGAAGACGAGCCCGCCTAGGCTTTCAAAGATTTTTTGGGGGATAAATAAGGGCGGAAGGGGGGATGGGGTGGAGAAGGTTTCAAGGCACCATTTCGTTACTGCATCGCGACTTGACGAGCCCAGCTGCCGGAGAGGGGTGGAATGAAGGGTTGAAAACTGGGACTCCCTCTCCCCTGGTGCACGGGGAAAGCAGATGTTGAAACAAGACAAACCCCACCCTCGCTCGCTTCTAATGACACCGTACATTATTCCTTCTCCTCTAGAAAGAGCGACCAGAGAGAAGGGCTGAGTTTGGGAGGTTGGAGGAGGGAAGGGGGGGTTACTGGAGCAGGAAAAGAGGCTTATAGGGCATGAAATGATAACAATAAAAATAAATTTATGTTTATTGTTATGGCTTCCTATCTACTGTAACTCTGGTAAAATATGCAGCCCAGTTGGCCAATTCTTTCGCCGAATGTTCCCCGCGTTGAACGTGGGTTGTCCTGCCGTTGGCCGTGCGTTGATGCTGAGATGCGGTGGCTCTTCTCAAGCCCCTTCATCCACGGGAAGAGGGTGCGTTCAGTCCATCGGCAACATCTACTGTTTTATTTTAATTTTTACTTATAAGAGCTTTATACGTGTCTGAACCATCATCGGATCCGTCTTCCTACAGTTACAAAGAAACAACTCAAACTAGTTTATAAAATAATTTTTTAGAATTCCTGAGTAGGTTAGTAAAATATAACTTTAATGTCCTATAAAATAGCATTTCACGGAGCTTTTGTACGGATCCAACTTAAAATGCAATAACTACAATCACTTGGCTACACAGTGAACTCTGCCAAATGCGCATTCTGGCCCCAAGTAAAATCAACATTATTTTACATATTAAAGGCAGTGTCGTTGGCTGAATGGCTGATCACCACTCTGCTCTGATTCCTAATGACTGCCTCACTAGTTTGTTTACATGTTTGTGATTGGTTTACAGTACTTCAAGGAGTTTAAAAGCACATATCCGATGACATTTGGTATCAAAATGTAGAACAGTTTGTATCCTGATCTGTTGCCAAACAAACGCTTATTTCCCTGTCCCTTACTAGGTACATGCTAATACAATTTTCAGTGAGCAGGTTTAGTTTCTGCATTACTGCAAAAGTTTTTATTATGTTATCACTAGTTGCTTTACATTATTCAGGAATGCACTCTGTAACATTCTACATTCTGCGTCATTTCCGCCAGCAGGAATATTCCCACGATTGCTCGGTAAAATTCATTTCTCGTTATTAGGTGCAGGGAAACATTCGCACGTTCAGAGTACTTCATGCTGCACTTTACAGCAGTGTGTATCTACCCGAACATTAGCTGCCTGTCAAGTGTAACTGCGTCAGTGAGTAGACAGTGTGGCTGGCAGCACGAGGTGAAGTCCTTGTTTCATGGGCGGTTTTCCATAGGTTATAAGTCCTCTAAAGTACAAAACAGTACGTCTTTATCTAACATGTAACATAACGTCCATGTGTTCTTAATTATAGCTGTCCTAGAACACTCTCAAATATTCCTGCTCCCTATTAATTTGTCTCGAAACGAGCAACCGATGAATTCTACAGATAAATCAGGACAAACTATTCAAATATAATTTTTTTCTGAAAGAATTATTCAATCATACATGACTTTAATAAATTCTTAATTTATATTCCAACAGTGGCACTGCTAACATTAAATGATTTTTAAAATTTTCGTGGACAATATAATAGTAGTTACTAAGCGAAATAAAACAAGCATTTAAAAATTGTGCGCAATAATGAAAACTGTTTCCACATAAAGGGGCGCGATAAGGTCGTCCCTGTCACGCCTAGGAAGTGCCCCATAGCCCCTACAGCAAAGACTATGGACATACGTGCACTATTCTCGCGACCCGAGTTCACTGTGTAGCCAAGTGATTGTAGTTATTGCATTTTAAGTTGGATCCGTCCAAAAGCTTCGTGAAATGCTATGCTATAGGACTTTAAAGTGATATTTTATTTACCTACTCAGGAATTCTAAAAAAAATATTTTATAAACTAGTTTGAGTTGTTTCTTTGTTACTGTAGGAAGACGGATACAACAATCTTTCAGTAGGAAGTCAATAGGTAGCCATTATTTAAGGACGGTTCTGTGCAATACAACTCAGCTAAATTCAAGCAAAGATTTTCTTCCAATAAGTATGCGATATTCACTCACATTGTATGAAGTGACAATAAGTGAGATTTAAAGTGTGGTGTAAGAAGACATCCGCTAAATGTGAAGTTAGTTTCTGTAAACATCTTGTTTATGGACACTTCCAAACTTGAGATGTTCTCGTGCAACTGAGAGGGAACCTCGGTTTGTTGGCGAAACTCGAGCAGTTCTGCAGCCGCGAAGATTTCCAAACCAGCGGTTGGATGTGGAGTTCATTAGCAAAACGCTAATTACTGCGAGGGTGGCCTCTGATCCACCATCCCCTCCTCCCTTCTCGCTTACCTCCTCCTTTTTCGTATTCTTCCACCCCTTACCATTCAGCTCCCCGCTTCCGTTTTCCACCACTCACGATCCGATTCATGGAATTCATGACAACTGTATCACCGCTGTTATGAAGTTTCTTAAAACAATGTTGTTTTCGTGCTCTTGAAGTTGAGCTGGTGGCGGGGTCGACAGACTCCGTGGGCTGTACTTCGCGCCTTGCTTCATAGAGTTTCGCTTAACCTCCCCTCAGTGAGTCCTCATTGGCTGTGTGACGTCTCCCCTCCCGCGCCGGCACAGAGGGTCAGGCTGGTGTTTCTCGAGTACCGGAGCTCCTTCGTCGTCTTGGTCTAGAAGCAGGAACATGCTCTCCAGCTAGTCTTCTGTAAGTCATTGTAACCAGCGCGTGGGTGTGTACTACCGTAACTTCTTGATTTCGGTCATATTCGTTGCACGGTAACTTTATCGTACAGCATATGATGAAAATTTTATATATTATAACTCGTTCAGTTTATTCTATCTTTGTTCAAGGATTTTAAAAGACTGTGCTAAACTAATATATACTGTAATACAAATACGAATGTGTTCTCTTTGCAGTCTAAGATAGTGTGCTATAATTTTAATATTATTTTTATTTGTTAGCTAAATTAATAGTTTAAGGAATACTTGTAAATTTTACACAAAAAAAATACTGTAAATTGGTTTTTAAGTTAAATATTGGATTGTCATGTTAATATTGTTAACCTCGAGCATACATATAACCCACTGATTGTGTGAACGCCCGGCGGGTGTGATGGTTCAATTCGGGAAGACTACACTGTTGATGGTCGCCAAAAGTATTTTCCGTAAAAGAAGATTGTGTGAAGCTTTCAACTATTGATTAATTTAACTTACAGACTGTAAAAGATAGTCGAAATATTGAATTTTCATAAATTTATTGGCAGTTTTCCACATCCCATTGGGAGACAGAGATTTTTGCTCATTTGCCCAATACATACTAGCCGAGGAAATTTTATCAAAATAACTGAAATTGACTATGTTAAAATAATACATAGGTGTAATTTTATTTCTTGTGCCAAAATACGTTTTAAAACACTTTCATAAAACAGTTTCAGAAAATAGGAATTTTAACTGTTTCTGGTTGGAATAAGTTTGTTAATTTAAAACCACTTCTATAATTTTTCTAAGGTTCGCATAACTGATACTTGTGGTACTATTGTACATGTATGATTAGGCTTTTATGCTTAAGTAATTGTGTACAATTGAATATTAGGGGCACTATAACACTATTAAAATTGTTTTACATTTATATTGTCCATGTTATATCAATAACACTACTGTATTGAATTGTCATCTTCATATGTTGGCCAAGTATCACAGATGTAATATGAGAAATAATTATTTACATAACAAAATATAGTAGAAATATTATATTACCAAATTCGAACAATGTGATTATTTTATATTTATGGTTAACCTATCCATAAAAGTATGGTATGTTATATCTGTGTATAGTTTTTACACCTCGTAGTAGTTATTACGCTACAAATGTGTAAATACAACTGTGAGGTTATAGTTTGTATGTTCATGTGCAACACACACGTGATCGCACATCGTGTTTCGGCGCCGCCCTTTTGAAATTCTTTCTTAAGTAACTTGCGCCTTGGAGGCATGCTTATTGTTTATCTTGACTTGGTCTCATCGAGCCATGGTAAATACGTGTTTGAGTTTTGAGGACTCTGCATTTTGGCAAAGCATCGCGAGCCTAGTGCTTGCTTCAGTGAGTTATGATTTTGCAAGCTTTTGCGTTTTCGTTACGAGCGAGGTAAAGTGATTTGCCTAGATATTCGGATGCGTGGCCATATTTAGGCTAGTATTGGATATTTATCTGCATTCTCTCAAATTTACTCAAATATCTTGATTGTGCCATATGCACCATTTGCCGCTGTTGTGTGGCCTTGCACTCGGTCCGTTAGGGCAGGAAAGTGGTTGTAGACGACAATTTTACATGAGGCAGATACTCGCCATTGGAATATCGTGTCATGCTCACGGTCTTTATAAGAAAGCACCTACCTTAAATGTTTCATGTTGTAATATTTAATCAGCCCTGTTGTGTCTGGTTGAGAACGTATGTTTCATAAGGTTGTGCTTTGTAAACGTTATTACGTGCCTAGCTGAAGCATATAAAATTGTAAGAATTTATGGTTACGGATTTATGACGGTCTCGTACAATAAGCCATAAAGGTCGTGTTCAGGTCCGTTTGATGTGGTATCATGCAGGAATTAATGTATCCAGTGAAATTCTGTTATCTGGTAAATTGGATGTTGTGTTTGATGTCAGTTTTCATGACACGCAACGAACGTGTTGCGTGCTGAGGAGATATTGCTTTCTTTTGCGAAGGAATTATGGTTCCAGCATTGGTGTTATGCCTGCAGGGTGCGAGAATGTCGAGTACTAAGTAGCTGTGACAGGGAAAATTGAATTGAGAACATATTTTTAGTGCATCAGCTCACATGAGTTCTTTACCTATTGTTTTACGTTCACTCTTGTCAGTGAACAAATTGTAACCGCATTTGTGTGTACAAATACTCTTATTTCCTTTTTTCTATCATGTTCACTTATTATCTTTTGTATTGGCCAATTTATTGTAAAATTAGTATTGTATTTCCCAGCAGGCCGCGTCTCTAATTCATGACGTCAAAATCTTTGTGTTGGATACTGATTTGTAATTGCATTTTCTACGTATTCATGCGCTTTTTACCTTACATGTGTGATTCGATGCTTGGTATATTCTAGGGGTTTGCATTGCACATTTGATGTGTACTGCGTATATAATTATTAAACCATTTGCAAGTATAACTGGATCTTTTTAATTGGTAGAACATGTTGCCTTTAAGTGTGAAACATATTTATAATCAGTTTTCCTACGTATTTTATATAAAGTGAGATATTAAAAGATGACTGTTTTGAATTTTTCTTTATACATTAGTGTGATTTCCCATGACACCCACTATAGCACTTCTGATGGTGAAATGAGGGGTGAGCCCTTCAACGCACAACACTTCGGACACACGGCATTGAGTCTAACACAAGGCTTTTCATTATTTTTACTTGTAATAATGCATACGATTTGGGTGGTTCAAAAGTGTATAGTACAAATAATTTTGAGCTTTATTAAGTGCTATTCTCCTCTCATTCTTTCGTTTAGAATGCCTCGTATGTTTATATGGGCCAAATATAATTTAGTATACTGGATAAATATTCACTGAGACAACCTCCTGGAGTGGAAAGCACAGACTGAAGGGACGAGTGACACACGTGACACAGCAATGAAACAATGGCGGAGCGCGACGATCGAGTGTGTTCGTTGGAGTGGCTGGAACGTAGACCATGACGTGAATGTCTACCTGGAACATCCGTCCGAATGATAGTCAAAACATACAAGGATAAAAAGTCGCTGCAACATATCTGCATCGTACTAAAAATTTATTGATGTCGGGAATGTTTGGAATGTCGAGACGAACGAAGAGATGAAATTGTGTTTGAACAGTAAAAAAAAAAACACAATCACAGGACATGTAATAAAAAAAGACGTGGAAACCATTAACTGTAAAGGCTGTGCTTAAATCCTTCCTCTCTATGTGTGTGTGTGTGTGTGTGTGTGTAATCTAAAGACATAACACCCGACCAGACACCAGGCTAGGTCTAGTGAAACGTGGACATGATATCGTGTATGACTGTTCGCAATAAATGCCGCAAGCAGCCAATCGGAAAAGGGAACGCGGCACTTTACGACGGTCCTCGCCGGAGGACAAAGCGAAGTCCGAGCGCTATATCCCGCCGCTCGACAAGAACAGCGGGTTGCCACGCTCGAAGGCGCAGTGAATGTGCGAGTGAGAAATCAAACCGATAAATTATTATTTTTTGCCCTCTCCCAGGAATCGAGGTAACATACCTCACCCTCCCCCCCCCCTTCCTTGCTTTCTCGCACAAATCAAAATTAAAAGCAAATCACCCACGTTTCTGATCGAACAGTCTCGTTGGCGGAAAAAAAAAAAAAAAAACGGAGAGTGTGTTGGTTCTGCGGCTGTTGACATTCGATTCCTGAGAGAAAGAGAGAGAGTGTGTGTATATAAACGATAGAAGTGTGTGTGTGTTTAGACATAGAGAGGGGGAATGTAAACGAGGGAGAGAGAGTGCGTGTGTTTAGATAGAGAGAGAGAGAAAGCGGGATTGTCGCTTTCAAACTGTTTGAATTTAATTCCAGTTTTCGAAGCAATTACGTCCACTTGCTGCGACCGCATGGCCGCGGCCCAGCGACTGGGCGAGGGGGTAACTGGGCACAGGGGGGGGGGAGGGCCGCAGGGATTATTACTGGCGTGGAGCAGGAAGGGTTGCTTGGAGCAGCGTCAAGACGCACCATTGGGGTGGCTTCCCGCCTCCCTCTGGGTCATTCCCGCACTGCAGCGACTGCAGTGTACCGGTGCAGCAACGTCCACTACCAGATATCAGAGAGTGGTTGACCACATTGGCGTGATCCGCAACAACGTCTATCAGTGTTCACTCTTCTTTACTCGACTGTTTATCCAGCTTAACATCTCATTGTCAGCGAGTTTCGTCTCCTCAACCTCTCGACCTAGCCGTGCGCTCTCCAGTAACATGCCGCGATTGGAAAAGGCGAATCTATTTCCCGGTTCTCGGAACCCATGTCAGGCACTGGCAACAGTGTCTGGCATGTAAAAGATCCATCTTTTCTTCTAACCGGGACTATGCCCATTTGGGATCAGATGCCTGGGGGAGTTTTGATGTATTCATGCGGTGTTAACCTAATAATGTGTCAGCGAGTTCATTGGAGGCAGATCGCACAGAAACACACACCAGTTCGTCTGCGTTGTCGTCGTTGTGTTGTCCACAATGCCTGTTTAGGTTCATCGTTTGACATCAGCTGATTTAGACTTGTCTTCTGTGGGTTTATGTTTTCATTTTTATTTCTTATTTTGCATTTATGCATTTTTCTTATGACAAACAGAACAAAACTGCAATGGCGTATGTCCTAAAAATTGTATTAAACCACAATTCAAGTATTTTGTCTTGTAAACCAAAGTAAGTTTAAGTGAAACAAACTTAATGTACTTAGGAGCAGATTTTTTCCCAAGGAAGCATATACTCCAGAATGTAAATACATAAAACTGTCATTTGCAACATAAATGCAGCGAGAGTGTTATTTCACGCGTGCATACTATTTTTTTAAATCTTATAAAGCTGTTTCCAGTCAAGAATCATCACAATATATTTCACATATTTAAAATATATGGTCCCTGATTATGTTTTACTGGACCGAACAATAAATCATTAAAGCATGTTCCGTTTTATAAAAAAACCCATAGCCGTATAGTACCTATTTTATTTCAAGTTATTTCGTAACACATTATGAGTAAACGTATATTTAATTTCAAACAATTTCAATTCAGTCTCTTTAGCATGCAATATATATATATATATATATATATATATATATATATATACTCTGTTATGTTTTTGTTGGGATGGAAAAAAGTAGCTTGGCCAAATAAAAATGTAATTTGACTAAAAGAATGTTAACTTTTGATTTAGCTCTATGGAAGTGTTTGGTGGAAGCAGCGAAAGAATTCGCCATGCAGCGAGGGAACTCCATTACCCTCGCTGCGTGTTACGTAATCAGCCTGCATGGCTGCGTGCGAGCTTCTGGGAAGCTGCAGCGAGGGGGGGAGGGAGGCAAGTGAAAGTGAGGATTCCAGAGCACAGAAAGATTTTATTTCGGCCAGAAAATATACGTTAGTAATAATTTAAAAAAAAAAGACTCGGCACTGTCCGCGTGGACCTGCTAAACTAGAAAACTAAGTAATTACTTTTTTATTGCCTTGTTTTTTTTTTCGCTTCGCTCTTGCGAGCTTGGTGAGTTTAATTTCATTTCTCGTGGCATGTTTATTAAAGTAGCATTTTTAGAGAGTTGTGAAGATGGCCAGGTGACTAACTTGTTTATTACAGGTCGGGCAGCGGAAAACGAGTTGTGGCGAGGTGGAGAAAAAAAATTCTCCTAAAACAATTCTTCTTATTCATGATACGCTTGATAGGCCTCATGTTGCCCTTTGCTGAAGATTAAAAATGACATAATTATGACTTATTTATTTAACAAAATTGCTTACAATTCGGAAGTATAGCCAGCTTCGAACGACCTGCATATATCGTAACGTTTTAGAGTAGTTTTGTATTCAGCTGGTGATGATTCATCATTATCTTTGACGATTTGAATTGATCAGACACATTGCCTCGAGGCACTCACTGTTCTTTCTTTCGCCAGTATTCTTACAATTATCGTCCAAAGTGCTTCTAAGCAATAACACAGCCTGTTTCCTCACGTTCAGTTTCAGATTACTGTACACCGCAGTGAATGACTTCAGAGTCGTGTGTTTACCGACAGCTTTGATGTTTCTCGCTGTCGCCCTGACTTCGAGGAAGGGTGTTCCGTTGACCCACACGCTGTCGCCATCCTGACACGTGTCCTTCCTGGCTGCCCTGAAAGAGGACTCCCTGAAGGCGGGATGCTGCGGTCCTTTGTGGCCATCTGAGGCGCGCCATGCTCACAATTCCCCCCCCCCCCCTCCTTCCCCGCATTCTTATCCTCTTTGACTCGCGGCAGGTGAAAATACCCGTTCTCTCCCGGTCGCCCCTAACCTCACTTCCCTACGGAAAACCACACACCACAATATATGGCAAGGAATTAGGGCGCGAATATAATATAATCCAAAAATAATTTCCTGGCTTAGGCACCGCCTCTCGGGACTCAACCATGCGCCGGCGGAGGGTTTTACATGTTAGATGCTTTTAGGTGCGCTTAAGACATTCATCGCAACCTCGCTTTCGAAAACGAATTGGGCACTGCGAAGAAAATGACTCGGCTTTAGAAGGAAGAATGCTACAAAGTTGTTTTTATGATTTTTTTTTTTTTTCAATGTTGCAATATCAAATACTTACAAATGCAAATAACTTTAACTTGTTAGTCCTTTTTGTTCGTCCTTGTTCTTCTGGTTTCAATGTAAAACGCGATAATTGTTTACTATTGTAGTAGACCTATATAATTTATTTTATTTGTTATTTTGAATGAATTTAAGGTATCAGTCAATTCTTCATACAGGTTTTAATTAAATGTTTCATGTTAAATATTCAGTATTTTAAAGTCTGTAGCATAGCTGGACCGTACGGCACACATATAAAGAAGCAGAGACGGTATTAGTGTACGTTCACTGTAAAAAAAGTTTTGTACTTTCCGAGGCTAATCCTTGGAATCTCAGTTACAACGATAACACTTGTAAAATTACAAGTCAGAAATTTTGGTCTGAAACAATTGTTCATAATACAAAATTTATTGCAAGGGGTTAAAAAAACTGTGGTTGGGATGAGAAAAGAAATAAAATTTCCTTACTCGGTGCATTATCGAATCCATTCTTATTTTTGTTTATCTTTCTAAATATTGTGTAAAACTATTGTTAAAATAAATTCTTACCTAAACAACGATTACTGCAAGGAGTGGAAATAACAAGGTTTGCAAGTAAAAAATAATCATTTCTTTTAAATAGATACACTATTAAATCCGTTATAATTTATTGTATAAATCCTAAACTTCATCTAAACCTTTAGCTGAAACATTTTTGATGAAACATATTTCTACCGTAAAAACAGTGATTGAAATTTAAAAAAACAAATAAAAACATTGTTACTATCAAATTCGTTTGAATAGATTTGAAACCAAATTTTTATTCGACCTCATTAGTGCAAGGCATAAAAAAAGTGTTTGAAGTTCGAAAAATTAAATAATTAATTATCTTAGTTGGCATACAATATGAAATTAGTTCTAAGCTATTTAGTGCTGGATGTATTGAGATAAAAATATTCGTAATATTTTCGCTGCATGGAAAATTAGCAAATATTGAATCGATCATTTTTTAATATTGGAGAACATGTATATGTATGTAAATTTAGTTCTTAAAATTTTCCAGAAGTGTATACAAGTTTCCAAATGTTTCCAGAATAAATAGGTACTTCGAAATCTACCTAATCCTGTAGACTGTTCCGAAATGGATTTTTTAAATTCAATTGATACCTATTTTTTTTGTATCTGATCACGCAATCAGTCTTGTGATTGTACTCTGAGTTTAAATTGAGCAAGTACACGAAGCGTTCAAAGCATGGAACAGACGTATCTCAATAAGAAGGGCAGGTTACACTATTGTGTGGACAGGCCCCTTATGAATTAGATAATTATAAAGAGGGTACTAAATTAATAGCAGTGGACATTCTTGTATTAAATCTATGACTTAATTTTTAAGATATCCCATTCCATGTTTTGCACAATATGCTTATAAATATGTTTTTTATTATTTGGTCTAAGTTTAGACAATTTTTGAAAGTGATAGGTAATCGAAATTAAGTTCTAACTATCAAATTTGAAATAAAACTTAACCTAATGTGCTCTACATATAATAAGTTGTGACCTCTTTCTAAGGAACAAAATTGGGACTACATTGACATGATTATGTTGTTTATTAGAGTATTTTTTATTGTTTCACGATACCGACAAATGAATACATGACACTTGGCTAATGTTAATGCTTCGCGAGTTACTCGGTGTAGTGGTACGTCGCCACCACATCTGCCGCGCTCAGTCCACCGTGTGGCAAGCAGTAGGAGCTGCCATCCTGTGTGTACTCCCCTGGGCGAAGAATGCAGCGACCCCTCAGGAGTCCAGTTAGCCAGGCTGCCGATGACTATACAACGCGGAGGGACATCGGAGCGGTCAGTTTGTTATTGCCAGATGATGGGTTCAGATCTCAGTTTCCAAAGCGTCGCAAGCGACTGTTTTTTTCCCCTTCGGAAGCCAATTGTGTTTCTTTGTGCTGTCGTCGTTCCTCGTTCCGTGGAGCACATTTATGTTTCAGGAACAAGAAACAATATACCGTGCTTATTAAACACAAGAATGTAAGCCAAATGTGTTGTTTTCACATGAGTGTGTACTATATGTAGCTCGTCTTTGACTGGTTTGCAGCAGAGGCTGCGCTCTACCTGCTTGGACATTATTCCGCGGGTAATGCATCGGTAGGATATTCCGACAAACGCTGTTCTGCAGCAGAAGCTTATGCGATTATTTCTGGGATGTGCCGGGGATGAACAAATACCGGTGGGATGCGATGAAAGTGAACTAAAAGCTGAAATGACTTAATCCCCCTCGAAGCGGCACCCAACTTCCAAGGCACGCGTTCGCTGGAATAATGACGTCATGACGCCGGTTCTTTCCACTTTCTTCCGAGCAGCTTCGCGAAATTAAGTTCACCACTTTTAAGTATTCGCAAGCTGCGGTTTTTAATTTGTGCGCGCAATCCGGTCTTAGCCTACTTCTACTTAACCTTGGTTCTCGAGCTAGCAGGAGAAGATTTATTCTTCTCGGTTAATCCAACGGAAATTTGTCTCTCTACAGAATTCGGATAAATATCTCTTAGTTGGAAACTGAGTTTAAATTCGGGACGAACGTTGAGACGCTGGCGTTTTGATAGTAAAGTTTGCTCGTTGTTCGAGAACTTCAGGCATTATCGCAACTCCATAGTCGTTACTTTAGAGTGTATGCCTCACAGATGTTCAATAAAACATTTATGGATACGACAGCAGTAAATTAAAGTATTCCAGCGGCGGGAGTAGGGGTGGCTGGAGCCATGGTACGCCATCTTGGATTGTGACATCATGGCGGCCATATTAGATCACACTTGAACATCAAGGTTTACCATACAAGCAGTCCATCCACAATTTGTCTTTTAAAGATCCGTGCGTTACTACTTCATTGTAAGGTTGATGATGTTTTTGCTTGATATCTTAAAGAAAAATATAAAAATTTCCTATGACTCACTTAAGGTATTTAAATAACAGTAGTACTATATCAGTAATGTCAGTATCTGTCTTGGGTCAAAAAGGTTCGTATTCACCCAATAGACTTCCTTTTAACTACTGTGATATGACGTTCGCATTTTCCCATGATAGACACGAAAAGGGTAAATGTCTGAAGAATTCTTCTCGCATGGAGATTCACTGTAATAGTGTAATTGATGGTTTACACTTATTTACAGTTGAAACTTCTCACAGGGACCAGCAAAGTTGGCAGTTCTGGAAAGAAAACGTAGAGTTGAGTTTTCTCAAACTCTGCATTACTGCTAGCTAGATGGTGATGTGCTTCCCCAGAAGAAGTACGACAAGTGCCTTCTATTATTATCAATAATAATTGTTAATAATAAATTTCAACGACATGGAATGAGAAATTCATACAAAAGACTATTATTAAAGGCATATTAAAATCAATAGTAGCAACTGCAATAGTGACATTCACTCAAGCATGGATATTACCTACTTGTATGTAGTGAAATGATGTCCTAGAAACTCCCCCAATTATCCTTGATTTAGAATGCAAATGTTCTGGTGCTACCACAAAATTTCTTGCGTTGCAGACCGAAATTTGCAGAATTGGATTACGGATTCGGTGAAATCCACGCAACTCTTGATACATAGAAATAAAAACCTGTGCCATAGTTCGAACAAAGTTTGATTTGATGATAGTCTGTAGTCTTTGTAAAATTTTCTCGTATCTCACCATATACTGATTTCAGTCTTAACATTCGCTTAAAATGTGTATTCTTCTTCGTAGAACACGTCAGTATTAGTTAATTTACTACTTTCTTCAGAATTGTTTTCTTGAATAATGTATACCTAAATAGACCAAATATGCTAACATCTGTATAGTTATATGGGTCTCTACGTTCTTACACGTATTTTTGGTCACAATAACTTATTACAAATTTTTTAATAGGAACATAAAGGGAAACTCGTAAAAAATACGCGAGACAAGTGTTTTTAGCGAACCTGGCGGCTTGGAGACTTACAACATGTGTTTAGAGTGCGTGAGTCTAGTTACAAATAGCGGCATCTAGCTAGAAAGCAATTCAGTAACGTGTCTCGCGCTTCGCCAGTGCTTATTACTATTTACAAAACGCAATTATTGTTGTTAAAACCAAATATTTCTATATAATCATCTTTGTAACGCGTAAATGATGGATACCGAATAATTTACTGGGCCATGCGTCAACAGAACTATAAAATAGCCATTGGAATAGTTGATTATTTAAATTAAATAAATACAACTCTATAAGTAACCTTACTACGTATATGTTTTTTTTTTAATAATGTGTTGCCGCTTACGGGACTTGGTCGCAGACACGTGCTGCCCGCGTCTTGGCCACGTGCAGGAAGCGGCGGGGAGTCGCAGACCGATACAGTGGCGCTCCTGGCGAGCGCGGGCGGGAATTACAGCGCTCCTCGGGTGATTACACTGCCGTGTTATCTTTTCTTTCCCCGCGCCTGCCCCATGGAGTTAAAAAGTTAGGGAGTAGGTGTGTGTAATCTCTGCTGTGTTACCAGTTGAAGCCAAAACAAAAAAAAACGACCACGCCCCCTTGTGCGAGCAAAACATCACTGGTTGCAATGCATTTAAATGCAGAATACTGTAGTTTGTTAATCCGATATTAGCTACCAACGGCGTATATGTGCAATTTTATCTTGTTAAGTGTATGAAATGAAATATAATGTTGTCTTGCAAGACTGTAACGTGTGATTTTTTAGTAGAAATAAGGCAATAAATCCCGATATATGTAATGACGAAATGGGTTATAAAATTAATGTATTGCTTACTTAACAGCATTCAGGTAGGGTGCATTGATGTTATTTAGGCAGTATGTTGTGTCAATAACATTATACCCTTCTTGTTTACATTATTTGTGCTTTAAGAAGGTTTTTTTTTTCGTCATTTCATTTATCGGACTATTACAGTGTTAAAGATATTAGCTTATTACCTACATGTTACTGTAAACGAAATGAACAAATTAACTTATATTTAAATTCTCGTCATAATTATTAGGCCTATGTGTATGGATGGATTAGCTGTCACGAACCCACTCGCCTATATTAACATGTAAATGCTACAACTTTTGCATTTTATATATTTATTTATTTATTTATTGCAGTGGCCACGCAATAGCAAACATACCAGTAGTTTCTTCAGAGCTTAAATTATTCCTTTGCACGAATATTTCACTTAAGGAGCCAGTACTGTAAAGTAAGAGTAATAACAGAGGGCACACATGCCTACCTGCAGCAATGTTGCAGTGATTACTACATTTGCAACTTTTTTTTTTACTATAGCGATTCCAAGTGTTATATATTTATACTGTCTACGTTTTAGTTATTTTTCATCCTACAATTTTAGCCTTAAATGTGTGCCTTAAGCTTCTTTGAGATCAGTGAGGATTATAAAATGCTAGTGAAGATATATTTAACTCGAAAATTATATTTTTGTATATTTTTTTTTCTCATAGGGGGCAATATTTACCCACAATTTCCCTAATATTCATATCCATTCAACTATAGATTTGCAAAAATTAGTTCATAGAAATTTTTTCTAGGAAACCTAATTATTTTTTGTCAAGATTTTTTCTTGGTTTCTCTTACTTGATGACACACATAAATACTATGTAGCATTAACCAATCAATACTTACTAAGACTGCAGATAAATACAAAAAAATACTTATGTTTCTGATTTGTAATAGGTAAAACAGTTATTCTTGAATGGAATAACAAGATCACTTGAAGCTCAAAAGGAAGAATACATACATAGCTACTAGAAGTTTGACTGCAAAAATTCTCATTGACACTTAAACAAAATTGTCTTCGTAAACATGTTTTGAACAGAATCACTAGTTAAAATTATATTCTTAACAAAATAATTGAACCTTATACAAACATACTTATCAGAAACTGCTTTTGTCAAATAAACAATATGATTATTCAATGGGGACAAGTCATGCATATGTTGATTCAAAGAGGAAAAAAATGTCTTTTCATCTTACAAATCCTTTGCACGTCCTTAGACGGGTATGTTAGTCCACCTCTATCTTTCTGTGCAATTAATGAATTTTCAGCATTTACCTCTGGCAACTGGCACCTACATCTTAAATTGTTAATTCCTGAAAAACACTAAAAATATTTTACAGCATTTTTAATGTAGCTATACTAACCTAACCTACAATCTAGTGTTGTAACTAACCTAGCCTAATCAAACACTATCCATATTTGACTACTTCGAAAGAAAAATTTTCGAAGTTGATTTTTATTACTTTAATTATGTAAAATTTACGCCGGGGTAATTTTAGAACAAAATGATACTAAACCACTCTGCATAAAACTAAAAGTGAAATGTTTTACAGATTAAATCACTTCTCCTCAACCATTTCCTCACCATATTTTTTAAGTTAAGTCTTTTAATCGTTGATGATAAAATTGGTACATTATTGGGCTTTGGTAAAAGCAAGCTGGTAGCACATGTATTAAGAAATATGTTGCAAATTTAAAATAGGGTGAAATTATGCGAAATAAACTACAAAACAAGACGTACTGAAGTAAAAACTATAATTTATTAAAAAATAACAAGACATTACATAAATTTATATAATTTGGACAACAAAAATCAATGGAAAATATATTATGGTTTCATGCAGATAGCACGATCTATTTTATTTTATTTTTTTTTAATTTTTATTTTTTATTTTTTTCAATCCACCTGCAGATCCCCACAGGAGCCAACAGCTCAAGTGATATAGACCTTGTCACATTATAAACAAAAATTAAACATAGTTAAAATTGCAATAAAATAATCAAGTTTACAATTATAATGAATTTTGCTAATCTACACTATCAACAAATAATCACAAATTTTACAATTTTCACAATTTACACAACACAACAAACAGTACATATTTTTCATTTAATATACTCTGAATCATTTATAGGGTGTCCTATTAATTATATAGCAAATTACATATTATTTACATTGTCATTACAAGATGTTATTTCACCAACTAAATAAATATTTTTTTCCTTTGATGTATTCTCTAACAATTTTTTTGATTTCATTAAAATTTTGTAGTAATATAATTTCTTTAGGTAGTTTATTAAATAGTGTTATACCTCTTAAGTTGTACTCCTTTTGAAAATAAAGTTGTGTTGTGGAATTTTGGTTTCAGTTTATAGTTATATCTTGTGATATATGGTCCAGTATGTTCAGATTCTACAAAATTATTTATATTAGCTTTTACAAATAAGAGCAACCTATAAATATATTCCGAAAAAAAAGGGAATATATTCAACTCAGTAAATAAAGGTTTACATGAGGCTCTTGTATCAGCTAAACATATAATACGTATGGCTTTTTTTTTTGCAAACTAAAAATTTTAATACTATTACTACACTTACCCCATATTTCAATTACATATATCATGTGTGTGTGAAAAAAATGCAATGTATGCAGTTCGTAGAGAATTTCTGTCTATAATTTGGCTAAGAATTCTGAGGGCGTAGCAAGCTTTACTTAATTTATGAATAGTTTGATTGATATGTTCATTCCATTTTAACTTATCATCAATATGAAAGCCCAAGAATTTAGTTGATTCAGTTTGACTTATCGCTTGATCCTGAAATTCAGATAATACTTGATCGAGCAGTCTTTTATTACCAAATTTAATAAATTTTGTTTTATTTATATTGAGTTTTAAATTATTTGCATCAAACCACTTATTCAAGTTAATTAATTCAAATTCAGTTTTATTTTTTAATTCCAATATATTTTCTGCAGTTATAAGAAGATTTGTGTCATCAGCAAAAGATATTATATTTACATCCGTTTGATAAGGTAAATCATTAACATATAGTAAAAATACTTTCTTGTGGTACCCCGGATTTAATATATCCCCAATCCGAGTAAATACCTTCCTCATTTTGATTTAATAGTACCTTTTTTATACATTTCTTTAAATAAGAGCTAAATAATTTAAGTTAATTTCCTCTTATACCATAATGTTCAAGTTTATTGAGTAATTTCATGGTTAACTGAATCAAAAGCCTTTGAAAAATCACAAAAAACACCATAGGATACATGGACTCCAGAATCTAAATTATTTTATATAGTTTTAATTAACTGATAAATAGCCAATGTGATTGATTTATTTTTTTGAAAGCCGAACTGGTGAGGATGTAAAATATTATTAGTCTCAAGAAATCTTACTAGTCTTATATGCATAATTTTTTCATGTATTTTTGAAAAAATTGGAAGTAAACTTATTTGGCCTATAATTGTTAGCATCAGTTCTACTTCCTTTTTTATATAAAGGTATTAGTTTAGTAATTTTTATTCTGTCAGGAAAAGAAGCTTCTTTTATGGAAGTATTTATGATATGAGTTATTGGAAATAAAATTTGTTTTGCACATTTTTTTAATAATAAAAAATAAGTTATAAAAATCCATTTATGTTTTATTACTTAATAACGCAATTGCCTTTGCAACCTCTCTCTGTAAGAGGATATAGTATAAAATTAACATAAATTCTTTTAGTTTTCTTTAGAAATAATTTGGATGGTCCATTGTATTTGTAATTAGTTTTTTTTAACTGTAACCCAAGGTAATTGAATTATGTTGTTATGGACTACCTTACTAGATATATTACTTAAAAATTTAGAGGCTAAGTTTCTCTTATCATTCTTATTATATTGCAATCCATGCCTTGTAAAACATGTTCTAGGAAAATCCCTAACATATATTACTCGTACAAGATTGTACTTACTACAGAGTCAGAATTTTTTCATTAGTTTTCCTTATCCCTATATTTACACATGAGTTATCCATCAAGTCAAATCTGTGTGGGATTGTACATACCGCCACTTTTGTGTTACATAATGAAGGTAATACATATTTCAAACTGAGATACACATTTTTTGATTCTTTCTTGAACGCGTAATTTCCACCTGCTACTATAACTATCTCATCTTCTTTCTTGAGACATGTCTTGTCTTCTCTTATTCCTCTCACCACTTCAATTATAGAAGCTCCTGGTTTGATATAAACTTACTTGTGAAATTTAATTCCCGTCTGCTTTTTCGCTAGCCTATTTGTACAACCATAAGCACAACACGAATTTTTTGATTCTTTCTTGAACACGTAATTTCCACCTGCTACTATAACTATCTCATCTTCTTTCTTGAGACATGTCTTGTCTTCTCTTATTCCTCTCACCACTTCAATTATAGAAGCTCCTGGTTTGATATAAACTTGCTTGTGAAATTTAATTCCCGTCTGCTTTTTCGCTAGCCTATTTGTACAACCATAAGCACAACACGAATTTTTTGATTCTTTCTTGAACACGTAATTTCCACCTGCTACTATAACTATTTCATCTTCTTTCTTGAGACATGTCTTGTCTTCTCTTATCCCTCTCACCACTTCAATAATAGAAGCTCCTGGTTTGATATAAACTTGCTTGGGAAATGTAATTCCCGTCTGATTTTTCGCTAGCCTATTTGTACAACCATAAGCACAACACGACATTGTTTTATTTCATTAAAAACACCATTTCAAACTTGTATTCGCCGTTCGTTTTGGTCGCATTAGTGGGCGTGTCCCAAAAAGCAACATGACTTCAGCATCCACGCCAAACAACCACTCCCTTACTTCTTACCTCCATGGCATGCCCCACCTTGAGGCCGCTCTCCGGGGCGGCGGTTGCCAGCCGCGACGAGGCTGGTAGCTCAGACCCCAGAGCTGCGCTTGCTGCTCCACACACAGAAACACTCTCATACATGTATTTGTTTACACGTATTAACAAGTCCATTTGAATTATTCACCAAAATATGACGGTAGAAGTCAAAGAAAACTTTATTTTTTTAATTTGCGAATATTTAATCACTATTTTACTTCTCAAATTTGATTGATTAATTTCTCAAAGTAAGTAAATATTACATTTATAACTGAAAATCAATCTTGAATATGTGACTATGTCGTTATAATTCATTAAAGTTTATTGAATCAGACAATTCACACACAATGTAGTTTTTCCAGAGGTTCTTCATTAATATTTTTTTTTGACGTGACAACGTCTAATAAATCGATGAACGCCGGCTACACGTACGAAAAAGTGTCCCACTACGGATGTCCCACTACGGATGTGTCCTGTTTGCTCATTGTACGCATGCGTGGCATCTCTCTTCCACTCGATTAAAACGACCATCGATTTGACTTTTCAATCATATTTTCGTCGTTTGAATTATTAATATTATGTAATTTAACGATCGTCCTCCGATTTTCAGCACAATCGGTACGGTTATTTAAAAGTAATGTTGAATATTTAAATACGTTTTGAACCAACAATGGTGTTTTACAGTTACACATAATACTTAATTCAAATTACAACCGGGATCTTTTGCACAATGTTTTAAAAAAATATTGTAACACATTACAAATAAGTTTGGTGTATTTGGGATGCGTATTTGTTATAAAATCGAGTTATAAAAACGAAATAATATTATTCCCCTACCGTGAACAAAATTTTTATAAACTTGTATATAATATCTGAAACTATTGGTTACCAAATATGGCCTCGTGGTTGTGAGGTCAGCGGCGCTATCTTCACTACAAATGAATGTCGGTTCAAATCCTGGCAAATGCTATAGTAGTATCTATAGTATATAGTAGTTAGTTTCCCTATGGTAGTAGTATAGCTAAATACATATGACTGTGGTGAATTGGGCGCCGTTGCTTTACTATCCAAAAGGGTATATTATGTTGATTGTGAGTAATTGAACACGTACATAAAAAATATGAATTAATGAGTAATAATTATGTTTAATGATCCAGATGTATGTGGCTTGTGACAGAAACATAACACATTTTAATAAATAAAGAACGACACACAACGATAACACATGCACTTAACAATCCTAACTATAAACAAATAACTACACAAAACATAACACTTCAACTGCAAATAATCTGTAATTAACTATTTTGTTAAGGGGAAATAGATATGGTGTAGGTTGATAGTAACAAAATTCTGAGTTTATATGGTTTAATGTGGCTTTCCTGGTTATTTTTATGTTGTTTAACATTCCGGATATACGTAGGCACAGATTTACATTCAAACAAAAGTTCGTTAATTTAAAATTATCATCACTCAAAAATTCATGTACGAGAAACAGTTTAGTGTTCAAACTCTTCAACTTACTTAAAATTACCGTAGCTCAGTGTCGGTAAAATCTAAGTGAAATAAATAAATATCGTAGAATTTATTCAATATATAATATTTTCACCTCGGCTATAGCTCAGGGTTTGCAGGAGTTCTGCTCTAAGACCACTGAGTAGAATCCTCTGTAAATGACACTGAAATAATAATATCAATTTGTAATAAATGTTCAATCAGATGTTAAAAAGTACATCATATGGGTGATTAACTTTGCAATAGTTAAAAGATTCCCAATTATAATCGCAGAAAAGTCTGTACTAGGGACGCTACCAAGCGCAAAAATGGCTACTTTTGGCTTAGAGCATAAGCCTCAATTTAATTTGTAGGTAACTTATCTCTTTGCCGCCGGATCTTGCTGCAAACACTCACGTTCGTAGCTACCACAATACAAATTAATATCAAGACACTGAATTTACTTTATTTTATAAGATTATGAAAAATATGCTAATTTAGATAAGGCCGGCGTCGGGATAGGCCCTGACGAAGAGACGCCGATTTATTACTTCTTTTTACATGACATAATTCACGGACGCATTTCCGCCCAAGGCGGTATGCTATTACACAAGATAGCCTGCGGCTGTAAACACTGCAGCCAAGAACAGGTAATCTAAATGTCGGTGATTAACAATCACCTCAAAACACAATGTAAACACAATTAAATATAAGATATCTGTGGTGAGACCAAAAATTACAATAAATAACAGAAGTGAAGTTACAACAATGAGTTAAATATTGAATCAGGTTAGGTTTGATGGTAGTATAGTCAGTTCAATGTTTATGAATGCTAAGCTGTAGCATGACAGTTCCGTAGTTTGCAGGTCAGACATATTATATAAGAGGGTTAAACAACAACATAGTATCATTACTAATAAAGAAATACATATATGATAATAAAACAATTAATAAGTAGTCTTATGTTGCTGTACGCGGTACCATGTAACCGTACAATGCGAAATTTTTTTTGTGCTTGTAAAAATAAATACAAGCACGCAACATTTCAAAAGTAATAAATATATTTGAATTAATGAATGCAAATAAAAGTAAATTTATTAATTAAATTGTACATTTCATTTCACTCCTTTGTATCCATACAAAATAGTGATAATTCAATAAAAATGATTTAATTTTATTCATAAAAGTATGCAGAAGTAGATTTTATCATACAAAAAATATTTTTAAAAAATTCTTCCTCAAAGAATATAATATTTTTAATGCCTAAATGGTTTGGTTGCAAAAACCTATTACGGCTCAGTCTCAGGCCGAATATGATATTTCCTTTTCTTCTGGATCAATCATTTCATCATTGTTTTGTAATGACGTTGTCACGTTAAACTATCGTCCGTTAAACGACTTTACAGACAACCAATTTTTTTTTCAAATATATTTTTATCGTAAGTATATATATAACAATAATTTTCATAATCACAATATCAAAATAAATTGAGTTTTTGTAATAAATATTTCGAGTGTGTTTAATTAAAGTGTTATGTTCAAGATTCATCAAGGGATGCCTTGGGCGCCTCACAACCCAATATTATCGAACACGAGAGGCGAGGAGGGCCGGGCGTATCTGCCAGAAGCATTTTATTGACGCATGGATAAGACGTGATCTCACGTGTGTATGATGTATTGTGTGAAAAAAAAATTCGATTTTGTTACGTTTAAAAATGGGCTGGGTCATCAAAATATTTTGTAACTTCAAGTAAATGTTAGTTTAATCGCATACAGACAAATACTTTTTGTAAAGAACTACGTTTTTTTTCTCGATGTAGTATTCTTGAAACGAAAGCTATAAACATTAACCTATACTACTGATAAGCAAATGAACTTGCACACGAAGTTTTTTTCTGCTTGAAGACGGTAGCGTTATAATAAATTACAAATAAAAAAATAATCCCATACAGACTTTTCCAAAAAATAGCAAAAACAATAGCATAGTTACAATACGTTCATACTTGATGAATACATTAATTAGTCGTATTTACGTTGAACGGACACTGGTTTGAAACTTGCGAGCTGATATTGTTAGCTATAGAGGAAAAGGAAATGGTATTTTTTTTCCCTGATGGAAGAATGGAGAAATGCTCAGAGAGCACGGAAACCTTTTCAAATGTAAATAACACATCAAGACTCCCAACACGATTTTCGGATATTGGCTGTGGCCGGGTGGCTACGAAATTGGCTCCAGTGAACACATAGTAACACTTGATGCAGTAATGCTACTGGAAACACCGCGCTGTCGTGACAGGGGTTCTCGCCAGAACAGCTCCAGCGATGCCACACTCGCGTCTAGCTACGGGCAAGAAGGAAGCGAGAAAGAACAGAGAATTTACCTTTTTTTCCCCTTCCCCGTTCCCGCTGCGTTTGATTTAGAACTATCGAAATCAATTGCCACTTGTTCCCCCGCCACCCCTGTCCACTAGTTCAGCATTCCGCGCGCCCCTAACACCCCCCCCCCCTCAGGCGATTTTACTAATTAAGGATCAATGAGGGTGTCGCGCGCCTCGTTGCCGCGTGGAGCAAAAAGAGGGGGGGGGGGGCTGAGAGGGGAAGAAAAAAACTCCCCGAGTCGACAGAGCGGGCAGAGCGGGCAAAAAAAAAAAAAAAAGAAGTCGTGGAGCGAATAATTGAAACACGTTTCTGGTTGATTGCGTCTCGCTCCGAGCGGCCCTCGCTTGTTCAGGAGATTGTTATCCTTGAGCCCCGACCATTCTCGCCCTCTCGTCGAGTGTGGAGTGTGCGAGGACGAGTGTGCGAGAGAAGGAGGAGAACACACTCCAAGAGCTACGTCAGAAGGCTCGCTCTCTGATAAGGCTCTCCTCAGTTAATGATATCAGTATTTTCAAGGAATTCAGAGGAAGAAAGGCGCTTAGTTCCAGGGGGCATTACACTAATTTCGTTATAAAGCTATATCAATATAGCCTAAATACATCACGATAGAATAATGTAGGCCCTTCGAAATGATTATGTTTGCAATAATAGAACAAACTTAAATGATTGATTTAAAAGATTATTGGGCTCATAGCGCTGCAGCCTATCCACTTACAAAGAGAGCGCGACTTGAAGACTTTGGACCCAAACGCTTCCTTAGTCTCTCCAGGAGGCGCCAGATAGCCACATGATGTTCCACACAAGCGCTTCGCTTCTCGAGCGATGTGCGCTCCAAATATGAGTCAGTCATTAAAATGAGTGGAATTATAGTAGCTTGAAATCCTGCCAAATACTTGTACATCAGTCAATCCGTGGTAGGAATTCACAAATATAGTAATAAGCACAAGCAAGCTTGTGTAGAGTGCATCTAGTCACTTTAATTTACGTGCGGTATTTTGACTAATGTAAACATTTAAAATGTTGTAACAATTGACAAATCAATAAATAAAAATAACTTAAGAGATCTTACATTAGATTTTGTAAAGTTTAAAGTTAAAGAGAGCAATAAATTTAAAACAAGGTAAAGTATAACATTATTTCAGAAAAATCTATATAAAAAAATGTCAAAAGTTAATATTTAAAGGAAAAAAGTACAAGTAAATAAGTTACAACAGTATATGAAACCTTACGTACATATTCAACAGTTAAATTAGCCAGCCGAAAATTTACATATTTAAATTTAAAAATACTTTTTTGTTTTTAATTTTCCAGAAAGACTAACTACAATTTTTAGACCCAAAATTGTTTTACGAAATAGATAAATAGGTAAATTAATGCTCTGTCGATGCCGTGTTGGATAGAGTGCTACATACATTGAATTGAAGCAGTTATAACATACAAGTAATCAAAATTCAACGATTTGGAGTAATTTCCCTTATTTTGTTCGAGAGTAGTGTGTGTGCGCGTTGCGTTCTGTCCAAAGGCAGGCTTGAGCCTAGTCACTGCTGGTATCACGGTTTGTTGATCCGAGTCTATATTGACGTTGTGACGTGATAGATGAAACAACAGTGAGAAGTGGTTCAGCGCCGACAAGACTTGGTAAACAAAAAGTAAGTCTAACTAGGTAGGGCAGACAGCAACTCGCACTATAGCTGAAGTAAGAGCATAATTTTTGCAATATTCAGGAAAATGGTTTTCTTACTTTTACTGTGTCTTACATCACGACAACGAGGAAGTCGTTAGACACAGAAAATAAATATATAAACGTAAATTAATAACAAATCGGAAGGAACGGGAGGGTTTGTTCACTAAGAGATGATCTCATGCCAGCCTTTTCCTGGAGTGTTGTTGAGCAGAAATGGGCACACCGGTGCTGGAACCTGGATCTCCAGAGACGCGAGGCCAGTGTTTTACCACTACGCCACAAGGCACGCCTTCATCTTCAGACTGCGCTCGCATGCTGTTGTGCGGACGACGACGTGGGACATATGGGCTCTTGCACGCGCACGGAGGGGGACACACCACAACGCCGAAATACCACAACGCCGAACGTACAGTAACGCCGAAAACCATAACGCCGAAATGCTAAATTGACCACAACGCCGACAGCTAGAAAACTGCTGTGTACCACAACGCCGAATAACCACAACGCCGAAATACATTAACCCCGAAAAATGTCATTGCAGGACTGCCACAATGGTTAGGTTAGGTAAGGTAAGCACACAAATTCATTCAGTTGTTTTTAATTTTGCTTCTGTGGCCTCCACCCCCCCCCCCCTCCACCACAGCAGCATTTTTGGGCGTTACTGTTTTCGGCGTTTGTGGTACACAGCAGTTTTCTAGCTGTCGGCGTTGCGGTCAATTTGGCATTCGGCGTTATGGTATTTGGCGTTGTGGTATTTCGGCGTTGTGGTAACGACCCCGCACCGAGCTACCACTCAGTTGCACACCAAGCCACGGACCACCACGTCACCGAATCAATTACTCAGAGCCCAGCCGATGAATTTTTACTCCCCCGCGGCCGCTGTGATCGCAACCCACGGTGGGAGAGGGGAGGGGGAGGATGAAGAGCCCCGTTTCAGAACGGGACGAGACTAGAGGGTATCACGGGTTATGGCGTTGCCAAATTTTTAGTGTCCATTTTGAAAAATACACCAATAAACTTGATTGAAATTCGTACTCCTGCAAAAATCATCAGATCCAGTAAGTAATTAAAATTTTTAATGACATGTTATGTGTTTTTTGGATACATGTATATAAATAAAAAATGTAAATATTCGTTCAAAATCTTAAATCTCTGAAAGTTCTTCGCCGATTGCTTTGAAATTTTGACACAATGCTTCATTCGATTATGTGAGTGTTTTTATATACCTATGTCGCACCTGTGACAGACGAAATGATATATAAATATTTATAGGTAACAACATCGATTTTTAACTTTTTCATTGCTATAGTGTGGCATATTGTGGCCAGTTCCCTGGCCTCATTAGGAATGTAAGATTTACTTTGTAAATTTATTTCGTTAGATCATTTCTGATTTTATATTTTATTATTTATTAAATGGTATAATTTTTTAGCGATTTATTTTAAGGATAAAGTTAGAGATGTTTGTAAGTTAAGTTTTAAAGACTTTTAAAAGCAAAAGGCTAAACTTTACTTCTGGCAAGTTTAACGTACTTGGGAATTGCATTTGAGTGGACGGTGCCTAGGATGGACCGCGCTAAAAAGTGTGTTTTCAAACTTACTCGGTTGCTAGCATGGCCCGCGCTAAAATTGTATGTGCGAACCGTCGCGGCACCTACGATGGCCCGCGCTAAGGCTGACTTGGGAGCTGGTGCGCACGCGAGTTTCGGCGGCCGTCTTGTTGCGTTCAAGAACGACTCAGCGGGCTGGCCTGTGACGTCAGCGCAGCTGAGGGTACCACCGGCCGCGGAGAGCAGGACATGTTGTCTGCAAGTGTGTCTGGAGGCAGACGGAGGCTTGGTAGCATTTGCGGGACGTGAAACAGACGGCTTTAGTTTTAAACAGTTCGTTATTGGTGACGACGATGAATTTCAAGTTTTCCGTGTTTCGATCCCGCAAATAATACAACGCGACGAACTGTAATAATTACTGTCTGCTCCAATTGTTTTATGGTGTTGGTCGGCCCGAAATTATTAGCGTGGTTTTGAATACTTTTTGCTTGGTCATGCAAAAAAAAACTACAATGTCTTAGCAAGCTCCCGGTTTCGGAAAGTTTTTACTACGATCGTGATTATATTCTTTAAAGAAGAGAACTGTCATAATTCCTAAAAATGCATGGTTTATAAATCCTTCCAGGGAATATATTTTGAGGGGCCCCAAATAGACTGGTGATGTTTTATAATTTTATAATAAACTATTTTAAGAAAGTTTTTAAAAATATTTTTCAAATAATAATTTTTCTCTCACATGTTAAAATTCTTTATTTAGTTTTTTAGGGATGATTTTGATGTATCTGAATTTAGATTTGCAAAATTATAATAATATCCTGGCGTCAGGAAAATTGCATTGTTTTAAAGTTGGTTAATAATTCTAAAAAAATGTATACTAAAATTGTTGAGGTTATTATTAACATTTTTTAGCTCTGCTTTTCAAACCGACTACCGGCGGAGGTTATTTGCTAAGTAACAGTTTTGAAATTAATTTTGAAATTAATTGAAAATATTTTAAACAACAATATATATATAGGTATATAGGGGGAGATAGATAAATATTGAGGGAGAGATAGAGAGATAGAGAGAGAGGTGTATATATATAAAAGGAGAGATAGGGAGATAGGAGAATTTAAGAGATAGAGAGAGGTTTTCCATATGTGTACTTACTTAAATTACAAAAAAGAATGATTGAGGCATTGCAACGCATGCCTGGCATTAGCTAGTGTGTATAAGATCGTGATTATTAACACTCGTGTACCTTTAGTAAATACCTGATGTAAAGTTGACGACGCACACACGCGCGTGGGGGCACGCGGGAACACCGCTCAGTCGACGGCGGCGCCGATACCACGGGGGAAGCCACTCGCCTGGCGAAGCACAGCCACGCAGGGACCACGTGATGGTCGACCGGAATTATCGAGAGCGTCACGGCTTTCCCCAAGAAGCGTTGTCCTGCGTCCAGTAGCTCCTATGCGACTCGCATCTGACAAGGAATCACCACAGTATAAACATGTGCGGGTAAACTAAAAGGAAAGTTGTTAAAGCTGTTAAGCTTAAAATTATTACGTATTTTCGTGTAAATCATTGAACCAGTGCGAGTTTTCAATCTTAAAAACAAAGGTCTCAACTCAAAGGAACGGGTAAACTCAGTTGAATTACTGAAAAATTGCAATTTGCCATAAAACAAAGGTGAGATTATGAAACATGTAGTATGCTCTGCAGATGTTGTTTGCGAAATTTTTGACTTCTTATTTTATGTTTTATTTACCCAGCTTATCCAAGTGACGTACACGCCATCCAAGCAATGCGACACTGACAGGGATTGCAGTGCCGAGTGTCGCGCAACACACACTCACAGCCAGACACGCCCCGATGCGCGCTGTGCATCGAGCGGCGTCTCCAAGCCGCGCATCGACCGCCCGCGAGACAGCAGATAAAACACAATGACGGGTCCGCCTCGGCGGATCCACTCTCCCAGATTTGAAACACTGCGGCCCTTCGATCCGTACCGAGTGATTGGCAGTGACTTGCCCGGCGGCGAGCGACCCGACACTGCAGGAAAAACCAGCAGCCGAATTATAGTTATTTTGTACTTTGGGAATCAAATATTTTACATCTCCTAATGGATTTCCGTGGAACATTAAAAATGATATGCTGTAATTTCATGTTTATAATTGAGTGCTATACTAAAATACTGAATTGTTTAGCTAGACAAAGCGTAGGTTTTATTTGTACCACTGGCAATGAAGTACGATTTGCAATGACCCATTCGCAGATTAAAAATAAAAGATCTAAGATATTACTTTCCATACAATTAATATTAAAAAAGCATACTGGGTGAACAATTCCGTGTACAGGGTTGACCTATTAGTCCTCCTGTTTGAACCTCACGCACTTAATCACGTCTCAGTCCTCTGCTAGAACATTATGGACTCTATCACGCCAGAATACATTCACACGGTGGACTATTCAGGAATTATTTCTTCCCACCGAGTGTTACGCGAGTCGGTAAGCCAACTACTGGTTTATTGATAAGAGTTGCTACAGAATTGGCTAGGCTTGTGGATTTTAACTGCTCAAGTCAAAGGAAAACTACTTCGCGGTTCCAGTCTACAGCGCAGTCACCATCTTCAGGGCAGCAGCTGAGGCTGCGTAGTTCATAGTTTCCCCTGCTTTTATGTGAACTTGCCTCGGTAGGGGGAATATTTTTGATTGTTTGTTGCTGTTGGCGAATCAGGGGCCACTATCCTGCTGATAGGTCGGGTGGTATGGACTATCTGTTGGTCGGATTTGTTGTAGAATGAGGTCAAAACTCTGCTCAAGTAGTACCCATCTTCTCTGTTCGTGTTCGAAGAATGTTCTAATGTTTATTTTGCTTCTCGAATATATCTTCTCTTGCAGTCTAGTGAATCGGCTGTAGTATTAAACTGATCAAACTGTCCTTACACCTGTCGGATGACGTTTTGGGTGTGTTCATGAAAAGCTCTCTTCCCAGATCTCCAACGCATGTGTTCCCATGTGGATCCTGGGCTATTTCAACCTTGAAAGTCACATCGCCTGTATCTAGCTTCCCATGGGCAGCGTCGGGCATCGTAAAACGTGGCGGACGTTGCCGTGAGCATGTGCTCTTCCCGATGCATCCCGTCGCCGCTTTAATCAAATGCTTCATCCCCCTACCACCATCGGTCACCTACGACCTCAACACATTCCCACGGTATTCGCCGTCAGATCAAAGCCACGCAGTGTCGGCACTGCGTGCTGCTCGCAGGGCGCGCTGATTGGTGCCGCTGCTATGACGTCACGATGGGGCGGAGACTCCGCGATCGTTCTCCCCTGCCGTTCATCCCTTGCCACCCCCTACCACCGGGTCCCTGCGGTATTCACATACAAAAATAAATAGCGTTCATAAATTGGTTGTTATCGGAAATAAGGCAGACAAACAGCGCACGTGTTTCCCTATTTTAATCAGATTATAGCTCTTTTTCTCTCTTTCGCGAGGAATATCGGTGGATGAAAAAAAAATCCCGACACGGGTTGATACATGCAACGAATCATAATTACTCATGGGCAGGGGTTTGTGATTAATACAAGTCAGGCAAAGAGCGGGAACGGACGGTCTAAATTGCGTGGGTTGTGTGGGGAAAAAGGTAAATAAATAGAAAAAAATTGTGTGGTCAGTATTGCATGAGCGTCATTTCCACCCCATTCCATCCCCTTTTAACAACCTCACCACACGCCACCCGGCGCAGCCCGCTCCACAACACGACTGCTCGCGATTCCAACCCCCACCCTCTCTCCTCTCTCCCTCTCCCTCTGGAGCTGTACAAGCCCCACCCTCTCTCCTCTCTCCCTCTCCCTCTGGAGCTGTACAACCCCCACCCTCTCTCCTCTCTCCCTCTCCCTCTAGAGCTGTACAACCCCCACCCTCTCCCCCCTCCTTCTCCCTCTGGAGCTGTACAACGCCCACTATCTCCCCTCTCCCTCTACCTCTGGAGCCCTCTCCCTCTGGAGCTGTACAACCCCCACCATCTCTCCCCTCTCCCTCTCCCTTGGAGCTGTACAACCCCCACCCTCTCTCCCTCCTCCCTCTCCCTCTGGAGCTGTACAGTCGCCATTTATGTTTTATTTTTGCAATCACACTGGCAAGTTATAAGGTTCGTTATCTGAGCTCGATACGACTATGTAAGATTTGCACTTTATGTAAAATTATGCTAACTTCTATGTGACTGTTAGAAACTTCATGGCATTCTTAGATATGCTTGGTTGTATTTATTTTTTTTTTCTGTTTGATATTTATGTAAATAAATAAGTCATTTTAAATCTGCTTAGTATTCAAACTTTTATCACTTTAAAAAGAACATTCTCTTAGATTTTACAATATGAGTAATTTGTTTTTAAAAATTAGTGCTTCTCTGCTCTTCTGCTAAGCCTTTTAGAAGTTTTCTAGGGAATATTTTCCAAAAAGCAATGGTTTTTCTTGGTTTTTTTTCCAATTGTGTTCCGACTAGCGGGCATGAAAAAAAAAAATCCTGATAGCCACATTTGAAGAACTGGTATCGGTTTGTCATCGGTTCGGACAGGAAACAACCTCCGCCCTCCTTCCCCCGGTCTGAGACCCACCCCTCCCCTAAGTTCCTGCCGCATACCTCGGCCCGGCTGCAGTTACGCCCAGAAAACTCATTTCTCCGACTGCCGGAGAAACGGCAGCAATCTTCGCTCTTTCTGTTCCATTACTTTCCCGTCCTCATAACACCTACCCCCCCCCCCTCCCCTCCCATTCTTCTACAGGTCAGGTCGTCGGGAAGTCTCCTTCTTTGTTTCCGGGGCGGAAAATCCCGTGAGAGTTAGCAAACATGCCTGTTCCTCCCCACCTACCGAGCACACTTCTAGACTTAAACAGTAAGAGACGTTTACTTCCTGTTGTCATTGCTGAGCTCGGTCTCAGCATCCAACGGCGAGACACGGTGTTTGAAACCACAATATCGATCCATATTGTTTCCTGGAGAATTATTTTCTATAAGATCGTAATATTGCCTTCGGCAGAGTGGAGGTGCGTGTACAGCGAAACACCCGTTTGTTTGTGCACTGGCGAAGAAAACTTTTAAGGAAATGAACAGTTATAAACAGCTCGATCCATCCGGGAATGGCACTTGCAACTCCGGCCACCGAAGCAACGCCCTGAGTTATGTATGTACACGCATTTGACTGAACTCTGGTGTAATTATTAGAAACTATTTCAATTTCGTTTTATATGTACACGAATAACATTTACAAGAAATTTTTTTTTCGATTTATCTATTAACGTTATGATCAGCTTGCTTGGCGCATTATTCTGGGTTCGTGAGTTTGAGTGATACTTCAAGTAATCGTTAGTGTATGAAGAAGTATCACATCCACTTATACATAAATATAACAGTTACTTACTATATAAAAACATTTACGTTCAACAACAAACATTAATGAAAACCACTTTCATTGACCATAATAATTTAACCGGCAAATAACAGGCTTGGCGTGCAATTCGTTATGCACGAGAGATATCTCTGCGTGTGATTTTTAGCGGCCGAACCAAATTCGCGGGTTCATTTCGCATTAAGCTAGAATCCAAACACATGTACCTTCATATTGCTACTGTGATTGTCTTACAGTTTATGTGAAGGAATTTGAGCCAATGAAAAACCTTCAACCAAAGAAGTATAGAATCGGAAGCATCCCATTTGACGGATCTCACAAGTCAGCAGCCAATGAGCATGTGGCATTAGCTCGAGTGTGTAGCGGACCGTCGGGCCGCGAGGTGGAGACCTGGCCCTAGTGATGTTGGACCAAGGTGTAGGAATACTGGTCATAAGTAGAGACCTGCGAAATTCGCGGTTTCGATGGCCTTCGGGATAGACTGCACATACCCCTGTACACTCGGGCAAATAACGCAAGTTCATTGGCTGCCGACTTGTAAGTCGTCTCAGCTGGTTTGTCTGTGATTCGATCCTTCTTTGGTTGAGGGTTTATAACTGGTTGAGATTCGTCCAGATGAACAGTAAGCCAATAGAAAAATTATCTAAGAGGTATATGTGTTTGAATTCTAGCCTATCACCGATTTAATCCGCGAATCTCGCAGATCTCTAGTGATAAGTAACCTCCGCGTGAACACTTGATAATAAATTAAACCTATAAATAACACTATGCGTGTCTGCGTTGCCATCCTCCTGTAGCGCTGTTCTGTGCCTGGAAAGCAGAGAGGTCTCTTCTTGGGTGTCTCCGGCACGCCCGCACACAGGAGTGTATGTGTGTGTGGAGGGGAGGAAGGGGGGTTGTGGCCCCAGCACTCTCGCCAGACTGTGAGTGGGGGCTCCATCCCGGGTGACCCCCCCTCCTCCCCCCCCGAGAGAGGGTCCATGGTCCTTCACGGGGCTGGAGGCGGGAAGGGCTTTCCTCCCCATTACCGCAAATCCCCCTGAACGAGCACGGCCACCCCCCCCCCCCTCCCCCGGGGTGTGGGCGTCACGTGATGGCTGCCAATTCCCAGGCATCTTGGAGCACCGGCTAGTCCCGAGACGCCCTCCACTGGAATTCAATTGGAACTGCCGAGCACAAAACGAAAGTGTTCAATGTAAAGTGCCTCTTTTTTCCCCTTGATGACCATGCGCTCGTTCGCATTCTGACTTTTCTGTACACGTAAGTATAAAATGTGTACTTATTTTTTTGGCTAATTATTGAACTTGGTGAAGAAATATTAAGAAAACAATTGAGGCTGTATAAACTAAGTAGTAGGAATTAACCAACAGTGGAAAAATTAAAAACATTAACATATATTGATGTCAGCCAAGTATTTCTACTGACCTGAGGAATATCAGATATCGTAGGTGTATATCTCGTAGGTATCTGGCGACAAACTACGCCATGTTCACACGGCGAAACGAGTGTTGTGATCATTCTAAACAAATACTTCATGATGCGGAAATGCAATAAACCAAGATGGCGGCCCGAGGCGGCGAGTGCGGCGTTGTGCTCCCGCCGGGTCACCGCAGCTCCGGGGGGACTGCGCATGAACCACTACCCGCCACGCGCTCTCGAGGCCCTAGAGGGCTCTGCCACCGACGACCCTCCAGTTGCGGAGGGCCTCGGTGATTTAGGCCAAGCGCGTTGCCGCTTCTTCTGCCGTAGCTCTCCCGGCACCCGCCATCGCCGGTGATTGGGCCGCGGTTCGGCGGGGAGGGAGGGAGGTGTCGAGAAGCGGAGCCCAGGCGGGGGAGGACGGGATCCCCAGTGAGCGATTTAGCGAGAAACCAACTTTACAACACTTCGGAGCGGGCGAAGAGCCGAACTGAATTACAATGAAACCTTCCAGATTAAGAAAACCGCTGGAAATCTCTCCTCGCCTTCTTCATGTTCTACCCCCCCCCCCCCCCCGCCCGCACCCCCTCCGCCAGCACCCCCTCCGCCATCCGCCCTCTCGCCTTGTTCCGCGACCCGTCGCACGTAGAGCCATTAATTTATTTCCATTTTTCAGACTCCTGCGCCTTAGCCGAATGGGACGTGTTTTATAAAATTAAATCCATCTTTCATAAAGGTCTACTGTTGTCTGCCGAGGGAGGGTAGCTCAGGCGCAGTAAACCACCCCTCCACCCCTTCCACCCCTCCTCACCCATCCCCTTCCAACCCAAGCGACTCTCTCGGAGGCGTTTTCTTTGCATTTTTACGGATCATAAAAGTTGGTGGCCTGCCCGCCCGCCCGGAGCAAGATGGCGACTGGATGGAGACGTTGTGAATATTAAGGCGCGCACCTGCCTGCAACTACTTGGAGCGCTCGAGTCACTGAAGCTGATGCGCCATAAGGACGACACTGGCGTGCGTATCAAGGGTCCCGCCGCCTCTGCCTGCGAGGCACTAACATGAGTGTAGTCATCCAGTAGCTCAGAGCGTAACTGTGCACTTGAAGCGGGCATTTAATGTAGTGTAGTGACCAAACCATAGTCGCAGTTTTATCAGAAATAAGAAGTTTTTTTTACACTCATGTACATAAATTAAAAATAATCCAGTTTTGTTGTTTTCCCTATAATATTATATTATAAAGAATTTGGCGGAACCATAAAACCATTGAAACACCTTTCGCAACCCCTACACTAGTGGCTTTGAGCCAGACAATATTTGTAGGTACAATGTGAATTTGTACCGTTTATAATCATTGGTTTTTTTTTAACTGTCACAAGGGCAATATAGTAGAAGCGCAAAAATATGATTCCCTGAAAATCACCAAATTTATGCAAGGCACATAATACTTATATTTTGGTTCGATTTGCTGCCAAGATGTCGTCATCGGCACCAGGTACCTACCACTATAAGAGTACCGGTACCTACCACCGGCCACGGAGAAAGCGAGAACGTCGCTGGACGACGGATAACGCGCTAGAGGAGCACGCAGGCGCTCTGCAGTGGTGCCGCGCTGCGCTCCCGGAGCGGGAAGCCGTGTGTTCGAGCCAGGGTCGAGTCAGTGCTCGAGCAGTCCCTGGGGCACCTGGAGGCCTGGAGGTCTATGGAGCGAGGCTCTGAGTCAGGGCGTGTTCATGGAGTAGCGAGACTCTTGTTACAACTGGTAATTACTGTAGGGCTTCTCGTTGTTCACTCCTTATTTTTGAAAGGGTTTACTGTCCAGATCATTGATTTACTATTAATACTTACAAATTTGAATTCAATGAGGAGAGTAAAGAGAGAAAACAAATAAGTTGTTGAGAGATGTACGAATATATATTTAAATATTTTTTGACGTGACAACGTCTAGTAAATCGATGAACGCCGGCTGCACGCACTAAAAAGTGTCCCGTTACACACATTGTCCGGTATCGCTGTGTCCCGTTACGCTCAATTTATATAGCTCTTTGCTAACCTGAACCTCCTAGCATTGCGACAGAGTCCGTGGCGTAGTTCTGTTTTCATGCATTTCAATGTAACATTTTCATTGTTCTTTGCTAACCCGTTCCTCCTAGCATTGCTGCGGAGTCCGTGGCGCAAATATATTATTTTTGACTGCATCTTGGTGTTGAGTAAGCCATTTTCCTTCACATCATCCTTGAAACACTCCCATTCGTTTCCTACTTTTCCTATCATCGTTCTATCCTTAACAGAATAACACAGATTGTAAGAAGTTAAATAGCAAACATTTATAAATGTTATGGTTAAAATAATCTCTTCGTTAAAGTAATAAACATATTTGAATTAATGAGTGCAAATAAAAGTAAATTTATCAATTAAATTGTAGATTTCATTTCATTCCTTTGTATCCATACAAAATAGTGATAATTCAATAAAAATGATTCAATTTTATTCATAAAAGTATGCAATCATTTCATCGATGTTTTGTTACGACATTGTCACGCTAAACTATCGTCCGTAAACCGACTTTACAGACAACCAATTTTTTTTTTTTTTTTTATGTGAAATTTGTCTTAAACCAATATGTCGAAAATCTTTTCAACATTATGATATATTTATGTCCCGCGTAAAAAAAAAACAAAGTATGTATTAATATTTCATATAATAGTTGTATTAATGTGATAATTAATTAGTTCCCAGCCCTATACAACTGGCACACAGCTTGTGACGCACTCGGCGCCAGGAGGCGCTGTGACCTCGGGGCGATGGCGGCGCCCCTGGCGGCAGTGGCGGCGACCAGCGGGCGTGACGCGGCGGAGAGAGAGGAACTCAGGGGGTAATGGCGGGCTGTGACGGCGGCGCGCTGCGAAGTTTCGGACGTGTTAAATTGCCCGTGGTTTGCAAGATAGTGGCCGCCGGGGTTAGCCTGCGCTGGGTGGAGGGGGGGGGGGGTGAGGGGCAAGTTCTGTCGGCTGGAGGGGTTGGGGGAGACTCTGTGAGCGGCGGCCAAGTCTCTTGGAATGTCTGCCCGCGGTCACAATGAATACCCGCCTCGCAAGTTCCGGACGTCTGGCCTCCGTCGTCTTCTTCTTCCCTCTGTCTGTGGTTATCACCCCCTACTCCCAACTCCCCCGCTCCCTTCCTCTACTTATAGCGGAGTGACCTCTCGGTTTGGAGAAAACACACCTTCACGTCACGTGTCCACCCGCGGCTTCGCTCGCGCAGACATTGCAAGGGAGGAAGCATGTGCTGGTTTTCAAACACCGTTAAGTGAAGCGATATGCGAAAATGTTTTATCTGTATAAGATTTCATTCATCACAAAACTATTCAAGGTTGCAATTTCGTAAGTGGTAAAGTAGGTCATGTTTATTTCGTGCGTGCAAATACTCAACTACCGTTTTAGTGAACTCCGTCACATTTTAATTTTATAAACACAATCCTCAAATTTTTTTAATAATGTTCAAATTATAATTATTTCTTATAGATATGATAAAAAAAACTGACAAAAATTTGTTTTTAATGAAGAATCTCTTGAGAAACTACATTGCGTGATAATTTGTTAATTGTCTCTGATAATCTTCCTTGCCGTGGATGCGATTCAATATACACCAGGATGGCTACCATATTGGCAGTGCGATTCGTATGAAACTGCTCAAGTGAATTATTATCGTAACAACATTAACATGCTGCAGTTCATAACATCTCTTCGCGATTAATTTAATCCTATCATTATCGCTGGTAATCTGCCACAACAGTGGTTGTTGGATACATACTTGCAAGTGGAGGCCAACAACTTGAATTATATTGAACCGATATACGAGGCCAAAACGTGGAAAAATAGGCCACAGCCCGCTACTTTATGACAGAAAAATGCTGAAACTATCGGCCTCGTCAGAATATGACGTTGTGCCTCCATGCATATGTTATCTTTTGCGCCACGGACTCGGCAGCAATGCTAGGACGAACAAGTTAGCAAGATGTTACACTGTGAGCGCATGAAAACAGATTTCATACAGCGTTACAGAGTCAGTCAGTGAGGAGCGTATTTATATGATTATTTATACTTGAAATAAGAAGTCTGTAATGTGTAGATACATATATGCTACGAAGGTTTGGTTGGAAAAGGCGAGGGAGAGTGGGTTGTAATCGAACCCACGTCAGTATTGGGGTGGGAAGCGGTGAGCAGAAGATAGCCACGAACAGGCAGGGGTTCAGAAGGAAAGCAGATGTGTTGAAGGAGGGATGGGAAAGAGGGAGTCGGGTCGTGAGGCATTACCTTCAAGGACGAGGGGGTGAGTCGGGATATAGGTAACAACCAACCGCCAGATAGGAATCGAGGGCGCAGAAAACTTTCCCTCCCACCCGTAAAAAAAAGCCCCTGTTTCGTGCGTTTGAGCAAACAATTTAATGTGTGCTCACGCGACCGTGGCTTGGCACGGCAGAGCTCCAGAAGAGCGCCTTGCTCCCCGGGAGGGGGGGGGGGGAAGGGGGCGGTGCCCCTCGGCGACATGACCCCCGGCAGCCCCTGTCTGTAAGTGCACCAGGCGGGGGCCTCGCCCCACTACACTGCACCCGTCCTCGCTGTCTATCCGCTACGTAGCTTTCCTTCTTTACGCGCCGTATGAAAAAAAAAAAATTGGTTGTCTGTAAAGTCGGTTTACGGACGATAGTTTAACGTGACGACGTCATAACAAAACATTGTTGAAATGATCGCATACTTTTATGAATAAAATGGAATCATTTTTTAATTGAATTATCAATATTTTGTATGGATACAAAGAAGGAGTGAAATGAAATCTACAATTTAATTGATAAATTTACTTTTATTTGCGCTCATTAATTCAAATATGTTTATTACTTTAACGAAGAGATTATTTTAACTAAACTTTTATTCATGTTTGCTATTTAACTTCTTCCAATCTGTGTTATTCTGTTAAGGATAGGACGATGATAGGAAAAGTAGGAAACGAATGGGAGTGTTTCAAGTTTAATGTGCCTCGAAAAAGTCAAATCGATGGTTGTTCCAATCGAGTAGAAGAGAGATATATGCGGCGCAAACGTACAATGAGCGTAACGGGACAGTGTGCGTTACGGAACACTTTTTCGTGTGTGCAGCCGGCGTTCATCGATTCATTAGACGTTGTCACGTCAAAAAAATTATTAGAATTTTTTCGATGCGCGCGCACCATATAAAACTTAAATATATGTACTGGTATATATCACTAAAAACGTTTATTTATTGTGAATCATAGTGATAGAAATTATGTTTATAAATATTTCCAAGTACATTTATATACGTGAGGTTATGTTCCCGTAAGTATAATTTATTTACATTATAAATTTTTACATTATTATTTGACAAATAATTAAAATTAATAAATTCAAATGGATATTCAGCATATTTAATAATTTTCATTACAAAATTATAATTTATCTCGTTTTTATTAATTTTATACATGTGTTTATATTAGTTTTCTATACGGATTATTTATTTTTTTATTTATTTAATTGAATTTATATTTTAACTGCCTTATTTATAATTCCACTCCAATAATTTATTATCTTATTTCTAATATTTACTTGCATGCAAAATTAAGGTTAGTTTTTACTACACCAAGTAATTATCACTACTAACGCTCGTTCATATGTACACGCACCAATTCTTTTATTCGTTTTACTTTCAATCCTACGAAATTTCTGTATGTAATTGCATTTCAGTACGAACAATTATATTTAATTTAAACTCTGTAATGCCAATTCTGTCCCTTAATCAGCGGTGGAACGGACACTGATTGTCAGCGTCATGAGTGTGTTCCGTTCCGCGCAGGAGTAGAGAACTATGCAACACGTGTCACTTTTATCCCGCATTGTAATGCTAGCTAAATAAAATTTTAAATGAGGTCGTTATAAAAAAACGTTCTGACAAAAAAAATCTAGTTTTTCGCAATCGTTATGAACACATTCCAATACCACATTTAGACTTTCCATTTAGACATTATTATGAACAAATCACACCTTCGCTTAAAATGTCCTTATAGTACGTTAAAACTTTATTTGTGTTATAGTCTGTTTCACGCTTATATTGTAATACAGAGTAAATGGCGAGCACTGTTGGCAGTTTGATACTACACAGTTTGTTAAAATTAAAAGTCACATTTCGTATACCATACCTATGAGTTTTAATATATTGTTTAATTTTACTATTACTTGACTACTAACAGTATTATTACAGTTGTATTGATTCTGCCAGAAAAGGATCAAATGCTAGACACAAATTATTATTTTATGAGAGAAACTATTTGTAACAGTCACTGTTAATAACAAGGCATTCTATGTGCAATGCTGAAAAGAGACAAGCATATTATAATTAAATGACGTAAATAAATGTTAACAAACACTGTTTGAAACCAAGATGGCGTAGGTATTTCATTATAAGAAATTTAAAAAAAATTAAATTATAGAATGAAGCTCTTTATGAACTACACCAGGAAAATGTTTATATCTACAATTATCATTCCAAATTTAACCCTACATAACACATTTTTCCCTGATACATTGAATAGATTTTCATTTTGTTATATAGTTGAGTGAATCTTTTACGCTCTATGGCGTGCGTCTGACGAGAGATCACACACACCGGAACAAGGACGGGAAGCCTAAGATGTACATCAAGTTCTGTCCCTGCCCTAACACGCCCGAATATTCACCTTAGGCCAACCTCGGGTTTATTTATATATTTATTTGTATTTCTTTGTTTATTTTAATGTAGCTATACTAACCAAACTAACCATCCATAGTGTTTTAAAGTGTTTTAATGTAGCTAACCTAACCGACCACTTTTAATATTTGAATTCATTTTTCCTGCACAAAAATCAAACAAATCCCGAGGTTGGCCGAAGGAGAATATTCGGGCGTGTTCGGGCAGGGACAGAACTTGATGGACATCTTAGGCTTCCCGAACAAGGACAGCGCTAATGGCATAAATCGTGCATTGAAAAAAGCTTGAGCAAACGCCCATTTAAATGCACACTGCAATCCAAGGACGAGAGCGCATGCGCTACCGAACTGTGTCAACTCAAGTCAAGTGGAAGAATGTATCTCAGGGGAAGTGTGCTTGTTCCTTGATAGTAGAAACGCGACATACGACAAGTGAAGTGTTCTTGGTTCTACCTCACATCCGGGCCCGACTCAGCAACCAAGTCGTCTAACGATTGTGTACGATCATAACTAATAGTTTAACTGACACCTAATGAACATAAACTCATTTAACAAATAGTAATTTTGAGAGTAAGTTTAAATTATTTATTTTTGAATTCAATATATATAGGCCTACATGTGTGCATGTGTGTGTGTGTTTTTTTTTTTTGTCAGTCGTCCGCTTGTGAAATGATGCGGGATCACGGATGGCAGGCGAACCAGAGCGAGGCGAGAAATAAGCTTGCATAATGAAGGGCGCGGTCTCTCTACGCACTCAGGAAGCGAGTGCGTGGAGGTCTGGATAGCGTTGCAGTGGTGCAGTGATGTCGCGTCTAGCCCGCGGGGCTGCGCCGCATCACGTGACCACCGAGGCGAGAAGACTGCCCCTACCACCGACCAGAGCGCATGCGTGACAACCACTCTGGCGTGCGAGTAGAATGCCATTTATATATATATTTTTTTAACTCAAGTAACAAAATGTAATTCGATGTTTTTTTTTAATTGTAGTAGAATCGACGAATATTAAAATCTCGTGATCGCCACACGTTCTAACTGGGCAATTACAAAAACTCGTACTTTGAAGAAGAATATGATTCTATGCTTTAACAAGTCACTCATAACTATGACAAAAGTTTTTTCGTCAAATTTACATGATTTGTTATAAATGACACGTGTCTGGGTACCGAATGGGTTGGTGACATTTTCACGTGTGTTGTTTAATTGATTCTTGAAATGGAATTGAATGCTAAATTTTAAATAAAAAAATATTTTCGTGACTGCATAGCTCCATTACATGATCCACAAAGCCTACATCAGCCATTAAATAAGGATAAGCTTTCTACGACGGTACAGAAGAAAGTTATCTGTAAATTAACTCTGGCTTACAGTCTTCAAATAAACGCGAAACGTTCATAATGAGTTTTCAATTTCATGAAACGTAATTCTACAATAAGTATGACTAACTCACTCACCTAATCGATTTTTCAAGAGAAGAAAGTTTTCTTCCTGTCCCTTTACTGTGTTATGTCTCTCCTTCTTGGAGTTCATACTACATACTCCTAAATAATCAAACTTTGTAAACCATGGATTACTCGCGGAGTCTTAGTTAATGAATGGAACGACGTTAATTATTGTCAGCATTTTGCAAGTTGGTAACACAGCAATGTGAGAACGATATAAATATCAATAACTCTAAGTAAATATTAATTTTGGAGCAGCGTTCGTATGTACAAGAATAACGTAGAACATAAATAAACGTTTCACTCTCAAGTTACCTCGTGTTGGCAACAAGTTAGCGGGGGATAATTTACATGTTTACAACTTTGCGTGCTGCACGAAATGTTATTTCCACCTTCCAAGGAGACCTCCGGAAATAATTTTAGTTGACTTACGTAAGCCCAGTTAAGGATATACTGTCGCTTACATTCCATAAATAACTCGCCCTAGGAGACTCACAGGTCGCATTTGACATATCTCTAGGGTGATTTAGGGTAGCATAAATATAAACTTACCTGCGCACGTGTATTTATTCCGACGTGTCATGCATTTGCTTCGTGCTTCAAGCATGTGTAATGCGGAGTTATCGTTCAGTCATTTACTGAGCGAGTTATTGTAATAGAAAAACATTTGCCTCGCATTCGGGAGGAATTGAATCAGAATCTCGGTCTAGCTTTTCTGAACTCGTTTTTAATCTCCATGCATATATTGAAATGATGCCGTACAATACGCCGTAGCCTATTTATTGTGTTGTACTTATCCGTATAATACCACATGCTTGACGAAATGCGAATACGAATGAACAAGAAAAACATAATGGCGCATGTACTTATGTACGCGCATTGGAAGTTAAACTTAATGGCGTAAAAATATTACCTTAATTATTGCATGCTAGTAATTATTGGAAATGAAATAATAAAAGGACTGAAGTTATATTATTAATACGGTTGGTAAAGTATAAATTCAATAAAACGAATTAATTTAAATAACATCTCAGTAGTCAATTTTAAAATAAACACACGATTAACATTCATTATTTAATTTAGATTAATAATCGAGATAAACATAATTTAATAATGAAAATCAATGACTTTATTATAACTAATAAAATTTAATTATTTATCAAATATTAATATAATAATTTATAATTTACAATGCAAATAAATTATATGTACGGAAACGTAAGCACGCTACTTTAAAATACGGGTGAAAAGTTTATAAACACAATTTACGTCACTAATATTTAAAAAAAATAAGTGTTTTTTTTTATCTATCCATTATTCAATATCAATAACTACAGTATGATTTAAAAGCACATTCATAATTTTTTATTTTTGTGTACCTTTTTAATTCTGCACGCACATCATAAAAAAACATTTTCATCATTTTTTTTCATAAACGCGCCTAAAGAAGTACATTCTAGTCCTACTTAAATAAATACATTTAACAATACACTTGTAAACGTTTATATGCACTATTTAAATCACTAATATTCACAATAAATAAATGTTTTTAATGATATGAGCCAGTATTAGATATCAATCACTTGAGTATAAATTTAAAAACACACACGTATATATATATATACATATATATAATATTATGATTTTTATGTAGTTTTTTTTTCATCCAGTGAAAATTTCGTTGCATGGTGCGCGCGCATCTTAAAAATTCACTCTCATCTTTTTTTTCATAACGCGCCTAAAGTTTTCGCGCAACTTTGAACTTTGTATATGTGTACCTACCTACTTCAAACTACAAAAAATTGATCGAGGCATTGAAACGTATGCTCGGCATTAGCTAGTTAAAAAAATAAAAAAAAATAAAACAAGGCAGGGCTTCCCGAGGTACTAAAAATTCATCGTTCTTACTAATTTTTAGAATCCGCGAGCCTGGAAGTTAGGCCGCACGGACTGCGGTGCGCTCGCCGTGTTTGCGCAGCCCTTGTGGTCGCCCGTCAGGAACTCCGTCTCTGTAGTCCGGCTGTAGTAGGGTGGGGGGGGGGGGGGGTCAGGGCAGTAAAACCCCGCTAACCCCAGCTCGTGGAAGGTCAACTCCAATCCGTGGCGCTCTCCTCGCACACAGCCGGCGCCCCGACCTCTGACCCGCTCCCGGGGCGGTCCAGGGCTGCCAACTGCAGCTCCCCCGGCACACCTGGGGCACACCTGGGGCACACCTCCGGCCTCGAGCACACCGCCTGCACCATTTAGAAACACAATCACACCGCGTGCGCCGTTTAGAAACACGAGCACACCGCCTGCGCCATTTAGAAACACGAGCACACCGCCTGCGCGGTATCGGTTCACCATTGAAATTTCAGCCAACGAAATTTCGCGAATTACCCGACATCCGTTTTTCAGTGTGAGAAAATAATTAATTATTTTAACTACCAAATGATTATCCCTCGACATCTGAAATTTATGAACACAGTATTTCAACATATAACTTAATTTGGGTTACGTAAAAAATTTTAGTTCGCCATTTTACCTACGAAACAATTCTTTTTAATTTTTTTATTTGCATTAATAGCTTGTGACTTTTTATAAGTAATAGAAATATTTAATTTTTAAAGCATATATTACATACCTACACCTGAGCATTGTAATATCTCGACAATTTCTTGACACTGTATTATTATATAGGCTACTTCTAAATATGTACACTGTTAGGGCAGGTTACATTAAAAATATAAATAACTAAATATTGAATGAATGTAAAAAATATATATTTTAGTTATAATTTTAACAGATTGCTAAAACAGCACGGAGTGAATAATGTCGATTTAATATATCATTTCATTTTTTGAATTAGGTGCTTATTTGTAACATGCAAACATCACTTTAAGGTTTACGTATGTAGTAGTTATTGTTCGTTACCTTGATGCCAGTGTAGGGTAACGGAGAAAATTTGCACGAATTTCCTTGTTATTGCTGGAAGTAACATTCATTCAAAGACAAAAAAAAAAGGTATTTGTCTGTAAAGTCGGTTTACGGACGATAATTTTACGTGATAACGTCATAAGAAAACTGATGAAAAATTGCATACTTTTTAACTTTCAAATATTATTTACAGTTTTTGCAGATCTAATTTAAATAATTTGTTTAAACATAATCACGAACAATTAGTTAAAAAGCCCGCCTTAACCTGTTTGATATTATAGAAGATTTTCTCGCACTGTGGTTGACCGGTACTTGCACGCTTGGCCCAGGCGGAACGTGACAATTTTTCGTGCGTGCAGCCGGCGTTCATCGATTTATAAGACGTTATCGCGTCAAGAAATTGAGACTTATAAGTACATGCATGAAATGTATGATTATGGCAATCATTTTAAACATAAAATTTAACTTTACAATTTAGTCATAACAATTATTTAGTAACGTCATTAAAAGTGTTTCGCAAAATCACTGTACCAAGTGGAAACTTAATAAAAAATAAAATAAGTATAAAACGATATGTTCATCAGGTTTGTGGGCAGGACTTATGGCAGATTACAACATCGGATGTATGTGAAGAGCACTGCAAATGCACCCCACTGGTAGGTTTTAAAACGTACGAGGAATAAACACTTAAAGCCAGAAAAAAAGTGGATGGAAGTAGAGGTAAAACCACGTAAAACCACATTGCGGGATTATTCGACTCTAAGCCCATTATCCTTGAAAGCAACGAATCCTACTCTTTTTTTCAGACTCTTGTTTTGCGAGCATGGATTTCCAGCCCTCTACTTCTCCAGTTCGGAGGGATGATGGTCTAAAAGTGAAAAGGGGGGGGGGGGGGGTTATGGGGTGGTGGCTCTGATGCGTGGACTTGCTTGCAGGTACGTGAAGTGAAGTGGTCTTTGTTTTCTGTTGGCGATTACTTCCCTTGCTACCCCTCCCCCCCCCCCCCCCCCCACACCACCCTTTTTCCAAAAAGTTTTTTTCCCAGCGCTGCTTGTCCGACGATTATCCGCGCTAATGAAACAAAGAGAGATTTACCGCCATTTTTAAACGTCATCCCCTGTAAAACGAACAATGGGAGGCGAACGCGCGGAAAAGTGCTTTCCCCCCCCCCCCCCCCCCAGAGGTGCTGAGGTGCTGCACTGGTGCGCGCGTAGTTCCTCCCGCTCAGAGCGATACGGAACACTCGATAATGTTCTCGCTTCACTCCACCGACTCCAAAAAAAAAACGTACCTTGGAGCAAGAACGCTAAGGGAGAATTTAACCTCGCATGATAGCACCGGTTGTCTCTTCATGCACTGTTAAATCGGTAACTAGCCATAATGAATTAGTCTTGAAGTGGTAACCTTAACTTCATGGATGAACATTACAGTTTACTGTTTACTGCAGCATCCAATTAAAATGTTGTAATATCTACACCGGATTTCTCGTGCATAAGAAAATGAAGCAAATTAACGACATTATTATGGACAGAAAAAAACACCTAAGGCAATTTGTTTTAGTCCCTTATATGTTAATGCGTTCGCCCTCTTGGTCCAGTGGCTAGCGAGTCAGGCTGGTGGGTCAAGGGACCCGGGTTAGATTCTCGGCCGGGGAGGGGATTGTTCAAACTTTTCCCTGGGTTCAGTACTGGGTGTTTGTGACGTGCCTTCACCTTCATCCCACGGAAGGCAAAGGTAAACCATCGCGGAATCATCCTGCCTCGGCAGGCATAGGGACGTCACCGCGGCTTCGCCTGAGCTCGCGACTCCCAGTAGTGGGTGAGCCGACTCATCGTCATCATAAGTCATAAGTCATTCTCAAAACTTAACCATTTCTAAACAAAGCTCTGCGCATCATCTGTGCCAGGGTAGGTTGCGATGAGAGCAGTTTCATGCCTTCCTGCCGGACCGCTTGGGTTCAGTAGAATGCGCGCGCTTCACAGTTGTTACCCTGTGCTCAAACTGTCAATACCTAAACCAGTTATTGTAAGTGGGAAACATGGCAGACGTTGGGTTGTATCGAGGTGCTCCCGTTTCCGGCCTCCTCATCACAACTTATCACTTCATAGTCTCAGAAGACCTCCTAGTTGACTACATGTTAAACCTATTGCAATAAATTAATAATTTATCACAGTTTTCGAATTTATCAATGGTTATAAATGAAAATTTTAAAAAATGAAATTAAGTTAATAAATATGGCAGCAGCATATTCATAAAACTTCCACGAACAATGTTTTTTTATACACTTTTCGTTTTCTGAAGAAACGGCCTTCCATTTATTCACCAGTACTGTAAACTATTAACGGAAGTCTCAATTTTATTTTTCCAAATCCTTTAATCGCTGCCAGTATTCATAATTAATATAAACATGGCGGCAGCGCACTAATGAAGCTTGTTTAAAATTGGCGGCCACTTTCCAAGAACACAAATGAACTGTAAAACGTAATCAAAAAAGGATCGGATTCACTAAATTCGGTCACTAGCTGTCACTCACTCAAATCACTCACTCGAATCGCTGACGTAACACTGGAGCGCTTTTTTGTGTCAGATAAAAAAAAAAGCTTTTTGTATTTCTATGCTGGTAGCCTTCCCGTTTCAGTTAGGCCGAATGACATGAAAGCAGAGGCGGCTTTAATTGTCAGGAGTTATTTATATCAGAGTTCGTAGCACACAGCAGAGATATAATTGTGGCGTTCCCAGAAGTAGGTCAAGCAAACTGTACTCCATTCGCGGTAAATCACCAACTTTGAGAACAGCATTTATAAAAAATTACTATCACTAACTGTATTTGACTTTACAACCGACATTTTCTATTACACAGAAACTCAAGATTGCAGCAATACATGTGTATTATTTAAAGGTATAAACGTTTTTTTGATGAGTGTAATGTTTCATTAGACTCTAGTCTTCAGACTTCTGGGTTCAGGCAACGTCAGCGCTGATTGGTAAGCACACTGCGGTTAGCACATCTTGATAACGCCATAGCCGTGGTCTCGAACCAGAATAGTACGAGAAACTAGTAGTGACTACGCCTTCACAAAGGCTTCCATTAAAAAGAAAATAGTAATCATCAAAAATATTTACTTTCTGTGTGCAACATAAATTTGGAAAATAACTGATGTTCTTCACGATAAAACAAGTGTTTGGTTTTCAAACAAGGGTAGCGTTTTAAGTCACACAGTAATGGATGAAACAATGTGTTAAATTTTAAACATTAAATAAATAAAATATTGTAAAGTTTATTAGTTGTAGCCGGATTAATTTTTATGGGTTCTGTATGAGTTATGAGTGGAATCCGAATTCTCATCCTTGTGCTGGTTTTTAATGTACTAAGCCAGCACAGACTAGCGTCGCAGTGTCAAATGGAAAGGGAGGGAGGGGGAATGATAACATCAGCAAGTGGCTTCATTGACAGATAGCTATAGTGCCAGCCAGATGAACTCCACGCTCGTCAGGAGAAACACAGTTTGATCTCAGAAAACAAGTTGCTTCGCCCCGCAAAGGTCAGTCCTCCAGGAAGCAGGTGGGTACGTTGGGAAGGCGAGAATTGGGGTGTTCATGCCTGACGCATCCACCGACCTCCTCGTGTTGCTTACGGAAGCAGTCACACCAGAGTGACTGCGCTGTTAGCAGGACTTGTTGAAAGAACAGTGACCGTGTATGCGGTAATGGCTCCGGTATGAATCTCGTAGGAGTCATCTCGTTGTAGGATTTCACAGTGACGTACACGAAGAGGGGAGAGGGGATAATGGGAGCTGTAACCACAATATTTCATTTCCATCAACAAATGGAAAGACATTGGAAATATTTTCAGCTTTCGCTCCAGGTCGTGGGCGATAGAGAGAATCACCCCCAAGGTTGCACGCACTGTGTTCTTTGTGACGACCTCGCTTGCACGAGGGTGGCAGGACAGCTCTGCGTCGCGAGTGCTTTACGACACGGACGGCGTAAGGTCGGGCTCTCAACTCCCGAGGGGACATCTGCGCGCTGTGGTTTTATTCATAGCTCGTGGACCAATAGCGAGGGAGCAGAGGGCCGGTGAGGGCACAGGGGAGTCAACGACTCCCCGGGCGCTCCTCAGGCCGCGTCAGGGGTCCTCTACATCCTCTACAAACTGTCCGCAGCACGAGTAGAGGGCCGTCTAGCTGGGCTCTAAGGGCGACACTGGCTGGCACGTCACACGCCTCACGGCCTCTACTCGCCAGAGGTCCTCTACACACTGTCCGCAGCACGAGTAGAGGGCCTTCTAGCTGGGCTCTAAGGGCGACACTGGCTGAAACGTCACACGCCTCGCGGCCTCTACTCGCCAGAGGTCCTCTACACACTGTCCGCAGCACGAGTAGAGGGCCGCCTAGCTGGGCTCTAAGGGCGACACTGGCTGGCACGTCACACGCCTCACGGCCTCTACTCGCCAGAGGTCCTCTACACACTGTCCGCAGCACGAGTAGAGGGCCTTCTAGCTGGGCTCTAAGGGCGACACTGGCTGAAACGTCACACGCCTCGCGGCCTCTACTCGCCAGAGGTCCTCTACACACTGTCCGCAGCACGAGTAGAGGGCCTTCTAGCTGGGCTCTAAGGGCGACACTGGCTGAAACGTCACACGCCTCACGGCCTCTACTCGCCAGAGGTCCTCTACACACTGTCCGCAGCACGAGTAGAGGGCCTTCTAGCTGGGCTCTAAGGGCGACACTGGCTGAAACGTCACACGCCTCGCGGCCTCTACTCGCCAGAGGTCCTCTACACACTGTCCGCAGCACGAGTAGAGGGCCGTCTAGCTGGGCTCTAAGGGCGACACTGGCTGGCACGTCACACGCCTCACGGCCTCTACTCGCCAGAGGTCCTCTACACACTGTCCGCAGCACGAGTAGAGGGCCTTCTAGCTGGGCTCTAAGGGCGACACTGGCTGAAACGTCACACGCCTCGCGGCCTCTACTCGCCAGAGGTCCTCTACACACTGTCCGCAGCACGAGTAGAGGGCCGTCTAGCTGGGCTCTAAGGGCGACACTGGCTGGCACGTCACACGCCTCACGGCCTCTACTCGCCAGAGGTCCTCTACACACTGTCCGCAGCACGAGTAGAGGGCCGTCTAGCTGGGCTCTAAGGGCGACACTGGCTGGCATGTCACACGCCTCACGGCTTCTACTCGCCAGAGGTCCTCTACACACTGTCCGCAGCACGAGTAGAGGGCCTTCTAGCTGGGCTCTAAGGGCGACACTGGCTGAAACGTCACACGCCTCACGGCCTCTACTCGCCAGAGGTCCTCTACACACTGTCCGCAGCACGAGTAGAGGGCCTTCTAGCTGGGCTCTAAGGGCGACACTGGCTGGCACGTCACACGCCTCACGGCCTCTACTCGCCAGAGGTCCTCTACACACTGTCCGCAGCACGAGTAGAGGGCCGCCTAGCTGGGCTCTAAGGGCGACACTGGCTGGCACGTCACACGCCTCACGGCCTCTACTCGCCAGAGGTCCTCTACACACTGTCCGCAGCACGAGTAGAGGGCCTTCTAGCTGGGCTCTAAGGGCGACACTGGCTGGCACGTCACACGCCTCACGGCCTCTACTCGCCAGAGGTCCTCTACACACTGTCCGCAGCACGAGTAGAGGGCCTTCTAGCTGGGCTCTAAGGGCGACACTAGCTGGCACGTCACACGCCTCACGGCCTCTACTCGCCAGAGGTCCTCTACACACTGTCCGCAGCACGAGTAGAGGGCCGCCTAGCTGGGCTCTAAGGGGGACACTGGCTGGCACGTCACACGCCTCACGGCCTCTACTCGCCAGAGGTCCTCTACACACTGTCCGCAGCACGAGTAGAGGGCCGCCTAGCTGGGCTCTAAGGGCGACACTGGCTGGCACGTCACACGCCTCACGGCCTCTACTCGCCAGAGGTCCTCTACACACTGTCCGCAGCACGAGTAGAGGGCCTTCTAGCTGGGCTCTAAGGGCGACACTGGCTGGCACGTCACACGCCTCACGGCCTCTACTCGCCAGAGGTCCTCTACACACTGTCCGCAGCACGAGTAGAGGGCCGCCTAGCTGGGCTCTAAGGGCGACACTGGCTGGCACGTCACACGCCTCACGGCCTCTACTCGCCAGAGGTCCTCTACACACTGTCCGCAGCACGAGTAGAGGGCCTTCTAGCTGGGCTCTAAGGGCGACACTGGCTGGCACGTCACACGCCTCACGGCCTCTACTCGCCAGAGGTCCTCTACACACTGTCCGCAGCACGAGTAGAGGGCCGCCTAGCTGGGCTCTAAGGGCGACACTGGCTGGCACGTCACACGCCTCACGGCCTCTACTCGCCAGAGGTCCTCTACACACTGTCCGCAGCACGAGTAGAGGGCCGCCTAGCTGGGCTCTAAGGGGGACAATGGCTGGCACGTCACACGCCTCACGGCCTCTACTCGCCAGAGGTCCTCTACACACTGTCCGCAGCACGAGTAGAGGGCCGCCTAGCTGGGCTCTAAGGGGGACACTGGCTGGCACGTCACACGCCTCACGGCCTCTACTCGCCAGAGGTCCTCTACACACTGTCCGCAGCACGAGTAGAGGGCCGCCTAGCTGGGCTCTAAGGGAGACACTGGCTGGCACGTCACACGCCTCACGGCCTCTACTCGCCAGAGGTCCTCTACACACTGTCCGCAGCACGAGTAGAGGGCCGCCTAGCTGGGCTCTAAGGGCGACACTGGCTGGCACGTCACACGCCTCACGGCCTCTACTCACCAGAGGTCCTCTACACACTGTCCGCAGCACGAGTAGAGGGCCGCCTAGCTGGGCTCTAAGGGGGACACTGGCTGGCACGTCACACGCCTCACGGCCTCTACTCGCCAGAGGTCCTCTACACACTGTCCGCAGCACGAGTAGAGGGCCGCCTAGCTGGGCTCTAAGGGAGACACTGGCTGGCACGTCACACGCCTCACGGCCTCTACTCGCCAGAGGTCCTCTACACACTGTCCGCAGCACGAGTAGAGGGCCGCCTAGCTGGGCTCTAAGGGCGACACTGGCTGGCACGTCACACGCCTCACGGCCTCTACTCACCAGAGGTCCTCTACACACTGTCCGCAGCACGAGTAGAGGGCCGCCTAGCTGGGCTCTAAGGGGGACACTGGCTGGCACGTCACACGCCTCACGGCCTCTACTCGCCAGAGGTCCTCTACACACTGTCCGCAGCACGAGTAGAGGGCCGCCTAGCTGGGCTCTAAGGGCGACACTGGCTGGCACGTCACACGCCTCACGGCCTCTACTCGCCAGAGGTCCTCTACACACTGTCCGCAGCACGAGTAGAGGGCCTTCTAGCTGGGCTCTAAGGGCGACACTGGCTGGCACGTCACACGCCTCACGGCCTCTACTCGCCAGAGGTCCTCTACACACTGTCCGCAGCACGAGTAGAGGGCCGCCTAGCTGGGCTCTAAGGGCGACACTGGCTGGCACGTCACACGCCTCACGGCCTCTACTCGCCAGAGGTCCTCTACACACTGTCCGCAGCACGAGTAGAGGGCCTTCTAGCTGGGCTCTAAGGGCGACACTGGCTGGCACGTCACACGCCTCACGGCCTCTACTCGCCAGAGGTCCTCTACACACTGTCCGCAGCACGAGTAGAGGGCCGCCTAGCTGGGCTCTAAGGGCGACACTGGCTGGCACGTCACACGCCTCACGGCCTCTACTCGCCAGAGGTCCTCTACACACTGTCCGCAGCACGAGTAGAGGGCCACCTAGCTGGGCTCTAAGGGCGACACTGGCTGGCACGTCACACGCCTCACGGCCTCTACTCGCCAGAGGTCCTCTACACACTGTCCGCAGCACGAGTAGAGGGCCTTCTAGCTGGGCTCTAAGGGCGACACTGGCTGGCACGTCACACGCCTCACGGCCTCTACTCGCCAGAGGTCCTCTACACACTGTCCGCAGCACGAGTAGAGGGCCGCCTAGCTGGGCTCTAAGGGCGACACTGGCTGGCACGTCACACGCCTCACGGCCTCTACTCGCCAGAGGTCCTCTACACACTGTCCGCAGCACGAGTAGAGGGCCGCCTAGCTGGGCTCTAAGGGCGACACTGGCTGGCACGTCACACGCCTCACGGCCTCTACTCGCCAGAGGTCCTCTACACACTGTCCGCAGCACGAGTAGAGGGCCGCCTAGCTGGGCTCTAAGGGGGACACTGGCTGGCACGTCACACGCCTCACGGCCTCTACTCGCCAGAGGTCCTCTACACACTGTCCGCAGCACGAGTAGAGGGCCGCCTAGCTGGGCTCTAAGGGGGACACTGGCTGGCACGTCACACGCCTCGCGGCCTCTACTCGCCAGAGGTCCTCTACACACTGTCCGCAGCACGAGTAGAGGGCCGCCTAGCTGGGCTCTAAGGGCGACACTGGCTGGCACGTCACACGCCTCACGGCCTCTACTCACCAGAGGTCCTCTACACACTGTCCGCAGCACGAGTAGAGGGCCGCCTAGCTGGGCTCTAAGGGGGACACTGGCTGGCACGTCACACGCCTCACGGCCTCTACTCGCCAGAGGTCCTCTACACACTGTCCGCAGCACGAGTAGAGGGCCGCCTAGCTGGGCTCTAAGGGCGACACTGGCTGGCACGTCACACGCCTCACGGCCTCTACTCGCCAGAGGTCCTCTACACACTGTCCGCAGCACGAGTAGAGGGCCGCCTAGCTGGGCTCTAAGGGGGACACTGGCTGGCACGTCACACGCCTCACGGCCTCTACTCGCCAGAGGTCCTCTACACACTGTCCGCAGCACGAGTAGAGGGCCGCCTAGCTGGGCTCTAAGGGCGACACTGGCTGGCACGTCACACGCCTCACGGCCTCTACTCACCAGAGGTCCTCTACACACTGTCCGCAGCACGAGTAGAGGGCCGCCTAGCTGGGCTCTAAGGGGGACACTGGCTGGCACGTCACACGCCTCACGGCCTCTACTCGCCAGAGGTCCTCTACACACTGACCGCAGCACGAGTAGAGGGCCGCCTAGCTGGGCTCTAAGGGGGACACTGGCTGGCACGTCACACGCCTCACGGCCTCTACTCGCCAGAGGTCCTCTACACACTGTCCGCAGCACGAGTAGAGGGCCGCCTAGCTGGGCTCTAAGGGGGACACTGGCTGGCACGTCACACGCCTCACGGCCTCTACTCGCCAGAGGTCCTCTACACACTGTCCGCAGCACGAGTAGAGGGCCTTCTAGCTGGGCTCTAAGGGGGACACTGGCTGGCACGTCACACGCCTCACGGCCTCTACTCGCCAGAGGTCCTCTACACACTGTCCGCAGCACGAGTAGAGGGCCTTCTAGCTGGGCTCTAAGGGGGACACTGGCTGGCACGTCACACGCCTCACGGCCTCTACTCGCCAGAGGTCCTCTACACACTGTCCGCAGCACGAGTAGAGGGCCTTCTAGCTGGGCTCTAAGGGGGACACTGGCTGGCACGTCACACGCCTCACGGCCTCTACTCGCCAGAGGTCCTCTACACACTGTCCGCAGCACGAGTAGAGGGCCGCCTAGCTGGGCTCTAAGGGGGACACTGGCTGGCACGTCACACGCCTCACGGCCTCTACTCGCCAGAGGTCCTCTACACACTGTCCGCAGCACGAGTAGAGGGCCTTCTAGCTGGGCTCTAAGGGGGACACTGGCTGGCACGTCACACGCCTCACGGCCTCTACTCGCCAGAGGTCCTCTACACACTGTCCGCAGCACGAGTAGAGGGCCGCCTAGCTGGGCTCTAAGGGCGACACTGGCTGGCACGTCACACGCCTCACGGCCTCTACTCACCAGAGGTCCTCTACACACTGTCCGCAGCACGAGTAGAGGGCTGCCTAGCTGGGCTCTAAGGGGGACACTGGCTGGCACGTCACACGCCTCACGGCCTCTACTCGCCAGAGGTCCTCTACACACTGTCCGCAGCACGAGTAGAGGGCCGCCTAGCTGGGCTCTAAGGGCGACACTGGCTGGCACGATACACGCCTCACGGCCTCTACTCGCCAGAGGTCCTCTACACACTGTCCGCAGCACGAGTAGAGGGCCGCCTAGCTGGGCTCTAAGGGCGACACTGGCTGGCACGATACACGCCTCACGGCCACTACTCGCCAGAGGTCCTCTACACACTGTCCGCAGCACGAGTAGAGGGCCGCCTAGCTGGGCTCTAAGGGCGACACTGGCTGGCACGTCACACGCCTCACGGCCTCTACTCACCAGAGGTCCTCTACACACTGTCCGCAGCACGAGTAGAGGGCTGCCTAGCTGGGCTCTAAGGGGGACACTGGCTGGCACGTCACACGCCTCACGGCCTCTACTCGCCAGAGGTCCTCTACACACTGTCCGCAGCACGAGTAGAGGGCCGCCTAGCTGGGCTCTAAGGGCGACACTGGCTGGCACGATACACGCCTCACGGCCTCTACTCGCCAGAGGTCCTCTACACACTGTCCGCAGCACGAGTAGAGGGCTGCCTAGCTGGGCTCTAAGGGGGACACTGGCTGGCACGTCACACGCCTCACGGCCTCTACTCGCCAGAGGTCCTCTACACACTGTCCGCAGCACGAGTAGAGGGCCGCCTAGCTGGGCTCTAAGGGCGACACTGGCTGGCACGTCACACGCCTCACGGCCTCTACTCGCCAGAGGTCCTCTACACACTGTCCGCAGCACGAGTAGAGGGCCGCCTAGCTGGGCTCTAAGGGCGACACTGGCTGGCACGATACACGCCTCACGGCCACTACGCGCCAGACAGAGAACTGGGGTACTGTCTTCGCGTCGGTAGCGCACCTCTATGGGACTTTAGGCAGAGTCCATATTATTCATTTTGGGTTATTAAAGCACTTCCCTATGTTATTTTCTATGTTGTGTGTATACATATGTATACATAAAAGTTCCGTAAAAAACCGTTTTCGTCCTTTTCACTATCAAAATATACACGTTAAAGAGAAATTTCAATCTCAAGTGGAATGGTTCTTAAATGCTATTAGTAATCAGACACTTTAATGAAATGTTGAATGGTTTCTAAACGGTGCCTCTTAAACCTGGAGCTCCGCCCCAACTAAGAGTCATCTTAACTAGGTGTGGTTTCTAAATACTTCCTGGTTTCTGTGTAAATTCGACGCCTGTGTAATTGGTAGCTTGCCCGACGTTAATATCTGTGGTCAATTCCCCTTGAAGATTGCTGCAATACGGCATCCCGAAACGTCCTTCGATTCATCAGTTATATGGCCGTAGTTTCAACTCACAAATAAAGAAAGTGGTTGGTTGCTCTGACCACCAAATCCTATCCTATGATATAGATTTAAAATATTTTTTTATTATTATTTTTAACAAGGTTCATTGCTTTTATTCCAGTGGAATGATTTTACTGAATGGCTGTTTGCCTCCCGGTAACCTGCCATGTCTTACCCCTAATCTCTGACTGAATACCACCAGCTACACGCCGGCACCCTGTGGTTATGTTTCCACCTCAGCTCAGCCCAGTCCACAGCCGTAACGTTGTGGCCCCCAGGCCACATTTATGTAATTTATTGATTTTTACTCATTATTGATTGTATGAATTATTTCCTTTTTTAAATGATTTCTGTTTCTTAAATTTTATTTAGTGTTATTCTGGTTAATTATTTAATTATTGTGATTTTTTCTTTTATAGTTTTATTCTGATTTGGTGTCTGTCTAGTGTTATTGTTATTCTATTTTTACATATCGATTGTGTTTTTATGGCCGGCTACTGGGAGCGCGGATGCGATGCATCGATGACGTCATGAGCGGTCGTGTGCCGGCGGAGTCGGACGGAACTGTGCGCCGCGGTCTGTTTGGTTTTGGAGAGTCGCCGCGACCAGACGTGTGTTGCGAGGCAGGAGATACGGCTTTTCGACTCTGCACCGGCCAGTCCTCACCGGGGCCTGCTGAGATGGTGCCTTGCCTGACCGAGAGGCGTCTTCAGCGGCAAGATATTCGCAAGCTACGCTAAGGTAAAGAGGCGACACTTAGCTTTGGCAGTAGCGGGTTGTGGATCAAGATTTGTTATTAAAAAGAAGCATAGTTTTGTGAGGCGAACTTTTATTTGAACTGCGTATAACGGTGCAAGCATATGGATTAGACTTTCCCGTTGTATAAAATGGACCAATGCTCCTTGACTGCACTATGATAAGGTGGAGTGTAGAATTTTATGTTATGCCCTGAAGAGATTTATTTTTTTTAAATTACGTCTACCTGCGAGATATGCCCTCTGAAGTAAAAAAAACATTTTTACTGCAACCGCCTCTTTGCGATTGAGTGACTTTTTTGCCTGGCGCACTTGACTGAACTAATGCTACGTATTTTCTGAAGGTCACGCGCATCAGCTGTTTGATTCTTGGAAAGCAAGACCTGCAGATATTAATGATCGTGCACGTAAATAAACCCGGCTCCCAGTAGGACTCTTTTTGGAACTTTTATAATTAATTTTATTTATTTTTATAGTATTTTTATAGTATTTGTATTTTCAGATTATATAGGTATTTTGGATGTTTTGAGGATGGAAATTATAATAAAATGTTGATTGTTGAAATGAGCCAAAGTCTTGCTATATATTTTTGTAGTATTTACGGTTTTTTTTTTTAGCTCGACCGCCCGGGTGCGACTTTGTGTGAATTACCTTTTTTCGCTTTTGGTATTGATAGTTACCCAGGGTGAGTCGGGGACGGGACCTCCCTTCCAATTTGACCGGAAGGCGGGTTTCAACGTCTCGACCGTTCGACCGCTACGTCGCTGGAAGTCCGGGCCACGTGGAAGCCTGCCTGTTAAAGAACAGTCTCGACACAGAAGTTCGTTGAGGGGAAGTAGTATATACAACCCCCCTCCCCCCTTCGGCATCAACCCGAGCAGCGGAGATCCACGCCGATCAGGGGCGCGAATCTATGGTATTCGCAAGGGTGAACCGCGGAAATTCGCGGGGAGAGGGAAAGCCTGAGAGTCAGGCGCATGGTTTTTAACCGATACGAGTCATTCCTGGATAGGATGCTTTGTCTGTAGTATACCGCCCATTTGTTGGGTTGTTTGCATACAATAAGCAGAAAACTTAAAAATACACAGAAATTTTTCCATGAAACGTAGTTTTGAAGTTTAAGTTTATCGACCCTGTTTCACAGTCACGAAGTTGTGAGCCGAAGCGGCCCCTTCAGTGAGGGTCCCCCTGCCCCACCCCCCTTTTTCCAGTGAGCGGCGCCTGTGGCACAGACGAACACCGAAGCGCTACCTTTCTTCGCCGCCGTCACCACTGACGTCACCGATGACGCACGCTTCCACCGCTAACGTCTGGCTGCCATAGGCCGCCTGCACGGACTTAAATGACATTCCGCATTAGCGTACAAAATATGCACTACATAAAGTGAAATTAATGGAGCAAATAGTTTTTTTCTATTAATGATTCTACATCACTATAACAATTAAAAACATGTACCGACGACTTGAAACATTCAAACTATGTATTTTGTTATGATTTATGCACAAATCAATTTTACTAAATCTATGGCATTAATGTTTGGTGTTTAGTCACGTTGTAAATTTGGTTTAGTAAAATACGCTTAGTATTTGGGTGAAAGGGGGTTGGCAAGAACTTACTTTTTATTTAAGCTTTAAAATACGTAGTAAGATTGTAATACACGCATCGCATAAGAATATTTAAATAATAAAACATTCCTTTAACCATCCTTTATAAGAACAATCCAAAACATTCACCGAAAAATACCTATTCGCCATTATGTCTTTCAGTGTGGTATTTCAAGTCATAAATTCTAGATATTTTCATAAAAAATTAGTTTTTAATAATTATTAAGTTTTTTTGTTCAAGTAAATGGCGTCCGGCGTCACACTTTTGTTACAAAGTTTAGCCAGGTTTCCTGAGATGAGACCACGTCGTGGGTTTCATTGTTTGAGTGGTTGGATTCACACCAGTGCAACCACTTAATCAAATCTTATATCACGCTAGCGACAAAAAAAATACTTTTGTTGTGAATTCACGCTATAAGGATGTTCTAACCTCAATGGTGAATTTTTGGATTGACTCCCCGTTGTGGGTCAGAATTTCCTGGTTATAAATGAAAGCTCAGCTTTAATCTTCGGAAGCTGAGCGTGTCGCGGGCAGCGAACTGGTCGCCTCACGAATGTGACTCAAGCATGTGTTTGCCAAGGTCAGTCCCTCCCGAACTCAGTTCAATCAACTAACAAAGCCATCGAGGAGTTGAAAATTTCCAGTGCCTTAGCGGCGAAGAAGGGTATAAAAAATTTGTTTATTAAACATTCGCGAATTCGTATGTTACATTAGTTTCAGGTAAAAACTTTTTCATGTGTACATTGGAAATGTTTTTTGATATATTACAAAGTTACTGTCTCAGTATCTTAAACGGCCTATCGAAATAAGGTTGGTTTGGTCATCAAAAAAACATTCAATTATAAGTGTTTAAAGTCTTCGATGCAGTCATATGATTCATACAATTCTCGGGCCTCTGGTGATTACGAAAAAAAATATTAAACAATTCAAAAGTTTAATTATTCAACTAGTAGTACATTGTGCATGAGTTTAAATTTTATTTTGTATTTCTAACGTAACAGATACTCTTAATTAAAAAATAATAATTTATTTAAAACGTAGCATACCTACAAGTGTAAAGAATTATTTTTTAAAAAATGGAATCAGCAAACATTCATAACTATTAGAACATTTATTTTCACTGTCTCTCTCGTGCTGTCTCATATATTAATACATAAATTTAAATACGCATAGAATATGAATAAAGTGAAATATGTATATGTTATATTCAGACACTGACAGGAAATTAAAAGAGCTGCGCGAAATAAAAATGTGTTGAGTGGAAAAAAAAAAGAAATGAAGTATAGTAGGAGAAAAATACATAAAGCACGCAGATGAAGCCGAGAGGAAGAATAAATGGATTTGAACCGAGAGACACGGCCATCGCTCGCCCTGCAGGTGAGTAGAGAGAGAGGGAGAGAGAGAAAGAGAGAGAGAGAGAAAGAGTGAGAGAGAGAGAGAGAGCGCGGACCCCGGGAGACGCGAGCCTTCACGCGCGTATAGCGTGTCCCATCCTTAGTTTGCAGTGTGCCTTATTTTAATTGTAATTTATTTTCTCTCTCTTTCCATTACGCGATATCCCTGTTTCAGTGTGTTCGGTTTGCCAGGCCTACATCAGAGAAAAAAAAAACATTTGAGACAAAACATTGTCATGTAATACATATTTATGAAACTATATATGAAACACTAGCCTGGCATGCGTTGCAATTACTCATTCAAATTAGTCGTAATTTGTTTGAAGTAGGTAAACATCTACAAAGCATCTTTCTATTTGGCTCTCCAATTCCATATCTCTCTACATTTCTCTATGTATCTCTTATATGTATATATATTTGGCTCTCTCTAAATATGTTTCCTCTATATTGGCCACTGTCTCTATATATAATATTATCTCTATTCATCTCCCTACTCTCTATATGTCTCCATATTTATTTATCTATCTTATTTTCTATACTGCACTAGCTCTTCCTATCTTTCTTTCATATTTATATTTTCTATCCCTCTATCATTCTGTCTCTTTATCACTATAACTCTTTATCTCTCTTTTATATTTGATTCAATTCTGTCATGCGTAAGCACTCATACGACGAAAAAACACGAACTGCAGCTAAACTTCATGAAATAAATACATTTGTTGAAACGATTCGCGCGCTATGCTGTATCAGTTTGGTTAAACATGTCAAAGGAATGCGTGCGTTTGTAATAACGCCAAAACAATTATGTGTTGCTGGCCTAAGTAATGTGAATGATAGGAGAGGAGATGCGTGGTTGGCACCCGGTGGGAACGAACAAACGGGATGTCTTGACCGTTGTTCTGCGATCCTCGTGGCTTGGAGACCCGCGGCGCCGACGGACAGGCCTGGGGCAGGTTGGCGACCCGGACAGCCCGATGAGTGCCCAAGTAGTGATTCAAACCGACACGACGTACAGCGCTTCTGGAGCCAGCCAGTTCTTTTGAGAGTTCACGGAGATCGTCAACCCTTATAATCAAATATTAACTGAAGTGTCCATGAGTATATTAAATGTATGAAAAAAATAATTAAATAGTAGTAAAACATTGGATACGTGAACTTAAGTACGCGCGTTATAAGTTACTTGGCGTAGTAATTTTTCATACAAATAATTAACATAAATAAAACAATAAAAGGACTGACGTGATATAACAAATATGGTTGTAAAGTATGAAATCATTCAGATTAAAAAATAGATAAATACTCAAAATTCAATACTAATATAATCACGTCTTTAAATTGAATTATTAATTTTAATAAAACACGAGATAAATTTTAATTAATAATGAAAATTAATAAATATGATGAATTTTTATTCTAATTTATTATTTTTAATTATTTATTAAATAATAATTTAATAATTTATAATGCAAACAAATTATACATACGGAAACATGACCTCACTTATATAAACACACTTAAAAAAGATAATAAAAGAAATTCACTATTATTCAAAATAAATAAATGTTTCTAATGGTATGGACCAGTATTCAATATCAAACACTAAAGAATAAGATTTAAAAGCATATATATAACTTTTATTTGTATGTAGCCTTTTTATCATCCTGTGAAAATATTTTTGCACGGGGCGCGCGCATGGTGAAAATTCACTCTCAAAATTTTTTTCATAACGCGCCTAAAGACGAATAACTTCAAAAACACAAATTATTATTTAATGTAATTGTTTGTTAAATGTGAGTTCTTATTACGATAATGTGTTACCACATGATCAATTCTTTAATAACTAAAGAAAAAAAATTAGCAGGCATAGTGTTAAGAAAAGAAAACCCGCCAGCGTTCTGAATTTGTATCGAGCACCCTGAATATATAAGTATTGAGATGTATATTATTATTATTAATACTCTACTACGCGAGACTGATCGATTACTAGTGCCTCCGTTCGAGCTTTAAACCACCGTTGACAATCGATTTTTTTTTTTCAATACAGTCTATCGTCACGCACTTTCGACCACGTTATTCATTTGTAGGTTCATGGGAGGAAGTTTAGTCGGTGACTGCATGCGGGTCCAGAGAAACAAGGTTGAGTCGCCAGACTTGCAGTTGTACGGCCTTTGGCCGGGGGGTCTTCACGCTGCTGGGCTTGTGGGGGCGGTGGAGGGGGAGGTGGGGGGAGGGGAAAGCCTGCCTCGTGGGAGAAGCAAGGTCCAGGTAGCAGCCTCCCGAAATGAACTGTAAACTCCTTATCCCCCCCTCCCCCCGGCCAATAACCACCCTGGAGGATAGAACCCCCTTGGAAACTAGTTTCAGCGGAAACCAAACGAAATGAACTCCGCGGAAAGGGTCGGAACAGGACGTTGTATGGACGAGGAGGGGATACGCAGCGAGCATTCACCCTTCACGTGATTGGTGCGCTCAACCTAGCCCCAATCACTCGGACATGTTTACTCTCCCCTCTCCCCGCTGAGTTGCGGTGTTCTTCTTCAGGGGCTTTCGCGTCCCAGGGTCCAAGTGCCCAACCCCCTCGTGGTACACTCTTGTTTACTCAGTCCAACAGCATATCCAAGCCACCCTCTGTCTCCTTTATTCTCCTACAATATTAATGCATGCAAATCGCACCTCGCATATTTGTAGACCAGGCCCTATGTCATGCAGGTTTGACCTTGGCTCAACTTAACTAGTCATAGTCTAAATCTGCGAAAGGGGAGTTAGTTATTCATGCCTTCAATCGCTGACATGGCTGGCCAATCCCCTACTAGCTCACGATGCATGCAACCCTCTCCCTTAGTGCCTAATCTCAGCATGACTTCGACCTGATACGCACCTGGGTACCTCCCTAACCCGGAACCTCCTACAAATAAACTCAGTCTCAGCTAGGTTAAGAAAATTAAAATCGCCGTGAGCTGACTCAGTACATTCTCCAAGTCTTGGCGCGGGGCATAGCTGAGAGACAGGTCCTAGCTCATTGCATTTCAAACAATTTTTTGGTAACTGTTCCGCATCATGTATCTAAGTTTATCCCTTGATCCGGATGGCATGCTCCTGCGTGACTGATACTGTGGTACATGATGTTTGCTGTTTTAATTTACTACGTCGAAAGATCCTGGACATAATTTAAAAAAAATATTAAAATACAATGTTTGGAGTAAAACTAAATTATTTTTCCGATTTTTATGTCATCTTAAAATATGATCATAATTCATTGTTACATCACGGTTTTTTTTGTATACAGGATTTTTCGATGTACTAAATTAAAACAGCAAGCATTATGTACCATAGGATCAATGCATTCGGGATCATGCCATTAGGATAAAGGGATGGACTTGGATACGCGATACGTATATTTTACCTCAGCTGCATGATCCACAGCGGTGTGACGCCCGTGTTCCTAGACAACTGCACTCTCTTGGGCATAGCTGCGCCCTCTTGGCTTTGAATATATATACTGTATAGAAGTCGCGAGTGGATAGGATTTACTCTACGTTTTTCAGAAGCGTATGATGAGCAGCTTGGGAACTTCACCGCTGCAGTGCGCTGCCGTAACGCCCTGTATCGTCTTAGTTGTTATTTACACGTTAGAGCGCAGCGCTGTCGCCCGCTGTCATTCCCCGCACCCCTCATCCATCATTCACTGCAGCTCAACGTCGTTCAACGGGAGGGGGAAGGGGTGTTTGAAGAGTTCGACACTTGTCCGCTAGGGACCACCACAAGTCGATGCCCTAGAGATGGTGGCGATTGCGGCGGTGAATTAACCAACTACCTCAATACCGTATTAGAAATTTTAACCTGGGCTGGCGACTTCTATACAGTATATATATATATATTCAAAGCTCTTGGTCAGAGCCATATTCCCCGCGCGTGACCTGGCGCTGTCGCTCACTCCAGACGGTCACTTCCAGCTCCCCAGGGCAGGGGTAACTCCGCATGAGTCCTAATAGCCATCGCTAAGAGCCATTTTTACCCTATCTCCCGCAGGAAGGGGAGGGAAGGACATGCGCCAGGACTATTTCCGCGTCTCCTTGACCGTTATCGGCCTAACCAACCCCCCCCCCCCCCCGGCATCCTCGCTGACCGACACGCCCCGACGAGGCAATCGCGCGAAGCAAGCATGGCACACGTACCCAGCAGATGCCGCCGTCTGATTGGACGGCTGGGAACACGGCGCACGAACCCCCTCCCCATTGCTCCATCGCCAGCACTGTCAAATTCACAAGGGGAAACCGACGGGAATTTAAAACTAAAATATACAGTGACAAAGTGGGGGGGTCACCGAAAATTATGTCCATAACGGTGAATGACGGCTCTGGTCTCTGTATTTATGGACACGGAAAATGTTTGCCGTGTTTGCCGTGGCTTCGACGGCGGTGGCCAGTCCCGAGGCTACCTGCGGCGTTCTCCGCCCTTTGACCTGCAGGTGGTCACGAGAGGCTCCTGATGTTCGGTATGGCTCAGGCTGCCCGCGGCAGACACAAACATAATCATGCTAACGAGTTTTTTTTTTTAAACTCTACAACACTAGTTTAAAAAAATTAAACGTTGCAATGGACATGGAATATTACGCAAAACCACAAAAAAAATTTCTAATCAAATTTCATAATTTGAAGGATTTTTCAGAGAACTGTGCCACTGTACTGATCGTTGGACTAAGATTAAATCCTGGGTCAATTCAACAGTTTCAAAATTGAATTCATGTTTTTAATGCGTATGATTTGTTAGTATTACAATGGTGTTAATGCAGTAAACTGTGCATTGGAGGAACAAAGGAATACCATGAAAAGTGTAAATATAACTCTCGGTATACGGTATTTGGTAGAAGTAATTTCTTGAAAATGGAACGTAAATGCGAGACAACGTTTGCTGCGTCTGCGCGGAAGTCTCAGAAACATCGAAAAATGCTGGTCGCTCGTGCAGCAACATAAACCCGTATATAGTCACTTTGGTAAATATTAGGGAACATACCAAATTTATTGGTGTGCCAAATAAAACCTTATATTTGGGATATATTTGGTAAATTATAATAGTGATAGTAAAAAAAGGAATCACAAGTTTTAATAACTAAACATAAAAGGTTTTACATTGATTATAAAACATAAATTTCTCACTGTTTTCCCAATAGTATTGGTAGCATGGTGATAAGGTGTGCGCTTCGTAAGCATGAAGTCAGTGGTATGAATCTCATCGAATGAAGATTTATTTTTTATTTTTTAACAGTGTATATATATATAGTGTTATGAGTTTTAACATTTTTAAGGTTAATATTGGCATTTTAACAAAATATTATTTAATATTCATTAATATAATTCCAAATTGAAAATCAAGTCCGAATCCGGTACCCTTGGACTGCAGTTTTAATTTGAAAAATACTTCAGTGATAGTGCTACGTTCGTAATGCTTTTGCATCCCCTCCTCCCCCAAAATACATATATATATACATATATATCATTCCCAACACAATATTCCTGGCTATTAAATTATAGATATTTTTAAAAATGCTATTATATTTGGTTATACCTATTCAAGTTTACAAATGGAATTCCAGTATAGTTTCACTATCAAGAAGTTTACCAATAAATTTAGTAGGGGCCTACATCCTCCGTGGGTCAACCATATTGATGACTTCGGCTCGTGACGATAGCAGTTTCTGCATGCATGGGCATTATACTTTCAACCTGTCAGATTATCGTTGTGTGATGGGCGTATATCTCATTGCATTTCTGGTGCACACTAAAAATTAATCCTTAATGCGCTTAAAGAATTATAACCTCAAAATGATAATACCTCCTTTTTTAAACAGAATTATAGTTAGGTTTTAAAAAAAGGGGGAATGTAATTACCGGTTTTCCCTCAAATGAGTACTTTCATGTATTTATCACGCTCGGAATTGTTTTAAAACATTTACATTAAATTTGGTTTCCGAGTTTTGTATTTAGGTTTATTTTCAACCCTAGAACATATAAATTTGCTCGTTACCGAGGTTAGAGGTTAGGTTATAGTACTGAAGTACTCGCTCGCAATTTTTTTATTTATTCCTTTGCCCAACGAGTTCAAACTCCGAAGGTATGAGTATAATTCAACTGGCGTTTTACATAACCACACACGATTGCGAGGTCCTGGATGTTTTGTGAACTTCCGCGAATGCTCGCTTATTTATCAAGTTGCCAACTCCTCCCTTCCTCTACCCGTCGTCGACTAAATAACTGCGTTCAATGAGTTCACCCTCCCCCCCCCTTATTCTCTTTCTATCCGTCCTCTTCTTCGGCTCCTTGTGTTTCTCTTTCACCCCGTCCTCGCCATCGTAATGGAACATCTGCCGCGATACAACACTCGCCCGCTACAACTTGGTAATTAATTAGAAACATTGCAAGTGGCATCCAATCTTCCCTGTTCAGGCTTCCCTACCCACGCGCGCGCCTGGCCGCCCGCCAATAGCGTGGCTCGACGCAGCGCTGACGCCTACAGGGGTGAGAGAGACGCATGCCGGTTGGAGGATCGCAGCCTCTGAGAGGCCACCAGATGTCTGTCCGCCGAGAGGACGTGTGTGCCAACACTTCCCAGGCACCGCGCGTCAAAATATCAAAGATGATCATGTTGTTTGTAAACCTTAAAAATGTTATCCAAAACGTTTGTATAAAGATTTTTTTTCATACAAACAACCATTGTTGCAAAGGATGAAAAAATTCAATGATAAATCACGATTCCTTAATTAGGTAGGTAAACTATAGAATATAAAACAATTGATTGTAAATCTTCTTAAAATTATCCAATATTTGGTCTGACACAATTTTTGATAAAACAAACCATTACTTCAAGGGATTGAAAAAATAGGGGTTGGAAAATAAATAAACATTAAAATCTCGTACCATTTACACCATTCAATCCGTTTTTATTTATTTTAATTTTCTAAATTTGGTATACAATTTTGTCTAAAGAAAAATTTCATGTAACTAATCATTACTGCAAGCGGTGAAAATAACAAGGGTTGAAAGACAAAAAAAAATTATAACTTTTTTATTGGGTCTACTAGAACAATTTTTATAATTTTCTGTAAAAAAACCACAAATTATATTACACTATTTGCTGAAATAATTTTGTATGATACCAACTATTACAGAACAAACAGGACGAGTTATAATTTTAAAAATATTTTAACTTCCTTGCTATTTTTTTCTAATTTATTTTAAACCGTGTTAATATAATTCTAAACCTTGGTCTAAATAAAACGTTTGTAAACCAAAGTATTAGTGCGAGGGATGAAAAAGGGATTAAAATTTTTTGATGATCAAAAAAGTTTACTACTTCCTCTGCATTGAGTTAAAAACATTAGACATATTTTCACTGCATGGAATATGAAAAATTTACATTACGTTTTTTAAATGTTCCAGAAGTTTATATAAATTTCCATAACATTTCCAGGTTAAGTAAGTATTTCGAAATATACCTACGCATGTAGGCTGTGCCGGAAAAGATATTTTTATGTACCTAGTCTTTTTCTTCATCCTGTGCAGGGTGCTCCTTCATCATAAAAATTCACTCTCATATTTTGTCTCGTAACGCAAGAGTAATTTCAAAAATCAAAACACATAACGATAGCTAAACATTCAAAATATATTTCTATGCGGTATAAAGTATTATCTTCTAAAAGCTTATTTATGTATATTTTATTGGTTAATCATTACACATTGACTATTGTAGGAATAGTGTGCGGGAGATAAAAATAGTTTCTGCCTCCAAACAATTTTGGTTTTGTGACAAAGATTATTATTTTTGAAAAAATATCTGTAGGAATATGGGCGTTTCAACTCATTTAAAGCCGGGCTGAAAAACGCGATTTCCTGTTTAACCCAGCATCGTTCGCTTTTGCATTTTTGGTTTTATTGGTTTTAAGTGTTTGGTAGCCATGTTGGCTGGACGTCATGTCAAATACCTCTCTCGTGTTTTTAACGTAGAGCACTTTGTCTCTCGATATTCAGGCGGATAATAATATCGTATTTTACACACTAATCACGTGTTACAAACTTTAATACATAAATGAATTTCAGGCGAATATAATGGCTTTCATCTAATATTAAGTCTTTATAGGAATTTAATGGCAATATTAGTAACGAAAAAATTTATATTTTTTTTGTGTGTTTAGATGGTTACAAAAATATCGTAATTTTTTTTTACTCTTATGATGAGGATAAATATTTTTAACACTTGGTAGTTTATTTTCTTCTTTACTACACAGCAAATTCGTTTTCATGGACCAATAAAGGACATCTCTAAGCACCAGTAACGAGAAAAATGTTAGCAGGTACAATTAAATGCATCAAAACCTAAATAATTAGTTCTTCTTGTAAAAATTGTGAAATCTTATCAATGTGGAGATGGGCACGTCTATGAGAGTCGAGCACTTTTGTTTTAAATGTTGACAATTATAAATCGCACGGAAGAACTGTAATAAAAAATGTGACCGAGTATTTCAGTACTCGTCAGTGATGAGTAAACATATAACCTCGGAGACGAGGAGATAAATGTGTTCTCATGTTACAAATACACTTATAACACTAAACTCGGACACGAAATTTAACGAATAATTCTTAAAAATAAAGCCTAGCGTGATAAATATACGAAAAGTATTAATTTTAGTAGAGAAATGGGGTAAAAATTTACCTCCTTTTTAAAACATAACTATAATTATGTTTAACAAGATGTTAATAACCTAACCGAACCTAACCCAGCCCAGATTAGGTTAAGCTCTTTTTTTTATTTCCTCCATTTTTTTTTCAAAGTCGGTGCATTTGATGTGCTTCGGGTAGTTTCGGAACAGTTATGATGCAGTCTGTTCGCTTGTGTAGGCAAGGTGGCTTAAAGTTAAAGGACTCTCAAAACTTTTTTTTTCTTCAGATATATACTTATTTTATTTATACGTTTATAAGCTATTGTAGAAAATGATGTCCCGGTGGCCGAGCGGGTAATGGCGTATGCGTTAATTTGGACTATCATCGAAGTAAGGCACCATCGAGCGTGGTTGGTACTTAGCTGGGTGACCACGATATTTATAAATCTCCCACGCAGATGCAGGAAATCAAGCATAGCCTCAGCACAATGACTTAGTGGTAAACAGCGTAGAAACAGGATAACTATTGTCGCATCCGCACAGCGACGCGGGCATTAGCCATTCGTGCGGTAGCCAGCCGTGTTCTGCCGATTGCAAATTGAGCAGCGAATTAATTTCGCGGTTTCGCAGTCCGCGCCGCTCGAACAGCGGCCGGCAGCCGCACGGCCCGTGGCTGGCTGCAGCGGGGAACTGTGGTCGTTCCGTGCAAGAGGGGAGGTCCCACATCGCGCTGTGTTCCGTACTGTTGCGGTCGCCCGCCCAATTGCGCGTGCTCGTAATGCCCGTGGGCCGTCAACGCGATTATGTTAAAGTTTTAATGCTATTCCCTTCAACGCGAAAGCCCCGTGCATCAACTTTTATTCAACCGCAATCCGCAACCAGTTAATGTACTTCCATTAGAAAATGTTGCTCATTAAAATTTCAGCTAATAAGCTTTTAATGTTATATGTTTGGCGCCTGGATTAAGGCCACGAATGCTCTCGTTCAACAATAGAACAATCCAAAAATTTTGTCTGTAAATTATTCCGCGAGAACTTGAATACGTATCGCTGCTCTGACCTTTAAAGTCTTCGAGCAGCAGATAAGTTATGAATGTCCAGTGTTAGCGTTCCAGCCAGCATGCAAGTGAATCTATTACAAATGAAACGAATCTGCTCTGAGAAACCTTTTCGTAACTGATAAACGTGATAGGAATGTCAGGCGTGTCAATCGTGTCGGGCGTGTCAATCGTGTCAGGCGTGTCAGGCGTGTTAGGCGTGTTAGGCGTTTCAGGTGTGTCAGGCGTGTTAGACGTGTCAGGCGTGTTAGGCGTGTCAAGCGTGTTAGGCGTGTCGGGCGTGTCAAGCGTGTTAGGCGTGTCGGGCGTGTCAAGTGTGTTAGGCGTGTCAGGCGTGTCAGGATTCTCAGGATTCTCAGGCGTGTCAGGCGAATCAGGCGTGTTGGGTTTGATAGGCGTGTTAGGCGTGTCAAGCGTGATATACGTGTTAGACGTGTCAAGCGTGATAGACGTGTCAAGCGTGATAGACGTGTTAGGCGTGTCAAGCGTGTCAGGCGCGTTAGACGTGTCAGGCGTGTCCTCTGTGTTCATTGCAATACATTTTTAATGCACTGGGAAAAAAATCGCCGCTTCTGATTTCACCACATTTATTTTGCTGTAAATAATTTACTGTTTTGACAGCAAAATTGTTTTCAACTAATAGTAAAAATTAATTATTCAGTAACTAATTCATTACAAAAAACACTCAAATTTTGTAAGATGTTAACAGATAAATTTTTTTGGAGTCATTGAAAAACTATTTTTTCTTAATTTAATAGTTAATGGTATCATTGTATGCTATGTACGAAAGACGCGTTTAAAGCATATTGAATGGGTGACGCAAGTAACAAAAAATTTTTTTTTAATATTTTGTTTCTTCGCACGTATCGATTTTGAAATTTTTTCTACAAGAACTGTGTTACGTTTATTTCTCGTAGCAAAATAATAATTACAAGAATTAGTAACTAGTAATATTATTTGTAATCTAATATTTTTATTTTATAATAATTTTAATTTTTCTGCATTTGAGGTTCATAATGTTAAAAGTATAACTTTGATAGATGATATAATAAAAAAATTCAACTTATAAATAAGTATATATTTTAATATGACAACTTTACCTAAAGTGTTTACAAATTTTGCATGCATACTAAACAATAATCTGATAGATTGCAACATCCTTAACAATTAACCAACCAACCACTAAACAACTCGTGTGTAAAATATTCCTTTCAGAAGTTTGCCAAAACTTGAATGAGGATATATTTTTAGAAGTAATAATTATATATTCCCGTTCTAGTAAATGTATAGTGTTTACATGACCTTATTTTTTTTTAAATTCGTGAAATTAAGAAATTCGTGTACGATTTCGTCGATTACTAAAAAAAAAAGCTGCATTAAAAATGACACAACAATTAGAGAATTTGTGTTAGCTGTAGTTTATTTCTGATGTATTTTCCTGAAAGTTAATAAGAACTTAAACGGAAGTTAAATGCATGCTTAAATGTCGCTTAGCGGTGTACGTAAACTCTAGAGTACCTTCGTGATTATTGACTCAGTGGTCATAAAATATGAATCATTCATAGTGTGCGTGACACCTTAAACACATAAATTAAAACTTTTTTGTTGAAATAACAAGCTCCGATGGTATCCTTGACCAATTCAGCGTAAAAAAAAATGTTTGAACCTGAATTTCCTCTTAGCGAAGACCCAGGGCACCGTGAACTGACTTTAAACCATCCTCATGAATTCTAACAAACTGATTACACAGCTACATCCTCACAAAGGACGGCATACATAATTCATGGCGCTGGTGCGCATTCGATCCTCGTCCCGATATCGGCTGCTTGCTACTTCACCCTCGTGAGGATCACACGGAGAAAGTGGGAGCGAGACAATGCAAGGAACTCAGCACGACACTAAGATGTCTGGTACAAAAGCCTCTCCTCGGGAAGTGGGAGATGTTGCCAGTTGCAGAGTGAAACATTTCTAACTACATAAACATCTCTTCTCAAACAATCTGCCAAATATTTATCGTATTGTTACGATTATGAAACTGTAAATTAAAAAAAAAACCTCTGTGAATATATATATATGAATAATTAACTTAGTTTATAAATTAATAATTAATATGTGATACTGCAAACACCACGTATGTTCCTCAGAAATATGTTGCAAAATTTTAAGTTTTTATCTTGAAATAACACACAATAATTAGACGACTACTACAAATAATTCGTCTGCAAAAACAAAACAAAAATTATACAGAGTAGACACCCCGTGTGCTGATCTGGGTTCTCTCGTATTCACTTCTACTCGTGACCAGCGCGTATACTTGCACTAGTCGTCAATGTGTTCTACTTGTGACCTGCGCGTAGACTTGCACTTGTGACGTCGATGTGTTCTAGCGCGCACGTGCCATGTGATGTCAGACCGCTAAAGTGAAGCAGTCATGCAAGTTTTGAATCTCAGCCAGTTAAAAAAAAAAATTGTATCGGCAAATTTATAGTTTTTAAATTAGCAGAACAATGCTTTGTTTGCTATCTGAAAATATTACATTGAACCCTAAAAATATATTTTCTATGCACAAAAAAATGCTTTTGTTAATTTATATACATACGCCTAATTTTAAATGACGAATGAAAATTGGTTCAGTGCGAGGCTGACACTTCACGGCAAGTGTGTTTCGACCCGCTGAGGCGTGGGGATTGATGGGCGTTTAATTTCTTCTGTGTGGGCGGCCATTTGCGTGGCTCGCAGGCCCGAAGGTAATGAATGACCGGTGCTGGAGTGGGCTTAGGGGGAAACACTTCCCCCCCCCCCCACAGCCCACCTGTCCCGGTGCGGTTAGGCGAGGGGAGGGGCTAATGTCACTCGCATGTGCGCGGCTCCATTGTGCTGCCCTAATGGAGGGGTCTGTGTACAATGGCCCAGGTGTCACACGATCTCCGAAGGGGCTTAGAGGCGTGATGGCCGGGTTGGCAGGGGGAGGGGAGGGGTTTAGTCTACGCACACACGTATTAGTTCCGACTAATAAACTCGCCGACCAATTCCCCCCCCCCCCCCTACACCCTGAACACTTCGCTCACCCCCAGAAACGCCGAGCAGACGATATTGCATTCCTGGAACCAGGTCCACGCTGCACGAGCGCAATGACGTGCGAACCCGTGAAATATAGTTCCGTTTCCCTGCGTGCGCACCGCTTCTCGTGCGGTGCAGTCAGGGCGAACCCAATACTGAGTCCTGTTTTGGTCGCCTTCGTCAGACACTGGGCTAGCGTGCAACCCATACATTTCACTTTTTTAATATATCAGCTGTGTCGTATTTCTCTAGCCGAGCCGTTATTTTGGAATATTTTATATTGTGAATGCTCTTTATTTGTGGCATATTATAAATACGAATTTATGTTATAAATTATCACATTGTTCAATATATTTACTTCAGTGTACAACCTACTGTGTGTAGGAACGTCGAAATGAACTCAGTTCACTTAACATTACCGTGAGCTGTAGAAGTATTCAAACGAAACACAATTCACAAGCAAACCTCGTGTACGTAAATGCTATCCGCGCGGAACGATTTTCCTACACACTATGTGGAAATGTAAGCACCAACACCATACAGCACCAACACAATACAAGCTTCGAGCTAGCCCAGGGCAAATAAAAAATAACAACAACTAAAGGGGGCTGAAAAAGGACGAATTAAAATACCTGTTCTGCGCACCCCGGTAGAAAGGCAATTTTCTCCACCATTGGCACAGAGTTCTGGTGGAAGGGATTTATTGTTGTTTCTGTGGATGGCGAGTTGGTGCTGTGAAATTACGAGGGTTGACGTTTTCAGCTCGTAGCCTGAGAGAAATGAGGAAAATAACTGAAATAGTCATTAAATGTTTTAACACACTTGGGTATTATTATTTCAAATCTCGCAATTTATTTAGTTGCTTAAGAATTTATAGTTTGGTTCCTTTGAAAAACCTGCGTCAAGAAACGGTTTACTTTTTTTTTAAGAAGACATTGAATGAAAAATTCATCCTACATTATGAGCAATATATTTTTGGACCATACCTTCACTAGCTGTAAGATATAACCCGTGGCATCTCAAAACATTGGTGATGGGAACCGCAATCAATCAAGCTGTCAATGTAACTTCTGAGATACCAGTTTTAGCCCTTTTATCTCTCTCAGTAACTCAGTACAGGTCTCTAAATAAACTAGCAAAAAGAATTTTACTTAAAAACCTAAATTAAATTCTAATCCAGATCGCACGTTCAGAACGTCCAGTAGTCTTACAGAAGCGGACATTTCCAAAGCTACGCGCGACATCGTGCTATAGGCAAGGGCAAATTAAAGCCCTCCACAAAGTGTGGGACTGTAAAAATATTCTCGCCCCTGAGGCAGTCGCACTTTCTAGCGACAAAAGGACTGTCCACGCGAATTATTATTTTCTGTCGCAGACTGCGATTTCCTCTCATTCTACTGACAAGGGAAGTGCCCGAGTCGAGACTCGCCAATTAGGCTTAAACTGTGAGAGTAGAAGCAGGCAGGTGCCCCTTTAGACGCCCTGGAGTATTTCGTCTTGAAGTATCACCTGAGTTTGAGGAACATATATGTTTTCATTAATTTTCAAGTCGGCGGCGTGGCGCAGTGATCAGGCGCATTTTTTAATTTATGTTATTTTCATTTGTTTCATTTCTCGCAATATTAAGCTACTAGTGATTTGTAAGGCACCTAGGGCGCCAGTTGAAAAATTATGATTAAAACAAATACTTTAATTCAATATACACGAAAAATTTATTAAAATTTCATTTTATTTTAATATTGTGCAAATAAAAAAAATCATAAATACATAAAACAAATCGATAAACCTATTGAAGAACTGCGTTGCGTGTTAATTGTCTCTGGTCATTCAATAATCTTCCTTGCGGTGGATTCTATTCAACATACACCAGGATGACAACCATATTGGAAGTGCGATTCGCATGAAGAAGCTCAATTGAATACAGTTCGCAACAACAGTTCGAATGTGCGATAAATTTAATCCTATCATGAGCGCTGTAAAACTGCCACAACAGTGGTTGGTAGATACATACTTGCAAGTGGAGGCCAACAACTTAAATTATATTTGACAGACATACGCGGCCAAAACTTGGCAAACTGAGCCATGGCTCGATACCTCATCACTAAAATGCTGAAACTGTCGGCCACGTCAGAATATGACGCGATACCTCCATGGATATTTATTACCTTTGCGCCACGGACTCGGCAGCAATGCTGGGAGGAACAGGTTACCAAAGAACAGTGAAAATGTTACACTGTAAGCGCACGTAAAGAGTTAGAGTGAGTCAGCGAGTCGGCGACGAGGGTGTTTATGTAAAAGTGTTAATGGCAGAGCCAACTAGGCCCTCCCTCGCGAGGCAGTGCTGGAGGGGGAAGGGGGGGGGGGGCAGCGTCACGCGGGAGGTCGGCGGCGGGTTCGGGCGCGCTAATCTCTCGCAAATTGCGCGGATTACCACCTCCATGCCCCCCTTCCCCCGCCACCACCGGCACACCACGTGGTTTATCGCTGCAGCATCCCCCGGGCGAGTGTCGTGCGCTATGCTGAGAGGGTCTGGAGGGTTTGGGGAGAGGGGTGGAGAGAAGGCCGCCCCCGGACACCCGGGGTCACTGCGACTCCACACGCCTCTCAGCTACAAAAAAAATTACATAAAATAATAATTTTATCACAAAACGTTTAGCAGGGTCTTACTTATATTTTTTCTACATAATCGCCAATCGAGGCATTTGTCATATCGTAACACAAGCTTGTCGATGCCTTCTTCGAAGATGTTAGCCACCAGTGAAAAGAGATACAGGGCCAGCGCCTGGATCTCCCTCTCCATCAACACGCCGCTGTGAGGCGGGTGGACTAATATAATGTGGGGAGAACTACTGGGTTCGTAGCGATAGCCCAATTAATTAGTACAGTTTTATTTATTTCTAATGTCCACACTATAAATTTAATTACTGCACTCAACTACTCTGTCCACAACAATTAGTCTTACACTGACCATTAAAACATCAACACACTCTTCTGGAGCTTGGTTCGACAGTGGCTCGCTCTTCTGTCCGCTTCCTTCGCACACGCACCCACTCCGCGCCGCAGTGCAGTCCCCGACTATCGCTCGTCGCACCCGACTGGCTCGCCAGGCCTTCACTCGCAGGTATCGCCTCCCGATAGGTCCGGTTCGCTCAGCAAGGGCCACTTGCCCTCCTCACCTCTCGCTGATCGCACGGGTATCGCCAGTATCACTCCCCGAGGGGGAGACCCTCTCCGCTACTCTCATAACTTTCCGAACCCTCGGAACACGCTCATGACTCGCTTTAACTCTCTTGGAGGCCGGCGTCGTCGCTTATATACCCGTGGCGAACTTCTCGAAGGGACGAGAGAAGCTGTGACGTGTCGCTTAATCCCGGGCCAACCCGACGCAAAGAAACACCCAGAACAGTGTCGCTTATTCTCGCCACTCCTCGCGGTTGCCTCTGTAAGCCCGGCATTTCCAGGCCGCTAAAGGTACGAGGACCCTTGTTAATCCAGCCAGGCACGCGTGGCATGCCTTACGTCATAGGACGGTGCGTGACGTCAGTGGCCGTGCATGGCCGCCAGCCGTCTCCGAACCTGGCGCGCATCACGGTATTGGTAACACTGTTTTGTTATGACCGTTCAAGTTTACAAAATTTATTCCAGGATAGTTTCACTACCACAAAGTTTACTTTGGCACACCGATAAATTTAGTACATCACCCGTGTGTCCACCATTTTGAAGATTTCAGCTCGTGGCTATAGCAGATTCTGCATGCATGTTCATTAGACTTTCAAACTGTCAGATTTCCTGTTGTGTATTGTGGGCTTATTTCATTTTTAATTTTGGTGCATGCTAAAATATCACCCACAACGCGCCTAAAGAATAATATCCTCAAAAGTGATAGTACCATCGTGTTAATCTCTTTATCAAAATACCTATCTCATCCAACTAAAAGAAACCACCTCACGACATGAAGCTCCCGCACTTCGGCTGGTACTATCATTAAGTCGGCCGGAGGGCGAGGCGTTACTCGCGCCGAGTAACTGCTGCAGTGCTGAGCACAGAGATGCGATCACGTGGCGGGCTCGGCCGGCCGACAAAGGGCGACCCCCCCTCGGCACCACGCCAGCAGCGCCCCTGGCTGCCGGCGGAACGAGACTACCTGTCAGCGAGGCGTCCAGCTCCGAGCGCCGACATCAAAGGCCCCGCGCGGCGCATTGTCCGCGCATTTGCATGTTTATTACCGCCCCTCCCTACCCCTCCCGACCCGGCAAACCGGCGTTGTTCATCAGGCGGCCAATTAAAAACAGGCGCGCGCTAAACCCGCGGCGGGCACGTCGAGAACACGCGCGACAATCCTCGCCGTCTCTGAGCCGCGCCAATCCACGTGCACGCATTGGGGTCCGGCACGAACTCGCAAGGGAAGACCACAACATGGGAACTGAACACTGCCTAATGAATTTGATAACAATGCGCAGGGGCAGGCATTTTTCGCGAAAAGATCCGAATGCATATCAGGCTGCAACAAGGCATACCCGCGCACTGTGGTTTCTCCCTTGTGATTGGCGGCCTTCTGCGAGAGAAGTCGCTGCCTTATTTGACCGAGCCACTCAGGACTCGTTTACTTCCGTAATGAATCACTGTGATTGGTGTTGTCACAATCGATATGTACCTGGGAGAAACTAACCCGATCACGAGAAACAAACGATGCTACAGTGTTTTAACTTTCATCTAGTCTCTAAATCTTTTCGCGAAATATGCATGCCCCTAAAAATGCGCCATGGAAGTAAATAAATATCATACCCATTCCTGCTTGCTCCTTGATGCGTGTCTTGCAGTGTTACGCTAACTCCAGTTACAATACTCCGATGGCCATGTTTTTTTCCGGAGTGGTATTTTCGTGAGAAGCTGTGGTCAAGTCCTGTCGCGGTCACCACATCCTTCCTCGGCGAGTGTTCACCTGAAATAACTACATTCGCCGCAGCTGCCTCAACATTGTGAGGCTTTAAACCCCCGCGCAAGCTATAATAAACAGTTTGCTTTAAAGGTTTGCTGTGTGATGAAAAAGCTGACTCTGCAGTAAACTAAAATGTATTTTAAATTTAATGCCGTCCGTACAGAAATGATTTAAATTATAACGTTAATGTTTTTTACGACTGTGAATATTAGTGACATAAATTGCGTTTATAAACTTTTTAAAGAGTATTTATATAAGTGAAGTTATAATTCTTTAAGTGCATTATGAAAAAAAAAGAATAATTTTTACGATGAACGGGCAGCATGCAACAAAAACTAACAGGATTAACTGGTAATATTGAATTATTTATACTGAAGCAAAAAAACATGTGATTTATTTAAAATAAATTTTAATATATAAAAGACTACAGTCAGTAAGCTTTTCCTGCATGTAAATAGCAGTTAGTGGCAGTGCTTCCCGGACGTATAAACTATAACATTGTTAAATGAAAATATAATTAAATAAAAATTTGTATTTTAAGTAAAGTACAGGTACAAAGTTATAACAATATATAAAACTTACTTAAATATTAAAGCTATCTCTTCATAAGTTAAATTATCTAGCCAAATATTACATATTTTTTATTTGAAAATAATTTTTAGGTTTATAGTTTTCCAGGAAGAATAACAACAATATTTGGCTTCCCCGAGCTACGAGCAGTTAACAGACAGAGCTTCCCGGAGCTACATGCAGTTAGCAGGCAGAGCTTTCCGGAGCTACGTGCAGTTAGCAGGCAGGGCTTCCCGGAGCTACGCGCAGTTAGCAGGCAGAGCTTCCCGGAGCTACTCGCAGTTAGCAGGCAGAGCTTTCTGGAGCTACGCGCAGTTAGCAGGCAGGGCTTCCCGGAGCTACTCGCAGTTAGCAGGCAGAGCTTTCCGGAGCTACGTGCAGTTAGCAGGCAGGGCTTCCCGGAGCTACGCGCAGTTAGCAGGCAGAGCTTCCCGGAGCTACGCGTAGTTAGCAGGCAGAGCTTCATGGAGCTACGCGCAGTTAGCAGATAGAGCTTCCCAGAGCTACACGCAGTTAGCAGGCAGGGCTTCCCGGAGCTACTCGCAGTTAGCAGGCAGAGCTTTCCGGAGCTACGTGCAGTTAGCAGGCAGGGCTTCCCGGAGCTACTCGCAGTTAGCAGGCAGAGCTTTCCGGAGCTACGTGCAGTTAGCAGGCAGGGCTTCCCGGAGCTACGCGCAGTTAGCAGGCAGAGCTTCCCGGAGCTACGCGTAGTTAGCAGGCAGAGCTTCACAGAGCTACGCGCAGTTAGCAGGCAGAGCTTCCCGGAGCTACGCGTAGTTAGCAGGCAGAGCTTCACGGAGCTACGTGCAGTTAGCAGGTAGAGCTTCCCGGAGCTACGCGCAGTTAGCAGGCAGGGCTTCCCGGAGCTACTCGCAGTTAGCAGGCAGAGCTTTCCGGAGCTACGTGCAGTTAGCAGGCAGAGCTTCCCGGAGCTACGCGTAGTTAGCAGGCAGAGCTTCACAGAGCTACGCGCAGTTAGCAGGTAGAGCTTCCCGGAGCTACGCGCAGTTAGCAGGCAGAGCTTTACGGTGCTACGCGCAGGAGCAGGCAGTGATTCCCGGAGCTACGCACAGTTAGCAGGCAGAGCTTTCCGGTGCTACGTGCAGGAGCAGGCAGTAATTCCCGGAGCTACGCGCAGTTAGTACCTAGGCATTGCTTCTAGTGGACCGATTACAAAAAATTGTGAAATTATTACTGGACAGGGTTCTTAGATGAATAACATACACAACTTCAGATTATAGTTGTAGGGGATCTTTATATATATATATATATATATATATATATATATATATATAAGCAGTTAGTGGTTTACATGTTCTGAAGAATAACACACCATAACACCTAAACACCTGCAACAGTATTATAAAGGTATTCTGTTAAAACAGAATCTCCTTATTTTTAAAACATAGCTTAGCATAACTGTACCAGACCCTCTTGCTAATAGACTGGAAATGTACGTCAGGCAAAATTAAAACAGAAGAGTTCTTTTTCCAGTTTTTTCCACTTTCACTGATATGAATTGCACACAAATAGATAACTAACTGCATGTGACTCTCAGGTGGTATCAGTATTTCTCAAACTACTAATTTTACTACTAATTTTACTAACTACCATATGGTAGTTACTTGTGATAGTCCGACTAGTGTAGACTCAGGGCGACACGAAACTACTAGGAAGGAAAGTAAAATTAACTTGAAAAAAGATATGTATTTTCAGTAACATGTAACAAAACTGATAAATCATCAGGAAACAGTTTTTTACACTGTCTATACATAACAATATGTTTTATGCTGTAGCTTTGCTCTCTGATGCACTTGGCTTATTTAAAACATTAAGCTTTACAGTAAATACCGTCTGAATATGTGGCACACTCCTATGTTACAACTCCTTGTGGAGTTCACCTAAATGATATATACTTTCCTAGACTTTAAATTACTTAAATACAACAATTTTAATGTTTATTGCTTAAAAGAGCATTATTTGTATTAAGATACTTTTTCCACGTCTGAGGTCGATGGTGTTTGGTCCCAGAAGAACGTTTTATTCAGAAGGTTAAATTATGCCATGACCTAAAATAATTATTCTTACTGGCCGGCTGTGGCCCTAGCCAACAGACCCCAAATGTTAAAGTTGATGAAAACCAACTTAAATATATGAAAAAAAGAGATGAACAAACATAAAATTCCAATAAAAATATATGTAAGTAATAAAACATTAAAATTAATGTTTAGGTGAAAAATAACATATTTAAGCACCGCCTACAGGGTACGATATATTTTTGTCAAACGGCATATCTTGCTTGCATAGAGAAGCATGGTCCATACAGATGTACTCTCGCATAGTTTATAACCATCAAGGAATGACATATTGACCGACACAATATTATTAAACGTAAAGAAACAGTTGTTCATGGACCATTGTGACTAATTTTGTCAAAACATTTATAATATATGAAGCACAAAGTAATTTAAAATCATATTTTGGTCATTGATATTAAATACTGGTCCATATAAATAAAAAAAAGTTAATATTAGCGATAGAAATTGTGTTTATAAACTTTTTCAAGTGTATTTATATGAGAGATGTTATGTTTCCGTATGTATAATTTATTTTCATTATATATTATAAAGTTTTCCATTATTATTATATAAATCAGTCAAATTAGTAAATTAGAAAAAAACGTTCAGCATATTTATTGTTCACCATTATTAATAAAATTTTATTTCGATTATTTTACTAAATTAAATAATACATTTTACACTCGTGCTTTTATTAATAATTAATATTGAGTATTTTTCTCAAAATAATATGATTTTTTTTATACTTTACCCGCTTTTTTTTTAATATCACTCTAATAATTTTATTAACTAATCTCAATTAATGATATGAATGCATAATTAAAGGAAGTTTTTTCCTTACGCCAAGTAAGTATAACGTATAACGCGCGTACATAAGAATAAGCGCCCATTTTTTATGTTACTTATTTTGGCACGACAAAATGAAATAAATATAAGTAGGTTTTCAAGCGTATTATTGTTTTGGTATGGTCCGGTCATAGTTAACCGTATGAGCTTGCAACGCGCAGTATCTTCATATTCCTTGTCAGTTTTAATCTCAATTTATTATTTTAACTTTCTCTTAAATGATTTACCACAAAAATCACGTGTTTTCGCCTGTCAATGATTTTCTGACGGGGGAAAAAAAAAATCTCTTGGGCAGTTTTCAGAAATGTCCACGCTTAAAATGGTTTGACTGCCTGTAGAGAACAACATCTTCCCAAGGCAGTCCTCGACACGCTACAATCACATTAACTGCGATGCCGGCGCAGCTCTCTCCGGCAGGGAATGTAATAAAAGAGGAGAAATGATCCTTCATTGACTCAGGAAATGAATCGCTTTTGTTTCGAATGTTGCCTTTGAAACATGATGTTATAGAACTTTCACTATTACGCTAATTAAACCGTTTCAATTAAGTAAGTAATTAAAACTTTCAGAGACAAGAGCAGAATCAAGAGTTTCTCCTCCTTTCAAACACTGAGATAGCGGATTCTCTACTTTCATCAAGCTTTTGCACGTTCGTTTATGTTGGTCAAACTCAAACCAAATAAATATACCGAGCGCTATGCAAATTCAATGGTCTAAAGATAGCAGAAGACGTTTATCATAGATAATTAATTTAGTACATCAAACTGTTAAAATACATTAATTATTACACATATTTTCGAATTTTTTTCATTAAATATGTTTAACACCTTTAGTAACACTACTAAGTGTTTGCTTATCCAAATTACAGTTACAGTTTGAGATTGTACATGATGTCAATGTCGCTACATATCTATCTGACAAAAAGCTGCTTACTAAAGAAAATAATTCCATTAAACCAACAACATTTTTATATACATCCCGGTCACAAAGACTACTGTAATTTTGGCTCCTTAACACGTATGATATTGTTTAATAGAGCTAATGAAATTTCGAATCTTAGTTTGTTTCAAGGCTAAACATCACTTGTTTGTTCATAATTGCGACCATAACCACGCGGTAATTTGTGTCGGTAAGTACTCTGTACTTCAACGTTTCCACAGAGAATTAAAATTATAAATCAGGAAAGGCTTGGATATGTTCTTCAAGTTTTGGTCATATTTACGATCATAAAATAAAATAACGGGTAGGCATAAAACACATAATTGTTGAAGACCAGTCAAGTAACTGGTAATAATACTATTTCGCGACATATATAATCGTTTAGGGTTTATTCCCTAAGTTAAAATTTCCTCCGCACTGCAGGATTTAATTCCGTAGCCTTGTGAAGAGTTGTAGCGCCTGGCTGGTAGAGGTTGCACAGACAGGGAAGTGAGAAGCTGTAGGAATATCGCAGCTTGGTAACCAATGGGGGAGGGGGGAAGGAGGACGCTAAGTAGGATTTACTATCTGCTCCTTTGTAAGAAGAATATACCTTGTAGCGACCACGCGCTCGCTTTTCTTGTTACCTCGCCCACCATCCACGTGCCTCAGCCCTTATCTGGGCTTCTCCACTCCTCCCTTTCCTCGCCGTTCCCTTTCAACTGCTTCCATGTCGCTGGTCTCGTGATCCGGCAGCCCCGGGTGTGGGCAGGGAGGAAATCACAAGCCACAGAACAACCAGCAATCCTTCCAAAGCTCCCAGGACTCTTGCGCCGAAATTAAGTGCGAACTTTCTTCTCTTTCTCTTCTAGTTCTTTCTCTCTAGCATTGTTTACAAGAAAGAATACCGTCCCAAAGTGAAAGAAAAAAAAGTGAATTTTCTTTTTAAGGTGAAAAAAACTTATCTTGATTGGTACAGCTTTTTAACCGCCAGTCGTTAAGAATACACGGTTTGTGCTCGCAGTTATCTTCGCGCACGTGACTTGTCTTCGCAGCGAACCGCTACTCTCCGAGGTAGCGCTGGAAAATGGGAAGAAGAGAAAAATTATTCCAAGCTCTTCTTTATATTTCCTGTTGGGAAAATTTTATCGCCAGCGCTTCCTCCCCCTCTCCTCCGCGAAGCCGCGATGAAAACATCTCATGTAACCGCCTGGGCGATATATTTAAACTGAAAAAAAAAAAGAAAATTCCGCTTTTGAAATAAAGTGAACCGAATACGAAAGGAATACTTCCACTTCACCACGTCGCTGAAATCCCTCGAGAGGGAATTCAAACATCGCCCTGAATATGGCATTACGAAGCTGCGTGTTTCCTTTAGGCGCAAATGTTCTTTTTTTGAAAACTAATGAACCTGGTATTTTGCAAATAAAAAATCAGATACTGCACGATAGCTTTTGATTTTTATAATCCGAGTCGAACACGAATGTTCTTATCATACTCTTCCTGAGGCAGTGAGACGTACCCGTGAAGACCGAAGTTAGAAAAAAATGTTGAGATGCTATTTATTTCACACAAAAAAAAACGTTCCGGTCTGGCCACAACGGCACTCCTTAGAGCAGGAGAGCTCTAGCAACATTTCACGACAAGTCAGAGGGCAGATTCACACATGCATTGCAAACTGTTTTGGAGGCCCTTTACGCTGAAAAATATATACCACTATGGCAAATGAACTGAATTAACTGAATACACACACAACCGGCGCTGGTAACGGAGATCAGACCAGGACAGGGGCGAAACTGGGGGCACTGTCTCCCGGCAGAGACGGCGTCGTGGAGTCCCAGGAGTCCACAGCCCCTCTGGCCGGCATGGAGAACTAAGGGTTGGATGGTGGTTGTAAAAAAAAAAAACGAGTTTAAGTGACTTGCAAAATTGTTTAAGTTGGTAAATAGGTGAGGTTGCGATCGGGGCTCTAACCCACGCTAAGCCGAGAGAAATTTCAAATAAATATCTTGCAAAAATAGAAAAAAAAGTCAATAAATCGTCCTTGAAAATGGCGGAAAGGCGCGCTGCGTGGCGAGACCGTGATCATCGCGTGAATGCATGGCGTCGCCCGGGGAATATGAATGCACAAGCCAAGTGTTAGTCCTCCAGAGTACCAGCCACTGATGCGTGATGTTCACTGGAAGGATAAATGGTGCCGTCTGCACTGGCGTGTCGCAAAGTGCGGATTGAGGAGGTAATGGAATACGTACCAACGCGGGAAAGACGTTTTGAATTATGTAACGTCAGAGGGGAGACATACATACATATTGACCTTCTGAAAGACAGGAACGTACCCAATGGCAGCCTAAAAGGTTGGGGGGGGGGGGGGGGAGAGAAAGTGGCTCTCATCCCACTTCCTCTCCTTCCTCCTTCCCTAAATCTTTTTTCCATGGTGCAAACATTCGTTATGGAAGTTTCGCCAACAAGTTTATAATCGTCCGAGTTCGCTGTTATAACTCAGGGCAGCCAACTTTTGACAAGGGAATGCGAATTATAGCCAGGAACCACACGACGTTAAATTAACCGCTTCTCTCTTTCTCTCTCTGTCTCGCTCGCTCTCTCTCTCTCTCTCTCTCTCACACACACACACACACACACACACACACACCGTTTCTGGTTTGGAAAATAGCTACTACGTTCCAAGCAGCAATCTTTATCGAGTTTCTTTTTTAAGGAAACTGTGAACGAAGAACTATTGAAAGAACTTAATGGCGCATAAATGTAAGAACCATTTGCTACGACGGGAAATATTTTTTCCAACTTAAGTAACCGATGAATTAATAATAATAATTTTATTTAACATTATTATTTGTGATGCAGATGTTTGAGTTAACTTGGGTACGTATATGTGTGTATATATATATGATTGGAAATAAAATGTATCCTAAAGTTTCTAGCATGAAATAGTTGAACACGAATGGTGATTAAGCTATACATGTTACTCGCACGTTCGCTAAGCCAAAGTAAATTTAGCGCCCGCTCCTCCCAATGAAAATGTTTACTCGTCATTTGCCACCAGCTTAACAATGTCGCTGGATAAATGGGAAGACAGTCCCTTCTAATAACAGGTGACTGGTTCACACCCGGCTGAGGCTGCGTTGTAAAGAGGTCTCGTACAGTCCCAAGCCCAGACTGGCGCGGACTGTACCTTGTGCTGCCACGCGGCTAGAAGTAACACGAGCAGGAAACAAAAACGCCCCACGCGATATTGCCACACGCTTTTTTTTTTTTGTGTGTGTGTCCATAGCTCACGCGACACCGCCCGCTCAAACCTGTCCGAGCGTCACTGGCGAGGCTGTCAGCACGCATGCGCGGGATCCTGCCCTCGCACCAGTGGTGCGTGATTGTGGGGAGGGGGGGGGGGGTGGCGACACACGCACAGCCACGGAGCTGTGCCGAGTCAGGAGTCGGCATTCTGTGACGTAGTTGAAGTCACGCAGAACATTGCGTAAGGACCAGAGATACGGAAATTTCGCGTATTCAAAAAAATAGCGAGTTAAAATGCAAACCTTCACACTCTCGCACTGTGTTCATGATTGGACCGCAGTTATTCGGATACGCCCCTCTACGACCTTGAGCCGACGAAGCCCAGCTCGGAGAGAAGTAAGCGGATCAGGTAGTGTCAATTATCAAGGATAAAAGTCTTCTCGTTAAGAAATCAACCAATGGGAAAGCAAACATGGGTTGAGCACACCTACGACTTTGAATTATATCTAGAGGTCAGAAGAGTTCGCGAAATTCCCGGGGTCCTAGTGAAGGACCCTTACACACGGGCGACTTTCTGTCGCTCTGTCGCAGCGACTTCAAAGTCGCTCTTGAAGCAGCTCTGATCCATGCACACGAAACCACTTTTTTTTATCGCTGCGACTAAAAAAAGACGCAACTGGTTCCATTTCTGTCGCGAGTAGCCGCGTCCGAACAGTCGCTGAGCGATCGCCAAGGAAAATGTAACACGCGTTCTTCTTCCCTTCGCAAGGGCGACTTCACTGTAGCAGCGACTGCCGCGTCGGTCCAACCGACACGGCAGAGTACGGTGATCGTGGCTCCGGGTGCATCGACACGGCATTCAACAACGAATATAGAATCGGGACTGTTAATTTCAGAGGTAGAAAAACGACCTGAACTTTAAATTTGTGCATTAAAAAAGATTTTTAGATTAACCTTTCACTACAAAAAATTGGTTGTCTGTAAAGTCGGTTTACGGACGATAGTTTAACGTGACAACGTCATAACAAAACATTGATGAAATGATTGCATACTTTTATTAATAAAATTGAATAATTTTTATTTTAATAATAAAATAATAAATACTTGAAATTATACTAGCAATCAGATTTTTAAAATGCAAGACTAATTAACGTTTATTGCCGAAATTGTTGTTGTAATAAGCGGCGCAAGCGTACAATGAGCGTAACGGGACGCAGCGTAACGGAATAATGAGCGTAACAGGACACAGCGTGACGGAACAATGTGCGTAACGGGACACTTTTTCGTGTGTGCAGCCGGCGTTCATCGATTTATTAGACGTTGTCACGTCAAAAATTACAGTGAAAGAAATTTGAAATCAAAGTTGTGGGCACGAGTGTTACTACAAACTGTAATGTAATGTGTGTAGAAGATAAGAAATAGAAAGACATAAAAATGTATTTATCAAATGATTTTAAGAAGTGGCTGACTTACCGGCAGGACTGCCATTTGTGTATTTTTCAATTTTTTTTTATAGCACGTGCGTTCAGAAGCAGGAGTACAGGAAGACATGCTAACTAAACGAAATCCATATTATAACTCGACTAAAGTGACGCTCGTGTGCAAGGTCAAGCAACTGTCACTCAGTCGGTGCGACGTTCTGTCGCTGCGACAGAAAGTCGCCCGTGTGTAAGTGTCTTAAATTATGCTTGATAACCTCTGTGACCTTGAAAATCTCTGTCGTTAAACAAGAATTACAATCTATATCGTTTAACTCAGTCACTTTCATTTTAAAAAATGGGGCCTGTAATTTTGCAGGCACGTAATTAATATAAAAATAATATGAATTGTACTGGAGTGATATTATAAATACGGTTGGTAATGTATAAATTTAATCAAATTAGAAAATTTAAATAAGTACTCAGTATTGTATGTTAAAATAAATACGTGCATTAAATTAATTAATTTAGTAAAATAATCAGGATAGATTTAAATGAATAATGATAATCATTAAATATGTTAAATGGTAATTCTTGTTGATTAATTTTACTACTTGTTAAATAATATAATAATTAATAATGCAAATAAATTATACATTCTAGAACCTAACCTCACTTATAAATACACTTGAAAAAGTTTATAAACACGCTTGGTTTAAGGTTCTCTTTTGAATTTTGGAGAACTGTGCAATTAAGATTTTGATCAATTGTTTTCGGAGCTTAAAGCTCATTGGCGAAAGCATTATTAACTTTTTCACCTCACGTTTTCATGCGCGCGTCTTGTACGTAAATGGTAGTTAAGTTATGATATAAGGAGTACGGCCAGTATGAAACCAAGTTTAATCCATGACAAGTTATTAGTCGTATTTGTAATATTCCTTTTTTTTATGAGATACATAAGTTGTTTGAAAATCCTTTTAAATATTTACGTCTTATCACTGCTCCTCCTTTTTATATCGCTGCTGGTTTTTTTTACGAAGTTTTTGGGGGTATTCAGCTAGGAAATCCGACAGTAACGAGGAACTCTGAAGGAACCATAAACTCCGGTAGCGCAGTGCTTGCGACCTGGAGGCCAAGGTTGACTGCCGGAATACACCGGGAGAAAAAACATAATCGTGAGTGGCTCGATTGGTGCCGAATTACAGCACTTACTGAGCCAGAGGATGCCGGATTGCAGAATGTACCAAGCTAGAATATGCCGGATTACAGAGTGTGCCGAGTTCTAGGATGCAGTTTAACAGGTTGTGCCTAGTCAGAGGAGGCCCGATTAAATAACTCTGATCTCACCCATGAAGCATCAGGAGGGACCTTGGTGGGTGTATCATCGCGGACAGACGTCCTTGCGGCTCGCCTCCAGGTCGGCGGCTGTCCGGCTCCAGCGCGGATCGAACAGCATGAATATGCAGGCCGCTCGGTTATGCCAGACGGGCGAGTGATCCACGACCCCGATACTCCGGTGACTGACTCCATTACCCCCCGCTCCCCGGCCAACCTCCTGGCGCTCCGACTGATTTCAATATCGGCCGGCGGTCCGTCGGGAATCAAACACCCCCCCTCCTCTTGTCAATGTCTCCGGCCGCACGGCTGAATTAACAATCGCCCGTGCTGGGCGCGTCGCGCGGGCTGCGGTGGTCTCGTGGTCCGCTACGTCACACGCGAGACGTCTCAAGTGTCTTACTGCCCCCGCTACCAGAGGGGCGTCTGTTTACTATAAGAATTTAAGTATGCGCTCAGGGCCACGGGCGCAACAACAGCGGGGGGGGGCAAGGGTATTTTGCCCTTTCCCCTCCCCCCCCTCAGAAACCATGAAGTGGGGGCAAACGGGGGCAAAGAATGTGCTGTGTAATCAATTTTTAGATAGTAAAACAGCTTAAATAGCACCATTTTCCACCTTGAAATACAAATTTTCCCGGGGGAGGACCCCCGGGGCCCCCCGCTTCAATAGGGGGGATCGATGATTCTTTATAAAAAGGTATATTCCCCCCCCCCCTTTTGGAAATTTAGATGTTGCGCCCCTGCTCAGGGCGGATGTGTAGTTCTGTTACCGGATTTCGTATTCTAACTGCAATTTTAGAGAGTGGGAATTACTACAACGCGTATTTTCAGAAAATAAATTTTAGACACGAAATATCCAGTAATGATTATTTAAAGCACCCAGGGAGGGACCTTGCATTACACCTTTATCTTCATTTCTTCGTCATATAATATATTAGTTAGCGCTCAAATATCGTAGTTGTCCCATGCACGATGAGAGGACTGAGGGGCAGTTCATAGGAGACACCGAGCTAGAAGCACCAGCAAGCGTCGAGCTAATCACCCCGCCTCACTAACACAAGCACATCCCTGACTACGCGATAGTGTCATCGAGTTGATAGCCAAGTAGTTCGGAGCCCACTATAATAATGAATCTCCAGTCGCCTCACGCGTGACCTAAGACCCTATCAATGAGGTACATGATTGAATGACTTGCGCAGAATGCGGAAATCTGTACGCATCACTCATAGTAGAAAATTAAGGCAGGTTCTGGGCCAGGTTTCTGGCCGCCGCCATATTGACATCACTTTTTTTCGCTTCTAGTATCCGGTTTTTTTTTTACTGACAACCATCTCGTTGCCAATCTACTATCTTTGGCCTTATATTAGCTCTCTCTCTCTCTCTCTCTCTCTCTCTCTCGCATTACACTCATTACAGCCATTATGACTGACTAAAACTTTTAAAATATTTTCGTGCCTTAATATTTCATAGAAATTTTTTATACTTTCATACATATATTGGAAACTTCGAGGGTCAAATTAATGAGTGTTCCGTTTTATTATTTTGTTTAATATTTAAACACGCGCTTCTAAATAAGTTCGCAGTATATGAGTGTTGTTAAATAATGATTGTAAAGCCTGCTGAGCCGCTGAGCCTCTCGGCCCCCACGCGGCGGCTCAGCAACTAGCCCTGGGGGAGGCGGGTGGAGGGGTTGACAAGGGGGGTACTTGCCGAGCCCGCTGTCAATTAAGGCAATTTGCAGCGCCGCGCCGGTAAAAAGGTGACGGCCCAGGTGGAGCGAGGCGCAAGGGGCCGCGCCTCCGGCAGTAATTTTCATCGCAAAGTGAATTATGGGTAGCAGGCTGGATGGGCTGAAGCGTCCGTGGGGGGAGGGGGGGGGGGAGTGTCGGGAAATGCGATTGGCCGAGTCGGGGTGTGGGTCGGTCCTCACCGGAGAGCAGCAGCAGTTGTTGCACGGTGTGTTCGGCGAGGAGACGGATCCGCTGTTTCAATCAGTGACACGCAGGTGACTGAACATGCAACCGATGATGCACACGGGTTATCCTCGCGCATTTACACACACCGACGTCTAGAGTCTTCGAGGTCGTAACCACGCTACAATCAATCAAGTTTAGACCATCTAAACTGATTTTCGTTCTCTGAATTGTTGTCATTTTTATCACTATAACTCCGTCAATGTCCTATAATATCGTAAAAACCTCTACAATGTGCAATTACATGTCATGTAGTTTTAACAGTACTGTTAGAAAACAATACTTTTAAAGTCGCAGTCAGAATGTTGTTCTTGTACCTCTCCCAATCGCTATCCAAGAACTCACGCACGCCTCTCGTTCTTGGATACCAACACGGTGCTCGGTTATGTGACGAGATCAAGTAATTCCGTTCGCTAAATAAAATATAGGTTTGTTTTTCACAAACCTTTCATTCACTAGCATCTATTTTTCTTACATCAAAGTTTTGGTCTTGGCCAACTGCGCGTGAATATACGTGTTTCTCATCTATTTTAGCATCAACATTAACTGGCTAATAGTCTCGTAAGATTCTGCCCTTTCAGGAGTGTTTGAAGTATTTTTACTGTACAGACTCTCAAGGTTTTTTTTTTTTTGTATTGTGTTGGTTCTTCAGTACGTCAGACAGAAGGGAAAAAAAGTAATGGAAAAGAATAAAAGTGAGAGTTGAGGTGGAAATTCGGAGAATTCTGCAGCCCTAGATGACGAGGAGGCAACCCGTAGTTGTGTAACAGATCCTTTTAGCCCTGGGGTTTGATTAGCCGGGGTTCTTACTCTGATCGACTTTGCATGTTTCATGCCTGAAGGTGTAACCTATTAATTTACTAATACCATCGTAGTTATCAAACAAAAGAGACATTAACGTAAGGAAAACAGGGTTAACTAATATATATTTTTAATAAATGTTTCTAATTGCAACAATCATCACAAAAAATGATCATTTTTACAATGCAAAAAACTATAATTTTAGGTATATATTTTAAAATAAGCGCACGTTAAACGTTAAAGTCTCTGTTAAGTTATGTTTTAGGTGTGCCACCTGTTTATCAATATACTTGTGTGTATGTGATCGCGTCTCTGAACGAATCGTGAACGAAAATAATGTGATGTGTTAAATTTATTGAAGACGGCTCCAAAACTTAAATTATTTGCGCCGACAGGTCCGGGACGAAAACTGAAGCAAATAGTTCGTAGTATAAAGACTGCAGTATTGTGAAAAAATATGAAAATGTCTAAACTGATTTTCGCAACTGTTCTGGTATAGTGCAGGCCTAGTGTAGAGAGCCTGTTACTCCCCCCACGCCCATCTCCTTCCCGCTGCAGACACGCAGGTGGCTACCGCACGGATTACACTGCACGCGCGCGCCGCGCTCGAGGTCCAATGCGCGCGGCTAGATTACCCTGGGCGCGCACTCCCAGGCACTGCTTGCCATAAAATTGACCCTCGCTGGAGGCGCGCACAAACGTAACAGAAGTCACGCTTTCACACTAGTTCCAAAACTAAAATGAAGTAGTTGCAAGGGCAGTGAAAAACTGGCAAAATAGTTCTAAGATAGTGTCCCAAAAAAATGTGCCGCATCAAACAATGTTAGTTCTAAGCCTTTGGCACTAGCAAACTGGAATAGACCCTTATTCCACGCACAACTTAAATTCAAAGAAACGGTTCCGTCACCATTGAGGCCAAAATACTTGGCAGTGGAGGTGTTGCGGCCAGAGTCCAGGCGCGGTGATCGTCGCTCTGGCGGTCGTGCGGTCTCTCTGCGCTAGACGTTCCGGCCCACGGAAGACTTGAGCGCCCCACTCCTCAATGTGCGCGCATTGCCAGGCGTCACGAAGCAGACTCTTCCGCGGCTCCGACGATCAGCCCCCGCACTCGGTCGCCGCGCATGCGCAGGGCGCGCCACTCGCGCCTTCCAAAAATAAAAAACACCGGAATTCTGGTATGTGTCGCAGCACAGGGTGACACACCCACGTACACACTGCTCGTACGCTTCCGGTACGCCGTTCCTGCATTGGTGGCATCCCTACTCAATTTAATAAAAAATTATAAAAAAATATTTCCGTTAAAAATCAACATTTTTTTGGAAGCAAATTAGCACAGTGCAATAATTATAAGCAAAGAAAGTAAATTACTAGAAGTATAATGTGCCAAAACTAGTAGACCCTGAAGTGAAAATATTAAATTTAAAAAAATATTTAGACAATACATAAGTCATGAGGCGTACTTACCATCCGCCTCAGTATTCAACCTGAACCCACTCTCACTTCCACCAGAGGTGGATGGCGAGAAAGGTCCCATGACCCTCTGTCGTCTCCGGGGTGCTTGCCCATTGTGGCTTCTGTCATGTCCACGTGCGGAGATTAGAACAAGCCTGAACTATTAAGGTTGTGTTGTTCACCAGCAAAAAAAAATCTAGCCTTTATTAGTTCATGTGACTTCCGACACTAGAAAAAAAATTGTTTGCCCGAACTTCGGAGGATCCTTAAATCAATAAGTATGCGTTCTATGAATGATTCTTTCACCGGGGCAGATTGATTTAGAACATCTTTATGGACACACGTTATTGATGTTATTCACTGTTTGTCATAGAGAAACCACTGTAATGAACGAAAACACAAAGACACAAAAAATAAATCAAAATATGTTCTTAACCAATATTTATTAGACTACAGTTGAAGGGCTCTGGTAAGTAATGTCAGCTGCCACGTTCGGTATGAACTGCGTTTATGCATTTCGGTACCTGGCCTTTTCACCAGACACTGTTCATGTCATTAACATAATACGATCTCTTACCAAGCATTTAATTACTTCCGCAGTCATGGTTATTTTACTGCGGATTTTTACCTAGCTCTATCGGACTGCAAAATAGCGAGAGACGACTACAATATGGCCTCTCTCACACACAGTGCGTGTTTGAAGTATAAACGAGGCGCAGAGAATGTCAGCACCTATGTATTCCGCGCTAATTTATACATTTTTTTTTGTTTTGCGGTAAATAACAATATTTTGAAGTTCCGCATGATGATACTAACAACTGCATCCGTACATACAAACAATTATTTTTGTTGAATCGACAATTTTTTGCTGAGTTATTATTCGCAGTTACTTTATGTTTTGTTTTTCACTTGCCCTTGCAAAGGCTCTTTTGTTTCAACAGCGTGACTAAATGGAAACGTGGCTCGAAAAAAAAAATTAAAGCAATAAAGAACACAGAGCATATTTTTTACATACAGAAAACAATTTACGAGAGAGTTGTTTGTAATCTCCGGAAAAAGGGGGAAACAAAAGAACGTCATGTGACGTAAAAAAAAAATCTGAACAGCAGGAGAAACGTATTGTGGAGATGCGAGATGAAATTTTAACACTAATAATGAATGGCCTTTTGGGGGGGATAGGGCAGTATTGTAATGAGCGGAACAGGGTGTTTTGTCAGGTTTTTCTTTCGTAGTCAACTCTACATTTTGGTAAAGAAGCGTGTAAGTCCACCAGCGACAGCACGGTCGCGCGCTGAGGGCCGGGAAATTACTCGTGGTTTTACGAGCTGCTGTTTTAAAAATGTAAATTGACATCCTCCCCTCGCTGCAGACGCCGTCAGAGCGGAGAAGAGCTGGGACACCGCAGCATCACGTGACCCGGGAAGGGCATCCCGGAATTCTGCTACACTGGCACACCGATCAGGCACACTCATTCCGGAAAAAACCACATGCCATCTCGCAAACGAGTGCCAACTGTACCGCCCACGCATACAAACTTGAGAGCTAAATTACGGGAAGGGAATAAGCACTACGGTAAACTAAGAGTTTTAAGTACAACTTCTTTAAAACCAATCTGACGATTCCGGTCCAGATAGTGTGATTTCAGTCTTCCGTTCTTCCCTAAAGTCACACCCGAAAAATGCTAGCATAGTTTCTTTACCTAAGTCGTGATAATTTCAATGCCCTGCATCCAAGAGCTGTGATGTTCTGTGTTTCTGACTCCACTCACCTCACTGTCAGCAAGACATACAAATCAAGTAATAAAAAATTGAGCGAACCGCGAGGAAAGTATTTTTTTAAGATGGCTGTAGCGGCGCGTTCGCTGAGCCTATTTCTGACGAAACCCAGCTGCGACCCAGCTCCCCCCCCCCCTCTCGCAGCACATTGACAAATACTTGTAATCTTGGCGCCTTACTGTCTAGCCTGGTACGTCCTGCGCGTCCCGAGAGCCCTGTCACGAGAAGTAGCGTAACTAGTACGCCGTTGTTCTGGGAGCTTCGGATGTCAAGTCGACCCTGAATACGCGATACTTCAAAGGGGTGAGAGACCATTCCAGAAGGGGATCGGTGGTATAAAAAAAAGTGACGCCAGCCTCCGGGAAGTGAAGAGGACTAGTGACCCTTTGGCGAGTGATATCAGGACGACGAGCGACGTACCTGGTGCGCGAAGACTGGTGCATCGGGACTGTGCTGTGTGCGACGGACGAGTGAGTAGTGCGAGGCAGTGTGTTTGGACCAAGGTGAGTGGTAGGAGAGGAGCAGTCGTGAGTACCGCTGGTGAGCCGTGTTCCAGTGAGGAGAGTACATAGTGTACCTCACGAAAGAGCGGCAAAGTTGTTGATATAAAATTGTGTAAATATTAGGTTATAAATAAAACTGTTTTCAATTAATTGGTTTGTCCTTTTGGAACCTGTTATCCCACTCGTAATAATAAAATTGAATGCGCATACTGTCTGCACTAAGTACCTACAATATGTGTTTTTTTTATGAAGTTGTGCAATCACATTTTGTCCATGCGTTGTAGCAAATAAAAAAAAATAGCCAGTCACGGGGACTGTCAACAGAAGTGAAAACTTAAAACTTTGTTTTTAAATGTGTGATATGACATCATTTCTACGTCAAATGTACGTAAGATAATGATTTTGGTACTATATCAGTACGATGTCAGCATGATATAATTTATCCTTACATCATTTTTTAGTCACAACAGATGTCAGTGGTATGTAAAAATTACGCAAAAATGCATTACCTAGCTATGACTTACCAATGATGTCAGACCTAGGTCATGTATTCACGTGGTAAAATTAACTTCACTTACTGCTACTACAGCATGTCGGTGATGCGAACGCACAAGATTTTACCCTTCCAAAAAAAGAGTCCAACACGCACATGATACAGTCGAGTATATACAATGTATTAGTGTATATATGCGTATACATGTACACAAGCCGCTGCGATTCGCCAGTCTGGCGCAACACGTCAATAGCATGTCGGTGACGCGAACCCATAAGTTTTGCCCCTACCAAAAATCGCTCAACGCGGCTAAAGAAGTTTACACTTCAAAAATTGTATAGTTTTTTTGAATAGCACATCAGCATGTGCACTGCTTTTAACATAAAATAAGCTAGTGAATTATATAGAACTTTTGAGACTGTCGAAAAAATAAATATAAACAAACATGCGTGCCATTGCTTACTTTGAATAAACTTAACAATTCTGTTAGCGTATAAATCAATGCTGAGTAAATTTGCGGGTAAAGAAGGTTGATCCAGTTCATGCTAAATCGAAGAATGAAATGTAACCCTTAAGTTACATTGTGAGCGTTTGCGGGAAAGTGAATTATTTTCGACGTTGGAGACTAAAAGTTTACAGATAATAGCCAACGTACTATAGGAAGCTTTGTGTTGTTTTTTTTCCCCCTGGAATGATGAGGGGGAGGGGATGTTGGGAGGTCCGGACCCGACGAAGGGAAACGTTAGGGAATGAAAAGTGCTGGTGTGGACGATAAATTATTGACAGTGACTGAGCGAGCACGGAATACATTTTATCCCCCGTGGGGATAAAAAAAAAAAGAAGGAAAATAAAAACCGTTTGGGAGGTTCAGAGGGTTTTAAAAAATGCCCCTCACCGCAGTCACTGCAGTGTTATCGCTGCAGCGATTCCAGCCATTCGGAAGGTTTTTTTGAGATTCGGTGGACCGCTGGGATAGTCCACTGACCAAACACGCCAGCGTTAAAACATTCTGCGTAAAAAAAAAACCTCTTCCTGCAAGATTTGTTCCCATCTACGCACGTACAAACACACAACTTAATTCACTTGCGGATTTTTTTGTTTGGTTTTCAACTGTTTGGTCTAGTGGTGGAGCGAAAGTGACCGCACTCAATAGCTAAGCTTGAACAACGTTACAGCTCCACGCTTTACTCAGTTGTTGAAGTGCATCTTTGCTGCATCATATGACTAAGTGTTACTTACAAAGCAAGGGCTGATAGGCATACATAATTCTGCTTGGTAATGTAAACCTTGATTTAGCTTCATCTTATATAAAAATTGCTTTATTAAGTCCGTTGTAGAGTTTGCTTTTTCATTTTATATTATTTACGAATAAATTTTAACTGTTATTCATACTTAGATACATACACATATATGATCTGCGGATAAGATAAAATAGGTTTTTTATTCTTTCGAGTCACAATACCTATCGTAATTTATTATTATGAACTCTTTATATGTATAACTACAACTAAAATCCACGTGTCTTAAATCAGAAACTGACAAATAAGTTAATAACTATGAAAAAAAGTTATGATACGATACGATACGTGCTTCAAAGATACATGTATAATATTATATCAAATTTATTGTGTACATGAAGTAGCTGTGTCCTTGGCAAATAATTCGCCACGTACACGACTACAACCCAGAAGCCAAGCTACTTCAGACAATGGCCGTGAAAGCTTGTGAACATTATAGTGTACATAAATGTTTAAAAAATGAAATTGTATCATAACCTTCTTCGCTTACTAAACGAATGATTTCGGTGATGTCTTTGAAGACAGATTCACCTGTCCTTTTTATTTTATTTTTTTATCTGTAAATTTAAACAACACCGTAATTTCTTAGATTTATGTGTGCAGTGTGATATAATTATAAATTATAATTTTATTGTGTCCTTACTCGAATCTTCAGGAAGTCATAACTTAAGAAGGACAAACACACTTTGTAGCTGACAACAAAGGTAACTAGGACCTCCCACGAGAAACATGTAAGTGACACTGCCGTAAGAGAGGAGAATAAGGTATTCGAGTGTGAGTTGTACGTTTCGTCCGTAGGCAGAGACGTTAACACACGACCAGAATCAGGAACGGTGTGGAACGAGTCGGCCACGGGAGGGACCATCTCATCTGGAATGACGTCAGTAAACCCAGGATACTCGGACCGGTTCTCGAAAGGGGGAGTCCTCTGGATTTCGATTCCAGTTCTGTATCTGGTGGGGAAACCAGGAGAGAAGAAGAAGGCAAGGGGAGAGGTATAAATGATGGAGCACACTTGCACACTTGCATTATTTCACTCTTGCATTCTTTCACACTTACATACTTGTGCAATAGCATAATTTAGCGCTCGCATACTTGCATATATTTTCTTGATCTGCGACCTCAGCCAAAGAGAATTACGTTTTCCATGACTAATAATATAATAAGCAAGAAGTTTCACTTCTGTCGCGCGTGGATTCCACGCACATATTTTTTAAATCTCATTTTTAGTAGTTCATAATTTTTTGCTTGTATTCGCAGTTTGCGTGATGTCATCTTCAAACAGCGCAAATCGACGCCCGAGCGTTGCCCGGGACTCGAACCCGGAACCCTTCTGTGCGGCCACCTGGGCCCTGAGGGAACTCACTCTGTGCCGTGCTGTCGAGGAGCGAGTTGTCTGAATTCCACCTCAAACTTCGACTCTATGGTTATCATAAAAAAATAAGTTGAACACATCTGTATTAATCTATAGAGTTTCCCAAGGCTGGTAAAGCTGGTATAAGTCTTTTAAGGTAGTAACACGTACCAAAGTATGTGAAAAATAAAGGCCTTGTACTTCCAATTATTCCAAAGAAATAGTCTTTTGGCTGCGACAAATTTCGTGGTGGTGGTAGAACTTCATTCAATTAAACATAATCATGAAGCTCTGTGTTCTATATTAAATACTAAACTCTATTTTTTTTCAATAAAAATGTCATTCAGCTCCAAATTAAAGACGTATACCAACCAGCCTTTGGAAGAATTTTAGACTATAAGTCATATAGATATTTTTTTAACTTAATTTGGTCGTGATCAATCAGCAGCCGAGGTCGGTTGAATACAGACTCAACCTGTATAAGAAAGTCATTGCTCCAACACGCGGTAGAATAATTCCTCCATGGATACCAGCCTTGTGGAGAGAGCGATGATGGCGTGTGCAGTAAATCGGCAAGAATTCTCTCTAAAAGTTCGGGAAATTCTTTCCCGAAACATTTCCACGAGAATGGATGCGTGCGTAAAGAACATTTTTTTTTTTTGCCTCACGCAGACATATAGGTTCCTCGTATTGACAGCAGGGAGCTCGTTCTGCGCTCCGCCAAGGACTTGTATTTTAAATTCTTCCCAGGGGGTAGTAAAAAAAATATGTGTGCCCATACAGATATTTCAGGGGTTGTTGAAGCGAGGCACGGGCCTGGGGCGGGGTTGGTACATGATTGTGGCTGAGAGCCCGGACAGTCCTCGCGGCCCGAGCCTGGAATATGGCGGCAGGACGCGCAGTAATGACCCCATGTAACTGGCGACTCTTCAGATGGCGCGCGGGGCTCCAGTCCTCGCGAGTGGCGATGGATTTATGCTGGAGGGAAAGTTTCGGTGGGGGGTTGGGGTGGGGGTTGAGTGTAGGGGTGGAAACTCCTGACCGGGAAAGGAGGGGGGGGGCGATTATCGGTCCCTGAGGGTGCTCTCCGCGTAATGGCCGCTGGTCGTGACAGCTCTCCAGCCCCTCCCTACGTAGGGGGGGTGGGGGGAGGCCGTCAACCCACGCCTCGTTCCAAAACCCCTCCGCCGCATCCGTCATCAGCTGTTGGGGGAAATTAGCGCCGCGTCGCGCGCGGGGGGCGAACTCGTTTCGATTCATTGCTGCGTCAGCACTCGTCCTGCTGTCTCTCCCCGCCTCCCCCTCTTCCTTCGTACGTCTGTCCACGGCGGTCCACCGGGTCCGGGGCTCAAGTGCTGGGGTGAAGAGGTGCAGGAGTCGTGTGATCAGAGAGTACATATATATTTTTTTTTCCCCCTTGCATTGGCTACGTTCGGGCGAGACTCGCAGTGGAATGAACAGTATCGATCTGACTCATGTTAAATAAACGATTTAAAATCTTTTTTTTCTATTTTTATTGATTTTTTTTCTTAATTGAGACCTTGGGATTAAATGTTGGAGCTTTGTTAAGTTAATGCCAAAAAGGAAGGGACTGAGAGAATAGAGAGCGAAAGACGTCCTCTTGCATCCAACTATTTGTTATAACGAGGTTAAAGTGTATATTATTTTAAAAAAAGTAACTTTTATACAATTAAATTTCTTAAGTTGATGACAGTAGACCGTAATTTCTATACCATGAAATCGTTGACGTTCAGTATTGGATTTTGTAATGACTAAAAAAGTGATGGTAAGATAAAGGTTTACTCTTTTACAGTCTCAGAATAATATAAACTTTTATGGCCTAAGACCTTTTTTTTATCTTAGATAACATATTCCCTCCCCACGTATTAGTAGTATCGACGACGTGCTTTCGCGACTTGGGAGCAAAAATAACTTACATTGTGTCCAATTGTGCACCCGAGACAACGAAACTTAACTTGTTGAAAGGAAATGTACGGGTAACAGTCAAGTATTCCCAAACGCGAGGAAGTTGTCTCTCGTGCGAATGTCGCTCTCCTGACTTCCTTGGTCGCTTCTGTCTCAGGGCACTCGTGATCGGAATCGCGGAGACGCCATATCCGTCTTGACGAGGGTCGTCGGTTCGATCCCGGAGCCTGAACGCCCCGCTACTCCGGCGGCTCCCGACGGCTCTGCCTCGAGGTCCTGCCAGAGTCAGCGTGGCCCGGCCACAGCTTGTGTTCGCGCGCGTGACGCGACAGGCCGACGTCAGCACTTGTATGCCCACCACTTCCCGGGGTTCGTATTCCCGATGCCGAAGCTTACAATTTGCGTGGAAAGACAAGTTTCAACATCACGGCGTCTTCAAATAGCTGAAAAAGGCTACAGGTGTTTTGAAAATGGTCCCGAGAAACATACCACTCTCTCTATCATTTCTTAACCGAGCCAATCCACTCTAACTTAGGGTGCGGTTACACGGGACCCTGAACTACTTCAGGTGAACATGTTTAAGTAAACACGTTTACAAACGCGAAAGTGTGCGGTTACACGGTAGTTGCTGAAAAGTGTGTTTAGCTCTAAAACCGATTGTCTACTGTCAACGAATGACTGTGTTGTTGATCTCTATTTTTTAATTGCATCTTGAAAACGCGGGATTTTCTCACTTGTTTATACAGCATTATCAGCAGAAATGAAATGTGTTTACATATTGCTCAATATTTTTTTACAAATCGGGAATTCAAACATGCACAGTAAAATATTTAAACTTATTTTTTATTATTTTTTGAGCGAGAGTACCTATCTCAGTTTTAAGAAAATTAAGGTCAGGATAAATTAAAAAATATATATAATTATCTGTTGGTTTTTTTTGTTGCATTCGGTAAAATATTACTCGAACTTGTGCCAGAAACACTTTCCATCTAGAATTTCTGCAAAAGACTGTTTATATTCTAACCAGCCAATCAGAGGCTAATGTAGAAGATATGTCGATCTGAACTACTTTGCCAACCTGTTTAAGTTAAATGAGAAATGGCCTCGAACGAAACATGTTCAGACTGTGTGTAACCGCACTCAACAGCTGAACATGTTCACCTGAAGTAGTTCAGACTCCCGTGTAACCGCGCCCTTAGATAAACCCCAGTTAAACATAACCTGACCCGAAATAAGTGTCGTATATTTTTAGTGACAAACATTCGCGGTTTTGTTGACTTGTAGTAGACTACACAGTCCTATAACTGGACCCTCGTAGATTGTTCATTAGTTGCCAGCCTCAGGTGTTCCGAGTTCTCCATAGGTGCTTTCACACACTGTAATGTTTTTTTTTTGTTTGTAAATGGAACAAAAATATTCATATAAAATTGCAAATAGCATGTGTAAATAAATCTCTACATTTACGTGAAAACAACTGCATCACTACAAAATAGTGCTCGCAGCAACACTGGGTTCGGATTCTTACCCAGGCATTTATGATTTGTGTTGTCCCAATTCGTCCAATAGTTATTTGTTAACTGTTCCCTGAATAACTGTTCACATTAATAAGCATAATAAAACAAATAATCAAATTATTTATTATTTAATTATTTTCGTGGTTTTAAAAAAAGTATGCATTAATGAAGCATATATTAAGTTATAAAATTATGCACCAATTTTCGTAATAAATACTCAGTATTATCTCGAAAATCATATTTGATACACGCAAAATAACGATAGACATGCGTTGTACAACTTGTCAATAATACAAACTATTCATTGGCATCTGGTTTCCGAAAGGAATATTTTTTTTTTAAGTTCAAAATTTTTTTTTCTATGTAAAGTTACGTATTACCATGAGAACAAACAATTTTGAGGTGCTTCAGTTATTACCAATCTACCATCAGTAGTGCAATTGTTATTACTCACTATTTTCATTAGAAATTTTCTTATAAGTGTCCACTACATTCAAATGAAAATAATCCACAAATAATTAATTCGGTAATAAATCACATTATATAAAAATTCACTACAAAACTGCACTATAATAACCACGTAAATAACGTCGCACCACCCAACCATTCTTGCCAAAATACTTCAAGTGTAATACTGACTTTATGCCTAGTGAAGATCAAATGTGTATCATTCAAAATTCATTTTTTATTTTAAAATAATTTCCCTAACTTAGACAAATCCAAACTTCAGCAGAATGTTTTTATCGTGTATTCTTTTTATTTTACAAAATCGCGTTCAAACACATTTAGTCTCTCCTTTCTTTTTTTTTCCCCCATCTGTGACAGTATTTTTCTTGTTGGAAATTTCAGCACATTCCTTTGAGATGGCGTCTGGAGCCAATCAGCAGGCAGCAAACAGCAGTCGTCTGCTTCGCGGGACCGAGTGCTAGGGGAGGGGGTGGAGAGGGGTTGTAGAGGCTGTAGAGGCTGCGGGCTGGTGTTTTTATTAGTTCGCCCTTTGTTCCCCGCCTGCTGACGTCTCGTTGGGAAAGAGGCTGCAAAAGGAGCGGCTGTCTGTCGGGCCAGGGGGCCGGGGAGGGGAGGAGAGTGGGTGTAATGAATGATTGAAATGTTGTTTCGGACCGGGAGCGAGTGGTCTAGGAGGGGGGCTACCACCCTTCCGTCATTCAGGCAGCTGACCGCGGCTAGCAGCGCGCGCGGCCAAGGGACTGGACTGCCGGCCGCTGCTTTCCGTGCCCCCTTCACCCCTACCCACTCACCGGTTTATGCGGTTCTCGGTGTTTCTGATCATTCCGAACGGATGCGAAGAGAGTGTTTTCCAAAATGAAGATGAATGCATTACCCAGGTGTGTGTACGATATTATTGAGGGATCCCCTCATAACTTGGAAAGATACAACTTAGAACCGTCATGACTTCGAACTATTGAAAAAAAAACACATGACCTACAACTGTCATGAATTAGAAAGACCATTACTTAAAAACGCATAACTTAGAAACACACCTTAGAAAGTCAGAATTTTCATGACTTAGAAACACACAATGCCGAAACACAAAACTCAGAAACATCATATCTTAGTAAGTCATAACTCAGCACTGACATAACTAAGAAAATAATATATTATGTGTTTCCAAGTTTTTGTTTCTAATTTACGTGTTTTTAAGTTTAGACGGGACCCCTATCCATGACGCATTTTTTTAATCAAAAAGTTACAATTATGAATACGTAACGTTTTACAAATACCAAGAAGCTTATATTCGGCAACAAAATTTGCAACAAAAACTGTATGTAATGCTAAAATGTAATGGGGTATAAGTATATACTATCTTGAAACAAAAATTACATTTAAATGCCATAATGTTATACTCAATTACATGCTGGACAAACATGTCTATCCCTAATGAAGCTTTGTGCCCTCGACATGTGGAACTGCATGCACAGAGAGAGACTGTGATGGTGTAGTGTCACTACTTGATGTATGTACTATGCCAAGGATCATCCATGAAATCCGTAAATTTTGGCACTTGAAGCAAACAAAATATTTCTTGCAATATTTAAGACAACCTCATTTTTTCGACCTTGCCTGAGTTTATAAGATCTTTACTTGGTTACCAACATTCACAACAGCATTTTAAGAAAGGACAAAACATAACTAGTTCACTAATTTCATTTCCTAAAAACTTTTTTTTTCCTTTAATAGTTTTGAACAACGTGTATTGTACAATATAACACATGAGAAATAAATATTTTGAAAGATTTTCGTCAGAGAAGTAACACACCAAAGCCCACAAAACATTTAAAATATACAAAACATTAAGTCAAAATATCGCAAATATTTCTAAGTTATGATAATAATGTTATTATAGAGCGTTTAAAGTAGACATATAAAGGAGAAGTTGACGTCACAAGCACAACAGTCACATTATTGAATCTCTGTCGTAATTTTTTGCTAACAGGGCATGGTTGTTTAAGATAGGTACAGTAGTTTTTAAAAATTCCTGGTAAGCTATTACTGTCAGTAAAATTCTTAAATATTCTCTTGACAAAAAAATTGAAGATTTTTATTATTTTACTCTTATACTCAAGCACAAAAATAAATTTAAATAAGATGGCTAGAAAAATAACCATTTCATCTAGCGATGTTAATTCGTATATTAATAGTGCACGGAATTTAAGAATAAAGATACTTCTCAAATTAACTTGTATCGAAGTCTGTTATGAGCCCTCTGTGACAGAGTTCACTTTCTAAAGAAAACATATTTGACGTCAAAAAATTAAACTAAGTCGCGCGCAATGCCAAAATACGTTTTTTAAAAATTATAATGCGAAAACGTAGTTGTAGAAAGATAAATGCAAATTATAATTTATTCCAAAATGTCAAGATGTTTTCTTCACTAAATTATTTTTTTTTGTTTCTTGAACTTTCAAGTATTTAGCTACGGGGTTAATTAATTTATTCCGTGTCTGGGCGTAAAAAGGTTTAAGTAAACACGATACGACGGAAGTCTCGAGCTAACCACCGTGTTTACCTTCTTACTGAATCGTGGGAGCAGAAGTGCACCAGTTCCAATCAGAACTCCGCGCAAAGTGTGTTGCTGGGTTCGTTTTTCTAGTGACGTAAGGGCCTCAACTTTCCGGTTCGAGTCCCGGGTAAACACCGAATGTGCGGTAGATTGTTAATAGTACGATTAAGTTTTTGATAGAAACCGATTCTTCTACCCCCTTTTCTGGTCCCACCATGGCCTTCGAGGGTGAATGTTCTGAATTTTAAAATAAAAAAGTTAAAAAATAAATTATTATTTATTTTTACTTTGTTAGAATCGTTATTTATCCAGCGGCTTGATTATCAGCCTGTGTGGTTGAGGGAGGGGGGAGGGGGGCTCTTCACATTTACTTTGCATGTGTTTGTTTCTGTATTTGTTTTTGTATGTGTACAGTGCCAGCCTGTTCTGAACTTCATCGGTTGGCTGCCACTAAATAAATAAATAAAAATTAAATCTTTGAATCTAACATTGGCGTTTTGGGTGGCTAATTGCATACATAAATGTTACGTCAATGATTCTTGTGTCTCAGACAACGATGACTGTTGGCGGGGGTATTATAGTGGAGTGGAGACTGATTATAATACACAGCCATCGTCACACACAGGGTGTAAAAGAGGGAGAGGGGTATACGGCAAGAGGGGGGAATGAGTAAGATCAGGGAAGACTTCGCAAAGTGGTTCTTATGTGATACGTCATTACATTCAGCACTATGAGGGGTAACTGACAACTCAGCGACAAGTCCTCAAACGTTGAAAGTATAATTTTTTAACTTTGTAATATTCCCGAATCCTTCACTGACTTCCAGGTATTCCGAATACTATACCAAACGACGTGACATATCTCCGATGTACCTCGTTTATTCTCCACTTATAATCTATTATATCTTAAGCGCGCTGTATTCGCACTTTCCCTGTGCGAAATAAAATATTCTAGTTGCCAGGATAACGGCACAAAGAGCTGGTGAATGCGCATAGCCGGCAGAAAAAAAGGAAAGCATTTCTATCTCACGACAACACACACACTATATATATATATATATATATATATATATATATATATATACATCTAGATAAACTCTGAGAACAGCAAAAATATAATAAAGGTACGTAAACGAATTTGTACACACAAAACGAACAAAAAAGAAAGTGAGTTATTGAATTCAGTGTCCCCTGAATCAACAGGCTTTTTTATACTCCATTAAATTGAAAAACTAAAGGAATTGTTTAAGCAAATAAAAAACGTTGACGAGGAAAAATATTTTTCATCCTATATGCACAAAATTTTTATTTATTACTTGGCATAAGGTTTTTCCTCGTTGTGCCAACTTTATAGAGATTTAATCCCAAATCACATAAAACAAATTTCCTCCTTACCCCTCTTCCTCCCAAAAAAAAATACAGGTCCGACGTTCTTCTAAGCTTTCTTTTTAATATCGGCCGTGCAATTTATCGCACAACTTTGTCGCACCATCGGCCCTGCGCCCTCACTGCTCGCCCCGGCAAGACAGTTGGCGGGGTGAAGGGGGCGGGGAGAAGAGAGGAAGTTAGTCCATGCAAATGTGCAGGCGAGGTATGTGTAAACGTTCTGTCGATACGGGGGAAACATCCGCCCGGCACGCGAGGGGAGTTTCCTAAACTCTTATTGAATTCCCGGTGCGCGCCCTCCGCGCGCGCTCAGGGTCTGTCGGCGCGCTCCGGGTCTGTCGGCGCGCTCAGGGTCTGTAGGCGCGCTCAGGGTCTGTCGGCGTGCTCAGGGTCTGTAGGCGCGCTCAGGGTCTATAGGCGCGCTCAGGGTCTGTCGGCGCGCTCAGGGTCTGTCGGCGTGCTCAGGGTCTGTAGGCGCGCTCAGGGTCTATAGGCGCGCTCAGGGTCTGTCGGCGCGCTCAGGGTTTGTCGGCGCGCTCAGGGTCTGTAGGCGCGCTCAGGGTCTGTCGGCGCGCTCCGGGTCTGTCGGCGCGCTCAGGGTCTGTCGGCGTGCTCAGGGTCTGTAGGCGCGCTCAGGGTCTGTAGGCGCGCTCAGGGTCTGTCGGCGCGCTCAGGGTCTGTCGGCGCGCTCAGGGTCTGTCGGCGCGCTCAGGGTCTGTCGGCGCGCTCAGGGTCTGTCGGCGCGCTCAGGGTCTGTCGGCGCGCTCAGGGTCTCTCGGCGCGCTCAGGGTCTGTCGGCGTCGCGCCTGGTCGGACCGCCCGCCGCCGAGAGCAGGTCGCCCACTCCACTGTCACTCGCATGTCCTGGCAGACACGCGGCATGACAGACAAGTTTCAACCAACCACTGCCGTGAATATGATTGCGGACACAAATGAGAAAGGAACCTATATCATCTTATTGACAAAGCTTTATTCTGGCTGCAGGCGCGGCAGTGTAACAGAACGGATAAGTTATTTCTGGTTAAGGGCCCCTTGAATGGTATGTTGCACCAATTCAAACGGAAACATGGAACATCAAAGGCCAATCATCACCAATGGCGTATTCCGTGGATGGTGTGCGTCTGGGGGATCACAAGATCAAAGTAGTGTTCCTAAAGGGGTTCAGTTCCAGGAGGTGGATGTGGTGAGGCCAGGCCGGCCTTTGCCCGGAATAACTAGTCACCCACATGTCGTCCGCGTCTCGGTAGCAGGGGAACAGATCGATGGCTGAAAACTTTACATGTTCGCTTTAGAGGCAACTTGGAAACACATAATCACCCAGACTATCAAAATTTATGGCTTACGATACTATTTTTTTATTTGTCTGCTAGGACGTACAAGTTTGAACGACATACATCTTGGTTCACTTTTAACCCGCCACATCGCGCTAGTTAGTTTTAAGTTATTTGGGCTTTACGGATCGCCGAAAGTGAAGTCCGCATAGCTGAAAATTTAAAGCATGTACAGTGTGGAAATATTAGATATTTATGAATAATTAAAAAGAAATTGAAAACAGAAATCCCACTGCATAAGGATTTTATTTTACATGCAGCCATCTTGATTCTGTTTTAAATGGAATATTTTTAATTTGTCATAAAAATATAATGTGCCCGAATTTTCTATTCTGTATCTGTTTGTCTATACGTACTTCACTGTCGGCGATCCGTAAAGCCAAAATAATGTAAAAAAATAACTAGCGTGATCTGGTAGATTAAAAGTTGAAATTTGTGCATCCTATCAGACAAATAAAAAAAGTATCGTAAGTCATAAATTTTCATAGTCTAGGTGATTTCGAGTTTTAAATGTACTATCCCTAAAGCGAGTATGTAAATATTTAGTTATCGATCAATTTATCCGTTACCGAGACGCTGAAGCCCCATTTACTTATTACTGTCACTGTTCCGCCACTCAGTGAGTGTGCGAATCATGTTATCGTATGACAGCGGCGTTTGGTATTTACAGAATGATTACGCCTGTGTCGTGTAGCTTGACTTGAATTAGACAGTTCCCAATCGTAGTACCAGTGGTACATGTGATGTTTGTTTGCCAACAATGGCAAACACACGAAGTTGGTTACAAATACTGTTGACAGAACAACAAGGGCAGACCATTGGTAATTTTTTTTTTTTTTGGAACTGTCAAATCTGACACACGTTACATGAGACAAGACCACGTGGATCGCTAGAGTGCGTGCCCCTGCAGACACGCGGGACGCAACACGCAGCACTGCGGTGTGCTGCACGCGCCTCGTGGCGATCAATCACGACGAAGGGGCAGCGACACGGGTCGCGCGTAACGGAGCTATGTACTGCCCGAGCCACGGGCAAATGTTACTGTTTGGACAGTCAACAGCCGCCAGGGTGCGCTAATGAGCCACCCCCCCCCCCCCCCTTCCCGCGTGGCGAGACCCTCTGCCACGGTGGTAGCCAGGTGTGACCGGCCGCCACGCAGACCTGCTAGATCACGCTTGCATCAGAGGTTCCCCCTAGGAGAAATACACTATATCGACGCTCAAATTGAAAACATTTTTTAAAATATTTTTTTTCTATTTCAACGGATTCTAGAGTTGTTACCTACGCCGAACTTCCTTTTTTTTTTGTCCCCCCCCCCCCCCCCCCCCCCCTTCCTACATTGGCTCGACTATGTAAGTCTGCGAAAGTCGTCTAGTTCCTGGTTTAGGTGGAGGTATTGTAAACAAAAGGAAAGAGCGTATGTCTTTAAAATATTTGATTATGTTATGTGTCTGTAATATACATTATATGTTGTTTTCCTTACATTTCTGAGCGTCGCCTGAAAGCGTATTTGGCAATCCGTTTCAACTATATTAACAATTGTACTTACATATAACGTCAATCTTTGAAAACATTATAAGGTTTTAAATCTAAAATTGTCTGGTTCTCACGAACCGATGATGGCAGTGCATGAACCTCTTTGCGATTCACACCACGCGCAGCTCTGCCCCTAGCGCGTGCACTGGCTGTAGCCGTTGCTGCTCTTCGGACGTCGCGCACAAGACGCAGAACTCGACCTTGCTGAAGTCGGATCACAGCTGAAGGCCAGAGAGGCTGGAACCAGCTACGCGGATCACCGAGATGGCCAATCAGGATCTCGCTCTCAGGTGCTCTTCTTCGTTTCCCTCGCAGAAAGGAGGAGCTCATATTCCACTCCGCTAGTTAAGCTGCAGACTTAAAATTGTTGAACGACACTGAAACGTATACCAACTCAAGTACCGCATCTTCTTTTAAGGCACTCTCAGGCCCAACGGGCCAACATTAAGACTTCAGCATAATGCGTGAAGCTTATTTCAATAGGAGTCATGTTTAAGGTTCCGCAAATACCTACACGAAAGGTTTTTTTTTCTATTTGAAGGGATTGATTTTAGTGTTCAGAAGCAACTAAATATTTAGAGGTTATGAACTGTTCTAAAAATTGAGTTTTTCATTCCAAAATCTTTGCAAACAGTTTGAGTGCCAGGAGTGCGAAGGGCCTTAATGCCAGGAAACGTTAACGTGAACGCAGCTGAACTGCCTCGCTCACCAGCCTAGTAAACACGCGCACCTGACACCTAACTCTCCCGCGTATCGGCGTTCCATTGATTTACTGCAATCGAAAATTACTCGCCGCTTTTATAATTTCCCCTTAGTGACCATTCATTGTGCACAACAAATGGTTATTAAAAGTAAAATGAGCTTATAAGCTCACTGTAAAGAAAAGTAGATGGGTTTTCACTCGCCTCGTACTTCTTTTAAAATTTGAACTTCGATTAAGACATCAAATATACGTATAGGTACTTCTGACATGTTGAAAAAAATGTCATTAGCGATTAACTATTGCCTACACAATAAAATTTCAAGTGTGGAAATGCTAATTAAGTAGCTAGGCACAATTCACGTTGGGTGATTACACTTAACGAAATATTCAAAGTTTATCTTTGTTTTAAAATACACTAGATTTAGTTTTTTATAAGTTAAGATTTAAGTTTACTTGTGTAATGCTAGTTTTCAGGCTAACCCTAAACTTTGTATATGATAGCAATGTTGCTATTTATTTTGACAGCAGGCATGTAGATACAACACGTTTTTTCTGCTAACTTTAAAATGTCGTGATGGAATTCAAAGATAAAATTTTATGTTATTAATTGCGTCACGGTCACATGATTCCGCGATACAATTTTGAAGGTAATATAGAAGTGCATAATAAACACACGTCAAGGAGGTCAGGGATCAGGGATCAGAAGTGTGTAGTGACGAGTCTGGCTCAGGTTTCATTCTGTGCTGCGAGTTACCGGACAACGACCGGTAGCCAATTTCGGAGACACGTTCGGCCATCTGTACTGTGAGAGGTATTTTTTTCTCATAATGGTCCACACCTCCATTCCCAGGAAAGACTGTCGTAGTTCTCGCATATAAAAACTCACAATTCCCTTCCACCAATGTGCTGGCTGATGATAAGCGAGACGCCAAAATAATAAAGAAAAATTATGGGAAACACAAACGTTTCCAGTTTCGGGGGAGCGGGGAGTGATAAAACTGTTGAACCTGGGCCAGAACTCAGGGCAGGTTGTTTTGCGGCCCGAACCCTCCTTCGCCTTCTCTTCGCACCTGTTGCCTCGTAAAACTTCGCGCGAGTAAACACCGCCGAACCCTTCCGACCGACAACCCTGGCGGTTTCTGTTCCGCCGACCCTCGACCCCGGCCGGGTGTATCCCCCGCGAGCAGCCCTAGCTCCGCTACGGGGTTCCACCGCCCTCCACCCCCTCCAGCGGTGCCGGCGTCAAAGGCGTCGATGGTCGGGTGGGCGCCATGGATGCCTCGGTTACGGCGCCGATAAGAAGCATTCGGGCGAGGCCTCGCCGCGACCCTTCAGCCCTCAGCCCTTCCCTAAACACTTCTCCCCTCCCCTCAGCGATCAGCCCTTCTCCCAGAGGGGTGAGTGCCGAGAGATAGCTGCTCCTCTTAACCTGCAAAACAAGGTGATTGTTTCTGGCCTTGGCGCGGTGCTTGGGTAGGGCAGGGGGTAGGGCGTCTTATCTGCTCCCTCGCACACGTGCGCCCCCTCTCCCCTCCCCACAAGGCCTCGGCGCTGTCGAGCGAGGCATTTGTCCGGGCATCGCCGCCTCTAACGGGCAATTGCGCTGCTCGCTCCTGCCTCGCCATTCGCTCCGCGCGCCGTCGCTAAACATATACCTATATATCTTTTAAGCTCTTCCTCATTACCCCCTTCCCATGCCACTTCTTCCGGCACGCAACGGCAACGTTTCTTCGGATATTGACTCTTACTCTCTTTTCGAGCATTTTCTCTCAGTTTTTTCCTCCTTCCGTTCATCTCGGTTTTTCCTCCAGTGGGTCAAACCAACCCGCAAGATTGAATTTAACGTGCGAAAGACACACTTGCCTCTCAATTAACACCTCTAGAAAATTTATAGATGTATTAAATTGGATAAAAAAAGACCGTGTATAGAGGTCAGTACTTAACTCAGGCTTTATCTCATTGAAAGTGTGGCACATAGTTCGAGACGGAAACACACATGAACGTAAATCCAAGATGTAGAGAAAGGAATCAATCGCCCATGGCCTGCAGTACAAAAATAGTTCAAGTATTTTCTCTGAGAGTTTCCAAGAGACCATGGAAAACTGGTATTAGGCTGGTAGTATTCAAACCCGAGTTATGCAGTATCTCACTACTACCAAATTGGCGAACAGTTGTAGCCAGACGCGCAAATCTGTATAAAATTACCAGGGGGACCACGGTATTTTCCTGGGGGGGGGGGGGGGCGGGATCTGAGAGTTTTGAACGAGAGGGCTAACCGACACACGTCAACACTGGATACTGTGCTTGTATGTTGTACACTGCCCATATGTTGGCCTACATGCTTGCAATAAGCAGATAACTTTAAAATATACAGAAAGTTTTCCATAAGACATAGTTTTGACGTAACGCCCATTTTACAGTCACGCTTTTACAAGTTTAGGCGGATCCCCGTCAGTGAAGAGATTCGTAATTCCGGGGGTTCGGGGGAGCTGACCCTCCGGGATCTACGCCCAAGGTTGTAGCTGCAGTATGAACTTGCACAATTAGCCTTGGTGGAGAGGTGCTCGGAGATAAATACTTGCTTAGGTAATGAATGTCTTTGAATGATCAGATCACTTGTTACTTGTCCCCCACCAGTTCGTTCCTGGGAAACATTGTGGAAATATCTTGGACACGGGGGCCACGGGTGTTTACTCTGAGTGCTCCCGTTCGCACATCAGTGCATTCCGTTGCTGCTCCATCTCGACAGTAATTTCCGAATGAATATTCGTTGTGAAAATTATAAAAATTATAAAAAAGTTTTTTTCCTTCAAAAACTACTCTCACAAAGGTTCGCGGGCGCATAAAAAATAAATATTTTAACGATTTGTCCTTCATTTGTTTACACCAGTTAAAAAAAGGAAATTTATGTCAAAATAATTTTTGATTAATGAAGTTATTTTGTTTTTTTACGGAATAAATTTTAATTATCTTTGCATTATTGGCGAAGCCTTACTTGATCACTAAATATATATTTTTTTCTATAATTTTTTAAAAACAATTTATTTACTCATTTGTTTTTTTTTAGTTATTTCAATTAAAATTATAAAATTATTGTTTTTATTGTGTGATTGACTTTGTAATTGTATATTGTTTCAATAATATCCTATTTCAGGTTAAATTTTTTTACGTTTCATTTCAGATTAATTTTGTTTTGTTACATAATTTATGACAGATTGATTATAGGGGATCATTCACAAGGCCGGTGGTGAAGATAAATAGGCTCCACAGACTTTAAATATTGAATGTTTATCTTTTACTCTACATTGGCATCCGCTAGGAACTGATTTCGCGAAAATCAGCTCTTTTAAGGGGGTTGCGGGGCACGTTTAAAATCAAAACGTCTTTTTTTTTTTCAAGTATATTGCATTGTTGATGCCTGCTTCGTCTCCATTGTAACAACTATTTCATTCTTGATGTCTTCCGCGTCTCCTGGCAACGGCTGTCGCACTGTTGTTTCTCGCATTCCGTTGGTGCCCAGTGATTGAAGCGCGCCCTGAGAATCCGAGCGAGTGCAGTTAGCCAGGCGACTTGCATCCGCTGTGTGGACGAGGCGCAGAGGCTTGCACTGTGTGTGGCAGGCGCTGACTTGGGAGCTGCATGTTTGTCGCGCGGGTAGTACGCGTGGCACATCAGGGTCGGCACGCCGCCGGAGAGACTGTTTGTTTAAGCTCAGGATTAACAAATAATAAACCTTTGAAATGAGGGTTCTAAATAGAGACCTGGAAATTTCGCGGGGTATTTTCTGGCCTCAGGATAGAATTCAAAGTTATATGTGTGCTCGGCCCATGTTTACTTTCCCATTTGTTGATTTCTTAGCGAGAACACTTTTATCCTTGTTATTTGGCATTACCTGATTCGCTTACTTCTCTCCTAACTGGGCAACATTGGCTCACGGTCGTAGACGGGCGTGTCCAAACAACTGCGTGCCAATCATGAACACAGTGCGAGAGTGTGAAGGTTTGCATTCTAGCTTGCAACTAAATGAATCCGCGAAATAGAATAGTTCTAAAAATACGGAAAAATAATGTTTGTTAGGTTGTTAGTGGTCTGTCTAAATAATATCTTCTGTCCCCATTAGTTTTCCAAAAAAAAAAAATTACCTTCGCTACTAAAAGAAACCTCTTCAAGATGTGAAAAGCCCTGGAAACGCCGGCTACGTCAGCAAGTAAATAAGTGTTCATAATTATGATTATAGAAGTAATTGATATTCTGGCTAGTATGGAAGCCTACCACAAAGGTGTCAAATTATATTTAAATAAAAAAAGGTATTTATTTACTCTGCTTATTGATTATGGACAAAATATTTTCATCAGAAACTAACTGCCCATACGTTGACGGATATCACATTAGCTACATACGGTTTAGTGAAAACCCTCGAATGCGTGATATGTAGTTGTGTTCACGCATTGTTACACTCGCTTGTTATTGATAACTAGCTGTTTTTTTTTAAGTAAGTTACTTTCATTGAGAGAAAAAATAAAAAAGTGTAACGTAAATATAAAAATTATTTTAAGTCACGGCATGTTGCCTTTCGTGATCCACATCATGATGATGCGAAACACCGAATACGCTTGTCTACTCGGATTATTTGAGGTTTGAGACGAATAGGTATTGGTGTGGTGAAGCCCCTTCAATATGAAAGCTCTCGTAACGGCGGACAGTTTCCAAGGAAAAAAGGGAAAAGGTAATCGCCCCGGGAGAGTCGCCACTAAGTTGCTTCGTCACGTAGAGAGGAACGCTAGACGCTAACGTCGGAGGGTTAGCGACAAACATAAATTCTGACGACTCCTCGCAGCGCCCTAAGGGCTGGCCGGAAGAGAAGGACGCAAGTGTTCGAAGGAGGCCAGAGCAGGACGGTGAGTGCGTTTCATTTCCGTTTGTCGTTCGGGCGGGAATGACGTCATCGTGCGCGGTATCTCGGCGCGAGAGAAGGGGGCCCGAGGCGCCTTCGCCCTTGCTAGACGGAGGAGGGCGAGCTGGTAGCGTCTTATCGTTCGGAATGAAGTTTACGGCGGGGTCTATCTCCGACAGTTTCTGGTTCATATTATCGTGCCCTCCCTCTCCTCTTCGCCCCTGCAGGGCTCTGGGCTGAGCCTTTGTCTGGGACCACGCCCCGCTGTCGGACGAACCCCAGGGGACCCACAGCTAGCCCCGCGCTGATACGAGACCGCCTCTGCCTCCAGGGACCGCCAGCTCCGTGCCGTCTGGAGCAAGCCGCGGTCCTCTCTGGCGCTGTCTGCTCCTCCAGGCTGTGTTACTTCCAGCGAGCAACATTGTACACTCCCACATAGCCAACACTACCGGTTTCACTTGGACGGCCAAACTTTTTCCCTTTTTTTCCTTGGAAACTGTCCGCCGTTACGAGAGCTTTCATATTTAAGGGGCTTCACCACACCAATACCTATTCGTCTCAAACCTCAAATAATCCGAGTAGCCAAGTATATTCGGTGTTTCGCATCATCATGATGTGCATCACGAATGGTAACATGCCGTGACTTAAAATATTTTTTTATATTTACGTTACACTTTTTTTATTTTTTCTCTCAATGAAAGTAACTTACTTAAAAAAAACAGCTAGTTATCAATAACAAGCGTGTGTAACAATGCGTGAACACAACTGGTATTCTCGTTTTCATGAACAAATACACTATTACGTGTTTCTCGCACAGTTTGATTCTATGTTACCAATCAGTTCGTTGTAAAGTAGTTAAATTTACATTATAAACCTTAAAACTTTGTATTTGAACCTCCCATGGGAGATTTTTTCTTTTTTGCTAGTAATTACGGGCCCACCCAATAGCGTCAAATGTCGTACGAAACATGGTTTCAGTGTCCGCTATAAGAGCCGCACTTCTACAGCTCCCTCCTTGTCGGTCGCACCACGGACACTCGGCGGTAGCGCCCCAGCACGCACAGCCGCCTTGATGGAGACCATGGGATAACCCCGAGACAACCCGCCTGCTCGCGGCGTCTGCCACCGTGTTCCCCGCTATAGAGCATCCCACTCTTACATTGCAGTATGGAAGTAAATGGGCGCATTCTCTCTCTCTCTAACACACGCCGATTGCCGTTAGCACTGTCCTTGTTTCTTCGTGCGTTGTTGCCAAATATCAAACGAAATTTAAAATTTTAATTTTTGGACCAAGCTTTTTTTCATATTGTATAGCATCGAAATACGCATCAGGCAATGCTTATTTTGAATACTTAACAATTTGTAAGTGTCCGAAAAAAAAAAAACTTATTCACTGCGAACTGTTTTGAAGTATTCCGAGTTTTTTCACGTAAAAAAAAAGTAGCCACGGGCCGTAGCCACCGGGTTCAGACCCGCACTGCCTCCGGGATTCTTATTAGAGCGCTTCAAACTGTCTTCTCTCTCTCTCTCTCTGTCTTCACTAGGATTGTGCATCACTCTTTTTTGTCGCAGAGTTTTGTTTTCTGTTCACGCTAGACAATCGAACTAACGTCTGCTTCATGCCAGCGTGTTTTATGTTATACTTCATTAAATTCCGTAATGTTAATTTGAAAAATATGTACTCCTGCTCCATTGTTTCCGTTGCGTTTTTTATTCATGGAAAAATCTAAAATTCAGTATTCAAATATTTTTCTTTTATTATAAATCATATTATATCATCGTATGTACATAAGGTTCTGTGAAATGTTAACTGACTATAAAACACACAAAGTGCATTGTAAAAAATAATAAATATTAAATAAATTTACGAAAAAGTAATTTTAAATGCAAACATTTTATACGCCAACATTAAATAACGGCGTTAATGAAAAATAAAATTTGTATACAGTTGTAGCAGGTAACGTATGTTCGTGAGCTACAAAAATGTTTAACGCATGCATTTGTTCATATTTGAGTACATATCACATTATTAGATTTCAAATTATTAGTTGAAATTTTAATTGATATATTTTTATGTATTTGTTGATATACTATTGATTATAACATTATTTGTACATATCACATTGTTAGTTGGTTTTGAAGTAGTACGTGTTAATATTTGTCCCTGACAAGAGAAGTGAGGAAGAGGTTTGAAATTCTATTTCAGTCTTGACTTGTCGGCTGGAAAAAGTAGTTCGTGACTTTACAACTTATTATAGTAATCGTTTATTTTTATTTTATTGTCCTTCCATCGATTCATTCAAGCAGATCTGCATGTGTCTTTGACGATTGCCATAAAAATCGTGACATTTGACAGCCGGATGAGAAATTTATCATATTTCCCATTACACCAGAACCATATTTTTTTCCCCTCTTAGAGTGACGGATTAAATTTTCTCCAATACGTTTCTGTCATACGGTGAAATGTCATCGACAGGACTTCAAAAAATAAGTCCCTCTCTTCGGCGAGATCACCAGTTCCTGTCATGGCTATCTCTCCTTCGACCCTCTCCCAGACGATGTGCTTGTGAGTTCCCTAGCGCCAACCACGTATAATAGTAGCTCACTTCCAGCTCATAGCCTCACAAAAAACGTTGGTTAACTCACAAAATCAAGCACGACAAACATTGCCGCAAAGCTATCCTGGCAAAACAACTTATTCAGTGCTAGCAGTAGTGACCGTCGCTGTCGGGGGTAAATTTGCCATGAGCTTGCCAAACGTATTATTTTTCATTATTCTCAGCGCCATGTTCTTAGATCATTGGGGGGGAGGGGGGCCCGGCCCCCTGGAATCAAGAAGCCTCTAACCGAGGGGGCCCGCTTGCGCTTGAAAAATCGCGACTGTGAAACGGGGTTGATAAACGTGAACGTCAAGATTATGTTTTATGGAAAACTTTAGGTATGTATATTTGAAATTTGCTCTGCATATTGCATGGTTAAAGGCCAGAATATGGGCATTTTGCAACACACAAGCACCCATCCAGCGATGAATTGTGTCGGTTGAAACCTACGTGTAAAGGTTTCGCCCCCCCCCCCCCCATCCCCCCCCCCCCGCAAAAAAAATCATAGTTTTTCTACGGGCACCCCCTTGAGAATCCTACATTGTTGTGCCTTTGTTCAGCGCTATGAAAATTATTGGCACCAGTCATATAAATTAATTATAGTAACGTTGCGATATATTTGATTACAAATTTTTAATTTATCATGCCTCTTTATTAAATCAAGAAAATAAATACAATCGAAATTTTTCTTGGACTTAAAAAAACACACACATTATATTTTGGATGTATAATACCAATACACATCATACATACCTACATTCGTCAATTACCGACAATGTTAAAGTAACGACTTATTTCGTTAGAGTTTAAAAATTATATTAATTACTCAGGATTACACTCAAATGTAGATAAACGAAGGTCTGACAGCACCTTAGTCGGGTAATTATTCCACTATCAAGTATGTGTATCAGTTGTTCGCTTAAGTATGTGCTACTTCCGGGGCGTTTATTACTTTATTTTAGAATGCTAATGGTCACTATTAATAATCCCTTAATTATGAAAGTTTTAATGCCGATTTGATCCCGGAACGTCGTAATCCTAAGGCAAGACGCTTATGCTGTTTTGGCTGCGTGAGAGCACATTCTTGTAAGTGAATACCCCAAAAAATGTTAAATCCAGGAAAAGTGATGAATAATTCTTTATCCTTCCAAAGTGGAACGTTTTTTTTAACGAACAGAGTTTACTGCGCCGAGATTCGTCCAGGGAAACACACTTCGCGGAAGCACACTGCTGCCAACAGTCCTGGTGTGCATGAGGGCCGCACATGTAGGCGCGCACTGCGCATGCGCGCCAAGCGAGTTTCCCCCCTCCCCCCCCCCCTTACCAAAGCCCTCCAGCAACCACCCGCTAGTCCGCGCTGGACGTCATATAATATCACCGCAATAAATATTTGTCCCGCGCACGCGTGTACTTGATTTCCTGCGTATTTGTTTTGTTTTATATTGAAAAAAAAATAATAAAAAACCCGTGCCGAATCTATTTCGGCGGCCGCATTGTTTGCGAGAACAATATGTGACGGATGGGGTGCCGATCGGTTTTATTCACCTCAATTTTTCACAGTTATTGTTTTCTAGCGCTCGTATAAACTGAGCTCCAACCACCCCCCCCCCCCCCCCTTTTTTTTAACTTGCCATATACGCGCTCTGTCGAGGGAGGGGGCCGACAGCTGTCGCTGGCATTCGGTCGTATCGAAATGAATCGAGATATATCGACAGAGGAGGGAGGTATTTCCGGGGCGCGGGTGACGCAAGCTTTTCCGCGCCGGGCTTTCAAATTGAAAAACAAAACAATCGAAAATTGGGCTAACTGACTCTTTGAAACTTTTTTTTTAATTATTAATTATATCTGGGTCTCGGTTTCAGTGGGTCGCAGCACACGTGAGCCTGGTATGAAGTATCCTGGCAACGTGAGGACGTTGTGTTGAAAGGGTACGGCGGTTGCCGGCCGGTGCAGAAATCCTCGATGGAACGCGACTTGCCCCGAGCACGTCTCGACTCGACGAGCGATGTCCTGCGACCCATCCTGACCTCGCTGACCCCCAGTGCCCTCGATCACATGGGGCGGTACCGCGACACGAGACAAGAGCAACGGCTTCAAGGGCAACACCAGCATCTGAATGGTCCACACGGACAGTATAAGTCTCGCTCAAAGAGACTATATCTTCTGTAGTAGAAACAGAGTGATGTGGCTGCTGTAGGAGCAGAATTAGATATGACAGATGCACTGACGCTTGGATAACCCGAGCGTGACTATGCTTAATGGGACAGAGACGTAACTATTGCCCTCCCTTACCCGGACCCTCCTAAGCCGGCTTGCACAGTCGTGACTTGAGGCAAAGTGAAGTATTTCTCCATTTGATTAACCTGCAGAACTTTCACTTAGATTATACTTACCTGACTCTGCAAGCAATAATTAGTGGTTTAGGCGGTGTATAAAATCTTAAAATCTCGACTACTAAAAAATTATTTAATTAAAACTATATAGTTAAATTATGACTTAAAATTTTATTAGAAAAGATTGTTCTGGAACTTTAGAAGCCAATTAAGACAATTCTGCACTCTACAGAAAAAAACTATGATTAGAATGAAAATTCAGCACGTTGTCTTGCTTAAGTGAACATCTGTTGGAAATCAAAATTTACAGAATTTATATACATATATATCACTTCTTTGCTTTCCAAAGCCATTAAAATTTTGCACAGTTTTCTTTAAGACGTCCGAGAGCATTCCGCCAAAGTTCAAACAAAGCAGAAGCTGGTCGAGCCGGAGCGCAGCCGGGGTCGACCGCGGGCCCCGGGGCTCCGGACTGTCCTCGGGCGTCGCGCAGAGCAGACGGCGCCTCTGGGGAGACGCCTGGCGTCCTCGCGACCCCCGGCCCGGCCCGGCGCGGCGGGGACCACCACGGCCCAGCGTGTCCATTTTATCCTGCATTCATACCAGCAACACTGTACATACTTGGTCACGCATTCTTTAAACGAAATAGTCGCCATCTCAAATTGCTAGTAAGTAACTACCAAATCTGAAAACATTTAAATCCTCATTTGACATTGTATCCGTTACAAAAACATTGAGTGATATCAAAGGAACATTCTGCTTATGTACAAGGTTCCGTCGGCACTGGTTTTGGCCACCCCTTCAGGTGCTGCGGACAGTCACTGCAATCCCCTTCGTAGGATTAGTTCCATAAAAAATAGTTCGCCGTGCGATTTAATTCCAACCTCTTTCGAATAAAATCACGTTTAGCAACCAAAAAATTCCCGAGGCAGTTTAGAACATGGAACATAATGTAAACATAAGTATGTATGTTTCTCCTTTGTCTTATGTGCAAATATTCATATCATGAAGTAAGGGAGCTGTAGGTACTCAAAGGAGATAGAACCACAGAGTGTTTCATTTTTTTGTAAGATATCCTTGTTCTTTTTCTGTGTTTTTATATCAGAGAATAATCAACGCAGTTCAATCCCTATTTATAATAAATTAAAAGCAATACAAGTTATTTTCAATAATGAAAATACATACGTTTTAAAAAATTCAAAACCAAACGTAACACATTTTAGAAAAATCCCCCAATTATCTGATATTATTATATAATACTGATTATAAATATGGAACAAGTTTAAACCAAATATATTCCTGCCAAACCTATGTTCATAATTTCGCAGCATTGTATTGGTATATTCATGAGCATCTTAAAGTGCACGTATTCTTACTACATGTTTACATATTCGTTTAAAAAATATAATACTGTACACATTTTCACTAAGCCTGAGCTTGGTCAACTAAAATAACCCACAATTCATACCAGATGTCAATCCAAGGGATAAATCGTTCAACAGACGGTGCGGCTATAAACGGCAACAGCGCACTGAGTATCTGCCAAACCTTGATAGAGGGCATCACAGAAAGTTACCACAGCCAGTCAGCCAATAAAACATCCGACATGTTCCTTGCTTCAACTAAGCGCGTCGAGACAGAGCGCAAGCGGCCTTGAGCGTTGCGCGCAGAAGCGACGCACACCGCCACCGCGCTTTGGCGTGGCCTTTATCGCACCAGTCCTTCTCGCCTTCGAACACACGAAACAGCTCCAGATGGAATTCCCAGATCTTAAGAAAAGCCTGTCACTTGATACAAATACAGGTAAGGCCCCGGCAGCAAGACAAGGACAGACGCCCTTTAATGAGGCCCTTTCACCCTCATCCCAAGCTATGGAGCTTTAGAGGCACTTAGAGGATCGAAGCCCTTATTCGGTATTCCAGTGTAATGAATTTTCGGATCGAATTCCCCCCTCCTTCGCCCTGGTGTTCAACCCGCGAACCCTCCTGTGGGGAGCTCAGCAGGGCGGAGCACCTAGTACCTGCTGCCGCGGCACGGCGCTGGAAGTAAACCAACCCGCGTCGTCTTGAAAGACCAGCTGTGCTTTCAAACGGAGTTACGGATCGCGTACAAAGCTTGTTCATTAACGTAGAACCACTGTAGAATATCTCTGTTTACTCGCTTAGAATATTTATACCTCCGATAGGTTCAGAAAGCGATATCTTTCAGGCGAGAGTAAAATATTGCGTTCTGCATTCATTCAAAACAATTACCATTTCTTTCACTTATTTGATTCGCTTGAAGATATTTTACCATCGCAAATTATAAAGACCCTGTTAAAGCCGTCACATAAATGTTTACGAAGTAATATATTCAATGTCAGTATTCAAGATATTTTAAAAATGTTAAGGACTTTTTTTCTCAATAATTCTAATATTGACTAAACAAACGACGGTTTATAACAGTAGACCTTGTAACATGTGATGAACTGTTAACTGTTATCTTTTAAACATTAAAATGTTTTCTAGGTAACAAGAAATATTTAAATAAATGTAAATAATCTTTATTGTTTAATAAGAGTATGTAAGCCAGATATTGAACATAGCATCAATGAATGTAATGTAGCGACCACTGATTAATCTTCTAATTACATCCTAATAAATTTGCAAATTACTTGCAATTACGCATTATATGAGACTCGATTAGAATACAAGTACGAAAAAACTGGAAATTTGGTTTTGAAAATAAGAAACATAAATTAGGAGTAAGGGTTTTTAACGGCAAAAAAAAAACAAGCTGAAACTTTTTTTTTAATGTGATACATTTCATAGATAAATAAGATGAGGGCAAATCAGCCTCCAATTAGAATAGTGTTCCTAACTAGTGTATGCCAGAATCTTCGTACTTAAAACCTATATATCGCTGTAACATGCATGTAGCCAGATTTTAACACCCAATAATATGCATTTAACATATATGTATAGTGTAACTGTACTTGGGCAAAACTCGCAAAGATGCGACTTTTTCGAATATTTATCAGTTTGCGAAGTTGGCGGTTCTCGCCGTCTGGCGTCCAAGGCCAGATGCGAGGCTGCAGCTCGAATAAACCTAGTACCGTCGGACAGGTGACAGTTCCCTTAAACTACGGCGGGGGAAAGACGGAAGCCGTGACAGCCACAACGAACTATTGTGTACAAAGCTGACAATCCCTTTCCGTGCAGCCCTCCTCCCCTTACCTTCTCAACCCCTTCCGCCCAAGTAAAAAGAACGTCAGGGCTTTTCCGCACCCAATCTCGGTTCTTCACCTCCCTCCCCCGCCCGCCAGAGCAACCGTAGTTGAAATAGAGACCGGGGGCATCATCCCTTCTTCTTCTTATTTCTTCTTTCTTCTAGTATTCTGTTCCCGTTCTTCCTGTCTCTGCCCCTCCCTTCCCCTCCCCCCTGTTCTCGCTGGTCCCCGCACATCTCCTATTTCCCGACACCGAGGAAGTGTCAATAAGTCTGCAAGTTTCGTTGCGAGATGTCACAGAAGATTACGCCGACTTCAGCCTCCGGAGAAATTGGGACCGACAGCCGACCGGAACGGAAGGAGCGTAAAAAAAAAAAAAAGAAGAAAAAAAAGAAGAAGTATCGCGAGAGTGAAAAAAAAAAAAAAAGAGAAATGAAAACTGGGACGGGAGGAAAACAAATATTTAGTTGGGACGCGGATTGTTTGGAAAATAAACCAGTTGTTTAGTTGTCGTCTCAGCAAGCGCGCGCCGAGATTCACTTCCTTGTCTCGCCCCGCTAGTCGCTCGGGAAAGTTGCACTTCCGCCGGCTGTGTAGTAATTTGCGGCAAAAAGCAAACTGGAATTTTTTTAAGAAAATATGTCACACTTCTTAGTTTAAAAAGTTGATTTAACAATACATAAAAATTTCAGTAAGCATAAATATTTTAATTGGATACGAAATATGCAGTATTCAGTGCGCAGGTTGGTTTGATACACTTCAGAGCTGTGTGCGAAGGCCTGTCTGCGGCTCTGGCAGAATCAGTATGTTTTTGTGAGCGAGCCAAGCAAAATGTTTTAATTCGATGGAAACTGGAGTTTTTTTTTACATCACTCCGTATTCACAGAGCCTTTAAGGGACCTCTAAGTCTATAGTGGCACGCAAGCCACCTGTCTAAGTATATAGTGACATGCAGGCCACCTGTAAGTCTATAGTGGCATGTAAGTCACCTGCCTGACTCTATAGTGATGTGCAAGACACCTTTCTAAGAATATAGTGACATGCAACCAGATATCTAAATCTATAGAGGCAGTAAGCCATCTGTCAAAGTCTCTAGTGGCACGCCAGCCACCTTTCTATATCTATCGTCACATGCAAGCCACCTGTCTAACGACTCAGAGCCCATTAATCTCATTAATTCCAGGCGGTTGGGATCGAACACGTGAGCTGGCGCGCACACTGGGGACCCAAGATGACCCGTGAAACCAAGTAGTATCTGTATTATTTAAATTAGAATAAATGTTGGCTTTCTAATATTTCTACAATTTTCTTCTTTCATTTTGAACTAACTTATGTACAAACCGATAAGTGTACCACTCCTTCTAAAGGTTTACTCTTATAAATTAATTATCTCACATAGAAGTTATATATATCTTACGCTGCACAAAATAATCGGGCGCCAATGTGAGTTTGCAATATAACCTGTGTTTCTAATATGTATCTGAGATAGAGATTGAAAATAAATGGCTACTGACTCGAGAATAATCATAAAACCCGGTATGCTGTTAAATGCTTACCTGGATGTAACACCATTAATTACAATGATTATCCAAAAAAAACAATAGGAGGTTTTTCACTATCTCAATGACTAATGAAGATTTTAGACATTAGCTTTTCCATGCCAATTTCAACTCAGCATTTGAACATTTCCAGCCAGGTAAACTATTGAGACACATACAGAAAATATCATGTAAATAGTATTTCCTATTAGTTAAAAAATTGTTTAGTGCAAATAAAAAAAAAATCTAAGCTAAATGCAGTATAGAATCCAAAGAAACTCTTATTTATAACACTGTATTGTCTTTTTCTGTACATTCAGGTCTCCGTAAGTGTAAATATCTAGCCGAAAAAACCAACCCCCTTGAATTCTGTCAAGTCATTCAGATTCTATTATTGTATTTATAATCTAATGCATGCACGATGCGACCTTTACTATTCTTTCAAGCCTCTTTGGAAACATTTAGTTCTTTTAAAGCAAAAATAATAATATTTCCATTTTATAATTTTTATATTTTCGGTGGTAAATTTCCCCTCGGAACAGAAATTTTTCCTACAAAAATTTGAATTATTGAATTTTTAGATCTTTTTATGGAAAGTTTTTCCTAAAAACGGTAAATTTTGATTAATTTGGGCGAATTTTGGGTCAAATATAGTAAATCTTGTCTCATTTTTTTTGGAGGATTCGGGTGAATTCTGGTGAATTTTGAATGTCAATGTTAAAGGTCAAGGTAACATTTGATCTGGTTTAAGGTAAATAAACCAGTTTTAATTAAATACGATTTGAATATAATATTTTACTGGATTTCTGTACAGTTTTAAGTGCGCTAATATAAAATTACAGGATGTTGTACTTCACTCTCCCCACATAACCTCAGTGCACGATAAATACTGGCGAAATGTAGTCCCTACACGAGTTTCGTGTTTTGTTATTCAAGTCTTAAAAAGTGTGTTGACTGCAGCTAAAAATAAACGCAGTCGTAAAAAGCACTTCGCTACGATTTCAATCAGCATTTATAGTCCTCTTTCCTATTACAGAATGGCCCCTCCATTATATATATATATATATATCCCAAGCTCTCGCTCTCTCTATCTCTCTCTCTCTCTATCTATCTATCTATCTCCCTCTCTCTACACCTGACCCCTTGAAAGCTTTAACACAATTGGTTCAGGGAATTGAGACCACGAAGTGGGTGGCAGGGCCCGTTCCTAATCTGATGGATCTGTAAGGGGTAGGAAGTACCGCACCACATCATGCTATTGGGTTAGATGAAGTCGTGGGATTTTCCCCTCTTTTTTCTCCTCGTTTCTATATCTGTTTCCTTTCACCACGCGCCCACGGGGTGCGCGCTCTGATAGCATAGCCCGGCGGCCAAAGGCGGGAAACGCATGACGTTAAAAGGCTTCCTGTGGCTTATGCAAACATAAACAGGAGGATTTCCGGCAAAGAAAAAATAACACGGGTGGAGATAGATGTTTGTATCGCACGGCGCTGCGAATGGCTCGGGAAAGAGAAACACGTATTCTCGGAGAGCGATTGTTTCCATTTCTGTATCCTCGCTTTACACATCCGGGAAGGGTTGAATATGAGGATTATACATTGAATTATTCCCAGGAAATTTAATTTACTCTGGCATATTTTATGTATTAGTTCATGCTGCTTGTTTTTAAAGTTGGAAAGCATGATTTTGAAGTAGACTGTAATGTCTTGCTAACAGATTTGATTACAGGGTTATTTAAGGCAGGATATGGCATTTTAATGTATGGTAATCTTAGCTCTTAGTTTGTTCGTTTTGAATTACTACAGTATTTTGGAATGCCCATGTTAATGAGCGTGCACGGAGCTGGGACTACGAAATAATTTATTTTATAAGATGGAAGCTGCTATTTTGAACTTTTATATGCAATAAGTATAGTTTGTAAATTGTTATGGCTCTATTTTTAATCTTTTTGTGGATATATGTGTTAGTTTATTAACATTGATTGGAAATAGCCATTTAAAGGTTGATTGGAAGCGTGACCAAAAGTATGTTTGGGCATTTCCATAACATATATATTCAGATTGTGGCTTCAAGATGGTAATTTGTAAGGTATATTTATATTTTGTGTTATTTGTTTGCATATAAATCCGTTTAGTATCTATTTGCACCTCTAAATTGTTTAGAGATAATTTTTTTTTGGAAACTAAGTATTTGTTATTTGTAACTGTGAATTAATTCGCTCTACAACTATTTCCATGTTGATAAATTTTAGCTAATCAATCTTTGTTGGACACCGCAAGGCAGGGTGTTAAGTTTTTATAAGAATTGGGGCGAATTTTCCTCCTTTTACACTGTGTGTTGCAACGATATAAGATATTTGGAATTAAAAGTGCACGTCTCTATTCCTTTAATTATTCAGTACCGTTTAAAACAGTTTTTAAAGATTTTTATCTTACATTCCTACAAAAATAATTGTTTGTATTATCCCACATTCCTTTCAGGGATAATCCGTGGTTCGTCATTCTGGTTTCAATAAACTCTGCTTTCGCTCAACTGAGTCTGAATAAGAATTTGCACCCACATTATAAAATACGTAAGGTATATGTCAATATGTAGCTCCATGTGTTGTATATACACAATTAATCTAACATTTTCTTTACAAGATTCCTTCTTCATGCGCTTTTCGAGTAATGCGGACAAATAAATATTTTGATCCAATGTGCCGATAGTATTTAAATTATTTTTTTAGGCATGTAAGTTTGGATAAACAAACGTAATCTTAAATTAAATCGAATTATTTTGGACAAGTTTCTGCAATTTTGTGCTAAAACAAAAATGTTTTTTTTTTCCATGCACAAAAATAAGAATTTGTTTCGGGAATCTGTACGCAGTAATACTGCCGGATGTTTGAGATGGTTGAGTTGGAAAGCATGCTCTGGAAGACGCCGCGGCACGTCATGACTTGTTATATAACATTCTCTTACCCCTGGCAGGTATGCAGTCCTGCGGTGCGTGAAAGAGCCGCCTGCTGCCTATCCTCGAGTTGAGGCCTGTCACGTGATGCGTGTTGCGTCACGCAGGCGAAGAGGCCGATTTCGTCTCCACGGCAATGCTACACGAGGCGTGACATCAATTCAGTGACATTCTCAGCATAAAATAAAATGTCAGCGCAAATAGTTGCAAAATCTTAGTGCTGTAAAGCTGAATGGCTATGTGTTAAATATAAAAACATAACTTAAAAAAAAACTCCATATGAATTCATTCCCCTTACTATTTTTACTGAGAATCGAGCAATGGATATTTTCCTGTAATGTAAACTATACAAGTTTCTTGTGCTGGAAAATATTGTACTAAAAATTAAAGAACATGTTTATTTAATAACAAAAAATTTAGTAGAATAAAAAAACAATAAAAATAAAATTAGGAATTTTAATAAATTATTCTCAGAGTGGAGATAGTTGTATTTATATTGCATTATCAACAAATAGAATAAATAAATTACTCTGATACTCAACCTACAAAGAATGTAATACATTACAAAATGATATTATTTGGTTAAATAGCTATACAAAAACTAAATATTAATCCAGATTACAAGTTAGCATTTTCAGGTCCGAACGATACGCAAATTTTCAATATGACTTTTTTTGTTAGGCTTCCAATAAACGTAAAAACGGCTATTTCAAAAAAAATATTAACAAATGGAAACCAACAAATTCCCACAAAGAAATTTTATAATAGATCCGTAAAATTATATAAAATATTTTAATTACCAGCTACTACCTTGAGTAAAGTTTTCCATGGGGTTGGACTTCGGACATTATAGCTAGTTCAGTCGAGCTAAAATAAACATTTTCAATTATTTGAAAAGTTTTTTTATTTCCTTAGAAAAGGCATCAAAGCATGAATATACTTTTCTGGATATGTTTTTAGTTGATACCTGACTATGTATAAATCGAATTTTTTCTGCCGTTTTAACTTGAACGTGAATCACATGTATATTACAAAAGTTGAGATCTTCTAGGAACTCTGTACAAGCATGCATAGTCTATATATCATTATTTTTGTTCTTATAATGCGGTTTAAATATATTTCGATGCATTTATTTTCTGATTCTCTTAAAAATTCAAACCAGTCCATCATCAAAGCTACGGACTGCCTGCTTTCGGGTAAATCTTGGTGTCTTTGGGTGTTTCCCAGAACATGTAGCGTTTAGGAAAAGAATTCCCAATAGCCCATGAAAGATTTATTCCGACAATTACACCCAACCGAAGGCTTGGTGCTTGAATGAAGGACCACTCCTACTACAATGCCTACCACCTGCAGAGGAATACTCTTCGTAGACGCGTGCTGGTAAATTAGACTGACTGTCGTATCACTTTCTCTCCCTCTCGGTGTATCTCATCGCAGAATAATTTTATTGTACCTGCGAATGAAAAAGGAGTGAGAGGGGTGGGGAAAACGGGCTCTCTGAGCGGGAAATAATTAGCAAACGAAGCGATGCGAAGCAATAATTATCATTCCGCATGTTTTCGCCCTAATGAGGCCACGTGACCCGGACGAGCGATCCGCCAGGACGCAGCCTTCTCTCAGCATCCACGACATGCCGCTGTAACAAGACCGGGCCGTGAGCATCAGTCACTGCATCCTCGCATCAGCGCTCCTTCCTTTCTTTCTCTCTTCCTCTTCCCTTCTCCTTCCTTGCCATCCCCTCTTCTCCCCTTCCTCCCGCTGCCCGGGGTCCTCCTCGCCAATTTCCACGCTGCATAATTACTGAAGAGGAAATGGCTGGAAAGCTAAGATATAATTAAGAAACAGGAGGTTTCGTTGCCATGGATAACAAGAACGAAGGGTCCGGGAAGGGAAAAGAGGGGAGACGTCTGGAAGCCACTCTTTCAGCGAGAGAAAACAGTGCGAGCGGGCAGGCGACGAAGAGCGACATCAAGCAGTGTTATGTCTCGGGGTATTCGACGGAAAACAATCCCGCTGATGGTAAACATTTCTCCAGAAACCTCCGTGGAGATAAAGAATTTTGTGTTCTTTATGTCGTGAAAACAAGGCGGCGCAGTGGCACGGCGCTTCTCGCGTGGGAGAGGTCAGCGGTGTTCTCTCGCTGCGGGCAGCCCGAGGCCTCCCCAGCTTCTTGTACTTGCTTGCTTCATGGCCTGGTTGCCGCCGACACGTGATGGCGAACTTAGACAAAACATAAAGTGATTTGATAACACAACTGGGTGTCATTGCAATAAAGATTTGAAATGTTCATTATTTATTTATTAAAGCAAGCCAACATACATTATCCAAAACAGGCTGACACCATAAAAATACAAAAAATATATAAAAATCCAAATACAAGTACAAAAATAAATACGTAAACTGTTACGAACATAAAGGATTACTACAACAAGAGATTAAAAATATGAACAATAAAGGAATAAGATAGCACAAAAACATCGGCACATAAACTACGCTTTTTACTTCAACTAAAGAGGTAGTTATCAAACATGTGTGTTCTTTAAAATTATCTGAACTAACTATAATGTCCATTCCATGGTCACTGAAACTTATATATGCAAGCATAAAGTCTTCAAATGACTGTAAAATTGCCGTTGAGAAATTCAAGTGCTTGACGGAGTTAACGGACTTAAACAGAGTTCATTCTTACGGAAAAAAAAATAGTTTCCGCCGAATTTTATCAGTGTCATAATCCACGAGTGTAAAGGGGACAAACTATAACACTGTTTTTCAACACAGTTTCGATTCTAGCAAACTTCCAGCCCGAGCCATAATTACTTATACAAGTCTGCAGAGTTGTTGTAGAGTCGACATTTGCACGCCCTCCGTGCAAAACGTAAGGGCTTAGCCTCGATACAGTCCTTGCGTGCCTGGTGTCGCCCGTGCGTCGGCGGCGATCGCCAGCCCCAGCAGCCGCCAGCAGAAACACACTTGAGTAAACCTACAACTACTAAATAAAACTAAAGTATAAAACCATTAAAAAATTACCAACCAAAATATAAACCAAAATTTTCACATAGAAAATTGTAAAACCGAATTATGTAAGTATTTTAAGTAGAAGGATTTTAAGTACAAAAAAAAGCAGTTAAGGCAAAATGTATTACTTTCAATCAGAGTTATCAGCATCTAAAATAAATTACTAATAATATTATATATATAACTATTTTATGGACTTGATTACTGCCGTAACATTTGCCCAACTTACCTGTGTTACTTCTAACATACAGAAGGAAAATCTCAGACGAGTACGGTAAGGAGGCCAAAAAGAATGAAGGGGATGGAAAGGGAGAAGTTTGAAGAAAAACTGGAAAAATAATTATAACTCCCATAATATGAAATGTATTTTATCCGTTTGATGTTATTATATTTCCCAAAATATGTAAAATATAATAATCTTTTGGTTTGAAAGGATTTTCAAATAAACCAACCATTAGCTTAGGGGGTGGAAAAAACAAGGGTTGAAGGGCTAACATTTTATATCTTCCTTACTAAACATATTATCAAATCCGATCGGCCGTGACTTGAGGCAAAGTGAAGCATTTCTCCAACTGAGTAACCTGAACCTGCAAGGTTCTTTGCTTGTGTTTGACCCACCTGGCTCTGCAAGCGGCCCTGAGCATCTCAGCTGCAGTGTCAGCATGGGGAAGCCTACAACTCACGTGGTTTCGGTTCCCTGCAAGAATTTCCGAAGATTTCCGAAGTTTTGCGTTTTGGTACTAACGCCACTTCAGCCGCTAAATCAGAAGTTTCCAATGAAAACAAGCATGTTGTGACTGACTTAAACTAACCTAACCCTTCGATTTTTTTAATTTCAATTTTTGAGAGAAATCCGAAGTTGCACGAACGTGGTAGGGAACCGAAACTACGTGAGTTGTAGGCTACCGTGAGCTCGCCGTGATCGCCGCCATGTTGGCGAGCAAGCACGCGCGCCGGTGACGTCACTTGCCTGGGGGGGGGGGGTGAGAGGCGCCCGCCAGCAAACACTGCGCGGTGGGTCTAGGTGTAGAATATGCTACACCTCTACCCTAACACGTATTCCTAGTACACGACAGGACACGGCCGGCCCTTTTTTCTTTTTTTAAGGGACGGATTTCGGTGTCCTATCCGTCGTCGATCTGTTGCCCGAATCCCACGCATGCGCAGAGCTCGCTTTTCCGTTGATTCCGTCCAGATGGCTGATCCGCATCTGGCACCATTAACACGTATATAATCGATTTTGTGAATGTCGGGGGGACGTACCAAAGTATTGGCTTGCCGAATGAAACTTTATGGCAAGGACGTGACGCGACTCTGTGATATTGTCTACAAACGCTTGCGCCACTATACTATATAGCACTTAGTCAAGGTAACAACTCAAAAACTTTCTCTAATATCCACAATACCAATGTTGTTCAGTTCCAAATCCAAAGACCTATACCAGTTTTGGGAAGTACTTCAGAGCATAAGTTGTTTACATGTTTTCAACCTATTTTGTCGTGATGAACATGCAGTCGAAGTTCGTCGATCGAATTTAGACTCGACCTGTATATTTAGAAACTATTTGTGTTGACCAGCGGCTGGAACTCAGAAGGTCACTGGATCGTATTCACCCGGTGGAGATGGGATGTTGTTCCCACCTTCTACTCCAGTTACCTTCCACGCCAATCATGTCAAGGTTTCTATAAAAGTATTGATCCTTTACCACTGGCTTACCTAGAAGTACTGGCAAGAAGTTTACATTACAATCATATAAAATATAATGACAGCCCGTAAAATTTTTAAATGTAATAAATCTGTTTAGAGTAAATTCGTATTCTTTGTCTCTTTTATACCAGTCAAGCATAGTAAGAGCAAAAAATCAGCAGAGATTTTTTTTTTTAAAAAAAAAGAGTATTGTGTGGCGCGGTGTTCTGACAAGGTGATTCGTGCTGTGTATGCCCTGCACGTAGCTGTGTTAGGCCGGGGTGGGAAGGGGGGAACAAAGTCCAAATTTCATATCGGCACGCCGCTAAAGCAAATGAAATTTTCCAGGCGGGTTATCAAAGCACAGGTGCCTCCAAGCAGATGCCCCAGTTCCACCGCTTGTGGGGGGGGGGGGGGGCGGAGGTGGGGCCGGAGGAGCACGTCGCGTCAGGGCTGCCTCCGACAACAGTTTTGTTGTCGCCCGCGGAAACCCGCTGCCTTGTTGTTGAGGGGGGTAGGAGGAAGTCTGGAGGTCCCAAGTCACAAGTTTTGCTGCTGTAACTTCTTGTGTTTGCGAGAAAGCCGCAGGGCTAGCTGTCGCAAGCACAGTGATTAATTGCTTCCAGAACCTCTTTCTCTTCCTCTCTCTCTCTCTCGCTCACTCTCTCTTGCCACTGTCGGGGGGCATTAATGAAAATTTATCGATTCGAGGCCATCCAAGGCAAACGCGTTTTGCCTTCCCCGTGTTGTTGTTGTTGTTATCGGGAGTTGTAAATCTCGTGTCCTACCGATTCGCGACGGGCATTTTTTTTTCTCATCGAAGTTGACTGATTTATTCTCCTGCGACTGTCTGCATCCGTCCGGTGAATTTACGCGCAGGCAATTCCAGCCATGTCAGTTTTCGTAAGGGTCAGCTTTTCGCTGAAGTTCTGAACGAGATTTTTAAAACTAGACTGTAAACTTCTATGACACATAGGTTTACGTACGTCAAGGTAACTCTCTCTCTCTCTTTTAACTTAAAATCTAATTTTCTTTGCCAGCCTGTTAGAAAAATAAAAGATAAGAACGCTTCATCAACCAAAACATATTATTTAAATATAAATATTACTCGTAATACTACCATATTGTCGTTTACTGATTTTCCCCCTAAACTTTGGTGTTTCTATGAATGTTGCGCGAACTAAGGTTTTGTCTAGATATCTGGTTAATTACTTTATACGAAAGGATATTTTCAAACTTTACAGGATGGTTTCTCAACCAGAAATCTCGTAACACCAGTATTTGGCCCAACATTTGTCTTTTGTTGGTGAAATCAGAGGTAATGTAAATCTAAGTGGTCCGCGAATGTTTGTTTCTGTTAAGATAAGGTTTAGGGCAAGTGATCAGTGCAAACGTATCACTTAGTAAAAAAAAATTTTTCTGTAAAGTCGGGTTTTACAGACGATAGTTTAACGTGACAACGTCATAACAAAACATTGATGAAATGATTGCCTACTTTTATGAATAAAATTTAGTCATTTTTATTGAATATTCACTATTTTGTATGGATACAAAGAAGGAGTGAAATGAAACCTAGAATTTAATTGATAAATTTACTTTTATTTGCACTCATCAATTCAAATATGTTTATTACTTTAACGAAGAAATTATTTTAACTATAACTTTTATACATGTTTGCTATTTAACTTCTTCCAATTTGTGTTATTCTGTTAAGGGTAGGACGATGATAGGAAAAGTAGGAAACGAATGGGAGTGTTTCAAGTTTAATGTGCCTCGATAAAAGTCAAATCGATGGTTGTTCTGATCGAGTGGAAGAGAGATAGATGCGGCGCAAGCGTACAATGAGCGTAACGGGACACAGCGTAACGGGACAATATGCGTAACGAGACACTTTTTCGTGCGTGCAGCCAGCGTTCATCGATTTATTAGACGTTGTCACGTCAATAACATCAATACTACGGTCGCTTATTGTAGATAAAAATCAGCTATTAAAAATTTCAAGTGTCAGGACAGTTAAAGCAATATTTAGTATATTGTTACAAAACCTACTATTTGCATTACGTAAGTCCACCCTCCTTGACTGGGGATGCGACCCGTTCAGGGCGGAGAGACGAGCGGCGAGTGAGCCGGGTTTTCTCCGGAAGGGTCGGGGGGAATTGAGGGGAAGGACGGTTGGCGCCGATGCGTAGAGGCGGGGAAATTGCCGCCGTGAAAAACTCCAATTTCCTTTTTTAAAAAACGTCGTTTCCTCCTCGTTGCAGTGAAGGAACTCGTCCCACGAGCCGTCGAGCGGAACTAAACACCTTCCTGCAAGAAGCATGTAAGTAGTTACGCTCACTTCATGGTTTTATAACATTTGCAACTTTTGGAAGTCGTAAATATTCATATAATGTGGTGGGAACATTAAAATAATTTTATCTAGTTTAATTAACTTTCTTGAACAAAGTAATGACTAGAAAATTTTAGAGCAACAAATTAATCTACTTTCTTGAGACCAAAGTGATGTGACTCACCACAAACAACATATCCGCTTAGTAAATGATTTAGTTTGAAAATGTAGGTACTGGATAGAACTAAATATCTCATTGTCATCAAATTTCTTAGAAACGATGAGTGTGGTGATGAGATAATAATCGGGTATTAATGGAATTAACGGGTCTAAAAAATGGGAGCACGCCGACAAAACACACTGGCTATCGGCAACGTCCGACATGTTCCCCACTTGCGAAAACTCCGGGCTCAACCCGCCTGAAGCGCATTCGGACCACCTCGGAAGGAGGCGGATAACCTCACCACTCAGCCACGAGGCCCCTGCCACTCAGCCACGAGGCCCCTGCCACTCAGCCACGAGGCCCCTGCCACTCAGCCACGAGGCCCCTGCCACTCAGCCACGAGGCTCCTGCCACTGCCACGAGGCCCCTGCCAAGCAGACACGAGGCCTCTGCCACTCTGCCACGAGGCCCCTGCCACTCTGCCACGAGGCCCCTGCCACTCTGCCACGAGGCCCCTGCCACTCTGCCACGAGGCCCCTGCCACTCTGCCACGAGGCCCCTGCCACTCCGCCACGAGGCCCCTGCCACTCTGCCACGAGGCCCCTGCCACTGAGCCAAGAGGCCCCTGCCAAGCAGACACGAGGCCCCTGCCACTCAGCCAAGAGGCCCCTGCCAAGCAGACACGAGGCCTCTGCCACTCTGCCACGAGGCCCCTGCCACTGAGCCAAGAGGCCCCTGCCAAGCAGACACGAGGCCCCTGCCACTGAGCCAAGAGGCCCCTGCCAAGCAGACACGAGGCCTCTGCCACTCTGCCACTAGGCCCCTGCCACTCTGCCACGAGGCCCCTGCCACTCTGCCACGAGGCCCCTGCCACTCTGCCACTAGGCCCCTGCCACTCTGCCACGAGGCCCCTGCCACTCTGCCACGAGACCCCTCTGCCACTAGGCCCCTGCCACTCTGCCACGAGGCCCCTGCCACTGAGCCAAGAGGCCCCTGCCAAACAGACTCGAGGCCTCTGCCACTCTGCCACGAGGCCCCTGCCACTCTGCCACGAGGCCCCTGCCACTCTGCCACTAGGCCCCTGCCACTCTGCCACTAGGCCCCTGCCACTCTGCCACTAGGCCCCTGCCACTGAGCCAAGAGGCCCCTGCCAAGCAGACACGAGGTCCCTGCCACTCAGCCAAGAGGCCCCTGCCAAGCAGACACGAGGCCTCTGCCACTCTGCCACGAGGCCCCTGCCACTGAGCCAAGAGGCCCCTGCCAAGCAGACACGAGGCCCCTGCCACTGAGCCAAGAGGCCCCTGCCAAGCAGACACGAGGCCTCTGCCACTCTGCCACGAGGCCCCTGCCAAGCAGACACGAGGCCTCTGCCACTCTGCCACGAGGCCCCTGCCACTCTGCCACGAGGCCCCTGCCACTCTGCCACGAGGCCCCTGCCACTCTGCCACGAGGCCCCTGCCACTCTGCCACGAGGCCCCTGCCACTGAGCCAAGAGGCCCCTGCCAAACAGACTCGAGGCCTCTGCCACTCTGCCACGAGGCCCCTGCCACTCAGCCACGAGGCCTCTGCCACTCAGCCACGAGACCCCTGCCACTCTGCCACGAGGCCCCTGCCACTCAGCCACGAAGCCCCTGCCACTCTGCCACGAGGCCCCTGCCACTCTGCCACGAGGCCCCTGCCACTCTGCCACGAGGCCCCTGCCAAGCAGACACGAGGCCTCTGCCACTCTGCCACGAGGCCCCTGCCACTCTGCCACGAGGCCCCTGCCACTCAGCCACGAAGCCCCTGCCACTCTGCCACGAGGCCCCTGCCACTCAGCCAAGAGGCCCCTGCCAAGCAGACACGAGGCCTCTACCACTCTGCCACGAGGCCCCTGCCACTCTGCCACGAGGCCCCTGCCACTCTGCCACGAGGCCCCTGCCACTCTGCCAAGAGGCCCCTGCTACTCAGCCAAGAGGCCACAAAAATCTACACGTCCGTTCAGAATATTTAATGTAGGGACGACGTGATATGGGACACAGACGCCAGTTTTGCCATAATCTTACGTGAGTGCTTCTTTTACATTTTTAAAAGTTTTCTTAGAAGACACTAGCAAGCAGGCAGTTGAGGAAAGTTGCTGATTCCAACGCCTTTGATCTAATTTTTTTTTTGGTTCTAAAACCAACTATGTACAGTATGTCTGGTATACACATAAGATATTTGGCCGAGAATTTCTAAAAAAATTTCTTCAAAACTGATCCTGGAAGGTCAATGCTTGTATCTGTGGTCATTGGTGTCAGTTATTGTTATGTTCTGTCATTCGGTAAGAACTAGCATGATATTAATATTTTACACTTCTTTTGTATTTGAACATAAATTGAGTAGTACTAGGAGCTTTGAAGATTGTCCAATTGATTGTTTTCCAGCACAATAAAATGCACAGAAATAATTATATTGAACAGATCCACACGCTGATCCTAAGTCCCCCGTTCCAACAGGCACCAGGAATTTAACGCGAAATTGTTACAACTTTCATGCAATGTTTTTTTTTTTTTCCTTGTAAACCGTGACACACAATGGCGCAATGGCGCTTGTCAGGGGAATAGGGGCTGACAAGAGCGCTGTGTGGGCTGTCAGAGGGCGCAGCTCCACACGGGATGGAGTTGGGGGGGGGAGGGGGGTAGACGTGCCGACTGGAACCGAACCAGAAGGCGAGAAGAGATGGGGAGTGTTTCAATTGGATCGCCCGCGCGAACCCTGTTTAAATGAAGAGGTTAACTGTTTCCGGCCGGCGGGAGCGGCTAAAGAGGTTCTCCGCACCTCCTCCCCTCCCCCACCACGCCTGCGGGCGGTACAAGACACAAGACACAGGGGAAGAAGGATACAAAAAAAAAGGGGGGGAAAGGTGGTAGCGGGGAAGACGGAGGAAGCGAAAGAGCTACGTGGAAATGGGATTACACCCCCAGACGGGCTTAATTAGATCTCCCCCCAGACTGCAGCGAGGCTCCATACCGGTGACCCCGCGCCAAATGGGCAATGAATCCAGGAGCCCTCGCCCCTCGCTCGCCCGCCGATGAACGCGCGAGTTTCGGAACTCCTCTCCTGGAGGAGGGGGGGGGGGTGGAGGCCATATTTAACACTAATTAACGGGGACTACGCGTGAAGTACGGTGTTGTGTGCCCGCACTCCGCGCAGTTGTTTACGGCCGGTTCGTGCGCGGTAGCACAGGAGTCGCTCGGCGTCTGGCGCGCCGCCGCATCACCTTCCCGCTGCGCCCGACTGCCTGCCTGGCGGGGCAGAGCGCACCCTTATTTCATACATGCATTCCAAGTTATATCTTTTGAGAATGAAAACTCAAAAACATTTCGTTCCTTGTTCAGCTACTTCAATTAAAAGTAGGAACTCCTTTGAAGTGTTTGATAAAAACTACTTTATCAATTTAACATAAATGGGAGACTACACACATGCCATATTATGCATTATCTTTTACCATTTTTACTGCCGCCAACCTTCCCCCCCCCCTTATTAAATAATTTTTAATAAGTATATAATTGTTTAAAAACTAAAATTTTAAAAAATTTAATAAAAGCTATTTAAGTTAAACACTCTGGGGTGAAAACATGTGTGCAATTGAAGCCATGAGCTTAAAATATTATTCATAAACCTAATATTAAAAACACTTAAAAATTATTAATGAAACCTGCTAATAAGTTAAGCACTAATGAAGGAACAAATATATGAAATATTATGCTTTAAATCTAAAGTGGGTTTTTTTGAACAACTCAGCGCGGGTTTTCTTCATGTATATGATTTTATTTTGGATAATACATGAATTTAATTTATGTGGGAACACGTGAGCAATATTACGTATTAACAACTCTCATTTATAAACACCCATGAAATTAATATTCTTACCTTCAGCAGCAATATTAATAACGTTATATATTTAAATTATTACAAACCTATCTAAATAGGATTGATACTCTAGGTGAACACATACAGGGTGGCCATGAATATGTGTTACAAATTGATAGGGATGGTAGATGTAGATGTGTGGAAAACATTTTATTAAGAAACCCATGTCCGGAAATGCATCCTTATACCTGAAACTGCGCAACAAAGTAACAGGGGTAGGTAGGCAACTAGGCGATAACAAGCCAGTGAAAACATGCTGTGTTGTCTTACCTACTACCCGATTTGACGATCAGTGACCGCACGAGTCACCGTGCATGTGTTACACTCGCTATTGTCGCAGTTTCAGAGGCGACATGGATGGCTACACACTGGCAGAGCTAGCCGATATGCAATTAGTGTATGGTGCAGCTGGCGGCAAGGAAGAGAGGCGGAAAGACAGTATCGTGAGAGGTTCCCTAACCGATGGCACCCTGCACACACAATGTTCGCACGCATTGACTGCCGTTTGCGGGAAACGGGTTCGCTGCGCGTCACGAAGCCAGCAAGTGGTTCGAGAAGGACAATACGGACACCTAGCTATGAGGAAGAGGTGCTGGAACGAATTCAGGACACACCATCTACCAGCACACGGGCGATAGCACATGCCATGCACACCTCCCGTCAATCTGTTGCACTGGTATTAAAGGAACAACTTCTGCGCCCGTATCATGTACAGAAGGTACAGACCTAACAAGAAGCTGATTTTCCTGCATGACATGCATTTTGCCGATGGTTGCTGCAGTGCTGCGAAAACGTGCCACAGTTCCTACAGCATGTGCTGTTCACAGACGAGAGCTGCTTCACCAGGGATGGCTTGTTCAATGCCCGTAACACTCACGTTTGGGCCGAGCAACACAGCCACACGACGTATCCAACCCGCCACCAACAGCGATTTTCAGTGAACATCTGGGCTGGGATACTAAATGACAGTGTACTAGGGCCACACATTTTGCCACCACGCCTCAACGCTGCTGAGTATCTGCGGTTTCTGAGTGATGTTTTACCTGACATGTTGGATGACGTCAGTCTTGATATTCGCGCGTCATTGTGGTTCCAGTGTGATGGAGCACCAGCTCACTACGTCCTCTGTGTTCGTGACCACCTGAACAGAGCATTTGGACAGCGGTGGATAGGACGGGGTGGTCCCATTGCCTGGCCACCGCGTTCCCCCGACCTCTCGCCTTTGGACTTCTACCTTTGGGGCCATGTGAAGTCCCTTGTGTACGCCACTCCTGTACATACCAGGGATGAACTGGTGGGCAGGATACATGCTGCGTTTCAGACCATAGGAAACACACCAGCTGTCTTCGCCGATGTGCGACGCAACCAGTCATGACGCTGCACTGCATGTATCGGGTGTGGCGGAGGACATTTTGAGCAGCAAATGTAAAGCGTATACGAATAAACCAGCATAAATACAGATACACATGTGTCGTTATTGACATCCGACGTCACCGTCCCTGCCAGGTTGCCTACCTGCCCCTGTTACTTTGTTGCACAGTTTTCAGGTATAAGGATGCATTTCCGGACATGGGTTTCTTAATAAAATATTTTCCACACATCTACATCTACCATCCCTATCAATTTGTAACACATATTCATGGCAACCCTGTATGTGTAATACAAGTCATTACTCTAAAATGTTATCTTGGAACTATATTGTATTTGTATGACAATTTAAATAAATATAACATTTTAAAAATTATTGATAAAATTTATATAAATAACACTGAAGGGGAAATAAATACATCCAATACTACGTTTTAACATAATTTTTTTTATCTTTTTAAACGATTTTTAAAGCCAATTTTGACTAAACTATTATATTTTAATTATTATCAAAATAGTTCTAAAATAACTAGTTACACATTTATGCAGTTTTACGAATATATTCTAAACTGTTATGGATTTATTAACTCCCTTTAATTGATAAACTCCCCTGTATGGCGATTTTAATTAAAATAACACTTTTTTAATAATTTGTAAAAGCTATGTTAATACGTCCTACTATTATAAGAGAACGCATATGTGCAATACAACGTTTTAACTATAGTGTGTCATTTACTAAACCCTTTGAAATATTTGTTACCTGTAAATAATTTTTACTAAACAAAATTTAACTATCGTTAAAAATTTATTAAATAATTTTAAATTTACTGGGGGAACTAATAATTATATATTTATTATTACTCAACAAACTTAAAAATATTATATACCAGTGGCCTTGAAACGATTTTGTTTCTGTATAACTAATTCATTGATAATTAATACCAATGTCTAAACATATTTCAAATGTTCTTTGAATGCAAGCAGTAAAACACTTGTTTAAGAAATGTATATTAAAAACCAAAGAATATTATATATGACTGTGGCCTCGTATATCACAGTAAACAATATATAAAAATTGTAAAATCAAGGACAAAAAGCAGAAAAAATGTTTAACGACTAAGCTCAAGATACATTTTATGTCCCACTTGACGTGAGTCTTGTAGGCCTGTGTCAAAAAAAATTTCGAGAATAGAATAAAGAAATAGAAGACCTATTTTAAGTGTACAAACACTTCAGACAACCATACAAGTGTTCTTATTTTAATATGATTTTCCTCTTTTGATTCGATTCCTGTTACACTTATCTTCTGTAACATCATTTTGACCCAAGCGAAACTGTTAATATTTTAACCACTTATCTCTTTCAGACCTGCAGGATAAACAGTTTTAAATTTTACACTTTTTATTTATACGGTGAATATGTAATATTTCGCTGCCGTATCATTAAAATAACTTTTATTTTACTTTTATTCAAATACTGTTTTTGAACATTAGCATTCTGCATACCAGAGGTTCATTTCTTTGGCCACGGTAGTGCTATCAATTTTTATAGCTCCAGTTAATTACCAAAGTATGTTAAAACATTTTATCATAACTTGAAAAGTTTTCACGCTCATTGTCGCTACTGTGTCGGCAAGAACTTTCGTAACGAAATTATTAAAACGTCAAGTAATAGTTCATGAATTATTATTTCCTCCTTTACGACGACTTTTAAGGAACCGCTGAGGGATATTCTCTTCTGCAGTCTTGAATTTTTCACACTCTCTTCCTCGAATTTCCTTTGCCACTCGCAGCTTGTAGATTTTGTAAATAATGGAAGTGCTGTCCATTGGGACGAGCTCTTCTGAAAAGAACTCAGGGCTAAACTTTGAAAACACTGGGCGGGATAGAAATTTGGAGCGCTAATATACCACAACTCACTTTCTAAATGAGTAATCAATCATTTTCCTTCTGAAAATGGCGTGTTTCTCTTTGCCTTGAAAAACATAGAAAATACCACTGTTTTCTTTCGAATAGTGGGTTCGCTTACAAAAGGATCCTTTTCCGCACAGCTTGCAGGAGTAGGTAGATTTTGAAGTACCTATTTCTTGTGGAAATATTTTGGATACTTTTATAAACTCGTGGAACATTTTAAGAAATTATAACATCATATATGTTCAATATTCTAAAATGAACAATTCAACATTTTCTCAAATTCCATGCAGCGAAAATATTTTTGTTTTTAACTCATTGCATTCAACATTGAATAGCTTAGAACGAATTTAATATGATACCTATTAAGGTTTACCCTCAAACACTATTTTTCATTCCTATGAGTTACAATACTTTCAAACGGATATGATACTAGTAATATTATAGGAGTTGTTGCGATTTTTTTAGTTTTACAAAATCTTCCCCATTTCCACATCTTTGGTCGTATAATGCAAATTAACGAATTCTACCAATATTTTCCATTATTATTTTTAATTTTAAGTATCAGTTTGGAAGAGATTTGTAAAAAAATCACGGCAGTTATCGTGTTTTTAAAAATGTGATATGTATATAATTTTGAGTTGACGATGGTTTTGGGTTCTATGGAGCATGAAACGAAAAACTATATAAAAATTATCTGGATGTCGCAGAATTTAAACGGCTAAAATATTTCTTCAAAATCTACCTAAAACATTTCATGATTTAAAAAATCATCACACTATAACAATTGTTCATCTTTTTGCCATGTACATATAACATATGTACATATATCATGAAGATATTATTGCGTAAGCACAACTAGAGTTAAAATATCACAGTTTATAGAGTTCAGGTAATTAGATTTCGAACTTCATTTCATAGATAAATATATCGTATTTACTAAACTTCATGAAAATGATTTTCTTTCGAAAGGTTAGAGGAATTAAAATATTTCTTCAAAATCTACCTAAAACATTTCATGATTTAAAAAATCATCACACTATAACAATTGTTCATCTTTTTGCCATGTACATATAACATATGTACATATATCATGAAGATATTATTGCGTAAGCACAACTAGAGTTAAAATATCACAGTTTATAGAGTTCAGGTAATTATATTTCGAACTTCATTTCATAGATAAATATATCGTATTTACTAAACTTCATGAAAATGATTTTCTTTCGAAAGGTTAGAGGAATTAAAATATTTCTTCAAAATCTACCTAAAACATTTCATGATTTAAAAAATCATCACACTATAACAATTGTTCATCTTTTTGCCATGTACATATAACATATGTACATATATCATGAAGATATTATTGCGTAAGCACAACTAGAGTTAAAATATCACAGTTTATAGAGTTCAGGTAATTAGATTTCGAACTTCATTTCATAGATAAATATATCGTATTTACTAAACTTCATGAAAATGATTTTCTTTCGAAAGGTTAGAGGAATTTTACAAACAAACTTTTATTATTTTTATTTTCATATAAAATTTAGTAGCTACATATTTTAAAATCATATTCAAATTATTCAAGCAAAATAATAAATCAATTTATGCAATTTATCACAACTGTGTGTAGTTTGATAAGATTAAAGGTAAATTTATTTCGCTACAATGTTATATAAGTTTTATACGGCAAATTTGGGGTCTTCCGTTTCCAGAATTTTTCTTGTATATTTTCATTTGTAGCTATGTGTCAGATGATGTTCGCATTTCGTAACTTTTTTTTTTACTCGAATAACAGAGGTTTTGATTTCGTTTACGCGAAATGCTTTGTAGCACTCACACTTAAAAAAAACAATTCTGTAACTCTTAAATATATAACATAAACATAAACATTTATTTAGCAGGTGATAGTTTACTTCAGATACATTCTTCGTTGTTAATATCACGTGTTTCCATATACCACCCAAATAAAAATACTTTATTCCAAATACCGAGCCACCCAATGTTTGAAGGATCGCTGGCCGCCAGGAATGCAACTTGCCCGGTGTTCCTGGCGCGTACGGGTCCCGCTATCGATAGTCGACTATCGACCACGCGACCACGAGACGCCTCTCTGTCGACCAGCCTGTCTGCGGGAATGGATGGGAGTGTGCTTGGGAAGGGGCGAGACGAATAAACCGGGTCGTGCAGGGAAAAGAAGGAGTGAGGCATGACGTCGAAATCTTGGGGAATCAAATTTGCAACTCCCCCGGGGGCCACTCGTGACGTCAAATCTACAAAGGCTGCATCCGACAACCTCCCCGTTCCGATAACAAACATCCCCCCTGCTCCTCGTCCTTTTACACTCCCCCCCCCCCCTTCCCTTCCTCTCCACCGCGCCAGATGACTTCGTTATTATTGGATTATTGGCAGGCGATATTGCATATCCCGGCCCACTCCCTTCCCAGACTTGACCGAGGACGCCCCTTGTGCGACATATTGGTCTCCTGATCCAACCAGGGTCGCTCTTGACCCGTCCACAGGGTGTCGCAGTCCCGTGGAGTCCCCGAGACACGCAGCAACTGCGCCGTACTTAGGAATCATCCGCTTACTAAGTGGCAAGAATTTAAGATAATGTATTCTTTTTTTTTTAGTTGCAAGTTCGGTGTTACTGTCGTTCGTTACTTGGAAACATGCAAGATAGAATGTTCTAAGTTATTCCTGTTGACAAGTTGTGTTGTTTCGAAGTTATGCGTGCATCACGCAAGTTCTTTTGCGACTCGCAGCTGTTCACACTGTGTCGTACAAACTGTTAAAAAAAAAATTTGATCTCGGATGAATAGCCACGGGGTCGTTGCCCTTTGTGTTATATATTATTGTATAGATGTCTATGACTTGTGTGTTCTTGCTGTGCAATCGTTTTTTTTTTTACTTTAAATAAAACATATTTAAGTAGATTTTCTCAGTTTTATTCACTAAGAAACCCTAACTTTAATTCAAACCATGGCTGCTTCGAGGAGCCCCGAAAGCTTACACGACTCCGAAGGTTTAACCAATCACCGAAGCTTTCTACGGACTTTTTTTTTACCTGTAGAATTATCGCACCGATATATATTTTTTTTTTTTGCACACAATAACAGAGACAATTATTTACTTCGAAAATATTTGTCCCGAGACATGGTGAAGTTTTAATAAAACCTAACAATCTTTTCAGGTGCAAGAGCGAAAGTGTGTATCGCTAAATTGGCAGAAGTTAATTGACTAATGACACCCACAAAGCCAACTACAACAAAGAAGGGAAACAGTAATATTTTAATGTTCTACTAGTTCTGGCTAGTTATTTTTTTTCTCAAAGAAAAAACAAACGAACCAATTTCGGATTTAACATGGTCAGAACGAAAATGTTTATACAATGTAATTTAGTTATTACTCTTGAAAAATAATTGCTTCTATTCCCGGAATCTTGCTCCCCTTACGTCTCGTCTTTAAATGAAATGAAAGTCCTCAGTAGCCAACAGCAACGAGGAGTGCAGAACAACACCACGTTCCGCTTGCTCTGTTCCGTATTGCTTATGCGCAGCGCGTTGGCACGAGACTGTTATTGCGAGTCTGCGAGAACTGGAAATGAGGCGATTCCAGCGAACGGGAATAAGAAATAAGTGGGATTCCGAAAATGCTTCCATATTTGTAATATTTCATCGGAAAGGGAGAAACATGCAAAATTTAAATAGTATCTGCACCTATATATTTTTATTTTTACTTCTTTATCGCAAAAAAGACTACTTATTAGGCTATATATATTTTAATGGGGAAAAGGGGGGGTTATGGTAAAGTAAAATAATTACATATTTACGACTCGCTTAGATAGTGACTTTTGGTATTGTTAAGGCGCTGTTAAGTTTAAAAAATGATACATTATTAAATACCAATTGTTTCACATAATTAAATAATCAAAGTAAAATAATAAAAGTAAAATTCAAGAATGTTTCGCGGTATCAGCTACGCCTTGTCAAAGTGAAATTTATTAATAAATAAATATTTTTAAGGGCTTGTCAACTGATATCGAAGGTAAAATACATAAGTAATCAACTAAATTTCGTCACGCATACAATAGTTCCCTACCTCGCATTATTGGTGGAATAAAATGGTCCTGACTTCTCTCATGTTCTGTGACAAAGTTCGGTATGATACATTCCCTGACAATTCTGCCCTTGACATGTTCACCAATATGGGAGCGATTGCTTTACGGGAATCATCAAAAATCACCTGTACTATAATTTCTTTAAAAATCTAAATGTCGCTATTCAAAAACGTGTAAATTACGTTTTGAAACAGGGTTTACTTTTTACAGCTACTAATGCAGATAACACCTTGAAAAATGTTTTAAAATAATGGAGCTGATTCTAACATCTTAGTTCTTCCTGGAGACGTGGATCGGACATACTCGTAGTCCCAGGCGTAGTCATCCAAGGCACAGTAGAATATTCCAACTACCAGAACCTCTACAATAAGCCGTGTCACATCTCGTAAGGCATATAAGTGCGCTCACACAACACAGTAGCAAAGTACCTGCCAAAGTATCCATGCACCAGACTTGCCCTCTCTCTCCGTGCCAGAAGTCCGGGTGTTCAGATGTTTGAAGTCTCGGTCTCGCGTCTCATGATGATTCTTTTTAAATTTTATCGTCATTACTTTTATTTAAGGTCTTTCTGAAATTTGTTTCTCGATACCTCTTAATTTCTTTTTCTGCCATCAATGTGTTCAACCGATTTTCACTCAGTGTAATATCTAAAGTGTAAAAAAATTAGTGCAAGTGATAATAACTATGAAGATTTGTGCACTTTTTTACACCCATGATACGGCTCTAAGTGAATATATGTATGTTGAAAATATTTGTGGCAGAATAACAAATGCAAGGGAGGTATCGAGTTAAAATTTTGTAAAAGGTAGTTAAATTAAAATAATAATGAAAAAAAAAATAAAAACCAAAATGGCGCATGAGACTGAGTTTTAATTACTCGAAAATCAATCACCAAATTTAATAAACCATTGATCAGGTGATTTTGCGTGACGTCTATGGCCGATGAGAAAAATTATAAATCATGTAAATGTGTTAAAACCAATTGATTCATTGTTTTAATCATGAACAATTCCGGCAGAGGTGCACAAACGATTGACTACTGGGCGAATGAACGATAAGTGTAATATTCAGTACAGAGTCTCATTGGTGATTTTCCTTACGACTGTAAGGTCCTGATAAGTACCTCTTTAAGTCGAGGCTGGTGTAAGTGAATCATTCAAGGCTGGAGGCGTCCTTGATGAATGTATCAATTCGTGTCAGCGATGCTAGCTTGCAATGACCTGTACGTGGTTTTCAGTGAGTTTAGATAAAATCTCGCTAAACCATCAATCTGGAACGGAGACAAGTTCTTCTTTAAGTGTAATATGTTTTTCTGATAGAACGCTATTGAGATTGTTAAAAATCTAGAGTTCAGAGAAAAGGACACATTAAAATAAATATTAAATTTCATAATTTACAAAAAGTTTGTGTTTAGAATGTTTCCATGTCTGTTTATTTTAATTTCATTTGGTTGCACTTTTACTAAGTGTGTTCACGAATAAACTTCATCCAGAAAAAAATTGGTTGTCTGTAAAGTCGGTTTACGGACGATAGTTTAACATGAAAACGTCATAACAAAACATTATTGAAATGATGGCATACTTTTAAGAATAAAATTGAATCATTTTTATTGAATTATCATTATTTTTGTATGGATACAAAGAAGGAGTGAAATGAAATCTACAAGTTAATTGATAAATTTACTTTTATTTGCACTCGTTAATTCAAATATGTTTATTACTTTAACGAAGAGATTATTTTAACTATAACTTTTATACATGTTTGCTATTTAACTTCTTCCAATCTGTGTTATTCTTTTAAGGATAGGACGATGATAATAAAAGTAGGAAACGGAATGGGAGTGTTTCAAGTTTAATGTGCCTCGGAAAAGTCAAATCGATGGTTGTTCCAATCGAGTGGAAGAGAGATAGATGCGGCGCAAGCGTAAAATGAGCGTAACGGGACACAGCGTAGCGGAAAAAGGGGGGTTACGGGACACTTTTTCGAGCGTGCAGCCGGCGTTCATCGATTTATTAGACGTTGTCACGTCAAAAAAACGGATTTGCAGAGCCGTATACTCGCAGTGGTCTAAAGCATACTCCCTATTCAAAAAAAAAATCATGTCGATCCGTTGCTCCGTTTCTGCGAGTAAAAAAAAAAAGACAACACAAGAAACACACTCTCGCATTTATAATATAAGTAGGAATTAGTATTTTATCAAACTGAAAGGTGAGCCTAGCATGGCACGAGCAACTGCCGCGTGATGGAGCGATGGAGCACGTGGAGTGAGGCGCCTCGCAGCGCGCCGTCCATCACGCCGACTGACGCGCGGCCGCCGGGGAAATGAGCGTGTCGACGCCTGTCCGCCGCGAGCACCTGGCGCTAGCAGCGGCGAGGCGGGGAACTAGCTCTCTCGGGAGGGGCGTGGCGACACGTGGGCGGAGGCGCGGAGCAGGCAGCACGACGGAGAAGAAGACGAAGAGAGTCGAAGATGGTTGTGCAGATAGAAGAAGAATCCTCGACAACCGAATGTAGAAGAGAGAACATGAAGAATATGCAATGGTAAGGGACCGGGAAAATTCGCAGATTCATTTCACGACAGCCTGAAATTCAAATAGTTATACCCCAGTGCTGCCACTGCTATTGGCTCACAACTCACCTGGACGACTCTTGGGCCAGTGAGAAACACTAAACCGTAGCTGTATCGAATCACAGGCCGCTCGTTGGGACACCTTCACAATACAAAAGCCAATGAGAGGGTCACATTTGACCGAGTGTACGCAGAACTATAAAGTTCATCCTAGAGGTCATTGAAACCGAGAATTTTTCCGGTCCCTAACAATGGTTGAAGAGTGAAGATAACAAGACAGTAAAACTAAAGACCAATGGAGGTAGACAGAAGAGCATAAGAAGAGGCTGACAATTGAAAAGAGAAATAGCGCGAGATAGACAAAAATATCATGACGGCATTGCTATAATTTAATTTTATGATTTGATATTTTAAATTTGAAGTGAATAGTTCACGACACAAAAGATACCTGTAAAATGTAAAGCTTGAAAACAAAGGCGCGTAGACAAACTAATATAAAGAAGACGAAACGGAAGATCTAATGAATAAATATTAATTTCAAGGCTAATTATCCTAGTGTATGTAAGTGATGTATGTCTAACACGTCTAGGTTAGACATACATGTACGAGGAGGCGGTTATTAAAACGGTAGCCAGTATTTCACCTCACTGGGACTCTACTTGGGTACGTTGTGGACTACGAACTACGAGTTAAATTCCAGCTATGGTCCAACATGTCGGCTACCTCACCGGAATCGGCGCGCAGTTCTTTAAAACGCCCGGGGGGGGGGAGAGAGGGGGGAAGGGATAAACTGCAGGGCCTGCAGGGACTGTAGACGCCTGGTGACCCCGCCTGCGCCTAGGCGCGCACCGCATTCCGGTCAGGCGCGCGGCGGGCGATTGCGCCCGGCCAGCTCCGAGAACGACCGGCTTGCGCCCTGCATTCTTATCAGCGCCTTCCCCCCTCCCCCTGCCAGAACCGCCGGGACACTCCTCACCCCTGCAGGCCGAGTCTGCGTCCACCGGCGAACTGCGCGACGAGGTAACAAGGATTGTATACATATCTTATACTAAACAATATATATATATATTACAAATAACAGATAAATTATTTAATCTAGAACATTGAGCGTCTGATGACCAGTTGCACCATTCTGCGATCCGATGATCTTAGCTCAAGAATGAACTAAGGATCATTCCTCTGAACGTTGCGCCTACATATACTGGGACTACGCTATCTTCGTTCGCGACAAATATGGTTCCTACATTTCCCATCTGCGACAACAGTCAGCAGCAGTGTCGAACAAATGTTAGGTGCATTTCTGTTGGTGGGCTGGAACGATATGAAGTCGCTACAGTCGATTGTGACACAGCGAGCAAATGGTCGATGCGATTGACACAAGAGAACAGCACATAAAGTCGCTGCGTCATCTTTTGAATTTTAATAACGACTGAAAACACATACTGGTATTTAAAGGTTAATACAAAACGTTGTCTGAAATATGAATAGGTTTTTACTAAAAAAAAGCTTCTATTTAATATGTAAAATCATAATGACGAAATAAAATATTAAAACACTAAACTAAAATAACTAGTCTTTAAAGGATGGTTATTTCACTTTTTAAGAGATTGTAACATTAGAAAAAGTAAAAATTTTGATACGTTTATTATATATCGTCTGAAACTTTGTAAATAATATCCTTGTATTTGATTGCGATTAATTTTAATCTGCATAATATCGGTAAAAATGCCCGGCCATGTGTGCTCGCGCTGAGTCGATCCGAGATCATTGCTATGGACCGACCCGAGAGTCGGTTCACGTGGAAGTTCCCAGTGATCTTCGCTAGGCGTTCACAACGCAACGGCGCAACAGAACATGTGGTCGAACGATGATCAATAGAGATCACGCCCCGAACTCCAACGGTGCAACTGGCCGTAAGTTATGTTAACCTGAACGAAGTTCTACAAACACAGCGAATTTGTTACATGTAGCTAAATTATTTCATTGAAATATGTGAGGGTAACACTTATCACGTATTTTTTATTTAAAAGAAATATCGCGATGTCTCCAGAGACAGCTGTTCAGGTCGCACCTCACTGCGCTCTGTAACCAACGTTTGCAAATATACGCACCTGGCAATTTCGTTTCCCCCAGCATCACATTTGAAAATATTTTTTGGCGCTTTTCATTCCCTACGCCCCTCCGCCGGCACGGTTGTAACCAACTGCCACCCTCTCATCCTCGAGACGGCTGTAAGGGGTGGCGGATAGGGGTGGCGGAGCAGGACGTCTCCTGACAAGTTGACGCGATGCGGGAGTCGAGCTTGTAAATGAGAAAGCTGCGGCTGCTTTTTTTTTTTTTTTTTTGTTCCCCTTGTGCGCGGAAAATTGTTCCACGAGGAACGAGCAAGTCTATGAAGAGGGAAAAAATAAACACTAGACTTTCTGGGATGACTGTGTTTAGTACATGTTCGCATGAGTATAACTGTCCTGATATTCTTAACACTTGCACAAATTTTACGTGGGGAATTTTATGTAAGCTAGATTTGTAACGAAGAAAATTTAAAAAAAAAAAAAAAGGTTATTTTTCAATCGTACCGATTACATGAACGTTAGGTTTTTTTGTTTCATTATGATCATTTTTTAGCTTATTTTACGGGAAATTATTTCAATCTGTTTTTTTTTTAACTGTATCTACTATGATTTGGTATTGATTTGGTTGACGCCAAGCTGCGTACCAGCTGATCGTACCAACTGATGTGTGCCAAATGCACAAAGTTATCTCAACCAAAACGTGGCTTACACCTATTCCGCCTAGCAGTATTTTATCGTATTAATATCTGAAACAGAACAATATGTGGTTTATTGAATAATTAATAGAGAAAAAATATATGTTTGAGGCAAGCAAATATTCGTTTGCATATTATGGTGAACCAAATATTTACTTGATTTAACGAAAGATTTGGCTGGCCATATAAAAAATTTATTTTGCGCCATTAACAAGATGTATAATTGAGTTAGCAAAACCACTTTTTTTTCGGGTCAACAAAATATTTCGTCTTACAAACTATTAGTTTGAATCAACCGTGTGTATTTATTTGGCCATGTACAAATGATACATTGTTGAAGCAAGCAATCCTTTCCTCTGAGTGTTCGTCCCGCCGGCGCCGACATCGCGGTCGTTAGAGGCAGTGAGGGGTTGGTGAGATGAGAATGGAGCGATGAATGGACGGGAGCACCCGGAGACAGCTCACCAGCTCACACGGCGACGACGGAAGCCGGGTCGTCTCGACATGAAGCCGAGGGAAGCTCCCGGACAGCGTCTGGTCCTGGGCCGACCAGCGACTGGTGGAGGTCGCCCCTGCTGGGGCTTATTGATCCGTGTCCAGACGGGCCGGCCGTTCGGCGAGTGTCGTCAACCACCCCCCTCCTCCCCTTCTTCCTCGCGCGGAGACGTGCCGGCACGTTAGCCCGCATCGCTCATCCGCGGGACAAGCGGCGGGGCCCATTCCGTCCCGTCCCGTCCCGTCCCGTCCCGTCCCGTTCCGCTGCAGTGCGTCATCGGGCCTCGGGCGGGGTCTCTCCCCCCGTCGTCTGCGCCTGCCGCTCTCCTGGTCTCCTCAGGTCACCTCGCGACCTTCCACGGTGTCTAGCAGTCATGCATCTGGCACTGCACCGCGACACGCCAGCGGCCCTTGCGTGTCGCCTGTCGTGGGGACATTCACCTCTAGCCCCTGAACAGACAAAACCAATACTATGAACATTTTATAAATTTTATTAGGTTATTAAAACTATGGTTTGCAAAAAAAAATCTGATGTTATTCGTGCGGATGAATTTATGAGCACAATATCATGCCTAAATTTTTCAGAACCTACTTATCAAGTAGGGCCTATCGCCTGTGTTAATTTAACCCTGTGTTCACCTTCGTTCTAGCAAAAGTGAAACGTCGGACCGGTTTTCTTCAGGGGTCAAGTCGTCTCCATCAAACGTCGAGGCCTCTGGTTCACTTCCGGCCGGCGGTGTGTGTTGATTGGCTACGCCTTCCAAGGCCCGCACTTTCAGGGACCACACTAAGGGTTTTTGTTCCTGGAAGTCTTCCAGTATCCAAACTTCCAGGTTCCACACCCACAATTCCAGAGACCGCAATTTCAGGATCCAAAATTCCAGGGTCCACAATTCCAGGGACCACACTTCCAGGGCCCTTCACTTTCAGGGACCACACTTATTTAGTCCCCACTTCCAGGAACAAATATTCCAGGCTCCACACATTCCACGAAACACACTTCCATTGCACGAGTTTCCAGGAACCTTACTTATATGACCCGTACTTCCAGGGCCCATACTTCTGACCCACGCGTGCATGGCCCTGGGGTCTGAGTCCCGCAGGGCCAATCCCGAGGACCCACTGACGCGAGAACCCGGGATTACTGGTCCCGCGCGGGAGGCTGAGGAGGAGGAGGCAGGCAGTTGTTTGTCGGCAGGCGTCATAGCGCCTGTGGGACGGAAGGGGAGGGAGAGAAATAGCCCTGGATGTGTTCCACGTAATGGCGAGGTTCTCAAAGGACGCATGTGGCTAACGACATGCAGCCGGACGTGGCGATTAACCCCGGGACCTTTAGAAACATCCCTCCCCCCCTGCCCCCGTGCGGGGAGGGGTAGGCTAGCGCGTCTGTGTGCGGGGGAACTGCACACACCTTCATCGACGCCTCTCCTGCGTGCGGCCTCCTAACTGCGCGGCGTTTATGGCTCGTTCCGACACAAACCTCCCGGATTCACTCACCCTCGCCGAGCGCTCAGCTGGAAGCGTCGCACAAGCTCGTACTGCAATCCTGGCACGTTTTGTTGCTTCATTTATGCAAATTAAAGACAGTTCGTATTCCTGCTTAGCTACCGCCTCAAGCTCTCATTGTATTCTTTCCGCCGTACGAATGACAACACTCGCGTTGCAATGGTCACGTCAACTCCGTCGCGCCAAACTGTCAAATACTGACCCTAAAAGACCAACTGCGTAATTCCTTTAGTTACTATTGTTAAGAATGAGGATTGAAATTCATTATTGTAACATAATTACTGTAACGTTTTATTAAGGATTGATTTTGTCTTGAGCTTAAGGGAAAACAACTATATAAAGTTTAAAATTTATAAAAAAATTAAATAAGCTAGGCAAATTACATAACTCTAGGTTTGCACTGAAGTTTCTGATGGTTTTATGCAATGTGCAATGATTTCGATTATAAACTCCATGTTTTTAATTGTTGCATTTGCCATCATAATACCTAAAGCTGTCGTTCTCTGTCTTGTTCGTGCATGTGCCTTGTGACTTACTGATCTACATCGACGTTAAACTCATCGTTTGGAAGGAAGGAGGGTTGTCTATAGGTGCGCTGCGGAGCGGTAGAAGGCAGCAAGGTGGGGGGGGGGGGGGGAAGTGACGACAGGAAGGGCGGAGGTCGACAGCTCAATCTCCGGTGTACGTCACCTCGGTGTTTCACGGCCCTCCATCCCTCAGCACTCGACTCCCGCGTGCATATTCACCCCCGTCGCACCCCCGCGTCCTTTGACGCCCCTGCTGGGTCGGGGAGACTGGAGGAGGCTGAGGAATGTGTGACAGTCTGAAGCCTGAAACCTTGCTCTGTTATACATCACTCCCTCTGCTAGGTGCGAGTATACTAGGGCAGTCACGTGGACTAGAACAGCCACGCGGACTAGAGCATCCACGTGGACTAGAGCGACCACGCGGACTAGAGCAGCCACGTTGACTAGTGCATCCACGTGGACTAGAGCGACCACGCGAACTAGAGCAGCCACGTGGACTAGTGCATCCACGTAGACTAGAGCAGCCACGTGGACTAGTGCTTCCACGCGGACTAGAGCGACCACGCGGACTAGAGCAGCCACGTGGACTAGAGCAGCCACGTGGACTAGAGCAGCCACGTGAACTAGAGCATCCACGTGGACTAGAGCGACCACGTGGACTAGAGCAGCCACGTGTACTAGTGAATCCACGTGGACTAGAGCGACCACGCGAACTAGAGCAGCCACGTGGACTAGTGCATCCACGTGGACTAGAGCGACCACGCGGACTAGAGCAGCCACGTGGACTAGTGCATCCACGTTGACTAGAGCGACCACGCGAACTAGAGCAGCCACGTGGACTAGTGCATCCACGTGGACTAGAGCGACCACGCGAACTAGAGCAGCCACGTGGACTAGTGCATCCACGTGGACTAGAGCGACCACGCGGACTAGAGCAGCCACGCGGACTAGAGCATCCACGTGGACTAGAGCATCCACGTGGACTACAGCAGTGCACTCCCCACAGGCCGACCTGCAAGTACAACTGCTGATCCAGGGGGCCATCAACTGCAAACTGAAGCCTCCATTTAAATGTTAAAATGCGATTTTAACACAGTTAAATAAAAACACACTCTACTAACAGAATCTATAATATAATAATATCTAGGACGGTGAGTATAAATACAATTAACACTTATTAAACAATCACGATACTGATAAAAACTCTATATTTGCACCCTGGAAACAAATAACAATATAGTTATTTATTGTATAACATAACGAAGAGACGATACACCATTATTTTCATCTGTGAACGTCTCCATTGGTGATAAGTTTATTCTGTGTCTCATAAAGTACGTAGGCTGTAAATTTCTTGGCTTCTATGCTGTAGCCGCATCGAAGGCGAATATATCACCAACGTTTCGGTTCACGCTGCAGTCGCCATAATCAGGGAGCATAGATAGCTGTGCCTTGATAATGGCGAACTCAACGTCGATCGAAACGTATATTCGGTGTCTCGCCCACTTGATGCGGTCGTGGTATGTATTAATGTTTCGTTTATCTCGGTCACATTCTCCATGCCTCTTGCACTCTCTTACGTGCAGGGTCATCTATACTAATATTATAAAGCTGAAGAGTTTGTTTCTTTGTTTGTTTGAACGCGCTTATCTCAAGAACCACTGGTCCGATTTGAAAAATTATTTCAGTGTTGGATAGTACATTTATCGAGGAAGGCTATAGGCTATATTATATTATCAATAAAATTAGAGATCCTTACTAAAAGTCCAATTTAGAATCAAATGCGTTGGAGGGGGTTAGATACAACATGCAGTACACGTACGAAGTGTGTGTTGACAATGCCGCAGGCGCTAGAAGTTTATTTCCTATTGCCTATTAACATTGTTGCCACGCAATAGATGCCTTATTATTAATTTTCCCATACAAGTAAAAAACACCCGTGTGATATTAACAACGAATCAATCAGTACCCTCATAAGAGTTCTATTAGTATTTAAATACTTTTTATAAATTTAAATCGCAAACCTAAACAATTTTTTTTCCTCTCTCTCTGTGTTTAATTTGTTTTTTTATTGCCCTTTTTTTCAAGTATATATATTTTAAAGACTTGAAACTTCGCAGTAATGTTCCTTATGTTACGCAGGATGACATTTTCCGAAAATTAGATCCCATGGGTGGTTAAAACCAGGCAACAGTGGGTACTTTGTCTACATGAGAACAGGATTTTGCATTGTTCATGCCTTCTGCGTCTCTATGGCAACGGGCATCGCGCGGCAGTGGCGTACCCACAAGGAGGGGCATGTATAATAAGCGGCGCAAGAGTGATCTGCCTGTAGACTGCCGTAGCGAAGTAAGGGTACATCAGTTGTACGTTGCGTGCACTAGTCAGGAAACCATCGGTGCTATTCATTTTCTCTCCGGTATATTATACAGCATTGTAATAAATTTTCACTGAATTTTTTTTTATTTACCATTTCTGTAAATGGGATATGTGGCTTAATTTTTTTCCATTAGTATAGCCGTGCGAAGCCGTGTCGGGCAGCTAGTTATATATATGAGGCTGTGTTGTCCAGTGGACGGCATGTTGAGCACTTAATTTATTGGTTCATACTGGACGCCTCTCTGTCAGCTCAGAACTCAGTTGCTCTTCGATTTCTCGGAATTCCTGGCAAACTAAGCCTTGGTGGTTAGATCCACTTTAATCGTGAGTAGTAAGCTGGTTGTACATCCCTGGAACCCAGCAGATTCTCAGAGATTTCTCCGGCCGTAGTAATTCATTACCTCCGGCGCCCAGACCGCCTGATCCCGGACAAGTGAAAGCCCCTGTCTGCATGCGTCCCGCGCCACTTCGTCCACCCTTGCGGAGAGAGGGAGAGAGAGAGAGAGAGAGAGAGAGAGAGAGAGAGAGAGAGAGAGAGAGAGAGAGTGCACTTCGCAGAGTGTCCGTGCCAATCGGAGCAGGGTCCCCTGGAGGTCGGGCGACCGCGCATCACTTGTGTGCTGCGCGGGTTGCGGTTAGTCTCCTCGCAGGGGCTGCAGGGCTTGCTTGTCGCCGCGTGGAATTGCTAAATGGGAGGGGAGGCACTCCCAGGACTATCGTCTGAGACTCGAGGCGATATGTCCGAGTGGCCGGGCAGACATCTACAGCGCGCAGGGAACTTTCACAACAATTGTTTAAAAAATACTACGCTATAGTGATTTCACTTTATCTTGTTCTTGAAGTTATACTCATTTTGGGCGCGTTATGAAAAAACGATGGGAGTGAAATTTGACGATGCACGCGCAGCATGCTACTAAATTTTCGCAGGAAGATGGTTTACCCACGTGTATGAACGTAAACCCATATATAATTGCTTTCATAAAAAAATTAGGGTACATACCAAACGTATTGATGTACAAAATTAAACATTATAAAAATAATCATAGTAAATGGTAGTTCATAGTTTTAAAAGACAAAAAGGCTACTGGATAAATACTTGTTCAAAAGATTGCAATTTCCCGTTATTCTTGGATTTATGGTGATAATATATCACAAGAGCGGTTTTTCTTTTTTTCAAAGTAGGTAAACTTGAGAAATTTTTTATTCAGATATTGGCAGTTATACGTATAATTTTCTCCACTCTAGAAATCCACTAAATTGTTTGCGCTGACTATTGGCTACTAAACCAAAAACCACTACCACCAGAACACCCATCACCACAAACATTTTTCTTAATTACAAGCGGACGATGTCGCATGCATAGCTAATAAAAAAACAGTTGTTCATAATTTAGTTAGCTATGTTTATTATTTACTCTCGACTCATGTGTCACTATAATCCACGCTAGTAACGCCAGTACTGTAAGCACTCAGTAAAAGCTTTACAGTCCGCCTTCAACGCTTCCACCCGCAGAGGAAACATGCCAGGAGTGTGGCCTACGTGGCAGGCGCTTAAATAACACTCCGTCTTTTGATGCTCCGCTCGGTCAGTAATGATGAACCCCGCGCCTTACAGAGTTGTCGCGGTGAGTTACCTGGCGCTGTGTGTCCGCGGACATTCATTAGCGTTATCTAACCCGGCGTGAAAACAATATCCGACGAAGGGCGGTGCGCGTTTTGCATAATTGCCTCCGTGCTTTTGCGACGTCCCCTCGCTGACAAAGCCCGAGCGGCGGAACAGGAAGTCGTGGATTGTCCCGAGCCCCGGAGGGGGGGGGGGAGGAGGGAGGCAGCGGTGCTTGTTTGGTTTATTGAGTCGGTGCCTGCCTGGAGCTATTGTCCGTGCCGGAGGCCGGGGAACAAGAATGACTCCTTACAAATAGGCCTTGGTACACTCCTAACCCAACATCCCGATACCTTATTATTTACGATGTGTTTCGATAATGATGCCTACTGGGTCACTGTAAGTCTTTAAAATATAACGAGTTGTAAAATATTAAATGAAAGTCAAGAAAATGTCGATTTTTTTAATGTTGTTTATGTGCTACTGTTGAATAAAAAAAATTCTCACAGATAGTTTAAAGGTTGATGTGATTTAATAACAATTCAGTTCGAGCCTAACTCATTATCTTAAACTTTACTTGGGGGAAATAACCACTATTTTTTTTTCTAGGAAGCAATATGAAACTGATGGAAGATATTGGCTATGTATGCGCCAGTCCACGGGTGATTGCGTTAAATTTAACATGCAAAGATAGAGAAAATATTACTCTTTTTTTTAACGCAGTAGATATTCTGTATTACAAATCAATGCACATAATAAAAATTTTAATGAGTTGTATCTGTTTATGAAATATGTTTCAAAATAAAGATTGATACAGCTGCAAAACAAATTTTTATGATAATATACTTTAGCATCGCGTATTATCCAAGAGATTGTGATGAAATACGGCACGATGACGCTGTATGTAATGTTATGACACGCCACTGGATGAACGCGCCTGTCGCCGCGAGACAGTCAGACAGCCGGCCGGACCCAGTGTCTGCGCCGGGCGGGGACTGAGTAGAGGGAGCGAGGCGGTCGCGGTACAGCGCCGAGGCGCGTCATCAGGCGGAGGGGGGGGGAGAGAGGCTGCTAACAGCCCGGGGGCGGGCGCTACCGGCGCCTAGAACAAACACTACTTACTTTCGTCATGAGTCAGGACGACCCTATCTTAGTCCAGGACTGGAACATTCTTATGTGGCAATGCTCACTAGAACACCATCCGTTCTTTGCCACTTTGTCTCACTTGGGGTGGGGGGGGGGGGGTGATTGATTTATGGAGATGCGCCATTAGAAATCATGTTTAAGAAAGATCACGTACTAAGATTGGGTTCATTGTCGTTCTGGGAACCGTACTTAACCCCTAGGGTGTTTCATCAAATTCGCGGAAAAGTCCAATCTAGCGTGGTGAAATTATCATTTTTAGTTATTTAAAGTTTTACGATTTTTTTATGTTACTTCAGTTGACGGGTTTTGAATTTTGAAATGACGAACTCATTGCAGTGGTACAAATATGAATGATATTAAAAGATTACACAGCCAAAAAGAGCAAGTTAGATACGAGAATAAATTACTGCGCCAAATTCACGCGCCAGCTAGACAGAGAAAGGTTGAAGTCAGGCTGAGTTTCTTTTTCACCGTGTCAGGGCGATGTGGAACAAAGGACGATGACTCTGTGATCAAAAGCTTGGCTTGCAGATGTCTGGCATCTCCTCGACCTGATACCACAATGCCGGCCTGTGATTACTCCGCAAGCCCCTAGCGCCAACATCACGCGACTGTTTTTTTTTTGTGGACGAAACTACTATGCTCTTACCCTTGTCCCAAAACTTTTGTGAACTATCTTTTGAAAAAAACATTTTTTTCTTACTGCGTATAATTTAAAATGGGGAATGTAACAACTGGGGACATGAGAGCCATAAAATCTGTAGATATTTGGTTAAATCAATGAAATACTTGGGGCATTAACCGAGACGAGCTTTCTAATTGTACAGGCATGGAAAGAGGTTGGCCAAGTAATTACCATATATGTATATACATAAATTAGAGGAGAAAATTAAGTGACAGAAACTAAAGTATTGTGAAGATAGCTAGAAATAGAGACAAATATTACAACCCAAAATGCTAAGAAGATAAAAATCCTTTAAAATTAAAAATAATTTGTCGAAGATTACCTACCTGAAAAATTTACAAAACTTTCGGCGCCTCTGCAGTCATCAAAAATTTTGTAAATATCTGTAGCCTTGTGTTCTGAGGACTAATTACTAAATAATTAATAATGATAGTGCTTTGAATCGAAAATTTAACATTTAGAATTGCTCCCAAACCTTTCTTGGTTAGTATACATAACAATACAAAAAAGGACATGAACGACATTTTTCAAACACACATAACAAAAAGAGTGATATAATGAGTTTCTGAAGCTTAAGATAGAAGAGACAAGTCAAAAAGTGGAAGATAATCACAAACAGACGAATAGTTGCTAATGCTTACTTGGTGACCTATCATATGACATCATATTTGGTAATGTTCCAATCTTCGGCCGATCCTAAGAAGAAATGTTCTGAGTTAAACGCAGCTCTATTTTCGTGTACAAGTCCCAAAGCACAGTCACTCGCGTACATAGTCCCGTCTTGCCGCCCGGGCCACGAAGGTTATGAAGATGGGCCCTGCAACCCATGGCCCCAACTCAGTCACGTGACAAGAGAGGCTTAGTTCTGCCATCTGCCGCCGTAATCGATGGCTACGCCCTCGGCCCTGCGAAGAACGTGCCAGAGGGTAGGTTTTTGTTCCAAGCCCCTCCTTTACCCCTTAATTGCGATTTATTCGCCCTGTTAGTCGGGGCGTAACGAACTAGTGCCTCCCCTTCCCCCAGTTTCCCCCACCAACCCTTCCACACGCCCAGCCCACAATGCCTGTTTGCCGACGGGGGGGAGGAGAGAGGAGATCCATTTCTCTTCGAGTCGCGGGTGTCTGACGGCGCGGACACCAGATGTCCTCTTGGAGCCGGACTTGCGAAACTCGAGTGGGATTGTGGCAGAGTGGCAGCTGTTTATGACGTTGATAAATTATGCTACTCAGAGAGGGCTCTGCTGGGAGCTCCCCAATGGCAGCGGAGATTAGAGGTAAAGTTGGTCTTCTCGTCAAATGCTCATATACAGGATGATTTCAGGCAACAGGACCAAGGTAACAGTCAATCACCAAAAACGAGATATTGGCCCAGTACTCGTAAATTAATCTGACTCGAGGCACGAGTTCTAAGTGTTGGCAATTGATTAAATTTTATTTCCATATCTGAATTTTTAAGTTTTGATATTTTCAAGCTCCCGGTTAGGTTGTTACCTTTCCCTTAAAAGTAGAGGGATGCGAGACAACTTAAACAAAGAGGCTAGAGTGAATGCATACTTACGTGAGCACACAATTTATTGTACTATTTCACTTCCATAAACATAATGATAACAACTGTTTTGAATCTGAAATTTTAGGCTTCCGTATATGCTTGCCGCCTTTACGGTACCAGGTCTGTAAACATAATAAATGCAATTTTAGTGGAAAAAATGTTTTAGATAAATCACACACTGCATGGGCCTGAAAATCAAGGCAAGCAAGAACCTTAATGGTGACGGTGTCTTTCGACCACACTGGTGTCACATGTAGTAAACTTACTAATAATACGAAACTCGGACACGAAATTTAACGCATAATTATTTAAAATAATGTTGAGCGTGATAAATATATGTAAAATGTGTTTTTGACTCAATTTCTAGACGCGGATCATACGTAGTTTCCGCACCCACCACTAGAATTCGCTGCCGGAGCAACTACGACTGCTATCAAATTATTCCATTTGCAGAGCTAAATTTTAAACGATATGAATAAATCGCTATGGACCTGGTTTCTGACAAGTTATTTTTTTTTTAATGCTACCCATATTGATACACTTCATTTAAACAGTTAATTCTATAGTTTCCCTACCCATCCGCCACAGATGTCACATTTACGTCCAATTCATGAAATTACACCCATCAAATGCCGTATGCCGAGAGATAAGATGTTACACATCAAATTATTTTGAAGTTATACGCGCGCAGCGTGCAACAAAAATTAAAGGAAAGAAAAAAGACTACTTACATATAATAATTATATACATATTTTTTAAATCTTATACTCTAGTGATTGGTATTGAATACTGGTTCATATAATTAAAAACATTTATTTATTGTGAATAGTAATGATATAAAATGCAAACTACTGCGTCGATTCTGCTACTATCCACGACCAGTCTACTTTTTTAACTCAGGCAATGTGTAGACGACGAGGCTCACCAGAGACTAAGTCCAGCTTCTCCTGACGTCATCGGCGGGGCAGTAGTGGGCAGTTTGTTGACGGTATAGCTCGCGAGGTGTTCCGGCAGCGAGGCAGTCAGTGTAGTCCACTGGGCTGCTCCTCCTGCTTGTACGAGCTGAGGATGGGTTTATTTACCTCTTCTGACTATTTCGATACCCTCGTCGAAACGACCAGAATAGGCTGTTCGGTGAGTGCCATTTCCGCTTCCGACGTAAGATAAATTGGTGGTCATGTGGGTACAGGAGTTATTGTTCTATCTTAAGCACTGCACGTCCGCTTCCGATTTTTTTTATTTAACCTAACTAAAACTAAATGTATTTTGGAGGGGTCCGGGTTAGGGAGGTACATAGGTGCGTCTCAGGCCGAAGCCTATACGCCTAGTCATGCTGGGATTAGCCATGCAAGGAGAGGGTCGCATGCATCATGTGCTAGGAGGGGATTGGCCAGCCATGGCAGCGATTGGCGCCATGACTAACTCCCCTCACTCTTAAATCTAGGCTATAACTAGAGATAGGTTGGGCCCAGGTAAAACCTGCATAGACACTGGGAAAACCCTGGGCACATTCATGCGGGATGCAAATTGGCATGCATTACGTGTAGGAATTTACAGGAGACAGAGGATGGTCTGGATGAAGTGTTGGACAGAGTAGAAAAGAGTCTACCATGCGGGGGTTGGGCACTTGGACTCGTGGTCCGCTTTTCCAGTTGTTCAGTACTGGATTTAGTGACCAGGGACGCAAGCGCCCCTGGTGGTGAGTGGTTGCACTGACCACTCACTCCGCCGCCAGTCAGCACCTAAAAAACTAAGAAACTAAAACAGAAAAAAGATAAATGACTTACAAACTAGGCATTTCGTTACGAAATATGCAAACACCCAACTCAGGGATGGACGTGCAGTGCTTAAAATAAAACTAAAATAAGAACTAAAAATATTTTATTTTTTTTTATTTATTTTTTAGATTTTTTATTATTATTTTAGAAATATATATTTTTGATAACTATTACTAAGTATCTAGGACTTATTACTAATTTACAAATCTCTAATATCTACTACTATACTACTAGTTAAATATAGAGGAACTGTCGGTGTATAAAGTTACAGGTGAATCCGCTTCCGACCGCTATGCGGGAGCACCGAGGATTGCCGAAGTTCCCCGACCGCTGGGCGGGAACACCGAGCATTGCCGTAGATCTCCAATTTTTTTTTTCCTAACCTAACTAAAACTAAGTGTATTTTGAAGGGGTCCGGGTTAGGGAGGGACCTAGGTGCGTCTCAGGCCGAAGCCTATACGCCTAGTCATGCTGGGATTAGCCATGCAGGAAGAGGGTCGCATGCATCATGTGCTAGGAGGGGATAGGCCAGCCATGGCAACGATTGGCGCCATGTCTAACTCCCCTCACTCTTAAATCTAGACTATAACTAGAGATAGGTTGGGCCCAGGTAAAACCTGCATAGACACAGGGAAAACCCTGGGCACATTCATGCGGGATGCAAATTGGCATGCATTACGTGTAGGAATTTACAGGAGACCGAGGATGGTCTGGATGAAGTGTTAGACAGAGTTGAAAATAGTCTACCATGCGGGGGTTGGGCACTTGGACTCGTGGTCCGCTTTGAATTATATTTGTATCTGGAATATTTGACCAGGGACGCAAGCGCCCCTGGTGGTGAGTGGTTACACTGACCACTCACTCCGCCGCCAGTCAGCACCTAAAAAACTAAGAAACTAAGACAGAAAAAAGATAAATGACTAACAAACTGGGCATTTCGTTACGAAATATGCAAACACCCAACTCAGGGATAAACGTGCAGTGCTTAAGATAAAACTAAAATAATAACCATAAATATTATTTTTTATTTTTTTTTAATTTTTTTATTATAATTTTAAAAATAGGTATATATTTTTGATGACTATTACTTAGTAGCTAGGACGTATTACTAATTTACAAATCTCTAATATCTACTACTATACTACTAGTTAAATATAGAGGAACTGTCGGCATATAAAGTTACAGGTGAATTAAGTCAAGACCTATTCGCATTTTGGTATTTGTTGCAAGCTTGCAATTAAAAACCCCATGTTTTTCAGAAACACAACCGGCACTGGAGGTGAAACCTGCCAGGCGGGCCATGCCCATGGTACATAGGAAGTTAGCCCTAACACAACAGGCAGTGAACTCCCGGGAGCCAAACCTACACCTGCGTGCTTCGGACCATTTTGAATTAGCAGAATATATTTTATTTTAAGAATTTAAGAACATTGAACTATAATATTTTTTATTATTATGAATTTATGTTACCCAGTTCAAAATCCCATGTCTTTCAGAAACACAACCGGCACTGGAGGTGAAGCCTGCCAGGCGGGCCATGCCCATCGGACATAGGGAGTCAGCCCTAACACAACAGGCAGTGAACTCCCGGGAGCCAAACCTACACCTGCGTGCTTCGGACCATTTTGAATTAGCAAATTATTTCATTTTAATGTTGTATATAATTTTAATTTTCAACTCGCGGGAGACTGATTGGCCGATCGCTCAGCCAGCCACAGCACACTACGGAGGTCTGTGAGCCAAGATTGAATTTGGCATTTTATATTTTCCATGCAACTCTGGATCTTGTTCGCCCAGTGATGAAATATATGGGTTTCTGCTTATGGCACATTTATCAAAGAATTTTTGCGAAGTTCGGAAATAATAATGTTTTAAAAGTTCGAGTTTGAGCTCTCTGTGCATAGCCCTTATGGGGCAATACACAGGCGCATCTTTCGCAATACGAATACTCTTATTCTGAATTCTCTGTAGCTTGATTAAGTGATATTCCGCTGCTGTTGCCCACACCGGCACTGCTTACGTGATTATTGGTTTTATTAGCGCGTTATAAATTATTATTCCGTTTTTAACAGAGCTACCTAATCGTCTGTTCATGACGGAGTAAAGGGCCATGAGCCTAGTGAAAGCTGTTTTTCTTTTCGCCTCTATGTGATCGCGCCATAGTAGTTTCCTATCCATGTGCACGCCTAAATATTTAACCACATTTTTGTGTGGAATTTTCTCATTGAAAAGTGTTAGTCGTGGCCTATCTTCGAGTGTGGGGAGATGTTTACGCGTAAAAACTATAGCTTCTGATTTAGTAGGGTTTACCTTAGTTCGCCATTTTGTGCACCACTGTTCTATTGAATTTAACGCGGTTTGCACTCAATCTGTCTGCTGCGAGTTCTAGAATACTAGATCTGCTAAACAATACCGTATCGTCCGCGTAGCAGCCAAACTGAACTGATCGGTGTGCGGGCTTAGGCATATCATGGATATAAATATTGAATAAAACCGGCCCCAAAATGCTGCCTTGTAAGTTCCCCGGCCGCTGGGTGATTTTTTTTCCTAGCCTTAATTAATCTAAGTGTGTAGCGTTAGGGTCCAGGTTAGGGGAGGACCTAGGTGTGTCTCAGGCCGAAGCCTATACACTCTACCATGCGGGTTTTTAACCATGCAGGACAAGGGCGCGTGCATCGTGTGCTATTGGGGTTTACTGGCCAGCCATTGCTGCGATTGGCGCCATGACTGACGCCCCATTGGTCGCCTAGCTTAAAAGCTAGCTAATGTGACCCAGGTAAAACCTGCATAGACACAGGGAAAACCCTGGGCCGGGTCATGCGGGGATCAATTATCATGCATTAAGCAAGCAGGTAACTACTGGACAAGAGGGAAGAAGGGTCCAGGTAAGAAGAGTTGGAGGGGCTGAAAAATCAACCATGCTGGTGTTGGGTGCTTGGGCCTTGCGGCCCGCATTTAAAGATTGGGAACTCCTGGGTTATTATTAACCAGGGGCGCATGCACCCCCAGGGACGGGCGACTTCACTCGTCAGCCCAGCCACAGCTGCCCAGGCAGCCACAGTTAAAACAGAAGTGGGCAGACGAGCCAGTAAACCGGCTCGAACTGCGGGCGCATGGAGCGAAAGGCAGCCCGACATTGCGCCATCTTAATCTTCCTTCTTCCAGTCAACAGCCAACGACCTTTCAAGCCAGGGTGGGGGTAAGTCGTTCAGGCGAATGAAGTATCTTGTGAGTCGGACCCTCTTGTCCTCCAAATTCCCGGGACGGTTGAAGGTCGCGCCGCCCAGGCTACCACTGGCTCCAACAGGGCCGCCGCTGGGTGGAAGCACCGAGCATTGCCGAAGTTCCCTGGATTTTGAATTGGTATTCAGCGACGCTGACCGCACAGCCACGAGGCCATAAGTTCCCCGGCCGCTGGGTGGGAGCACCGAGCATTGCCGAAGTTCCCCGACCTCGACCAGGCACGGGCCGCAGCGCAGCTCTCCGTAGAGGCGCACACATATTTATGTTCGGGTACACGGGTACCCGTAACAAGGTTTTTGGGTTGTGGTTCTGCCTGGGTTTGAAAGACACGGCACACATTTAACAGATAATTTTCTTTTTTAACAGAGATCATTGCCTGCCATAAAATTAGCCACCTGGTCGTTAGCAGTCACAGCATACAATTACTAGAGTTAACGATTTGTTTACTCACAAATTTTGAGGGGGGAAAAATAATCGTAACCAATAACACACCGTGCCATGTTGTAATTTTCTGTCTCCAATAGTTATTATGATATTCAAGTTTACTAAGCGATCCATGTTAGTTGGTGTATCGTGATTAATTCCTATTATAAGGCAAAATATTACAGTACTTTTGTCTAATTTGGGATTGTACATCCATCAGTGTTTATGATAATCCCACTACGATCGTCTCTACTCCCCATTTCCGTAACGGAGCAGCCAGCACTGATGACTGCCTAGGGGTTTGGCAACATTCTGACTATCTCTGCATTCTTAATGGGCCACAGCTTAAAGGCCTGCTATAAAAATACCTCGTAGTAATGATGCATGGCATATTCCATATTGCTCGCAAAAAACCAATTTATCCTTCACTTTCAAAGCTGTATTCTTACTTTACTTTTTGAGATGGATTTTTTTTTTAATATTTAAAGATCCTTTATACTAATGAACAAACAACCTGCCGAAGTTGTTTTACAGATTTTAAAAACATTCCATACATCCATATAATAATATATGTTTGACGTAAAGTAAATCCATATATGTATTATGTAAACTTACTGTATTTTTATGTTGTTTACATTGGCGACACTCTTCTAATCATAAAAGGTTTAATTTAACTTGGGATAAGGTAAACATTCTGGAATCTCAGAAACGCCCAAGCCTAGCACTTCCTGTGTACGACGTACGACGTAAAATTGAACCATTGTGTTTCCCTATCGGCTCACCATCGCTGGATATAAGGGAGCTGCAGGCTTTGTTGTCGGCGCGAGTCTGGCGGTCCAGTGGCCGGAGGGAGCTGACAGCGGCCGGCAGGTCGGGGCCACTTGCCCGATAGCAGCGGCTCATGGCTGGCTGGTTCGACTCCCGCATTGTGCGCGGGCTCCGGGCTGGCCCTATTGTCCGCGAGGGACAATAGTCCGCGACACCCTCTGCGCCTCCCGCAACAGTTGCCAGTCGCGTCACGAAGGCACTGGGCTGCGACACCGCTGCCGTCAAGAGTCCTCAAGATCGAGGTTTACTGTTTAACCACTTTTTGCGCGAAATGGTGTCTTTACGGGAGCTTGTATCGAACCGCTGACACCCCCGAATATATCCCCCGACTCCTCAGACCACTGTGATCAAAGTGTTGGGTTCAATCCCAAACTACAGCATGACTCAATCCCTGCATTTCATGTAGGTATCAGAGATATTCTAAACCACCAACTCATTCAAAAGTCCCATACCCTTAACCTTCTGCGCCTTTTAGGATTTAAAAAAAAAGTTTATATTTAAACTGACTGCAAGAATATCCTCCCTCCAAGACATTTTTGTAACAATGCCTAATATGTTCTTCACATTTCAGATATTACCTCATACCAACGGAAAGTTAATTATTTAGACTGAAAAAATAGGGCTTCAGTAAGATCAGACACAATCTTAAATCTTAATAACAAATAAGTGAAACAATTATCATGTTGGCAGTAACAACTGTTGAGAGATCTCACTTACTCATTGTCAAACTTACAACGCAAGCTTGTTAAGCTACTCCTACAGTATCAGACGAGAAGGTATGCTTCGACAGGTCCTGGCCCGGACAGGTTGTAATCCGGATGACAGGCTAGGTACGCGCGAGCGAAGCGGGGGGGAAAAAAGAGCTTACTGTGTTGTCTTTGTGTACACAAACACAGGACGCAGAAACACGACACGCACACATGACGCCTCCACTTTTCTGTTTGATGCCCGGAGGCTTGGAGAGGGACGCGCGGTAATCAACTGGAGCCCCTGCAATAGGCAGCCTCATTCCCCTTCCCCATTTTTCCGCGACCGAACAATTCACAGACGCGGGCGCGCCCCGCGTCAGCAAAAAACAACAAAAGGCGTCCGCGCGGGCGACGCACGTCCTGTTTTTGACTTTAATTAAATTTCCCAATTACGCGGCGTTTGTGTTCGAGGCCAGCCCCACCCCCCCTCCCCGCGTGTCAATATTGGCGCTCGGTTGCTTTCTGCAACCCCCTTCCACGCCTTCCTCCCCTCCCCCTTCGTCGCTCCCTCGCGGATTCGCGACACATGACCAACGTGTTCCGCCTACTAACATAACTTCCGCTGCACTGTCGCTCCAGTGCAAGACCTGGTGTGCCGTTTGTCATTCCTGGGCTTCGTGACAGCTTGTGTTTGCTGGCGAATAACCGTCGCAGGACTAGCGCAATAACCGTCCCTTCTCCCATTCGCCGCGTCACGGATACTGAAACGGTCATTTTTCATATAGTTCTTACCCAAAATAACACCTAATGCATATAATGGTTGCTTGTGGAAATTGTTAAAAGTGGCAATAACATTAACATGAACCGTAACATTGACATAATGCTGATATGGACATTCTGCTCTTGGTGCAGTTTGACTTGTCATAATTGGTCTATTGTGCCAAATATTTTATGCGTTTAGCGTGTGTAGTACTGTAAAAAAAAAAGAGCGCATGTAACTCAGTACCCGTAACAGAAGTAAAACTTATTTGGGAATTCAAACCTCGCCACAGTAAAATGGCAGACAGAGAGGAAAAGAAGACGATTATTTTTTTTTAATATTTTAAGTATTTAGGAATCCTAACTTTTTGAATATTAGAAAATTAATTAAAATAAATATTAATGAACATGAATTAACAAAATTATTACTCACTTCAAAATAACTACTCAGGATATCAATAATTATTGATAAATCAATAATGACTAATTAACAATAAATATTACTCAATGTTGAAATATTCATAACATCAAGAAAAACTGTGCGTTTCTTTAAACATTTCTGCCATTTAAAACACGCCAAAACTCATAACAGGTAGAGCTATCTATACGGGAAATGTAGGGGGACTGTCTCAACAGCGCTCTCTACGCTGCTGGTTTAACAAGGAGGAAAGCGAGCGCACTGGTAGCAAATATAAAATTCAAGGCATTCACAGCCGTGTATATAGGATACCTAAATATATTTTCTGGAACAATTTATTTTCTCTGTCTTATTTATTTTTTTTCGTTTAATTAATTCTCTAAGTTCTGTTTTTTTTGTGGGGGACGATTCATCGCACAAAGAGGAGAACGAAAACGAGCCCAGTAACGTATAGATGTCTCTTTGGCCAAGTACCTATTATCTGTCCTTTTTTTTTTGCGTCAGAAACGTTTCACAGCAATTTTTTCACGAAAACGTTTCATTAAAATTATGCCTTGAAATTATTCCTGTCATCGCGCCCAAAGAGGCTTCACTTAGATAAACGCACTTGATCGCATTCAGCAAGCGCGTGAGCTTGTCTGCGAGAGGCGCCGCAGTAACTGCGACCTCGGCAGCTCCGCGCCTCCAAGAAGGTCGGGCCGGGGTGCAGTCCGCCTGCAGATGACCTGGGGCGGCAGACCCCTCCGGGGGCGAGTTCGACGGACTGAAAGCCTGTCCCAGGGGAGAGGCGCCTCCTCCGCGGCGATGCTGATGACTGTCGAGGGGCGAGGGGGCAAACACAACCCCCACCCCACCCCCCCCCCCCCAAACCAACGACCGCGCTCCGGACTTGGCCCGGCACCAGCGGAACAGCTCGGGAGATGTTTTCCGCTACATCGACCCGGGGGCCGCTTTTCCGCCACATCGCACCCCGTCGTCGGCAGGAGTCGCGGGACTGGGGTGGATGGTGGGGAGGGGGGGTGAGTCTTTCAGGTCGTCAGGGGACCTGCCCTTCTGCCCTGGAACCAACCATTCCTCTGCCCCCCCCCCCCTCCCCTGCAACCCTCGGCACCAGGGCTGTCGAATGAAACTCCACAAACATCGTCTCCTTCACGACTGTCGTTTAAACTCCAGTGATCCGTCAGCTGAGAGTTGCAAACCGTCAAGCCACGTTCTAAGAACGTCTCCTTTACACGTATTTCTATACTTATAAGGTTTCCCACGGCTTTTGAAACTGTTTAAGGTCCTGGAATTATATTTTGTTTTCATATTTATAAAAATAAAAAAAATTGTTCTTTATAATATTATCTAGTTCATAGCCAAGAAATAAATATATAAATAAGAATAAGTTGAAACTCCAGTTTAAATAAAAAAGCAACATAAATAAATGCATCGGTTAAAATAAACAACTTCCTTTGTATATGTTTTACCAAAAACCATTAATGCTAGAAACAAACTACTTTGGATCGAAAATTTAAATGAAATAATTGTTAAGTTTTTTCCTTATTGTTTTTTTACTTATATTATTTTCATGTGCTAAAGTAAACCTGTCATTCGAGTTCCCATCATTTAATAACGTAAGAGGGTAAGTAATACTTCCTTCACAAAATCCCAAATCGGACACGTGGTTTGGAAATCTGATTACATCACTGTGACTGTTTATTTTTATGACACACCAACTACGTGGTCACAAAGAACGCTGGCAGAACGCCCAGATCCGGGATACTTGACTCAAAGTCAGAAACCAAGTATGGTATGGAATGATCTTGTGAAATAAGGGGAGAACTACTTGAGAACGACCGGGCTGGTGAACAGACACGGGTCTCCGCTGCCTTGGCTGACCACCTCGATAGTTGTTAAACTGAACTTGTTAATAGTCTCTGGATTAAGCATGCTTATGAGGCGTTTCAGCTCACGGAATACGCGTCTTTGCTTCATGATAAACAACAATTGCTAATTTACAACCTTATTTCTGCAAAGTACAACCTTATTTCTACTGTATAAAAATGTGTCAGGGAAAGTCAAATAAGAGCAGCAACGGAAATTAAAAGCGCCAAGTACATATGTAGTTGTCAAATAAAATATTCCTTTGTACGTGAACAAGAGAACAATTCATCAGTATCGGTAAATAACAGAGGTAATCGAGGGACCATAATTTTGATTTGATAGTTAACTTGAACTGTTATTTGTAAATATTGGCGAGGCAGTGCTTGTATTTACACGAATACAGAAAAACTCGTTAAAACCAGCAAACACGTGTAAAGTTTGCTTACGTTTGTTGTGAATCAATTTACCGGCGTATGTTTGTGCGCGCACGTGTTTGTGTGTTTTTGAGCGGCCGAATAATTGCGTGTTATTGATATAGATGAATAGAATACTGTGCACAAAAATTAATTAAACAGTAAATTTGTAGATTGTAAAGTAAGAGATGAAATTAAGCAACTAATGTTGGAAAAATCGTGGAATGTCTGCATCAGTTCAAACTACAGATAGCCTAAGCCAGTACGATTTTAAAATATTGTATTATTTTCTTTCAGTTCTTAGGTAGTGGTTTTCGTTAGCCATACTCAATGCAATTTTTTTTTTTTTTTCATTTGAATGGTCGAGGGGAAAAATCAACTACTAATGTAATAAATAATCAAATTATGAAAACAGGATGACAGTAGAAAACTCAAAAAAAAAATGTTAGCGTTTAAATTTTCGTGATGAAACATCATAATTTTTGACCTGATGTTCTGACAGGAATATGAATGTCAATAATCTCGGGTTGGGTGTCACTTCGGCTAAGGATTTGACAGCTTAAACTATGAAAGCTACAGAGTTGAAATGAATATGTATTAGTATAGCAGACTTTGCTCGTGGTCGTCACGTATGACTCACCCGGGTAAAATTTGCAGTGATGACGTAATAATCGTTGGAGGGGAGCGACAAACTGAAGTCAGTGAGATCTGTCACTCCGAGAGTAATAGACAGATTTGCGTGATTTGAACTTCAAGTCGCTCGTCAGTGAGCAGCGAGTGGTACTAGTTATGCGAGATAACTACAAAGCACTAACTTTGGTTTTGTAGCGATTAATCTCACAATTCCTGAGCGATAACAGGTTATGTTGGAGAAAAGAAAGAAAACAAGCAAAATAAAAATAACTAAATAAATAACTGTAACTGTTAATTTTTTAAATAAATTGCTACCTACTACTTAATTGCATAACTGAATTACTTTCAGATGAATCTACTTATTATTTCTAAGGTGTCTGAAAATATTTTAAAATTTCAAAAATTTCCGCATTTCATTAATATCCAATTAGTCATAAAGGTAGTATAATTACATTAAAACTAAAAAAAAAAAGTGACATTTTCAACTATCAACGCAAATAAAATTTCTTGGTATTATTTTCAATGGGTACTATATAAAAAATATACCTCCAAGCTAACAGAGATGAAAAAGTTTAACCGCGAATTGAAAGCGCTAACTAATCGATGTCGTTTACTTTCTGGCGAGGTTCCGCGCAATGCAGGCAGGCAGGCACCCTTGTTTGCCTCGATGTCTCGACGTCTCGATGTCTCGATACACTCTCGATCATCGACCCACCGGCGAGACGCCGATGTGGTGCCTCGTGGCCATGCGGTGCCGCCGCGACGCCCCTCCCCCCTCACCCTAGACTCCCTCGCGGCGGGCGTCGCGGCGCCCCCGGGGGGGGGGGGGGGGGAGCGTTTCTCCCGGAACACGGCGCGTCGTGGCGAAACAAACTCGCAGAGGACTTAGAAGCGTGGTGTGCTTCGAAGGCGGGACTGCGCCGGCGACAGATCTACTGCTGTCGTTCATCCGCGCGCACGTAAACGGGCCTGTCAGTTTGAAACATTTTTTTTTGTTTGACGAAATATTCATATATACGTAAGAAGCCTGACCCTCTAAAAAAAAAAAATTGGTTGTCTGTAAAGTCGGTTTACGAACGATAGTTTATCGTAACAACGTCATAACAAAACATTGATAAATGATTGCATAAATTTTATGAATAAAATTTAATCATTTTTATTTTAATAATAAAAGAATAAATACTTGAAATTATACTAGTAATCAGATTTTTAAAATTCAAGAATAATTAACCTTTATTGCCGAAATTGTTGTTGTAATAAGCAATGAAAACCACATTAACTTTTCACTTCACTTTATAAACAGTCGACGAAACAGATGTAAGTGTAGATGTAAGTTGTGTGCTGCCGCTGTCTTTCTTCTCCTCGGACGCATAGGCCAATCGAGTGGAAGAGAGATAGATGCGGCGCAAGCGTACAATGAGCGTAACGGGACACCGCGTAACGGAACAATGAGCGTAACGGGATACAGCATAACGGAACAATGTGCCTAACGGGACACTTTTTCGTGCGTGCAGCCGGCGTTCATCGATTTATTAGACGTTGTCACGTCAATAAAGTTTTTTTGATGTTCACGGTTAGGATCGGTGGCTGTCTTGGCCAGAGACATCACGTGTGTTATCTTTTTATTTTTACATTTATGACAGCGTATATTATACACATACTCTATATGTTTTGACAGTTTTAGTTTACGGCTGATTTTAAAAGTTGTGTTGAGGTTTTTAAACAGAGATTTAAATAAAAAATTTTAATGCTACAATTTTATCAAGTCAATGAAAGAAAGTTGTGTACGCAGTCAGTTGACCGGGCTAAATTTATCGTGGTTGGTTGAGTAGGAAAGACTGACTATAAAGTAAACCTCATTAGGCGGGAACTGTCAGCTTATAGAACTTACAGATTCATTCCAGCACGGCATATTTCGTTGAAAATTCAAATCTTTAAACTTTTTTTCTAAAAAAAAAATGTTACTTTGAACAACGTGCTTGTGTGACGCAAGTGTCCCGAAATTTATTTCAATGTCAAGTGTCTCTAAAATTCACTGTTCTAGAATAATTCCAAAAAATAAAAATTATTGGATTTAGTTTGCGCTGTAAGATTTCAGCATGTAAACCTCATATGTACTCAACACCTACAGGTTATCACAATTTGGGTTTTAAAAAAAATTGGGATTTAACTTCTTTTTAGCGTGTTTTGAAACATTAAGGAATGGTAGCATGCCAGTGTGAAGCCTACTCAGGGGTGGGTTGCCACGGGGACTGAAGACCGCGTATCAAAGCCACACAAACGTAAGGTGTCCCGACAGGTGAGGGAGAAGGTAGATCAAAGAACTTATTTATAACCCTCCTCCGTTGCGCTACCCGCCTTCGAGACGCTTCGCTGGATAAGGGCGTAGCTAATTACCAGGGGGTGAGGTCGTCAGGGTGAGGTAGCAGTTAATGAGCGGTACTCGACACGCACAGCACCAGGGTCACGAGAACCCCCCCCCCCCCCTAACTCCTCCGGGGTCGCGGGGAAACAGAGGTGGTGCGTGGTTGCGCGTGTAATCCGCGGAAACACACCTCCGAGTTGCGTACCCGGTGTTTGAACACGGCTTCGCGAGGCGCTAGAGGCGCTCACATTCATCCGCAGACGTCTTAGAAACTGGACTCCTCCTCGCAGTTGGCTGTAGTTTAGACACGGCGTTGGTGCCGACGTATCCCTGAATAAACTGTAGCTTATCCAGACTATCGTGGTTAGCTAGATCATGCTTAACATTTCCAAGCAGATCACAGGTTCGCAAAGTGTCATTACTGACAGAAATTATCTCGCGGGCTATAGACCATAAACTAAAAGAAACTCTCCAGAGATGAACACATTATGTTGGAAGTACAAAAACTGTCATTCCAAATTTACCGTGTTATATAACTTTCCCTAGAACAACAATGGACATTTAAGTATTTTAAAATCTGTTTTTCTTGTAGTCATCTGATTTCTGTCTAAATAAACATTGCCAAAAGTTTTGAGACTAGTATCACTGCAGTAGTTACGCACTAAAACTATTTTTTTTTTCAGTCAAATGTTTAGCAATCGCCTCATAACGGGTAGGCTTTAGAATCAAGCAGTCAAAAAGCAGAAAACTATCCAGTCAAGAGTACAGAGCCAAAATTATAATAGAGATGCAGAAAATACCATTTAACACAAAAGTTGCAAAAGTTGAAGCAAGTTGAAAAGAAAAAAAACCTTATATCCAGTTGTTATATCTTCACTTTAAGTGAATAATTATTTCCTTTAGTTTTGAGTCACAGCGATGCTGATAGGCCTATATTCGCAATGAGTAAGAAATCCACGCTTTAACAGATATCTTCATTTATTTCTCAAATTTGTCTACTATAGTAAATTAAGATAATCAAGTTAAATTTAAAATACGGTGATTGTAAAGGTACCCTAAATGCGACCAGATATATTGGAATAAATCAACTTAAACCAACCCCTGGAAAAGGCAGGTTCGTTTATGCCCTAATAAGGAAAATAAAAGCCCTCGTTGTTAGAGAGGGTGAATATCATTGAAGTTAGTAAATGACTGGAATCCAAAGGAAATTGTAGCTGAGTAGAGCTATGGGTACATTTTTTTTTTTTTTCAGTTGGTGTTCGGAAATGAAAACGGAATATCTTCGTCACGAGGTCCAGCGGTGATTATAACTGACTCAGCTGCCCCAACGCCAGTCGCTCCTTTAGGCGCATGCGTGAAAACAAGGCCTTTGTCATGGAGAAGGGGGGAAGGGTGCGACATCAAAGGCCGGTAATGTGGTACTTCCTACTGATGATGTGCCGGAAGGGGTGAGATGAGTTGGCTGGGGAAAAAAAAAATCTCTGTGTCGGACTGCGTGCCCGGGGGGGGGGGGGGGGGGGTTGTTTCCCTTGATCACGAGTTTGTGTAAAAGGGAGAGGTTGATGTTTTACGATCGGGTAAAGGAACCTTAGGGCAAGAGGGAGGAGGCAAAGCGTGTTTTGTATTATTCACGTCTCCTAACCTCATTCAGCCCGTGGCGCAAATCTCCGGGTCTCATCAACGCGAGCGCCAATTCAGATAATCGCTTTTGCGTCGAGTACCGGCCAGCTCGCACCCGCTGGAGGGGACTGGGGTGTTTGTGGCGCCACCGGCCGAATAAAAAACTAAACCTCCCACCCCCTTTACACCCTCTCCGCGCAACAACCCCCCTCCCCCCCCCCCTCCTACGTAACCGCGTAACGACGTACAAAAGACCAAGCGCTTGGTGCATGTTGTCGCGGTCCCCACGGGGCGACTCAATTGACTCCTGTACCGATAGGCGTCCCCACTATCGATTTGCAAGACCACGTGGTTCGGAGGTCCGCCGCAGTGGAGCGCTGCTATCGCTCGCACGGCCGGCAAGTGCTGCAGCGCGGGTGTTAGGAGGGGCGAGGGGGTGATGCGAACTGGACAGACCGTGATCCAGACCCGCGCGTGACTGTATTCGCCTGTGCGTGACCAGTCAGCCCCTTCTGCTCACAAATAATTCCTACACCAAAACTGGATTTCCATTGAACTTCGGTCCATGGTGGCATTCCTCTTTATCCTCTCATCCGATAATCTCTGGTCAGAGAGAGAGAGTTTTGGCAGACTACACTCGCTGATCTCAAAACAAATAACAAATAAAATTATTTTAAATATGAGTAATGGGTTCGAAATTATATTTACGTTGGTAATTCTTTATTCCCTTTCTTTTACATGTTTACAACATTTTCTTTTTTTTTCAAAAATATATGAGATTCAACATATTTTTAATTAATCTTACCCGTTGTAAGAATTATTATACTAATCATGTTTGGAACCAAGCGACGGCAGACTTGAAACACGCCAGGAACAAGCCGGTGATGTCTGTTAAGAACACGAACTACTTTACCACCAGCCAATTATAGATTGTTCCAGCGATACGATATAACGCGCCTCTAATCAACTCCAAAGATAATCATTTACAACGGAGATTAACTTTGGTGGTTATATTTTGTGTAGAATTTTTATTTTTATTTTTTATATGTAAAGATATGAAAGTAAATCAAATCTGGGTTGGTTACGAGTCCAGTTTAGTCAGTAACGAACCCTCGCTACCAACCACTCCACAAGCACGGTCGTTATCTTCCGAATTCAGGCTTTGTTGTTAGCATCGCCCTGACGTCACTGATGTTCTCGTTATACCGCGATGTAGCGTTTAACTAGATAAATGCACTCAAGTTAGTCTGATGGACGGTGAATATCACATTTAGTTATTCATATTGACTAATGGGTGTGGACTCTTCTCTGTTATTCCAGACACCCGTATGAAAGACTAGGTGGTGAGAGTTGGGGATAACAAAGGGTTTCTTCGCGGTGTTCTCGCTTCCTTGACCCCAGCATTATCCATGGGAAAGGGACGCCACTGCGACCTCCCCCGAGAGAACCTATAGGGAGAACCCATCGCTTCTCGGATCCTCCAGCCTACTCCGCGGGCTCGGAGGCTGCCTCAGACCTTATTCCGTCGGGCGAACATCCATTTTATGAAATTACATCAATTTGGTAATTGCTCCCCCTCCTCCCCTCTGCCTCCCTGCCGCGCTCTCGCTCGCGGCTCAGCCGAGATTTTGGCGGGCGGGCGGGCGCGCGCCGCGCTTCTAGCGGCGGACTCCGTAACTAGATTATGTTTCCAATTACATCTGAGGTCGGGCCCCCATTAGGCACGCTGTCTCTGGTGCGGCGCGCAGCGTCGAGCGTTCATTCGTCAGACGGGCCAGGGCTGTGTCGGTTAAGGGGGGGGGGGGGGAGGATGTGGCGGTACATTGTTGGAGTTGGTGCTGATTCGTGAAAATAAAACTATTTCGGAGAGCTTATCATCGAGCTTTACACTGATGTTTTAAAACATTATTTTGCATACACTGTATGTCATAAGGAAACCTGAAAAACGGACGAAGATAGACGAATACACAAACACACAGAAAACAAGCTGAAATCAGATTATGTCAAACGTTAATTGTAAATACAGCACAGAGAATTCATTGGATTCCTCTGTTTGTCGCTGTGTTGTACAATGTTGTTGTTCGTCCGTATTGACAATTCTAGTTGCAAATGTCTCGTCGGTGTCGGACCACTGTGTTCGCCTGGGCTGTGATATTGTTCTGATTCCTGCCACGAAATTTTTGACGTGACAACGTATAATAAATCGATGAACGCCGGATGCACGCACGAAAAAGTGTCCCGTTACGCACATTGTCCCGTTATGATGTGTCCCGTTACGCTCATTGTACGCTTGCGCCGCATCTATCTCTCTTCCACTCGATTGGAACAACCATAGATTTGACTTTTTCGAGGCACATTAAACTTGAAACACTCCCATTCGTTTCCTACTTTTCCTATCATCGTCCTATCCTTAACAGAATAACACAGATTGGAACAAGTTAAATAGCAAACAAGTATAAAAGTTATAGATAGTTAAAATAATCTCTTCGTTAAAGTAATAAACATATTTAAATTAATGAGTGCAAATAAAAGTAAATTTATCAATTAAATTGTAAATTTCATTTCACTCCTTCTTTGTATCCATACAAAATAGTGATAATTCAATAAAAATTATTCAATTTCATTCATAGAAGTATGCAATCACATCATCAACGTTTTGTTATGACGTTGTCACGTTAAACTATCGTCCGTAAACCGACTTTACAGACAACCAATTTTTTGAGCATTCTATGTATTTAACATTACAAGAATCGTTCAAAGATCGATGGTGTGTGGGATTCTAATCCTTCAAACCAGTGTTTGAAATCAAGTGCACTGACCATTAAACTACAGGTGTCGTCGTCGGAAAAATTCGCGAGTAAGTTCAAAGACAAACTGGAGTTTAAATTGGGGTTTTGTTTCATTTACTTTTGAAATTGACTTTGCAGATTTTCACAGACACTCCTTGGTGCAACCTGAGAAATTTGCAAACCTGTAAATGAAACCAATTCGAATCCCATTCTAACGGTTTACAGTTCATAATGGCTACTTACCGGTGCAATGGGTAGTAATATTCGTGAAATTTTTCTAAAAAAATGTCTTGAATTATTTAGCTATAGTGAGGGAGAGCGGGAGTCACGCAAATATATTGCAGACTGCAAGACTTAATAGTGACATAATATTTGTAACGTATCCGCGGGTACTTAAGAACTGGTAGTTTGTCGCGCACATAAGTGCAGGTCGCGGGAAAAGCCAACCGACACACACGCAGTTTATGTCGTCCACGTCGCCCGACAGAGGAGTTCGTGTTGATGATCAGCTTCGCAAACAATTATTGTTCAAAGAGACTCAAATTACAAAGGAAAATAACACTGCGTAACAATTTTCGCGAACTTAAGTCGATATTACTTAAACAAAGATGATGGTATTCTGGTCATTCGTTCTAACGGCGTGAAATTGCAACAAAATTTAATTTTGACACTTGAAAAAATATTTTATGTGACATAATTTTTGGGAGCAGCTTAATCCACTGAAGAATAAAACATTTGTTGGCATCATTTTCTTGAGTAGGTATACTATTTTGGCCGCGCGTAAAAAAATATGCTGCTGAGGCAAACCAAAACTTTCTCTCTTCCCATATTTTCTAGCTCAGAATAATGAAATATTCGAAAATGATTTTTGTATGAGCAATGTATTATTCCATCGCAAATGCAGACAAAGAGTTCCCGGTGTACCCTCCGCTACAATTTCTATACCTTTTTTTCAATTTGTAACAAGCTCCACGAACATGGGAACTGAATTTAAATTAAGACCTCAGCGTTCCTCGTATAATGAAAATTATTTCAGGATTTTTAAAATAGATATAAATTATTGGCTCGGGAGGGCGGATAGAGAGAGAGAGAGGGGGGGGGGGGATTTTCGCCGCGGCGTTCTTCTACAGTGTCCAGCCATTATCGCATCGTCGACGGAGGCAATATTCGCTGTGGAGAAAATGAGAGCGCAGTAATCGAACATGTTTCAAGCGGCAGCAATCTCTCACTCTGGCTCCTCCCCCTTCGCCGGCAAAGCGCCAATTAAAAGCCACACAGCGCCCGCCACGCTTCGCTGCGACCAATAAACTCGTTCTTCACGCCGGGCGATTATCGCGGAGGCCTTTTATCGCCGACGCGGTTATTTGCGTACACAAAAGGCGATTGTTGCCGGCTATTGTTGTTGATTGCGCGCTGAATGTTTGCGAGCATAAATTAAAGTGTTCTGCTATCAAGTTATTTCCGCGCGATAATAGCTTCAACCCTGCCCTCCCCCTCCCCCAACCCGCAGACATCACGCCTCCAAATTAAATATCACAGCCTCCGTGGCCCTCGCTGATCCAGCCGATGTGTTTGGCTGTCAACGCCGTGGCGTTGCCAGTTGTTTCAAGTTAAGGGTAGACAGCTGAAACGTCGGGGCTTAAAGCGGGTATCATACGACCTTATTCAAGACAAATGAGAAATGTATTTACGTAGCTTAAACATTGGTATTCTATAACATGTTTTTTTTTACTGTAATGTCTAAAAGTCACTTCGATAATAACCTATTTCGACCATCTCAAGAATCACCAAATTTAATTTAGCGAGCAGGAAAAGGAACGGTCACACACGTGCTTACGTGAAATACTTCTTAAATGATGTTCAAAACTGGACAAATCAGCAAACTGTTGAGTAGTTTCATAATAATGGGCAGATTGTGGAAGTTCTCGGTTCTACGCGCCGCTGTGGGAGGGCGTCTTAGAACTAGGAAGGGAGTCTCAACGGGGAGTTCACTTAAAACTTTCACCGAAGAGAGACTGCCCACGTGCGTACCCCACCCCCTCCTTCTCCCTTTTCTATTCGCGCCCTCTGCCCGCGCGGACAGAATGAACGGTGGTAATGGAGAATCAAATATTAAAGCCACCGTGCAAAATGGGGTAACGGTACACACAGAGGTTGTAACAACCAGCCCGCTGTGTTGATTACTCTCAGGTGGGATGTTCTAATTTAGATTCTCGCCCTCATATAATACATATTTTTTTTACCCCCCAACCAACTCGGCTAGCTTCGCCCGCGGACGCATTCATTTTTACGGCACAATTTCCCGGACAGCTGCTGTATTTTTAACGACGGGGGGCCCCTCGGCCGCGCGGCCAGTTATTCCGGGAGTTATTCTCTGACCTTCCCCGCTCGCGGAGCACGGGTTCGCGCGGACTAACTAACTCCCGGAGCACACACGTGCAGCGCCCGGGCACTCTGGAGTTGTGTTACTTCTGAACCTCGAGGGAGTTGAGTTACTGCTATCGCAGAATCTTCAATTTTGTTTCTCTGGTAATTTCTATTTTGTAATTCGTCTTTTTATTCCTTCACTAACTACTGCCCGGCATGCGATGCTATGACTCATTAATTTTTTTTGTAGTTTGTTTGAATTTTATACACATAATAAAAAGCATCTATCAATATATACATATACATATATGTACCTTCATAAATCTCACTATATTTGTCATTACAAATAAATATTTCTTTACCTATCTAACTCTCTATATTTCTCTATCTCTCTCTATGTCTATATATTCCTATCTATATCTTTACATAACAGAAGGCGAATACACAACCATTCATTTATATACATATTAACCTATCTTCTTACCTGTCACAGGTGTGATATAGGTATATGAAAACACGCACGTATTCGAATGTATCGTGTCAGCATTTCAAAGCAATCGATGAAGGACTTTTTGAGATTCAAGATTTTAAACGAATGAACATTTACATTTTTATTTTTATAGATATTCGAAGTGTATTTCCATAAGAGCTGCACATCTCGAATACGGCTGCTTCCCCATTCGAGGGCAACTTAGACAAGTGAATTTTTGTTAACCTAATGAAATAATTTTGCCACATTTAGAGTACGTCACACGGGTTATCTCGCCCTGCCAACAACTGTTTAGAAACATTATCTAAAAATAAAATAAAAATAAGAAGTACGAGTTTACTGTTTGAGGTCTATCTTGCGAAAAAATGAATTCGTGAACTTTCTGGGCATCTGATAGTAATGAGCGTGGTTAATAGTACACGAACTGAAATGTAGGTTTTTCAATTGCTTGACTTGAGGCTCACGCCGTTAATAGATATTGAGTTTGATGACGATGATGTTTTACTGGTACATGAATTATTTTAATGATAACGTTAGTATAGTGCATTAATCTAAGTGTAGAGTACGTAGCCGTGCCCTCGAGTAAAGTTAAAACGCTACTTTAAGCGAGAAGTCAAAAGTATAGGGGAGAGTAAATGTAAACATCCCCAAAATTCCCCCCCCCCCCAAATCCTTTTCCCTTTTTTACCCAACAGATAACATGAGCTTACGCACTGGGTAAAGATAGCGCTCTGAAAACACAAGTATTCAACGCCTGTCATTGTCGGTTACACTCGGCAATGGGAGGTACACGCCGTAGTAAAATAAACTTGCCACTATCCTGTGATCAGTTAAACCATTCCTCAAAATCATTTTGTATTTTAAGGCGCATATCATCCAGTGATTTTGCTGTACGCATATAAAAATACTGTGGGGAATAATATGATAATATGTTTCCCCCAACACTTTTAATGTTACAAGAAAATTAAATTTTCATTTAATTGCCTATATTAATTAAATTGCCTATATTAATTAATTAACTTATTTTTCATTACACTCTAAATCCTATAATATTTACATATCCATATTTTTTGTAATATTAAATAAAGGAATTTTTTTCGTGACCTTGGTGTGATTTTTATTCTTTCGATGGGAAGTTTTGTTTTGTAATGCTTACTTTTTTTCCCCCAAACCGACAACTTCAATCGCCGATGCTTCTGCGTGATACTTCAGCAATACGCTCGAACTAGACTTCAGGTCGTATAAATCACGTTGTTTTATGTGATGTGAACGAAGATTAAACGGTGGGGAATTTCTCTTTCTAATGGCTGTTTAGTGAGAGCGCCCTTTTATTCCGTTATAAATCTTCACCGTAATTTTCAGCCTGTAGTAATAATTTTTACCTACTTCCCAACAGTACTTTTATGGCTCTCTTCACTGAAGGGGAAAAAAACGTTTTGTAGCAACGCTACAAAACTTTTTGCGGAAATCTCCCCTGCATAAATAACCAGATATTACGTGAATATTCATTTTGACGTTAGTCTAACCTTCACAGACCTTCACATTTACTTCTTAAATGTGTAATATTTCAGCCTGTCGTTCTTAAAAGTGGATTACAAATCATTCAGATATTCCTTCGCTGAAGGGGCATCTTGTGTCCAGATCGTGCATGGCAAGTCTAAACAACTGTAGTTCGGACAGTAATGAAAATTCAATTATTAGTTTTTGTAATCCAATTTCTAGGTGTCTACTGCTATGATAAAAATTTCAAGAAGATAACTAATTCTGTAGTGACCCGACATCACTTAATTTCAGGGGCGAAATCTTTTTGTTTGGATCACTACGGAGTTAATATTCATCGTCCAATGCCTCTTCACATGTGTCGATGGCATATACAGACATGATGTTATTGTTGCAATTAATTTGTCCTACTTGACTTGTGTTACGTTCATTGAATGGGGAAGATTTATTCAAGATGTAGTTTTTAGACATGCGCCATTGCAATGGCGTAAGTCCAGAACTACTTTTTTAATTGACTTGTGTTGAGTATTTTCGGAATAAGTTGAACATTATTTACTTTTTGAATCCAAAGAAGCATTTCACTTAAAACAATACAAGTGTCAACACATTTTATTTGCGGCTACATGCGGTTTTATGGCTAGATTATAAATACAATCAAAACAAAGACGCATTATGGTGTCTTTAAGATATATCATGCAAATGAAAGAAATATTTCAATCTCTTGCTCACTTGTTGAAGAAAGGGACACTTATTGTTAATGATGCTTTCTCAAATGTTAAATATTGGTCCTCAGGTCCTAACAAAACATGTTTTATTTTTATGAAAAATACAACTTTTAATTTAGGCTTATATGGATTTACTTTTAAAAGCATTTATATATCAGTAATTTTGATAAAACATTATTTTTGTTTCGTGAATCTTAAGTCTAAATTTTTAGCTACTCTTGTTATATTTAAAAACCTTTTCTTAATCATGGTACTATCCGTGAAGATATTATTGTCTTTATGTGATAGAACCAGGTTTGTTTACATTGTAATTTCTGAGTTTTTTATTTATAATATTTAAGCTTTTCCAAAGTCTAAGTGGTTTCATTTTTAAATGTAGTTTTTTTTTATTCGTTTGTGGCTTCCTAGTGCTTGTTGAATGCATGTCTCATATATACAACAGAGGACGATTATTCAAATTCCTAGAATGGATGAACTTCGCCATTACTGATATACTTCAAATGCAAATTACTTGTTGCATTTTTCAGTTGGTATACACTTTTCTGGATGTGCAGCATAAAATTATTTATCGTATTTAAATATATATTTAATTTTTCTTAGGTAGGGGCAACGATGTTTATTTTGTTACCGGTTATGACTAGCAAAAGACAAATGTTTTAATGGGCCAAAATAAACGAAAAAAAGATATATTTAGACAAAAATAATAAGAGGATTTACCAATAACTTTGTTAAACGTATAACCTATTAGATTTCAACTATAAATACAGTGCACTTCGAATCGAAATGGACTTGTATAACTGATTTACATATACATGTAATTTACAAACAATACCTTAAAAGCTGTTAGGCGATTTTTTTTACCTTTGTTATTAATATAAATATCCGCACCGCATATGTCTGTAAATAACTAAGTCTTAATATGTTTTTTTTTAACAAATAAGGAGGTGTACATATTGTAACTCCCGATGTGTTTTAAACGTGTAGTACATGTTGTCGACCACGCGACTCACGGATGCGCCCGTCGCGCCAGGGATAAGCCTAACAAGGCCGCTTGTCGCTTGTCCCTGCCAGAAGGCAGGATGTAACCGAGTTACAATTTCCTTGCGCGCGCTCCTTGCGTTCCTCTTCGCCCGGGCCGCTTCCTTCCTCCACTCGTGTCTTCTCCTTATCTCCTCGCGCCGTGTTTTTTACATTTTACAACCGAGAGGGACGTCCTTCCTCAGAGTCGCCTTATTAATTTTTTTTTGTCCTCCGCAAACTTCCTCCCCCCCCCCCCTTCCTCTCTGACGAGGCCAATCCCTCTCTCGCGACGGCGCGTGGCGAGATGCCTCTTTCTTTCCCCGCGGCTCGTTATGTTTTACGAGCCGGAACGCGGCCATATTGTCCCCACCTCGTGGCTGGGACGGCGCGCTCATTATGTTCGTCATAACCATGACGACGCCATCTTCGGGAGCACCGCAGGGTCGACGTGCCGTTGCGGTATTTCCCTCTCCTCACCCCTCGCCAACTCTCCATCAGCCCCAACTGAACCATCCTCCGTCCCGGCGCAACCGGGGTGTGGCGTGAGGAATAAACATGAGTTAGTACCGCCAGTTTATTAAAACCACACCTCATGTTTCCCACTCGTGAACCCCAGCAAACCCTTCAAATAAACAAAAAAAAAAAAAAAAGAGCGCATGTACCATAAGCCATGGTAGTCACAGAGAAATGAGCTTGAACAGCCTCCGCCAAAAAAAAAAAAAAATGGGTGCGTGTGCTTATGTACGCGCGTGAGAAGTTGTACTTCTTTGGCATCATTAAAAAATAGTTTTTAAATGCATGCAAATAATTAATTACAATAAAATAATAAAAGGGCTGGAAAAAGATAGTCAACAAAGTCAATAAAGTTCAGTTCAAATTTGAAAAACTAAATAAATAATATTTAGAGAATAATATACATATATTACATAATTTGTACTAAATATTATAAGATTCTTAATTTTAAATATTTATTATTGATTATTTAATATTTTAAAATAAAATAATTAAATGTATTAATAAATTCAAAAATTTAAAATATGTTTTGTAATTTACTTGTATTTCAGCATTCTTTGAAGAACTGTCGCTATTGGTTCATGCATGTGTGAAAAATTGTGAAATAATTTTGTCTAAGCCAGTGATAATTCGTCACCTTTTACTTACCTGAAAGTAGCTAAGTCGTCACAAAGGTATATTATCAAATCCCTAGCGCCAGAAGAATCTGCAGCATACTGAAGAACAGCTGGCCAAAAAAAATAGTATCCCAGTGTATCGTCAATCTTGATCATCGTTGTTTGAAATGGCGCCGAAATACGTGTTACGCACGTTTATATTTTAACTCTCAAATGTCGCACTGAGTAGAATATTTTTTTTGTATACAACGTAGCTGTCCAAGCCCCCTTTCTTGTTCACACTTCTCTTTTTAATTCCCTCTTCTTTCCTTGGTTAGCAAAATGCGGTAACGTCTCTCCAGCCGATCTGACTTGGTAATTGCAAGAAGCACTCAACATGCGTAATGAAAGAACCCGTAGTGTGGCGCGAAGGGTCGGTGAGGGGGAAGGGGCAGACTTAGAAGGGAAACCTTAAGTAAAAAATATTTGCGAGATAGGAATTTGCATGGAGCGTGGGCATGGAGTCTAAAGGAGAAGTATGAAGTGTAATATGAGGGGTGGATCTGTCTCGCAAACTGCCTAGCAGCGGGATACATTTACGGTTTGTTGAACACATTAAGAACATATTTTCATTCAAAAACCAAACAAACTTAGGAGAATTAAGTCAAAATCCTTCAAAATCACCATATACATTATTTAACAGACCTTCGACATAACCAATTTGAGTCTAAAATGTATTTAAAAAACATTCGCTGAACACACACAAAGCCCAGAACTTGATCCGTAGAGGCGAAACTTCATCAAGCTGCACCAGCGAACATCCGCCCTTAGCGTCGTGACAGTCTCACAGCCAATCCCGTCCGTGGACGGAGTCCCTAGCAAGGCGTATACAAACACCTGCACACTCTCGACACACTGCAAGAATAAGAGGTAAACTTTCTTTTGAATTTCACTTATGATGATAAATAAAAACGCAAGGCAAAGCAAGTCGGGTTTTTAGTTCCGTTAGGATGTATGTGCGTACCGCACCTGTTGCTAATACGTAATTACTGGCTGGCCGCTCGCGGTCCAATATGTTGCGTTGCCTCGGTGCGTGAGGGTGAAAAAGAAGGGGGGGTAACGAGCGAAAGGGGCGTGTTTTTATTGGCATGGGAGCGCGAAGAAGGGTCGGCCGCAGACAGCCAGACGCGGGTGTTCGGAAGGAATGATTGGGGAGGGGGGGAGGAAGGTGGAGGGAGGTAAAAAAAAAAAAACCAGCAAGCCGCGGCTGCACCCGGGGTGATGTAATTAAATTCCCCCGGGGCTGGCAGCTATCAGCCCGGGGGGTGGGGGAACACCCGGGCAGGAATGCGCGCGCGAGCGTGAAAATGGCTATTAGTCGGTGCGCCAGTGGTATCCAGTCCAATAAGCGCGGGACACGGCCGCCCTTGCCGCTAAGGAGACAATTAATCAAGGGCGCGCGCTGGTTAAGGGTGGAAACTGATACCTGCCCTAGGTCGGGCAAGGTGCGAGGGAGCGTAATTACTACACACCCCCCCCCCCCCCCCTTCATTCAGGGTTTCTGATATTCGACGGCAATGATTCCAATCGTTATTTAGTAATTAAAATGTTTTGGAGATTTTTCGTGGAAGTTTGATTCCGCGATGGTTTAACTTTACGTTCTGCAATGTGCCGGTGCAAGAATAAACATCGATATCCTGGGGGGAAAAAAAGAGTCATCAGCCGTGAAAGAGCCCTGCCTAACCAGTTGCCAAATTCAGGCATTATGTCCAAATGCTCGCTTACGTACACTAAGCGGCAAGGACTCGATGAACTCAAGGATTCATTCATTGACCTTCACATTATGTATCAACGTTTGTATATTCGAGCAGATATCGTTCGTTGATTTGTGTTTCACTTTGTGGTGAGCTGAATGCCAGAGAACGGATCAGAGCTATTAGTGCGTGCTGAACAAAGGGTGCTTACCACACTGTCAGCTATGTACATGTGATGCACATATATTTTCGTTTGGAATTCAAAAGGGTATAACTGTGCATTTTTTAAACAAATTAAATAGATGTACGTTTCAAACTTTTGCAGTGCACACAGCTTAGTGAATAAATTGCGTACTGCGTACTGAGGTGTCTTGAAAGTTATATTGAAAAATAAGCATATATATGTTCTTTCTTCCCCTTCTATCATTTTTCTTTATTTTCCTGTTTTTCCGGTTTCGTACCTTATCTTAAATATGCATTTTAAAATTTTTCTGTTACACAATCTAATATGACTGCAGGTAATAATAATATTAAAATTCTATACTAAAATCTATGAATTACTTTTATTGTTTTATCACTTTTGCGACCGAATTTCACGTATTACGAAAATATTTTGTTTCACCTCTTCCGTGGAGTCACTGTAACTATGTGTGAGAGCATTGCAATGCGATTTAGATTTATTAATAAATAATGTATTGTTAATGATAGTTTTTACCATTCAGTTATTCTTTTCTTCTCCGTAATTAGACAGATTTGTTCCTCAACAACTTAATATAAAGTTATGATAAACTACACTAACAATAAATATAGTTTTTTAAATACTAAATCGATATTTGAGTATGAGGATCGAAGACCAACGTTATCGATAGTGAAATCCGTTGTGGGATCGGAAACATAACTGAATCCTTCAATCACTTATTCAAACACACGTGTTGTTTGTTAGGGTTTTTTTGTGCGTGTGCAAACAAGAGGCGGTGGATGATCTCCCGTCGACGAGATCGATCCTGCAGGTTGTTTGCTAAGCACGTCCCCCCTCCCCCTCCCTCCTCGTGGGCCTCCAGCGAGGCCTGGAGCGCTGCTCGAGGCACGGCGCCCTGCCGTCCCACGGCGATAACGAAGACGGTAACTGAGTGTTTGCCTAACAACCTCGTCAACACTTCCCTGCCGCGCTGGGCTGGCGCCACCGGCGGCTGTGGCGGGGCTTCTTGTCGCGTGTCTGCGCTACCAGTCGCTACTTGTCGCTACCCGCCTGGCTGGGTCGCTACCTGTCGCTACCCGCCTGGCTGTGTCGCTACCCGCCTGGCTGTGTCGCTACCCGACGCTACCCGCCTGGCTGGATTTTCTAATCGGCATGCAGAGTTCTAGCGCGCCAGTTACTAACTGCTCAACAGCTTCTGAAGAAGTCTGATTACGAATAACATTTAAAAGCCATCACACTTGACTGCACAAGTTTCGTTTCATTGTTATTTCTATAACGTGCGTTTTTTGAACAGTGGAAAAGGTTGAAACGGATTTTTTCACGGACTTTTTTGGTGTGAAAAATTCTACGCACGGTATTGTAAATGGTATAGGGAAGTGCAAGAATCCTTTATCTTTAATATTCCAGCATAAAAGTATAGGGTCACAGTCTAAAGTCTCATAGAGGTGCGTTACAGATGCCAGTTCTGTGCCTGACGCGTAGAGGCGAAGAGGCGTGTGATGCGCGTGCCAGTGTCGCCCTTAGCGCCCTACTCGCAGTCCTCCACGGGCTGCACGAGGCGTCGCTCCTCCACGGGGGCGGAGTGATGAACAGTGTAACTGCTCCTCTGGGAGCTTGGGGGTTCGAGTCTCGCCCGGGCCCCGAGTGTACGAGGGGGGAAGGGGCCGAAAAATAACCGTAATCGTAATGTTGCGCGAGATGTACTTGGTAGCACCAGTTTTCGCCGCTAGGGACATGTTGAACGATCACTTATGAGTCAGTCTGCCAAGTGGCGTCACCTAAAAACGACGAGTGTGGTTTTTCTAGCAGTTCTGTGTGTGTCTTTAGTGCACTCGTGAAACAAAAAAAAAATTACTGATTCTCAAGAACGTGCGACTTCGATGTGTTGTTTTTCGCTCGGAAAGATGGCAGCGGAAACTTCACAGCCGCGCGTTGTTCTTGAGAATCAGCCTTTTCTTTTTTTCGTTTCACGAGTGCACTAAAGACACGCACAGAACTGCCAGAGAAACCACACTCGTCGTTTTCGTATGACGCCACTTGACAGACTGACTCAGGAGAGGTCTTACAACCGCTCTCTAGCGGCGAAAACTGGTGCTAACAAGAACATCGCGCGCAGCATTACGATTTCTGTTGTATTTTGGGGTTCTCCCCTTGTACTCATGGTTACTTTGTGATTCGGCCCCGAGGCGTGAGTCGGTGTGACATGGCCCAGCCAGGAACCAGACAACCACGCCAGTCCTAGACCACTGCGCACAAGCACGTAACCACTGATGCATTATTAAAAGCGTTAAAAGGTTAATATAGATCTCCATTATTAAAAGTCGGAAATATATCTGGCTCGAAACGGGTTTTTATATGCAAGCGGGACATTAAAATGGTAACGTGTGTACAGTTTGTATGCAAGTCGCAGCAACGTAAGTAATATTTACGACATCATGCGGAGGCATAATAATGTGTTTTTTTTAATATTAATTCAAACAGATTACGTTAGCGTCCTGACAGTAAATAGCTATTACGAGGAACAAGGAAAACGTGCCTGTGTTTTCAATGTGTGGCACGCATCATTCCGAGGAAATAAAAACGAGGAAAATATAGATGGCTAAATTACTGTGATAGTATTACAACGTGCATGGTGCATTAAAACCAAACATTTGTTGTGAGTTAGAGTGATTTTAATTCATGCTGGAAGAATTTACCCTGTTCATAAAAGTTATTAACATCGTTTGATTACAATATCATATATATTACAAAAGGAGTGACTCGGGGCAGAAATCTCTGTATATTATCATACAAAACCATAACAATCAGCAAAGAAATAGATTCACGTTGTTGTGTGTGAAAGTTTTGTCACATTTACGGCGTACTAGTTTATATCACGCTTTTATTAGCTTGGCCTGCATGTTTTAATTAATGGACTACGTAATAAAATATTTCCGTTCAATTTTTACCCACGTTTTGACGTCCGAATGTGTTGCAATTTTGCATACATATAAATAACGTTTGACAATACTATATTTTGATGACTTAAGACTTTTAGAGTTAAGGGGAAGTTGAGATGGTCAGGGGGTCAAAATAACCTCGTTTCGGTTATGGGTAATAACCATGCTTTATGTTTGTTATCCATGAGGTCGGGGCATAGAGGGAATTTGTCCCGGGGTTGTCTGTGCCCCTAGGCGGGGAGGGGTTTACAGACCAAAATTTTAAATATCAATACTTTTTCGCTTTGGAATGTTTCCGATCCAAAAGGTCCGATAATGGTGTAAAATTGCCCGGGCAAGGGGAGGGAGGCGTAATGCACCTAAATTTGGAAAATTTTAAAAATATTTCTTTTCGATTTAGAGTGTTTCCGAGGTCGGGTTATGGTGTAAAATGTGCCCGGGGTTTGTTAATGGCAATATGGGTACTATATCTGAATTTATCTGGCCACTCTTCCGGCGTGATTAAGTGTATGATACGGACATTCCATCAGTCCGTGTTGATTTCGGCACATGATTGAACCAGTAGCCATTCATTTTCCAGCGAAATACAGCATTGGCACTGCTGAAAGGCAAATGTTGCCATAAATACTGAGTTGGGCACCTACCGTTCATAAAATGCAAGGCTGCACTGTAGGTTATGCAGTTTTTTATATTTTGGGATCACGTCTCTTTGCTGCCGGACAGGCTTATGTAGCTCTTAGTCGCGTAAAGTCACTGGATGGTCTCCCAGTAGAAGAACTTGATTGCCTTGAGATAATAAGAAAAGTTCTATGTAATGTTGACACATTAGCTGAAATGACTAGATTACGTGAACATTAATGATTAATTTTAAGTTCATTGTAACAAATAAATACATTAATCACTCATATTTAGTATTTTTAATTTGTTTCAATGACTCATATTCCATATTTTTATTTTTAGACTAAAATAATAAAATAAAATTATAGTTCAAAAAAATTTAATCCCCGCTTTTATCGTTGATAAACTAAAAATTAAAAATTAATTTTCTGTTCAAGTTTTTTGTCGTACAGCCAAATAATGCACCACAACTCTCTATAACTAAAAGCGTGGAGTGCTCCCTTCTTTCATTTTCGTATTGAATATATCCTAAAATGAGTGATCGAAAATCTATTACAAATAATTTGGTTTTAACTGATACAAAATTTAAGACAAATGATGTCAAGCACCCCACGTTTTTAGTTATACAGAGTTGTGGTGAATTATTTGGTTGTTGGACAAAAAACTTAAATTGAAATATCAGTTTATAATTTTCAGTTCATTCAACGATAAAAGCGTGTTTTTTAGTTTTTAAAATATAAGTTCATTTTATTGTTAAAATTATATTTAAATGCATTTTTTAAAACCGTCTGTTTAACGTACTCGTCCAAATCAAGCTATCCTTCATAATCTACACTGGAAAAAAATTGGGTACATTTGCACATTTGGGGTGGGTGGTTTTTTTTTTTTACATTTTTTGTGTAATTTAGACAATCACATACAATTTGTGTACTTTACACACACTTTGTGCAAATTTACCTATAAATTGTGTAATTTTGCACCCAATATAGGTTTATATTCTAAAAACTCAAAATTGTTGCAAAAATGCACAGTTTCCAAATAAATTAATGATTCGTTTCATAAAAAGTGAATACAATAAGTAATATCAAATTCGTAAGTCGAATACAAGTTTCAGATCTCCAGCCGTGTGTTCTGAACACTGGTACATGTCGCCGCCTGGTGTCGGGTCTCGAACAGACGTCCTCCCGATGACAGAAGAGAGGAGCAGGGACAGTCACTGCCGTCATTCCTGGCGGGCGATCAAGCCCCGCGCCGCGCGATCATCAACCACCCAACCCCTTGTTTTCGGTCCCATTCGCCGGCCGATAATGCGCTATTGGACGTGAAATTACCGCCACGAGACGAGATAACACCGCTGAATTATCATTTCATTTCCGAGTTTTATCACCTTCGTCCGCTCCGGAACAACGCAACAACGCACTGGCAACGAGAGAGAAGGCCATTTATCCGACATTACGTCGCCCTCGATCCTTAAATGGCCGGTCCGTTGCAGCGCGCGTCGCGCTACAAACAAAACTGGATAATCACTCTTTGCGTTGGGCGTTTCCATCGCACGCGCTCCACCCGCGTGCCGTTACATTCCCGCCGCGTTTGGTGAAACAAATGTTTAGACAACTGTGCCGGGATGTAACAGGACACAGCACCATCAGGCACTCGCCTGGATGTAACAGTAGATAACACTACCAGGCACTCGCCGGGATGTAACAGGAGACAGCACAAACAGGCACTCGCCGGGATGTAACAGGAGACAGCACAAACAGGCACTCGCCTGGATGTAACAGTAGATAACACTACCAGGCACTCGCCGGGATGTAACAGGAGCCATTACCACCAGGCTCTCGCCGGGATGTAACAGTAGATAGCACCACCAGGCACTCGCCGGGGTGTAACAGGAGACAGCATAAACAGGCACTCGCCGGGATGTAACAGGAGACAGCACAAACAGGCACTCGCCGGGATGTAACAGGGGCCATCACCACCAGGTCTCACCAGGATGTAATAGGAGATAGCACCACCAGGCACTCGCCGGGATGTAACAGGAGACAGCACAAACAGGCACTCGCCGGGATGTAACAGGAGACAGCACAAACATGCACTCGCCGGGATGTAACAGGAGACTGCACAAACATGCACTCGCCGGGATGTAACAGGTCACAGCACCACCAGATCTCTCCGGGATGTAACAGGAGCTATCACCACCAGGCTCTCACCGGGATGTAACAGGAGACAGCACCACCAGGCACTCGCCGGGATGTAACAGGAGATAGCACCACCAGGCACTCCCCGGGATGTAACAGGAGATAGCACTACCAGGCACTCGCCGGGATGTAACAGGTCACAGCATTACCAGGTACTCGCCGCGTGAAGGGACATGAGGGAAGCGGTCCAAACACGGTGTTGCAACCGCGCTTAAGGTTCGGTCTTACACGCTATGTAATTTATTCATTTTCTCGTCATTGGTATTTTTAAGGGCTAATTCTGAATTTTTAACACGATACCTCTCTTGTATTTTTGTGACAAAACAACAAATACAAATGAGGTATCGTGGTGAGATTACTGAATTAGCCCTTAAATAATATAAATAGCGAGAAAATTAAAAAAAAATCAACATGTCGTGTGATATGGGACCCTGACCGGCGCGCTATCACAATGACTCTTTGGCGAGCTGTGCTCTGATTGGCTGACGAGTTGTGCTAGAAGTCTCGTCACGGTAAGGACTTCAGTAGGTAGTCATTTTTATAAATCTACATAAAAATAAATGCACAATGAGTGTATAATAACTTTAAAATTGTTACATTTTTTATTTCAGTCTAGAGATATTATAATTAGCCGCAGTTTTATCGTCTAAAGAATTAATTATTGATCTTTTTTCACCTTTTGAATTCATCGTTTTTGGAAAATTTATTTCAGGTTCTAATGTGATTTGATATATTCCTTATTTAAATTACAAACATTATGATATAGAACTTTTTTATTTAAATTTACTTGCTTAAAAGTAATGTATTTAGACACAATTTCCATTTGCGTGAAAACAATTGGGAAAACCATGATATATTAAATCAAAGTTCTCTTTGCTTTTTTTTATTAGGAAATAATCTTTAAGCTGGATCTTGCACTGTTCGCTAATGTTAGTGAAGCAGGTTTTTTAATTTATTTTCATCATCAATTAGAAATTTCTCTACGTCATAATTTTTTAACAACCAAATTATTTTTTTCCTGGGGTGATTTGTTTCCCCCTCCACCGGAGCTTAGCGAGAGCTGTCCCGGACGAAGGCATGCCGGGAACTTAGTATTTCCGTCTCATTAACTCCACTTCGCGTGGCTTGCGGTGCTGCGTAACGAACAGGATGATAATTAAGCAATTCGAAGTGGAAATGTGTGCGACCGAGATGATTATGTAAACGGCTCTTTCCGTGGGTGAGTGCAGCTTCCCAAAACATCTGTCAGGGGTAGTCATTAAAAGTTTTGTCAGACTGGCGCTAATCTGGTTTAGCGTGAGGAGAAGGCGAGAGGTACAAGCGAGGTCCACGCGGTTTACGTACATTTCCAAATGTCAGAATGAATTAAAGGAACATCCTGCCTTGTCGGATAAATACTCCTGAGGAAAATAACTTAGTCGTGACCTGGATAGGTTATATTTGTGTAAAGACGACTGAATGAACAAGGTGACAAGGTAACCATTGCGTAAGTATATATGAACGTTCTTACAGGTATAATGCATAGCATCGCCTCAATATTGATTGTATTCTTTTAGTTATTACGAGGTATCCTATAAGGGATTCAGTCCTAGCAGAGAAGAACTCGTAAGCTAGTGAAACCAGGATATAACTGCGTGCTTCCTCCAAGGTGCTTCTGCAGTGGTCGATAGAGTGTATATACTTCAGCAACTACAGCGTCTGCAGTTGCTAAGTGTAGTCTTGCGCTCTAGTTCACTCGCGGTGCAGCTAATAGTGTACACTTTTCACGCCTCTCATGTTACCTTACCTACATATCAATGCGAAACTAACGAAATAATATGAAACGAACCAAATGGAAATAAAATACAACCACATTAACCAAAAAGAATCGAAACCTTATTTGTCAAACAAAATGAACTTATACAATAGAAATTAAATGAAATTTACACAAATTTAATGAAATAAATGAATTGTAGTAAAATTACGTGAAACAGAATCAAAATGAACCAATTCTTATGATATAAAACTATTTTAATTGAATCGAACTTCAATAAATTGAATGTTTGAATTGTACCAATATAATTCAACGAAAAGAAACTAAATATATTGAATTGTTACCTTACCTAATCAAACAAGTTAAAGTGCGAAGCTAACGTCCCAGCTTGTAAGAACTTGTACAAGGTTTGTACGAGAGAGGCAAAGTGTTAAGGGCGTACGTTTCTGCCCTTATGATTCAAAGATGTGGGCGTTCTACAATTAAGTTTCCACAGAATGATCAGTGATCTGTAGGAATTTTGTTTGCACGCATATGAGGCGTTTGCCTCGCTAACAATATCGTTGTTTTATTACCACGAAGTAAATTAAGATGCAAACAAAAGCTGTTGTTTCAAGCTTATTTAGAATTTTAGGAGCCTAATATATTTGACCAAAAATCTTTTTTCATGTTTAATTTAATTCGGAGATATACTTATTTATCTTAAAATACATATTTATCCTTTATAAAATGGTAGAAGTTTAATTTTGCAAAGTGGTAAATAATTTATAATTAATTATCTTAAAACTATATTTACCCTTTTTTCGCCCTTTTATGAATGGAATTCTGTAATTGTATAAGGTCTAGTTTTTAAGTTGACCAAAAAACTTTCCAATAAAAACGTTTCATCAAATCCGGCGATTAGTTTTCGAGTGAAGCTGGAACAAAAAAAAAACAGAGATTAATAGACAAAGAGAGAGAATTTTTGTTAAAATATATATTTTTTATTTCTCGATAATGTAAACCGCCATTTCCGATAGTTTTATTTTCATCATTTCATCCAGTTAACGTACTTTTTTCCTTGAAAAGTTTATTACTAATATATATTATCAAGTACAAATTATTTCTGAACCAGGTTATTTAAACAGCGCGCACAATGGCACGTGTCACTGCTGAAACAATCCACATTCGTTTTTTATACTTCGTCATTTTAACTTTAATAAGCATTTCAAATATATTAGGCTCCTAAAATTCTTTAACTCCTTAAGTTACTCGCACACAAGTTTTTTGTCGAAAAAAACCGATTTTTTTTCTCCTCCTGCAAAAATAATATTCTGTTTTCATCCGCACAAGAGCGCCTCGTGAGAATTGCCTTTTTAAAAGCAGGCGCGGGAAATTGCCAACTTCACGAATAAATTTGAAAACTTCAGTAACTCAATTCGTTCTTTTATCCATTGGATTAAAATAAAACTTCAATGTGTTGTGAATCACCTCAAAGTGGAAAGTTCGTCTCCCTTTCGACCGAGGTGACTTTTGGGTGAAGAAATGATTTTTACGCAAAAAAAAATTACCATCGTTTGAAGTGCCGTTATGATTGTTAATTAATGAAAAATTGGGCGTAACTGCACGGGGCTTAATGATGATGGTAATCAGGAACGGGCGCTGGAGTGTGGCAGATTATAATGGTGTGTATGGAGGGGTGGTCGCTCCGGGGGTTGAAGGGGGGAGGGGAGTTTGAGAACAAAAGCGCCCGACTCGCGCGAACTGTCTGCAGAAGGATGGTTGGTGATTGGAGGAAGAGGTGGAAGGCGATAAGGGGAGGCGGTCGCGGAAGAAAGTTGCGAAAAGACGGGCTAACAAGAAAGATGTGCAGCAAAGTGCGAAATTCGCGCGCGCTGCTGCTGCTGCAAATTGACTAAGTTGGTTCGGCTTATTGTTGTTTGCGACTTCATTATAATATTCGCGCGTGCGTGGGGCTGGGGGGGGGGGAGGAGGCAGTTAGGACTCGTGACGTCAGCTGCAGCCAACGGGTCGCCCGCGGTCATTAGCCGCACCTGCAGCCCGGCCGACAGAGGTCGCGGAGAGAGATGAGGTGCTAAAAGATTAAATCATGTCATTCACAGGCAATGTTAGCTCACGCGGGGTCCACTTATTTTATTTTTTTCGGGGGCTCGATGTTTTGTAAGCAGCTGGGTCATTACAAACGGCAGCCGCTACACACAGACCAGGGACATCGGTCACGCTCTGCAAACGACACCCGGATGATCGGACCAAGGTACGAACCCAGGTCCTCCGAGATACCAGTCCAGCGTCCTACCCCCTCCACCTCACTCCATGAATCGTTAAGGGGGGTCTCACACGCCATGAGGCTAAATTTTTTGGATCGTAATTACCTACTGTTTTTTAAGGGCTATTTCTGTAAATTAAACACTATACCTCTCTTCCATTTTTTGTTCTGACACAAATATTGTGAAGAGATAATTACTAAGTGGTTGAAGTTAGAAATATGGGAATTAGTGTTAGGTTTATGTTCATAGATAAAAGTCAGTTGTATCAAGGTTCTTGGTAGCTAATGCATCAAAAATGAGGATCAAATACTTTCTCATCGGGCACACAACTAGTATTTTATAATCTAGTAAGTGAACTAGATTAAAGTCTTCGCTCACTGGCTACGAATGCCAGTTTTAGTCAAGTAGGCAGGCTACTATGCAAATTGTGAAATCAACTCTTGCCGGAAAGCTCTTGCTCTTTTAAATCACAACACTAATTCTCATATTTCTATCTTCAAAAATTAAAAACTTCCATACAAACTTCCATCCCCTATTTAACGCACATCATAAATTGGTTGGTCTAGAAGCATGCAATTTTGCTTAGGAGGAAGTTTAAATGTTGTGTTGTAACTATAAAGTCAATAATAGTGCAGTTTGTGTTGCAGTTCAAACCGAGACCCCTGCATTTCCTCTAGCCCGTGTGAGGTAATAAGTTTCTGTATACATTCACAGCACTGTATAAGATTATTTTCCAGCTTCGCTTGTGATGTCGCGAAGTTGTCTCTTGCGTTTATGCTCGGTTTAAGTTGGTACGTATGTTTACCTTGGAAATTACTTTTTTGAGATAAGAATCAAATTAATTCTGTTATCTGTTTGCTTTTCTTCCGGGAAATTCGTCACTCCTGGAGCAAGTTCCCACCTGGAGTGTGCCTTGTGAAGACTCTAGGCGTGTCCAATTAGCGCGGTCATGTGGCTAACGAGGATAAGCCAACTTTTATCAGCTTTAATTTATCCTGCTGGCTAGCCCGTGACTTAGCACGCGCGCATTCATTTTGAAACTCTTGTTTGCCTGTGATATCGCCTGTATAGTTTCTTTTTTTTTAAATTGTATCAACCACGTTAACCGCAGTACCACGTAGAATTATAATTTTTAATAAAAACAATTCCGTGGCTGAGCATTTCTCTATACACAGGTGATTTGTGGATTTCAGTCGCTTGACGTCTCAGTAAGCTCTCAGTTATTCAGTGCAGCCGTTTTCTGATTCACAATAAAAACAATTTAGTAGCAAGTTGTTCTAATTTTAGCTAACAGATACCATTGCACGTAAATATAGCGGTGTAATTAATTAAAAGTTAATATTCTATATTTTTTTCGTTTTGGGAAAACTTTTTTTTTTCGTAACAAAATTCAAAAGTAATTCACAAAACTGTTTCGGTCGTTACTAAACGTTTATACAAGATGAATCAACACAAAATATTTTTTAACGCATCGAAAAATTTGCAACTCTATTTTCCAATCCGATGCACTAAATTTTAAAATTAAAAAAATTTCTTGAAAAATGTCTAATTCAAGCTATTTAAAGCTGTATATATAAACACAGTTTTAAGATGACCGTACATGTATCATCTTATTTCATGAAGCAGTGCGGAAAGATGTGAATAATAATGCCAGACTAAAAACAGCCGGTATTGTGTGAACTGATGTTGGCCATTTTCAAACCATTTAGAGCTCGCCTCTACACACCGGCTGATGGGTGCTGTGTTGTCTATTTTATGGCCTGTGTTTTTGCTTCTACTTGGAATTTGATACTAAGATGGAAAATATTTTTAAAATCTAAATTGAATGTACAGTTTCTAACAGAAACAAGTCATGTCTCCTTCATCAAAGATAATGTCAAACCAACAAGTCTGAAATATTATTCTCATGCGTGATCCAAGATGTCCAATATCATTTCTGAATTCTGTTTCAATACAGCATTACAAATTCCATTCTTCTCGTTGTGACTCTGATAACCTGCAAGTAACGTCTTACTTTAGGATATCGTACTCAACACACTAGATCTTTCGACTCGTAAATTTATTCAAAGTTGATGGATTTCCTTTATGTTTTGTAAAGGTGAATCTATTACTTTCACTGCAGACAGTTCAAGCAGTAGCAGACTGCTGTTTCGTTTGTAACTCGGGCGTAGGTTTGAGAATCTGCCAGAAATTGATGACGTTGAATACAACGAAATTAGATACCTTCTTTGTGCACTTCTTTTTGATGGGTTTCGCTTCGTAATTCTGAAACGCAGCTCTGTCTCTCCCATCCTCGTTCTCCGGACTTCTTCTCTTTTATATTTTCCTTTCATTCATTTCCGATATGAAATGCCTCTATTTCTCTCTCTCTCTCTCTCTCTCTCGTTCTCTCCCTTTCGTTTATTTCCGCCTCGTCTCCACATCCGGTTATCGCGTCTCAGCCAGGCCCCTGATTCCCAGCATGCCTCCCCCCCTTTCTCTTCTTCCCCTTTTCCCTCATCCTCCCGCACGGCCTGACAAATTACTGAATAGACCATCCAATTAACTCGGATTAATACCAGTGCCGGCTCCCGCAGTACAGGCTGCCGAACAACACAGGCGGCCAGGCCGCTGAGGAGCGCGCCAGATGCAATTTGCCGGCAGAAGCAGCTGAATTCTGGGCCAGTAATGAGTCGTATTATTCCGATATGGAATTCCAAACTCTCGGAGCTCCAGTTTGAAAAAAAATAAACTTACACCCGATGTGAATTAATTTTGTCTGCCTTCGGCGTGCTCGCCGTAGGGACTGGAAATGTCTGCATGTTTACTTACGCAGACACTAACGTGCTGCAAGCCGGCAGAAGATGAATTTTGGCAAAGTCTTGCGTGTCAGGCTGTTTTCAGGCTTGGTCAAGCCTGTGCACTGATGATTAGGCCCATGCTTCCAGACGCAAGATTGCAGAAAGCTTGGAACAGATGAAAAATATCAGTGCCTATTGAAATCAAATAATAAATCCTAAATGCCTGTTTCAAGCGATGGAATACAGAGCGACTTATATTTTGGATGCAGCACAGTGTTATATCCGATATTACCAGCGATTCTATGACTGTCGCAATCGCGGATGTTCCGATTTTTAGTTGAGACAATAGGAATACACCCTGAGGAATATTCACCACTTGATCTGTCATAAAATACTTAAGATCACCCGAGTCTCATCCTATAGTTTCTAACATGACTAACGATAAAAATACCTGTATACTTCCTAACTATATCCATAAAACGTTAGTATACGAGTTTTTAAAGACCCCTCATGATTTATAAAAGTTAGAAACTATAAAAGTTGTAAGCCCGTTTCTTCCGTTGGCAAAACAACAGAAGAAGTTGTTATATTGCTTCACTCTTCATCACGAATGAAGCAATGTAAGCCAAACAAAGGAGGGAAGATAAAAAACATACCGCCTATGGTTACAATGCAAACTTTACTCTCTTTCAAAAGCCGATATAAAGAGCACAATAAAACCAATCACTTGGACGGAACGTGAACTTAATTAACTTGTGTTTTTACGGATAGGTACTATGCAAAGTTATTTATGAAATACTAATTGTGATTTTAGTCGTGAATTGTTTTCTTTGTTTTTTAGTGAAAATAAATCTGGCTGAAAGGCGGGCGTATTCAGACAATACGCTTCCATAGAAATTTTGCGACCCTGTTTCCTTCCGCCGTGGAAGAAAGATGGCAATATCGGTGACGCCCTTCATTACGCCTCCAGAATAGCCGCGGAGACAATGAATGGCAGGGAGGTCTCGGGATTGTGCGCTTCACAATGGACGACAGCGTATAGGTACTAGTCGTTCCGCTGGCCGGCGCGTTAAGGGGGAGGTTGGGAGGATCGTGGGAGGGGGCTGATTGTGAGTCGACGGGCGGATTCAATTAACCAGTGGCACTCGAACACAAGGAATATTCAATAAGCGCGCGGCGCTGGCCGGGAGCGACGCGTCCGTGAAAACTGGAATTAGTCGGACCGGCAAGAAGTGGCCAGCTGGACTCTCTGTGAGCTGGGGCGTATCGATCCGCGCGGAGGGCTTTTATGAATAATGCATTCAATTGGAAGGAACTAACTCCTTCCTAAGACTTCGTCATCAAGTTATGCGCAGTTTCATACTCTTTAACCTAGTCCTTTTCATGAGCTCCTCGTCGGTGAAATTCGACTCCGAGTTTAAATCTCTTTGCTAAAAAAAATCATACTTGAGTTCACTGGACAGCTATTCAAATTATTTCTCACCCAACTCTGCACTAAAATAATTTCTATAGATCTACTCGTAAACAATAATACATAATATTTTGACCCTAAAAGCACAAATTATCTTATTGATCTTTATTTGTTCAGAATTAATATGTTGTTTCTTTCGCGTGTTTTTCTGTAGAATAAAAACCCTCTAAAGTCAGCCACGAAATAGTACCTTAATAGTAAAAACAAGTTTTAAAGTAACATTTATTGAACATAAAAAATAGAATTAGTTGCGATATATATTAACACTAGCTGCCCGACCCGGCTTCGCACGGCTATAGGTACTAATGGAAAAAAATTAAGCCACATCTCCCATTTATAGTAATGGTAAATAAAAAAAAATTCAGTGAAAATTTATTACAATGCTGTATAATGTACCGGAGAGAAAATGAATAGCACCGATGGTTACCCGACTCGTGCACGCAACGTACAACTGATGTACCCGTACTTCGCTACGGCAGTCTACAGGCAGATCACTCTTGCGCCGCTCATAATACATGCCCCTCGTTGTGGGTACGCCACTGCCGCGCGATGCCCGTTGCCATGGAGACGCAGAAGGCATGAACAATGCAAAATACTGTTCTCATGCAGACAAAGTACCCACTGTTGCCTGGTTTTAACCACCCATTAGATCTAATTTTCGGAAAATGTCATCCTGCGTAACATAAGGAACATTAGGGGCAGGCATATTTCGCGAAAAAATCTGCTCGGCGTCGGCGGTCCCTCTCCCACCCTCCCCCTACCCCTGCCCACTACCGCCACACCTCCCCCTCCCACTCCCGCCACACCTCCCCTTCCCACTACCACCACACCTCCCCCTCCACCCCCCAATTCCCACAACACCTCCCCCTCCCACTCCCGCCACACCTCCCCTTCCCACTACCACCACACCTCCCCCTCCACCCCCCACTACCACCACACCTCCCCCTCCCACTACCACCACACCTCCCCCTCCCACTACCACTTGCAAAATTTCAACGGTGATGAGGACTGCACTAACAATGAAATAGCCGTTGCCATAGAGACGAATGAAGCATCAACAAAGCAACAGCCGTTGCCATGGTGATTTCCTACCAAAAACTGGAAATAAAAAAAAAATTTAGGGGTGGACTACCCCTAACATTTAGGGGGATGAAAAATAGATGTTGGCCGATTCTCATAGATACCGGATAAGCACAAAAAATTTCATCAAAATCGGTCAAGCCGTTTCGGAGGAGTATGGCAACGAAAACTGTGACACGAGAATTTTATATATAAGATAACTAATTATTTAACCCAGTTTAACTTATCCTTTTAATTTTAGTTTGTACCTACAACGTAATAAAAATTGTGCTATTGTTTCAATCAAAGCATTTTCTTAGTTTTTAACTTAAATAGTAATTTGGCTGGCAAACTTATAGCCTACGTTTGTTTGAACAGTAACACGAGAAATCATGTCTGAATGAAAACACCAAATAGGTAAGCTCTTAGTATAGTGAAATTAAAACAGAACTCAAAGTATTTTTTTTCCAAGTTTATGGTTAGAGGGCATACTTATTGCTCTGCCTAAACTGAAGCCTAGCTTGGTGGGTGGAATCACGGGAATCAAATGTACAGAAAATAATATACGCTTGAACGCCTGGAGTGAGCAACAAGTTGCGTAAAGCACAGTTACAAGATGCTTGCAGCTTCAACTGCTTCGTGATATGCACAAACAAGTAGGTGTTCCGTCTTATCTGCAGTATTTTACACTGCTATTTACAACTACGATATGGATTTTCGGACACAAATTAAATTTTTATTTATATCCCCCCCCCCCCCCCCCCCATCAAAAAAACTGTTTCTTTAAATCAGTGGTTCCCAACCTTTTTTTGATCAGGGACCACTTTAATTTCATTATTATTAGCAGGGACCACAAGGTTAAAAAATAATCTGTATCAATCTAAAAATAAATTTCAAACCTAATCGTTCAATGTTAATCGAAACTTTTAACATAAGCAATCTAAAAAAAACAAAATAAACATTAATTAACAGTGTTATGATTGAAAACATATATTTTTAGTACACAATTCAGTTTGCATCAATGCGATTTTTGAGCTTGCATCTTCTGTACAAGATCTTGAACTCTTGGGATAATATTTTTGCTCAAAGCTACACGCATATCATCACTTACTTTCAGTCGATTCCTGGATTTGTTTTTAATGATCAGTAATGCAGAAAATCCTTGTTCGCATAAATAAGTTGTTGAGAAAAGCATAAGATAGCGCAAAGCGATTTCTCGAATTTGTATATGAAATTGCTTTCTTACACCAAAACGTCTCCAAAGAATCAGATTCAAAAGCGTCCTTACAGTTCTTGTCATTTTGTAATTCAATAAGTTCTTCTTGGATTTCTTCTGCAACTTCTCTAGCATTAGTGCCAAAAGGTTCACCGACGCGCGTTCATTCAAAGTTTGAAATCTTTCACGGACCATATTTTAGCTCTCGCGGACCACTGATGGTCCGCGGACCACTGGTTGGGAACCACTGCTTTAAATTGAGTGCTGGTTAGAAACAAGAGATAGCGCATTCCAGATAATGTGATAACTTTTTAATTCTTGCTATATGTTCGTTTTTCAAACCAAAAGGCCATTTCATTATCTGTGTTTAAATGTGTAGCCAGTTTTAAACAAAAGTAAGCCAAGCTGTTTTAAAGTTGAATATTTTGTAGTAATTGACATAAATGACCTTCATAAGACCATTCCAGAATGGTCTATTATATATAACAGACTACAACAGAATATTACCTTTGAGCCGAGTTGTGATTACACAGCCCTCGGCCTACGCTTTAGAATAACTGTGTGGTTAAATTACAGAGAAAACTCCAAGGATGAAATTTCAGACCATCAAAGATAGCCTGGGAAGGTGGCGAGGGGGGGGGGAACAAAATTATCTCCGCTACAGAATGTGTATCTCGTACGAGCCGCGAGCTGTTGAAATTAACCCAACCATCTCCCCCCGCGTATATTAAATATTTATTATTAATTACGGGGAGCCGACGCGTGCGTGTTTACGGAGGAATGATTTTCCAATTACGGGCGGAACGCGCGCGACAAGCAGCGCCATCTTGCAGAAGAGTGGGTGACGTCAGAGCGGCGCCATTTTGTGGAGGAGTGGACGAGGTCAGAACGGTGCCATCTTGTAGAGGAGTTGGCGACGTCACAACGGCGCCCTCTTGTGGTATTTCGTTCTGAAAAAAAATAAACACACATGTGGAGAACAGAAGAGTGTCCTTACTGTAGCGTTAACCAGTTGTTTTAATGTTTTTTGATAATATACAAAATGTTATTTTGAATTCATGTTCAAAGTAAGTGAACTGATTTTCCGAAAACTTACGAAGAAAGCCGTAAATTTATGAACTTCCCTATATAATTTGTAACCACTGTTCTTAGTAAATTAAAGGTGAAAATTTTAAATAGTGTACTAAAATTACTGCAAAATAAATATGCTGTTAATAAAATAAAACTTGCAAAATGTTTGTGTGCGTTATTTTCTATTAGCAATATTCATTTCCTGGACATAAAATAACTATTAATTATAAATTAAACCGAAATAGAATAAAAACGTAAGGGGTAAAGGAAAAAATATTTCAGAATTTCAACAAAACTCGGTTAATTAAGCTATAAAATCAAAACACACTCAATTTACTCACACCGTCGAGGTGAAAAGATTAACATTTGAAACTGATTAGTATAGAAGTGGAGTTAATTAGGAAAATGAGGACGAACATCACTAATATATAAAATGAAAAACTAAATTGATTTTTGAAAAAAAATCGCTTTTGAATACATAGGAACGCGCCTTTTAATGGTATATATTTTTGTGTGTATATATATAGTCCTTACCTGTAGGCAGAGACACAGACATTCTTCCACCCCCCCCCCCCCCCCCTTCGCCGTACTCCCTCGAAAGCCACTCTTGTTCGTTGTACTTTAAGTTTTTCGTGACGCTCTGACGAGTGATTGCCTCGACGTGAAGAAACGTCGCTGGGAATACAATGCCGAGCTGTGAGGCACATCTGCAGGCGGAAGAAAGCCAAGTCCCAAGATGAAGAAGTGAGCATAGTTAGAGCTCAGGACACGAGGTGTTGCTCCAAGAGAGCCTGAGCCAGCGGCAACATCCGCCATGTTCACCACTGTGCAAGAGTTCCAGTTTTACTCAGCCTGGAGTCGAATCAGGATCGCTGCAATGAGCGAACGGGGACTGACAAAAAGATGCAAGTGCCAAAATCACTAACTGCGATAATGATCGTTTCAAAACCCTTTCAGCACAGAATCTGTGCGTTATCTATCTTTTCCAATCTCTAGTATAAATTAAAGTAACTTTTTACGCTGTATTAAACCACTAAAAAACGCACTGCTAGAAGGGTGGAATACTAAATCTTGATATTAGGAACTTGTACCACTATTGTTAATCGCCGTCCAAATTATGATTTTACAGGGGTGCGTCCTTTGTGCTAATGTCGTTTGACCTAATTTTGTTAGTCCTAATATCGCTTGTCCTAAAGTCATTCATTCTAATTTCATAACAAACGTTTTTTAGCTCAAATGACGTGTACTCGTCTGACAACCAAACTACGAATGAAATTGCCTGGTGATTAGTCAAGAATGCAAACAAGTATGAAAACGGTTTACATCAATGTTAATGGTCTGAATTGATATTAGTAGAGACCGGAAAAATTCGCGGATTCATTCGGCGATAGGCTAGAATTCAAATACATATACCTTTTAGATGATTTTGCTATTGGCTTACTGTTCAACTGGAAGAATCTCAACCAATTATAAACCCTCAACCAAAGAAGGATCGAATCACACACAAACCAGCTGAGACGACTTACAAGTCAGCAGCCAATGAACTTGCGTTTTTTGCCCAAGTGTACAGGGGAATTTGTAGTCTATCCTGAAGGCCATCGAAACCGCGAATTTTTCCCTTCCCTAGATATTAGTGAGAATAATCGGCCTTACTGCAGCTAGCTAACACAGCTGAGGGCCAGACCTGTCGCCTCCCACTGGTTACCAGTCAGATAGGGCGGAGACGGAGCGCGCTCGGTGAGTGAAACAGCAAGACCCCGAGAAAACCCTTGAGCTCACGGAAACGTTCGTCACGATCCCTCATCAGCGTAAAATCAATCAGAGTCGTAGCTGATAAAAATTGTAATACAGGCTGAGCTCCAAGTCTCAACAGATAATTTCTATCAAAGAAATAATTTCACTGTGGATTTATTGGAAAAAATTACATAAATGGTCTCAAAACCCTTTAATTAAAGATTTTAATTATTTTTCTGTTTCACGTAATCAACGCATGGCTTCAAGTCGTTACGCCTCTATATACTATTTATTGCATTTTGTGGCCTCCTGCGGAATAGGATGTTCCTTGTTGCGTCCTTTCTTTCAGATTGTAGCCAGATATTAACGTTTATAAAAAAGTACAATTGTAACCATTTGAAAAAACGTTTGAGACACTGTTCTTTATTCTGAAAAACGCTACAAATATCAATATTAGATTCGCACAAAATTTCATGTCTAAATATTGAAACAGCCAGGACAGCGAGTATGTAAACCCCTCAAAGCCGGTGTTTAAAAAACCGTAAGGTAAGGATAAAGAGAGAGGGTGAATGCTGCGATGACAGCTCGTCAAAGATGACGGAAGGGTTTTGAGGAAGTAAAGAAAGGAGATGTCGGGTAGGAACTTGGAAACAGCCACAGGTGGTTCCAAAGCCCGTCCACAAACACAGCCAACACTTTCCCCCCTTCTCTATTCCCTTCATTTTGCCGCGGGCTTCAAGTTCTGACGTTAAACCGATAGAAAAAAAAATATCGTTTGCACCCGCTCACCGTCTTCCACTTCCCGCCACATCCTTCCGCTTCGATGAGCAGCCAATCCTCGCGGAGACATCGCCTCCTGCTCGTGACGTCACCCCCTGCTCTTGAGTCGACATCCGTCGGAAGGCCAGGTCACTTTGACCTCTCCAGCTATTGGCTGGAGGGGCTGTGACGTCAGGTGTCCGTTCTCAGCCAGGCGAGGACGTGCTCTCACGGTGGGCTACAACCAGTGTTGCCAAATGTACCCGAATTACTATGTCGGTACCCGGTACCCGAGGAGATCCGTTCGGGTAGGTACGCAAACGTACCCCAATTTAGAAAAAGAACAAATTAATACTAAAAAAAATATTTAACAATGTTCACTTGGAATCTAAAACCAATTTGGGTGAAAAACAGTATTTGCCCTGACCGTAACGTACTGACATCCCTGCCTTTTAGATAACAATTTCGGCTACCCTATATTCCTAAGGATCGCTGGTGAACCACAGTATCAAGTTGCAGCTTGTATCAAGTAAAGCGCTATGTTTATATGTATTACAGGTAATGCTTATTAATATTTTACAACAACCTTATCCTTTAACCTAAAAATACTCGTTTACATTTATTCCTCCCCCCCCCCCCCTCCTTTTTTCAATTCAACCATAAATCATGCAACGAAAAGCACAGGCCTTAGCAGTAGAGCCCGTATTTCATTTAAAACATAACATTCTATGTTGTAACATTATTATGAGAACACATTATATTATATTTGTATTAAAGAAGACAGCAAAATTTTTTTTTTTGCATTTTCGTTTTTGTGTATGTACCAGAATGACACCCGAACTGAGAACTTCTCGTACCCGAAAGCCCCCGAATGTAGAGGTATGTGTGTGCTCGAGTTGCGTGTGCTGTGGGTGGCAGCACTGACCTCAGCTGAAGGAAATGCTGAGAAACTCGAAGGGAGGAAGCTCGACACTAGGATTTGCAAACTAGCTGCAACCAGACTTCGGTACCAACGAACAAATGACCCGAGTGCAGGATATTCTATACCAGTGGCACGCGGTCCAAGTCCCGGCCAATCAGGCAGTCGACTGACAAGTAAACTGGACTTGCTAAAATTTTGGTTGTTAATTAGACTTTCTCCATTTATGTAGGTGAATTCTGTGAGTTTTCTCCGTTGTTTTTACTCGAGTTCTATCACACACAAAAAGGGCATGAAATCATAAGAGAAGTATTTAATTTTTGATTTTAATCCAACCATTAATACTTTTTCCGATATTTTTTTTTCTTTTAATTTAATTTGAAGGTGTAATACGTAGAACCCGGAAATTTCGCGGATTACTCTGGCCTTAGGATAGAATTCAAAGTTATAGGTGTGCTCGACCCATGCTTACTTTCCCATTGGTTGATTTCTTAGCGGGAACATTTTTATCCTTGTTATTTGGCACTACCTGATTCGTTTACTTCTCTCCTAGCTGGGCATCATTGGCTCACGGTCGTAGACGGGCGTGTCCAAACAACTGCGTGCCAATCATGAACACAGTGCGAGAGTGTGAAGGTTTGCATTCTAACTTGCGACTAAATGAATCCGCGAAATTTCCGGGTTTCTAGTAATACGTGAATGGGGCCCCGCGCCAGAGTCCAGGCTCCGTACCTCGGTCATGCGGCTAGGTCCGGCAACGTACCTTCGTTCTGCGGCGGCTCAGTGAAGCTCGCGGCGGCCTGCGAACTAACGGCGCTAGTAGTAGGTGTATCCTTCATCAACACTGGGCTAAATGCGAGTTTCGTATAAAATATTATATTATTCATAATTCCATCTCAATTTTTGAATTTTTTTTTATAAAATTACTATTTTTTCATTCGTTTCGATGCTTGGTAAATGCCTAATCTGTACCAATGCCCTAATTTCTTTTTTAGAATTTGTTAGTTAAGTAAAGTGATATTTCAAGAATATTTTTTAAAGTGTAGTCAAGTCAGGTGCATGGTGCAGTGGTCAAGCGCCTGCCTGGCGATATGCTGGCTCGGATTCGACACCCGCTGGTACTTTTAATTTTTTTTATCAACATTACATGAAACAGCAGGACAGAGGACAAAGGAGTTAGCTCACACCAAGTGCCATTCGCTCGTGTGGTAAGGGCCGCGTGTTCGAAACTCACCCGCTAACTTTGTATTTTAATTTTGCCTTGCATATGAAATAATTTCCAATACATTTGAAAATAAAATTATGCACGTACGACTAGCTGTGTGCTGCTTGCTGGGAGAGACTTGCAAGCTCGTAGAAGCGTCGGGTGACCATCCACCTGCTCGCTCGAGGCATGCCCCGCTAAAACGTAACAAATTGGTTGTCTGTAAAGTCGGTTTACGGACGATAGTTTAACGTGACAACGTCATAACAAAACATTGATGAAATGATTGCATACTTTTAAGAATAAAATTGAATCAATTTTATTGAATTATCACTATTTTGTATAGATACAAAGAAGGAGTGAAATTTCATCTCTAATTTAATTGATAAAGTTACTTTAATTTACACTCATTAATTCAAATATGTTTATTACTTTAACGAAGAGATTATTTTAACTATAACTTTTATACATGTTTGCTATTTAACTTCTTCCAATCTGTGTTATTCTGTTAAGGAAAGGACGATGATAGGAAAAGTAGGAAACGAATGGGAGTGTTTGAAGTTTAATGTGCCTCGAAAAAGTCAAATCGATGGTTGTTCCAATCGAGTGGATGAGAGATAAATGCGGCGCAAGCGTACAATGAGCGTAACGGGACACAGCGTAACGGGACAATGTGCGTAACGGGACACTTTTTCGTGCGTGCAGCCGGCGTTCATCGATTTATTAGACGTTGTCACGTCAAAACTCCGCTGAAATCATAACCCACTACAAGTAAAGTACTTGTTGGAATGGATTCGAAGTACGAAAAACGGGGAGAGAGAAGAAAACGAGCCTACCATAGTAAAATTTGCGCCCCGAAAATTTTTTGTAGTGCATTGACCAGATTCGAACCCAGGCCATACACGAATAATAAGAAACAACAAATCTTCATCCAGGCAAAGCGTCTCCAAACCAAGGGGTATTTTTTTCGAAAACACTCGGCGAACATTTGAAATAGATAATGTTCAATGTCAGGAGTATGGACCAGGCGTCTCCAAACCACTAAGCCAATCATGACCTGGTTATGGTCTTGTCTACGCACATTTAACGAAATTAACACATTCAACCAAATAAAAAGTTATGCAGTGGACAGACGCTAGTGTGAGAATATTATTAAAAATTGGAAGCAATCATCAGCAGCTTAAACAATTCATATGAGTTCACTAAACTGCAAGAATTCGAGATTAATAGAAAATTTTCTCTGCTCCCAATTTTTAAATTAATTATTCTAATTTTGGTAAAAGAATTGCATAATGTTATGTAAATAAATTTGATAAAAATGTTTCGAAAATAAAATATGACAAAACACTTCTTATAACATAAAAAATTTAACAGAAATGAAAAATGGGAAAGCTAAAAATTATGTTTATTTTAAGGCTTAGTGTATTTCGTTTGAAATGTAAATCTTCTTACTTTTGTATCGCCCTACTTATTTTTTCTTAGTCTTTATTAAATATTTTAAATATTATAAATGTTGAAAATTCTAAGAGCTTTTAGAATTGAGAAACATAGAGTTTTTTTCATTATAAAATTAGAATGACATATTGATAAACATGAGATCACAAGTAAAATTTTGTTCATTTCTAAATTGTTTTAAAAATCAGTAAAAATTACTTAAGATCGAGTAAATTTTCTGATTTTAAAGAAGATGTCTATGATATAGATTGTTGTGATGGTTGGGAGTATGGAATCAACCGTCGATATGCTTTATATTATTCTTAATTTGTATACTTTGAATGTTCTTATTAGGTTTTTATGTTTGTTGAAAAATTGAAAAATATTGAAATTCGTTGAATTTTTATTGTTTTCAAATCATTAGCTCACTGTTTAACAAATTTTTGACTTTAAAAACTTCATTGAAATTCTTGATTTTTTTTTTTTTTTTTTTTTTTTTTTGTGAATTTTGTAGCATTTTCGGGTCAAAATTCTCGTGTTTATATTATTCCTGTTGTTATTTAATTCAGGTTAGAAAAAACGTGAAAATGAACAAATTTTATGTGGAAAACCTGAAATTTCGTATGTTTTTATGGTTTGTAACTAACAACTGGGTGTCTCTAAGAGACAATTTTTTCGTTGGAACTGGTGGATTTTCGATTGGAATAGTGTAAATATTTCATTGGATTTCAAGAGGTTTTTGTCTAGTGGTCCCGAACTCTCAGTCATATACTACCATGGAGCAGTGTGGGAGGGGAAGTACTCCGAGAAAACCCCCGCCGTGGCGGTTATGGCCGGTGACGATCACTCAACCGCCGCCAGGCCCCGGTGACGGGATCGAGTGACGGTCACTTGCGGGAGACCGACGGAGGCGCGCCATCCATCACGTGTTGGACGCGGAGCGAGCGTGTTTCCACCGGCGACTCGTCCCGTCGCTGTCCGTGCAGAGGCGCGTCCGACGGACGGTCCACATCAATCTCTGCTCGTCCACGGGTAAGGCCTTCCCCCCCCCCCTCCCCACCCCCTTTCTTACCAGTCTTTGGCGGCGAGAATGTGGCCGTCGTGTATCCGAAAACATTTTTCCTGACTAGCTGCTTGTTGAAACTCTGGCTGGGTTTATTTCAGGTGCGCGTCTGCTGTCGGCCCACCAATCACAAGCATCCGAGTGAGGAAGCAAACGCGTCCTTGAATGGCCCGGCCAAACGCAGCAATGGCTTCTCTTGCAGTCGGCCGCCAATCACAACGAGGCAATCGCTAGCGCGGAGATACCTTATTACAGTCTAATAAGCGGACAGGTTGTTTTTTTTTTTTTGACGTGATAACGTCTTATAAATAGAGGCCTGAAAAATTCGCGGTTTCGATGGCCTTCAGGATAGACTACAGATTCCCCTGTACACTTGGGCAAATAAGGCAAGTTTATTGGCTGCTGACTTGTAAGTCGTCTCAGCTGGTTTGTGTGTGATTCGATCCTTCTTTGGTTGAGGGTTTATAATTGGTTGAGATTCGTCCAGATGAACAGTACGCCAATAGCAAAATCATCTGAAAGGTATATGTATTTTAATTCTAGCCTATCGCCGAATGAATCCGTGAATTTTTCCGGTCTCTACTTATAAATCGATGAACGCCGGCTGCACGCACGAAAAACCATGACTCATTGTCACGTTCGCCTGAGCTGAGCGTGCAAGATCCGGCCAACCACCGTGCGAGAAAATCTTTTATAATATCAAACAGGTTAAGGCGGGCTTTTTAAAAGCAACAATTTAAAAAAATTTGATTTATTTGTCCAATTTCGTCATTTCAAATAAACAATTTATTGACATTGATTTGATTTCAGTTTATTTCTCTAACTAATTGTTCGTGATTATATTTAAATCAAATTTGCAAAAACTGTAAATAATATTTGAAAATTAAAAAGTATGCAATTTTTCATCAATGCTTTCTTATGACGTTATCACGTAAAATTATCGTCCGTAAACCGACTTTACAGACAACCCCCTTTTTTCACGAAAAAAATAAGTACCTCTAACGGTAACTCACCTGGAGTCGTTCTAGGCAGCAAGAACTGGTTCTCAAACAATCAGCATTTGCCAGACACTGCTAAACAACTTATTTCAATTTAATGTGCATTCTTCCAACTTATTTTAAATATTGGCCTTGTGATTGGAGTAGGTATATACTCGTCAGTCGCGAAAAACAGCGAATTTATCGAAGACTTAAAAGTAACTTTACCAAAAAAATCTTATACCATTGGTTATTAAAGAAGATAGTAACAGGAACTATTTGCCAGAAAAACAGATGAAGTTTCCCGCTCTTAGATTGCAGTATGGAGGTAAATGGGCGCTTTCTCTCTCTTTATAACACACGCTGATTGCCATTAGTTTTGCCCTTGTTTCTTCTGTATAATGCCATATGTCATAAAAAAAAATTATTGTATTTTTGGGACATAGCGGTTTTTATTTTCATATTGTAAAGCATCGAAACACGCATCCGGCTATATATATATATATATATATATATATATATATATATATATATATAATGTCTGTGTCTTCTGTTACTCAACCACGGGTTCGTTGCCCGAGGTTCCACAGAGAGGTGACCAGTTCGGACACTTAAATGGCGCGCGAGGCTTGAGTTCGCGACACACGCGGTAGTTTCGCTTCTGCATGTCTCGATGTTCTGCGGCTTTTCCTCGCCCAACCAAGGAGACCTCACTGCGGCAGCTCGTAGAATAAACAGTTTTCATCGCGCCGTGCCGCATGTTTGAGCACGGGAAAGGGTTGATAAAGGGAGGGGGGGGTAGCATTAGCCTTTAGAGGCACGCGAAGTCTCCGCTGGTAAATACAGCCGTAGGGCAAACATGCATCTCGCGAAGCAGGAAACGAGGAGTGAGAGAGAGAACATGACAGGGGTGCGGGGCTGGAAGAGAGAGAGAGAGAGGACCAAGAATTCGGATCATCTCGTTCCCCCGTCACTCGACCCGATCCGTGAAACGGAATAATATGTACCGTACTTCCGGAGCCACTCGGGACTAAAGGACGGACTGTACTTCCGGAGTCGCTCGGGACTAAAGGACGGACTGTACTTACGGTGACGACTGAAACGTCTCCCTGACGATCGCGAGTTCTCCTCGAAAATTAGTTCCGTGTGATGTCGATAAATCATGCACTATCATTTAAAAGGTTATATGGAGTCCACGAATTCTCTGTAGGCTTTTCAAATATTATTAATAAAATTAATGTTTCATTAGATACTCCGTTACCGTTTATATAAGTAAAGGGGGAGAAATTCAGCCACAGTATTAAGGATTTGATTTTCCCTAACCGATGTTGGAACTACTTTTGTGTGTGTGTGTGTGTTCTGAAGTGTACGTATTTAAATGGTTAGCTAATTTGAACAACAGTAGTATACAAACAGGGTTCATGCATAATACAAGATGCAGGGTATGGATGTTTTTGTCGGAGCAGCCATCTTGGCCTTGACTTTTGTATTTGACCCCGGCCGCCATCTTGGATGACCTCGACCCCGGTGGTCATCTTGGATTCCGCCATTTTTAATTATGACGTAATGTACTCCATTTTGAATTATGATGTCACTTCCGCCAGTTTTAATTATGTATAAACGTCCGTAAACTTGATCCCTGGCGTTATTTCCGCCATATTTTTTTCGTGTGTTGGAGGTCGCCATTTTGGAATTTTTTCTGTTGGAGGTCACCATATTGGATGACGTAATGTTAGTCATCTTTGTCTCTGCTGTTTGTTCCCAAAATGCGCAAGCGTCGCTTTGTTTTATGCACGCAAGGTCGATGTTCCATTACCTTCAAATGTTGTTACGACCCTTATGGCCATATTATATTTAATTTTTTATACAAAATACATTAGCAGTGAGGTGATTCGATCCATGACAGCACGTATCTCTGGTGTGAATGGTGTGAAAAACATAATTGTGGATATTACGTTATAATTCAAAAATTCGTACATGACGTTATAACTCATGATGGCAGCTGGGGTCAAGGTCATCCAATATGGCTGCCGTGACATAACAATCCAAAATTGATGCCCGAGAATCCAATCCACATCCTGTATCCTGTAGCAGGAGCCTCATTCATGTACTACTTACAACATTCACCACATTCTAACAACGTTGTTAGGTTAAGGAGGGGAGGTGCTCAATTTCCATTTTAAAAAATTGTTTCGCTCGCTTCACCAAGCGCATCTTCAAACATCTTGCTACGTACTCGCACGCCAACACTTAATGGGGACATGACTATATTTAGGGTCTTATTTTTAGAAAAATTTACCTAATTTCAACTTATAGTTTGCGTGCAAACATTGACTAACTTGAGATTATTTTAAGCAGACGATCAAGTTTCTTTTAAAGTGCAACCAAGATTTCATACATTGCAATTAAATTAAAAATGATCAGCAACATGCAAATGCAAAATGATCGGACTAATGACGAAGAAAGAGTTGAATATATTCACAGACCCGAATATTCAGAGTCAGCT